>NC_139430.1:1039979-1639979 GCF_905368555.1 Meleagris gallopavo
TTTTTTTTTTTTTTTTTTTTTTTTTGCCCGCCGACACATAAAGCGGCCGGCAAAATCCCCGGATGTCCAGGGGGGGGGACCCATTAAAGGCGCCCCGCGGGGAAGCTCCTCGGCTTCCGATTGGCCTCGCCGCGCGCCAATCCTCACCCCCGCCCGCCAATAAGAAGCGGGAGGCGGGCTCGCCGGGGGCATCCGCGAGCGCGATCGGCGCACCGCCCCGTCCATCCGCGAGGCGAACCAACGGGCGTCGTCGCTGGGGTCGGGAGGCGGGCCGAGCGCGGCGGGGCCGCTGCCCAATCAGCGGCATTGTTTGTGGTGGTGCCGGCTGCGCTCCGCGGCGGCTGTGGGCTGCGGCGCCGTCTGTCCGCCCGCGCGGCCCGGCCCGGGATCCGCAGCCGCAGCCGCGGGCCAGGTGAGCGCCGGGGGGGCGCGGGGCCGCGGGGGGCCGGGAGAGCGCGGCGGGGAGGGGAGGGAGGGGAGTTCCGGCCGTGCGGGGGCGGCGGGGCCGGGCCGGGGGTGGGGGTGGGGGAGGGGAAGGGAGGGGAGGGGGGGGCGGCGGCGCGGGGATCCCCGGGGTCGGCGCCGCTCCTCCGGCCGGTCCTCGCTCGGTACGGCGGGGCGGGGCGCCGGGTTGGGCTCCGCCCGGCTGCGGCCCCGCGCGGGGGTGGGGGAGGCCGCGGGGGGCGGCGGGGCCGCTTTGTTCGCCGGTTCTTCCTCCCCGCTCCCCCGAAGCCGTCGCTCCGTTCCCCGGCCCCCGCTCGCTGCCGGTGCCGCGCCCCGGCGGTTCGCCCCCCAGCGCCCCCGCAGCCCGGACGCGGCTCCCGATCCCGGGTCGCCGTCCGCCCCTCCCCGCCGTTGGCCTCGCGGTTCTCCGCTCGGTTTCCCATAAACCAGAAACGTTTGGGCGGCCGAAAAGCGCCGCTCCTTCCCCCGGAGGTCGGGAAGAAGGGAGGCTTTGATGGAGCCGTGACAGGAAGGGGGGAGGAGGAGGAGGAGGAGGAGGAGGGGAGGAAGAGGCAGCGAATGGATGCGGTGGGAGCCGCGCTCCAAACGCTTCGCCTCGCGGCGGCTTCGGGGCTTTCCTCGGGGAGGGAGCGAGCGGCTTCTGCTGCCCGTCGGGTTCCGGCGCCGCTCCGAAGCCCGGCCGCGACACACGTGGTGCCCATCGGGGGGGCATCGGGACCCCCCGACCCGCCCAGCGTTGCCCGCTGACCCCGAGCGATCGGGCTCTGGGTTCCCCCCCACCCCCACCCGGCGCTTTGCTCACACGCTGGGTGAGCCCCGACGTGACGCGGCGGATGGGAGCATCCATCTTTGTGGGGCTGCGCTGCTCTCAGGCTCCGCTTCCTCTTCCGACAGCCTTCCTCCCCCCCAAACCCCTGCTTTCCCCCTCCCAAACCCCTGCTTTTTCTCCCTAACGCTACTCCTAACCTAACCCCTACCTTTCCCCCCCGCTCCCCCCAAATCCCTGCCTTCCCCCCCCCGAATCCTTGCCTTTCCCCTACACCAACCCCAACCCGACTTCTGCCTCTCCCCCCCCCCCCCCCCCGCTTCCATTCCCCACCGCTGCCGGGCGGACGGGGGTTGAGCTGGAGGCATTTTGGGTCCCCTCAGAATCACCGTTCCACATCTGAGGCAGGGCTGCGGCTGGCACCGAGCTGCTCTTGGGAAGGGGAGATGAGAGCAGGACGAGGGGAATGGCTGGAAGTGGAGGGAGGGCAGCTTTCAGCTGGCTGTCAGGGGGAAGTTGTTTGCTGGGAGAGTGGGGAGGTGCTGGAACAGCTGCCCAGAGAGGCTGTGGATCCCCGTCCATCCCTGGAGGTGTTGGAGGGCAGCAAGGATGGGGCCCTGGGCAGCCTGGGCTGCTGTGAGACGTGGAGGTTGGTGGCTCTGCATTGGTGTGGGGTTGGAGCTTCGTGATCCTTGAGGTCCCAACCCAAACCGTTCTGTGATTCTGTGCTGCTTGGCCACGTGGAGCACAGAGTGCAGCAGCAGAGATGGGGGTCGGGAGCACTGCGTCCATTTGGGGTCCTTGGAGGCATCTCCAGCCCTGCACTCCCTGACGCTGCTGACGCCAACGGTCCCCACAAATCCTCCTTTAGGGACTTCCTGGGGTTCAGAAGGAATTTCTGGGCAGCCTGGGCTGCTGTGAGACGTGGAGGTTGGTGGCTCTGCGTTGCTGTGGGGTTGGAGCTTCGTGATCCTTGAGTCCCTTCCAGCCCCGGCCGTTCTGTGATTCTGCACATCCCAGCTGCGTTCCCCTCGCTGCCCTCCTGCGTTCAAGGATCTCTCCTGCGCTGTTCCCTGATGACTTTCCCTGTTAATTAGCGCTCTGCCAGCCTCGTTTCCCCCACAGATCGACCCTGAGGGCCCTGGGTGCTGCTGGGGGGGCATCTGAAGAACGGAGAGGAAAGTTTCCCTTGCTTTGAGCTGCCCCACAGCGATGCTCCCTGTGCCAATCCTTAGCAACGAATCCCAACGGGAGCAGCGGTGCCACCCGGGACCCCCAACCCCCCAGATGGGCAGAAGGGGATCCCTTCTGTAAGGAAACCCCTTTAGGAGCAGTGGGGGGGGGGGTGCTGTGCTGTGAGGTGGGCGATGGAGGAGCCGTTGCCTTGAAACCGGGCTGTTGTGGTGATGCGGTTCTGGAACGGTTCTGGAACTGGCGTTGGTGCTGCCAGGCTGTGCTGCCAGCTGCTGGAGGCAGAGCTCAGCTCCCATAGCTGCGTGCCCCAGGTACGGCCCTGCTGAAAAGCACGGGGTGGGGGGGAGGGGGACGGGGGGGGGGCAGCCTGCAGTGCTGGGCTTCGTGTGTCCCCCCCCACCCCCTCCTCCTCCGTCCCTTTTGGTTCCTGTCGTGCTGTGCTGTGGGGTTTCCTGTTGGAGTGAGGGTTTATTGGTGCTGAGAGGAGGGGGATGTGGGGGAGCTCCAGCTTGGAGCTCTGCAGCCCTCAGCTGGGGAGCACCGTGTGGTTTGGGGCGGTGGGCACCGATTTGGGGCGGTGGGCACCGATTTGGGGCGGTGGGCACCGATTTGGGGCGGTGGGCACCGATTTGGGGCGGTGGGCACCCAAAACGTGCCCCAAATCTTTCCGAGGATGCCCAGCAGTGCCTGCAATCCGAGCGGCTCCCAGCTGTGCAGAGCAGCAGCAGCAGCAGCACCAGGGCTGAGCGCTGCGGTGCTGGGACGTCTCCAACCTTATGGGGGTGGAGGTGTGGGGTTGGGGGCTGAACCCCCCCCCCCCAACGCGGCCCTGCAGGGCATCGGCGGGGCTCTGCGAGGCTGCAGGGGGGTGGGGGTGGCACAGAAGCTGTGGCAGAAGGCAGAGCTGCGTTGGGGCTGGAAGGAAGCTGTTGTGCTCCGGCTCTGCTCGCCTTCCTCCTGGCTCTTCTTGGAAGGCAAACGGTGCTGCTGCTGGCTGTGAGATGGGCTGTGCTGGGGGGGGGGGATGGGGGTGGGCACCGTGTGGTGCTGGAGCCCCCCAAGCCCTGCATGTCCCCAGCCCTGCATCCCCCCCAGCCTTGTGTCCTGTGCCCCCCCAGCCCTGCATCCTCCCCAGCCTTGTGTCCTGTGCCCCCCCAGCCCTGCATCCCCCCCAGCCTTGTGTCCTGTGCCCCCCCAGCCCTGCATCCCCCCCCAGCCTTGTGTCCTGTGCCCCCCCAGCCCTGCATCCCCCCCAGCCTTGTGTCCTGTGCCCCCCCAGCCCTGCATCCCCTCACCTTTGTGCCCTCTACCCCCCCAGCCCTGTGTCCTGCCTCCCATCCCTGTCTACCCCCGACCAGCTCTGCATGCCCCCCAGCCTCGTGTCCCCCCCCCCCAGCCCTGCATACCCCTGGCCTTGTCTCATGCCCCCCAGCCCCTATTCCTGCATGTCCCCCAATCCCTGCATCCTTCCAGCCCTGCGTGTCCCCATCCCTGTATTGTGCCCCCCAGCCTTCTGTCCTCCCCCCAGCCCTGCATGTCCCCATCCCTTCATTGTGCCCCCATCCCTGCATTGTGCCCCCATGCCTGCATTGTGCCCCCATCCCTGCATTGTGCCCCCATCCCTGCATTGTGCCCCCATCCCTGCATTGTGCCCCCATCCCTGCATCCCCCCCATCCCTGCATCCCCCCCATCCCTGCATCCCCCCCATCCCTGCTTCCCCCCCATCCCTGCATCCCCCCCATCCCTGCATCCCCCCCAGCCTTCTGCCCTCCCCCCAGCCCTGCATGTCCCCATCCCTTCATTGTGCCCCCATCCCCGCACCCCCCCATCCTTGTGTCCTGCCCCCATCCCCGCATCCCCCCAGCCCTGTGTCCTGCCCCCATCCCCGCATCCCCCCAGCCCTGTGTCCTGCCCCCATCCCCGCATCCCCCAGCCCTGTGTCCTGCCCCCATCCCTGCATTCCCCCAGCCTTCTGTCCTGCCCCCATCCCCGCACCCCCCCAGCCCTGTGTCCTGCCCCCATCCCCGCATCCCCCAGCCCTGCGTCCTGCCCCCATCCCCGCACCCCCCCCAGTCTTCTGTCCTGCCCCCATCCCCGCACCCCCCCATCCCCGCACCCCCCAGTCTTCTGTCCTGCCCCCATCCCCGCACCCCCCCATCCCCGCACCCCCCATCCCCGCACCCCCCATCCCCGCACCCCCCCATCCCCGCACCCCCCCATCCCCGCGTCCTGCCCCCATCCCGCACCCCCCCAGCCCTGTGTCCTGCCCCCATCCCCGCACCCCCCCATCCTTCCTCCCGCTCCCAGCGCAGCCCCCTGAGCCGCGGTGCCGTATCTCAGAGCTGAGCCGAGCGAAGACAAAACACGGAGCCCTCGTGAGCTCTGTTTGCTCCCCGTGCCCAGGCAGCCCCGGCTGTGCTGCGCGCTGCTCTCCCTGCCCAGATGTGGGCTCAGCGCAGGACTTCGGTGCCTTGGATCCTCCGGGATGCCCACGGCTTCGGTTTGAGCTGCGCCGTCTCTTTTTCTCCTTCTCCCGACTGCCAAACGCGGTTTGCACCAGGAAGGAGATCCCTCTGCCACCAATTACCAAACTTGTTTCGCTGCAGTGGGTCTTCGTTTCTCCTTTTGTCTGCAGCAGAGTCACTGTTTGAGCTGAGTGACATTCGCTCCATCTCCGGGAAGACAAAAGAGCCGGAGCTGCTCGGGGTGAGGCCGCTTTGCTGCCCTCCTCGTGGGCTGCGTGTGGCTGCGGGGTCCCCTCTGTGTGCACTGGGGATGTGCAGGGTGAGCCCTGGTGCCCGACTTTGTGCCCGACTGGTGCAGGTGGAGGTGCTGCTCTTTGCGTTCGTGGGAATTTGGAGTGAACGGAAATCACGGATGCGGATTTTCGGAGAGTTTCAAAATGGTTGCTTAGTAATCGTCCCTCGTTGCCGACTCAGTCCAAACCCAACGCGTTTTCCCCTCCCATGAATCACTCCTCGACTTGCTCGTTATTGAAGTCCCTGATTCTAATTTAATCTTGGAGCCTTGACAACTTGAAATACCTACCAGCACAGCGTGGTTCTGGCTTGGCACCTCGATGGCGTTGTGTTTCCGTCTCTGCGTCGATGCCGGCGCCGTCACCGGGGTGTCCCCGACCTGGCAGCACCCCGGGGTGGGGGGGGGAGGGGGGGATGTTGGGGTCCGGATCCCCAACGCGGGGCTTTGGAAGTTGGATCCTGTGTCTGTTTGTCTGTGTGGTGCTGTCTGTGTGTCCCGGTGAGGTTGGGGTACAGCAGGGGGGTGGGACAGGGAGGCGTAAGGATGGCTTGGTTGTAGGGCTGTGGGGTGGTTGGGTTGGAGGGGTCCTTAAAGGTCAGAGGTTCATTGAAGGGTTGGAAGGGTCCTTAAAGATCACAGGGCCATGGGATCAATTGGAAGGGTCCTTAAAGCTCATAGAGCCGTGGGGTGGTTGGGTTGGAGGGGTCCTTAAAGATCACAGGGCCATGGGGTGGGTTGGAGGGGTCCTTAAAGATCACAGGGCTGTGGGATGGTTGTGTTGGAGGAGTCTTCAAAGATCACAGGGCCATGGGATCAATTGGAAGGGTCCTTAAAGCTCATAGGGCCGTGGGATGGTTGTGTTGGAGGGGTCCTCAAAGATCATAAAGCCATGGGGTGGGTTGGAAGGGTCCTTAAAGCTCGTGGGGCCGTGGGGTGGTTGTGTTGGAGGGGTCCTCAAATACCATAAAGCCATGGGGTGGGTTGGAAGGGTCCTTAAAGATCACAGGGCCATGGGGTGGGTTGGAGGGGTCTTCAAAGATCACAGGGCCGTGGGATGGTTGTGTTGGAGGGGTCCTTAAATATCACAGGGCCATGGGGTGGGTTGGAGGGGCCCTTAAAGATCACAGGGCCATGGGGTGGGTTGGAGGGATTTTCAAAGATCACAGGGCCGTGGGGTGGTTGTGTTGGAGAGGTCCTTAAAGATCGTAAAGCCATGGGGTGGGTTGGAAGGGTCCTTAAAGCTCATAGGGCCGTGGGATGGTTGGGTTGGAGGGGTCTTCAAAGATCATAAAGCCATGGGGTGGGTTGGAGGGGTCCTTAAAGATCGTAGAGCCATGAAATGATTGAGTTGGAAGGGTCCTTAAAGATTGTAGGGCCATGGGATGATTGAGTTGGAAAGGACCTTAAGGATTGTAGAGGCAGGGGATGGTTGGGTGGGAAGGGTCCTTAATGATCATAGAGCTATGGGATGTTGAGTTGGAGGGGTCCTTAAAGGAAGTCATAGATTCATGAAATGACTGGCTTGGAAGGGTCCTTAAAGATCACAGGGCCGTGGGATGGGTTGGAAGGGTCCTGAAAGATTGTAGGGCCATGGGATGGGTTGGAAGGGTCCTGAAAGATTGTAGGGCCATGGGATGGGTTGGAAGGGTCCTGAAAGATTGTAGGGCCATGGGATGGGTTGGAAGGGTCCTGAAAGATTGTAGGGCCATGGGATGGGTTGGAAGGGTCCTTAGGGATTGTAGGACCATGGGATGGGTTGGAAGGGTCCTGAAAGATTGTAGGGCCATGGGATGGGTTGGAAGGGTCCTGAAAGATTGTAGGGCCATGGGATGGGTTGGAAGGGTCCTGAAAGATTGTAGGGCCATGAGATGGGTTGGAAGGGTCCTGAAAGATTGTAGGGCCATGGGATGGGTTGGAAGGGTCCTGAAAGATTGTAGGGCCATAGGATGGGTTGGAAGGGTCCTGAAAGATTGTAGGGCCATGGGATGGGTTGGAAGGGTCCTTAAAGATTGTAGGGCCATGGGATGGGTTGGAGGGGTCCTTAAAGATCACAGGGCTGTGGGATGGGTTAGAAGGGTCCTTAAAGATCACAGGACCATGGGATGGGTTGGAAGGGTCCTTAGGGATTGTAGGACCATGGGATGGGTTGGAAGGGTCCTTAAAGATTGTAGGGCCGTTGGAGGGGTCCTGAAAGATTGTAGGGCCATGGGATGGGTTGGAAGGGTCCTTAAAGATTGTAGGACCATGGGATGGGTTGGAAGGGTCCTTAAAGATTGTAGGGCCATGGGATGGGTTGGAAGGGTCCTTAAAGATTGTAGGGCCATGGGATGGGTTGGAAGGGTCCTTAGGGATTGTAGGACCGTGGGATGATTGAGTTGGAAGGGACCTTAGGGATTGTAGGACCGTGGGATGATTGAGTTGGAAGGGACCTTAAAGATCGTAGAGGCAGGGGATGGTTGGGTTGGGAGGGTCCTTAAAGACCATAAAGTGGTAGGATGGGTTGGAGGGGTCCTTAAAGCTCATAGAGCCATGGGGTGGGTTGGAAAGGACCTCGCAGCCCACCCCCCTGCCCTTCCCCTCCTATATTGTGCTGGCCCACCCCCCTCCCCATGGCTCCTGGTGGGGCTCCCCGGCCCTCCAGCCTCCATCTCCCCACCCCATTGCTCTGTTCGTGTCTCTGCTTTGCTCCCAGCTCCGTATTTGCAGCCCTCCCCGCTCTGATGAAGCACAGCAGCTCTGCTCTGCATCCCCACGGCCCCATCCCTGCTGTGTGGTCGGTGGGCAGCACTGGGGGCTGAGCTGACCCCCCCCCCACCCCCCCAGAGCGTTGGGAGGGACCCCGAGCTCTGCATCACCTGCCTGCGATGGGTTGGGGACCGGGGCCGCATCAAAGCGCCTATTGTTAGAGCTGCAGCACATGTAGTCAAAGGGCTTTTCATCCTAGAAATAGAAGCACCCAGAGGATGGATCCTCATCAAAGGACCCTAAAATCAATTAAATTCCCTTTCCGCGTCCCGGCTGTGGGGTCTCTCAGGTGCTCTCCTTAAAGCAGTGCTGGGGGTGAAGCTGCACGGGGTGGGGGTTGGATCCTGCTAACCTGGCGTGGAAGGTGGTGATGCTCCTCTGCTGCTGGGTGCTGGGATCATGGAGTGGGGAGGTGGAGACGTTGCTGGGAGAGGAAATGGGGAAATGCACTGGGGATGTGCTGTGGAAAGGCTGCGGCCATTTGGAGCTTGTTTTGGTGCTGCTCCTGGCACGGCTCGGTGCTGCGCTGGGGATGCTGCAGTCCTGGCTGCCACCCTAATGGTGCTGGGGACGTTGAGAGCCCCAGGGCTGGGATCTATGGGGAGAGGCACTGATGGGGACCTCAGGAACCCCATTGCTGGGATGTATGGGGAGAGGCAGTGATGGGGACCTCAGGGACCCCATTGCTGGGATCTATGGGGAGAAGCAGTGATGGGGACCTCAGGGACCCCATTGCTGGGATCTGTGGGGAGAAGCAGTGATGGGACCTCAGGGACCCATTGCTGGGATCTGTGGGGAGAGGCAGTGATGGGGACCTCAGGGACCCCATTGCTGGGATCTATGGGGAGAGGCAGTGATGGGGACCTCAGGGACCCCATTGCTGGGATCTGTGGGGAGAGGCAGTGATGGGGACCTCAGGGACCCCATTGCTGGGATCTATGGGGAGTAGCAGTGATGGGGACCTCAGGGACCCCATTGCTGGGATGTATGGGGAGAGGCAGTGATGGGGACCTCAGGGACCCCATTGCTGGGATCTGTGGGGAGAAGCAGTGATGGGGACCTCAGGGGCCCCATTGCTGGGATCTATGGGGAGAGGCAGTGATGGGGACCTCAGGGACCCCATTGCTGGGATGTATGGGGAGAGGCAGTGATGGGGACCTCAGGGGCCCCATTGCTGGGATCTATGGGGAGAGGCATTGATGGGGACCTCAGGGACCCCATTGCTGGGATGTATGGGGAGAGGCATTGATGGGGACCTCAGGGACCCCATTGCTGGGATCTATGGGGAGTGCTGGAGCTGTGGGGCTGCAGTGCTATGGGGAGTAGCAGTGATGGGGTCCTCAGGGACCCCATTGCTGGGACCTATAGGGCGTTCTGGTGCTGGGGGGCCGTGATGCTGGGATGTGTGGGGTGTAGCAGTGATGGGGACATCGAGAGCCCCAGTGCTGGGACCTATGGGGAGAATCGGTGCTGGGGGGCCACGATACTGGGATCTACAGAAAGTACTGGTGCCGGGGGGCTGCGATGGGGGACCTGTGGGTAGTGGCACCGATGGGGACCTCACGGACCCCAGTGCTGGGATGTGTGGGGTGCTGGGACCTATGGGGAGTATCAGCGCTGGAGGGCTGCAGTGCTGCTCTGTGCAGGGGGCAGTGGGTGGGGGCTGGGGGGCCGTGTGTGACAGCCCACGCAGGGCATGGCAAGGCATGGCAGCCTTTGGCAGTGGATAGCTGCCCATGGCAGTGCATAGCAGTGCGTGGCAGCCCCTGACATCCCATGCCATCCCATGGCATCCCCTGGCAGTGCAGGCAAATCCCCTGGCAGCTCCTGGCATCCCATGCCATCCCATGGCAGTGCATGGCAGCCCCTGGCATCCCATGCCATCCCATGGCAGTGCAGGCATCCCCTGGCAGCTTCTGGAAGCCCCTGGCAGCCGCAGGCATCCCATGGCAGTGCAGCCATCCCCTGCCATCCCCTGCCATCCCTTGCCATCCCCTGGCAGCCCCTGGAAGCCGCAGGCATCCCCTGCCATCCCCTGGCAGTGCAGGCATCCCATGGCAGTGCAGCCATCCCCTGCCATCCCATGGCATCCCCTGCCATCCACTGGCAGCCCCTGGAAGCCCCTGGCATCCTCTGGCATTCCATGGCAGTGCAGCCATCCCCTGGCAGCCCCTGGCATCCCCTGGAAGCCCCTGGAAGCGCAGGCATCCCATGGCAGTGCAGGCATCCCCTGCCATCCCCTGCCATCCCCTGCCGTCCCATGGCAGCCGCTGGCATCCCCTGCCATCCCCTGGCATCCGCAGCCATCCCCTGCCATCCCTGCCATCCCCTGCCATCCCCTGCCATCCCTGCCATCCCCTGCCATCCCTGCCATCCCCTGCCATCCCCTGGCAGCGGTGGGGCCGGGCACGAAGCAGTTAAGGCAGCGTGGAGGGGAAGGAGCTCTCATGAATGAAGACAAAGTTTGGCCGGGATCCAGGGGCTGCCCAAAGAGGGGTGGAGGGGGGGGGGGGGGGAAGGGGAGGGGGCTCAGCCAACTGACTTTTATACCGCAACAGACTTTAAAAAAAAAAAAAAAAAAAAAAAAAAAAATTAAGAGATAATTCCATGTCCTGAGGTTACAAACCGGCTGCGACTGGTTTTTTTTTTTTTCTTTTTTCGGTTTTTTTTTTTCCTTTTTTTTTTTTTTTCCCTCTTTTTTTTTTTTTTTTCCTTTTTTTTTTTTTTTTTTTTCCTCCCTTTTCCCTGCCCCGCGAGGCATCATGGGTAAAAGTAAGCATCCCCCTTTTTCTTTTGTTTAATATAACAGCACGGCGCATGATTGGCAGCAAAGTGCCCGTTTGGAGACAGGGCTGCGCCGGGTCCCGCTGGGGGGCTGGGGGGGGGACACAGAGCCGCCCATCCCCGCCCCCCCGCCCTCCCCCTCCTCTGCGCCCTCCCTGTCTGTAATTTTCTTGACACCTCGAGGAGGCGGCGGGGAGGTTGGATTTTGTACCTGTGAGTATTCCTTGCTGCCCTTTCTTCCTGCCCAGACAAAGGCTCCTGGGGTGCAGCCCTGCTCACACCCCCCCCCCCCCCCCGGCAGCGCTGTGCCGTCTCAGAGCCGTTCCCTTCCCTTCCTTCCCTTCTTCCTTCCCCCCCACCCCCTATTGCAGAATTCCCACCTCCACGCTCTCTCAATACCGAGTGCCCCCCTCCCCGCCCCCGTCTCGCAGCCCCTGCTGAGTGCAGCCCTTGCCGTGCGTCCGCCCCGCACCTGGGGCCGCTTTCTCTCCGCCGTCTCTTCCAGCAGCAGCGGGGTGATTTCGGCACCCATGGGTGCTCCGGGCAGCCCTTCTGCCCCTCGCCGATGCCAGCTCAGGATGGGCACGGCGTGCCGCCGCTCCCTGCATTGCTGCTGCTCCCTGCCTCGCTGCTGCTCCCTGCATTCCCGCTGCCTCCGCTGGCTGCGCTGCTCCATCCCGGCGCCGGCAGCGCGGCGGAACCACGGAGCACCTCCGCTCGGGACCCGTCCTTTGTCTCTCTTTCCCTCATCCCAGGAATGACTTTTCCACATGGCCCGTTTGGGAAGCGGCTGCCCGCTGTTCTCCCTTTGTTACGTTGGGATCTGCGTTCCTTTACAGCCTCTGCTCCGCTGCCAGGCCTGCGTGGCTGCGCTCCGACCTGCGCCCCGTTCTGCATGCGGCCACGGCGCTCCCGCAGCTCCCAATGAGCTCCAGTTGCAGCCTCCTCCCATCCCTGTGCTCCACGGATCCCCTCCGACCGCCCGGCCGTTAAGTCCTAATTACCTTTTTAGGTGATTATCCTTTTTATAGCGTTGCATGGGAACGCAGCCATTTTGTGCGCGGCGCCGCGTGGAAACGCGTTTTACGACGCCGGGTTGTGTTGGGCCTCGGTGGGATCGTGGGTGGGTGGGTGGGTGGGTGGGTGGGTGAGAGCTGCGGGCTGCGCTGCTCCGTGAGCCCGACGGGAGCAGCCAGAGCTCAGCTGCTCCTCCATGCTGCCGCTCCCTGCGCCAGGATGGTGCTGGCAGAGCTGTTGGTGCGCAATGGTGAGGGCTGAGCTGCAGCACGGCTGCACTGCGGGCATCTGCCCACGGCTGGGGGGTCCCTGGTGGGCACAGCACCCCCATGAACCAGGCTGGGGGGTCCCTGGTGGGCACAGCACCCCAATGAACCAGGCTGGGGGGTCCCTGGTGGGCACAGCACCCCAATGAACCAGGCTGGGGGGTCCCTGGTGGGCACAGCACCCCAAAGAACCAGGCTGGGGTGTCCCTGGTGGGCACAGCACCCCAATGAACCAGGCTGAGGGGTCCCTGGTGGGCACAGCACCTCTGTGAACCAGGCTGGGGGGTCCCTGGTGGGCACAGCACCCCAAAGAACCAGGCTGGGGGGTCCCTGGTGGGCACAGCACCCCAAAGAACCCGGCTGGGGGGTCCCTGGTGGGCACAGCATCTCTGTGAACCCGGCTGGGGGGTCCCTGGTGGGCACAGCATCCCAAAGAACCAGGCTGGGGGGTCCCTGGTGGGCACAGCACCCCAATGAACCAGGCTGGGGAGTCCCTGGTGGGCACAGCAGTCCGATGAACCAGGCTGAGGGGTCCCTGGTGGGCACAGCATCCCAAAGAACCAGGCTGGGGGTCCCTGGTGGGCACAGCACCTCTGAGAACCAGGCTGGGGGGTCCCTGGTGGGCACAGCATCCCAAAGAACCAGGCTGGGGGGTCCCTGGTGGGCACAGCATCCCAAAGAACCAGGCTGGGGTGTCCCTGGTGGGCACAGCACCCCAAAGAACCAGGCTGGGGGGTCCCTGGTGGGCACAGCACCTCTGTGAACCAGGCTGGGGGGTCCCTGGTGGGCACAGCACCCCAAAGAACCAGGCTGGGGGGTCCCTGGTGGGCACAGCACCCCAAAGAACCCGGCTGGGGGGTCCCTGGTGGGCACAGCATCTCTGTGAACCAGGCTGGGGGGTCCCTGGTGGGCACAGCATCCCAATGAACCAGGCTGAGGGGTCCCTGGTGGGCACAGCATCCCAAAGAACCAGGCTGGGGGTCCCTGGTGGGCACAGCACCTCTGTGAACCAGGCTGGGGGGTCCCTGGTGGGCACAGCATCCCAAAGAACCAGGCTGGGGGGTCCCTGGTGGGCACAGCATCCCAAAGAACCAGGCTGGGGGGTCCCTGGTGGGCACAGCACCTCTGTGAACCAGGCTGAGGGGTCCCTGGTGGGCACAGCACCCCAATGAACCAGGCTGGGGGGTCCCTGGTGGGCACAGCACCTCTGTGAACCAGGCTGAGGGGTCCCTGGTGGGCACAGCATCCCAAAGAACCAGGCTAGGGGGTCCCTGGTGGGCACAGCATCCCAAAGAACCAGGCTGGGGGGTCCCTGGTGGGCACAGCACCTCTGTGAACCAGGCTGGGGGGTCCCTGGTGGGCACAGCATCCCAAAGAACCAGGCTGGGGGGTCCCTGGTGGGCACAGCATCCCAAAGAACCAGGCTGGGGGGTCCCTGGTGGGCACAGCACCTCTGTGAACCAGGCTGGGGGGTCCCTGGTGGGCACAGCATCCCAAAGAACCAGGCTGGGGGGTCCCTGGTGGGCACAGCATCCCAAAGAACCAGGCTGGGGGGTCCCTGGTGGGCACGGCACCCCAGTGAACGGAGGCTGAGCTGTGCTGAGCCTGGCTCGCTGCTGGCCGTGAGCCCCCTGCTGTGGGTATCATCAGATATGGAGAGATGGGTGAAAAGTTGGTTGATGGTTTTCAGCTCTGATTGCTGGTAGGGAATGGAGGGGTGAGGTTGGAGGCCAAGGAGGGCACTGAGATGGTGAAAGGGTCAGTGGGATGGTGAGAGGGCTGAGCACCTCTGCTACGAGGACAGGCTGAGGGAACTGGGGTTGTTCAGCTGGGAGAAGAAAAGGCTCCATGGAGACCTGATTGTGGCCTTCCAGTGTTTGAAGGGAGCGGACGAACAGGAGGGGAACGGCTGTTTGTGAGGGTGGGTGGCGACAGGACGAGGGGAACGGTGTTAAAGTGAGCCAGGGAGGTTTGGGTTGGATGTGAGGAGGAAGTTTTTCCCCCAGAGGTGGGGAGGCAGTGGAACAGGTTGCCCAAGGAGGCTGTGGATCCCCATCCCTGCAGGCATTCGAGGCCAGGCTGGATGTGGCTCTGGGCAGCCTGGGCTGCTGGTTGGTGACCTGCACACAGCAGGGGTTGGAACTGATGGCCATCGTGGTCCTTTGCAACCCAGGCTGTTCTATGAGCCTATGATTCTATGAGTCAATGACTCCATGGGTCCTTGTGGCACCCTATGGATCCTTGTGGCATCTATGGATCCCAGTGGCACCCTGTGGGTCCTTATGGGATTCTATGGATCCCTATGGCACCCTGTGGTTCTCAGGTCAGCCTGGGCTGCTGGTTGGTGACCTGCACACAGCAGGGGGTTGGAATGAGATGAGCATTGTGATCCTTTTCAACCCAGGCCATTCAATGAGTCAATGATTCTATGGGTCCTTATGGCACCCTGTGGTCCCTACGGCACCCTATAGGGTCTTATGGCACCCTGTGGGTTCTCAGGGCAGCCTGGGCTGCTGGTTGGTGACCTGCACACAGCAGGGGTTGGAACTGATGGCCGTCGTGGTCCTTTGCAACCCAGGCCATTCTGTGAGTCAGTGATTCTATGGGTCCTAATGGCACCGTGGGTCCCTAAGGCACCCTATAGGGTCTTATGGCACGCTGTGGGTCCTTATGGCATCCTATGGATCCCTATGGCACCCTGTGGTTCTCAGGGCAGCCTGGGCTGCTGGTTGGTGACCTGCACACAGCAGGGGTTGGAACTGATGGCCATCGTGGTCCTTTGCAACCCCGGCCATCCTGTGGTTCTACGCTCCTGTGTTTATGCTCACCTGCTGCCAGGCTTGGAGCATCACCGTGTGCAGCATCGCTGCCCTGCGCGGAGCAGAGCCGGGGCTCCACGAGGAGCAGCCCTCCTTGAGCACACGGAGCCCCGCAGGACAGCGTGAGGGATCCCAGGCTCCTGGAGGGAGCACAACTCGCAGCTTTGCTGCTGCTCCTGTTGCTCATCTTCCCCAGGCCAACCTCGGCTCCGTGTCCCTGCAGCCACGTGCTCCGTTCCGCTGCTCTCCATTCCTAGACAGACTCGCTCCTCTGGTCCGATGTTAATTTTTGGGGCTGAGCTCTCTCCTTGCAGCTTTTAAAATTGGTGTTGTTTTATTTCTGTGTTTATTTGGCCGTGTGGGCGCCGCGTCGAAGGCAGATGGAAAAATCTGCTTTGTTTGTCTGGGAATGGCAAACCTGTATTTCAGCACGGAGCAGCGAAACCGCCCCGAGCGCAGCGCAGAGCCCACAGCATGCAGGTTTCGGCCTCCGTGCCCACAGCTCTGCCCTCCCCTCCGCCTGCAGCCAGCACTGTGAGCCCCTGCAGCCTTCATCCCCTCCTCCTCCTCCTCCTCCTCCTCCTCCTGCAGCCCTGGGGCTGTTCTGACCCCGCTGCTGCGGGAGCTGCTCGCCCACGGAGCTGCGCTGGGAGGTGATGGCAACTCTGCGCCGAGCCTGAAACCAAACGTGTGGTTTGGAGCTCTTTTGTTTCCCCTCCGGGGGGATTTTGCCACCATTTGAGAATTTTGTTTCTGGGTTTTTTTTTGTTTTTTTTTTAATTATTATTTTTGAGGCTGCGGAGCGACCTGAGCATGCGGTGCTGCTGCTGCTCCCCCAGCAGTGCCTTCTGCAGGGGCTGAGATCCAGAGAGGGGGAAACAGCCCCCCATCCCCAGCTCCCCTCTCCATCCCGGCTTCCAATTTCACCTCCTGATCTTCACCATCTTCCATTCCCCGCTTCCCCATCCCAACTTTCAGCTCCCTGATCCCAGCTTCCATTTCCAGTTCCTGGTCCCAGCTCCTCAGTTCTCAGCTCCCATTCCCATCTCCCGATCCCAGCTCTCAGCTCCCATCCGAGCTCCTGCTCCCAGCTTCCTGCTCTCAGCTCTCAGTTCCCAATCCCAGCTCCCATTCCCATCTCCTGATCCCAGTTCCCCAGCTCTCAGCTCCCATTCCCAACTCCTGATCTCTGCTCTCATCTCCTCACCTCAGTTCTCAGCTCCCTGATCCCAGCTCCCATTCCCAGCTCTTGATCCAACTCTCAGCTCCTGATCCTGGCTTCCAATCCCATCTCCTCACCCCAGCTCCCCCATCCCAGCTGTCAGCTCCTGATCCCAGCTCTCAGCTCCCCCTCCCCACCTCCCCACCCCACACAGACCCAAGAACTGTGAATCCCCCCCCCAGGTCCTGGGGCACCATTTAATTTCCCATGCTGCGATGCTCAGCTGGTCGGCTGTGGCTTGTGGTGGCCCTCAGCCCTCTGTGCTCCATGCGTGATGCTTCAATCCGTGGTGGGCAGAGGGCTTCCCAGTGCTGCAGGGTGGGCTGTGCATTGGTGGGGCTGGGGAGGGCCCTCCTGGTGCCGTTTATTTTGCGTCCTGGCATCATCCAGAAGTGATGTTTGTAGCCCTGAGGTTGGTTTCTTGGCGCAGTGCTGAACCCCTGGGACCACCGCGTGTGGAATTACAGGGATTTGCAGCTGAGATGGAGCGGTGCTTTCCTGGTAGAAATTTGGCTCTGTGAGGCTCCGTCTTGCGGCTCTGAGCCCCCCTTGGGAATGTGAGTGTGGGAATTGGCCTCGTCCTCCTGTCCAGCGCATGTGGGCATCTGTCAGCGCAAGTGGGGTTGGAGAGCAGGAGGGTGATGGGGTTGGGAGGGTCCTTAAAGATCATAGAGCCATGGGATGGTTGGGTAGGAAGGGTCCTTGAAGATCACAGGGCCATGGGATGGGTTGGAAGGGTCCTTAAAGATCATAGAGTCATGGGATGGTTGGGTTGGAAGGGTCCTTGAAGATCATAGAACACCGGGATGGGCTGGAAGGGTCCTTAAAGATCATAGAGTCATGGGATGGTTGGGTTGGAAGGGTCCTTGAAGATCATAGAACACGGGATGGGCTGGAAGGGTCCTAAAAGATTATAAAGCCATGAAATGGTTGGGTTGGAAAGGTCCTTGAAGATCATAGAACACGGGATGGGCTGGAAGGGTCCTAAAAGATTATAAAGCCATGAAATGGTTGGGTTGGAAAGGTCCTTGAAGATCATAGAACACCGGGATGGGCTGGAAGGGTCCTTAATGATCATAAAGCCATGGAATGGTTGGGTTGGAAGGGTCCTTGAAGATCATAGAACACGGAATGGGCTGGAAGGGTCCTTAATGATCATAAAGCCATGGAATGGTTGGGTTGGAAGAGTCCTTGAAGATCATAGAACACGGAATGGGCTGGAAGGGTCCTAAAAGATTATAAAGCCATGAAATGGTTGGGTTGGAAGAGTCCTTGAAGATCATAGAACACGGAATGGGCTGGAAGGGTCCTTAAAGATTATAAAGCCATGAAATGGTTGGGTTGGAAGGGTCCTTGAAGATCATAGAACACGGAATGGGCTGGAAGGGTCCTAAAAGATTATAAAGCCATGAAATGGTTGGGTTGGAAGGGTCCTTGAAGATCACAGGGCCATAGGATGGGTTGGAAGGGTCCTTGAAGATCATAGAACACTGGGATGGGTGGGTGGGAAGGGCTCTTAGAGATCATAGGACCATGGGATGGTTGGGTTGGAAGAGACCATAATAATCATAGGACCGTGGGGTGGTTGGGTAGGAAGGGTCCTTGAAGATCACAGGGCCATGGGATGGGTGGGAAGAGTCCTTAAAGATCACAGGGCCGTGGGATGGGTTGGAAGGGTCCTTAAAGATCACAGGGCCGTGGGATGAGTTGGAAGGGTCCTTAAACATTGTAGGACTGTGGGATGGTTGGGTAGGAAAGGTCCTTGAAAATCATAGAGCCATGAGATGGGCTGGAAGGGTCTTTAAAGATCATAGGATCCTGGGATGGTTGGGTTGGAAGGGTCCTTAAAGATCATAGGACTGTGGGATGGGTTGGAAGGGTCCTTGAAGATCATAGAGACATGAGATGGGCTGGAAAAGTCTTTTAAAGATTATAGGACCATAGAATGGGTGGGTTGGAAGGGTCCTGAAAGATTGTAGGGCCATGGGATGGTTTGGAAGGGTCCTTAAAGATCACAGGGCCATGGGATGGGTTGGAAGGGTCCTTAAAGATCACAGGGCCGTGGGATGGGTTGGAAGGGTCCTTAAAGATTGTAGGGCCATGGGATGGGTTGGAAGGGTCCTTAAAGATCACAGGGCCATGGGATGGGTTGGAAGGGTCCTGAAAGATTGTAGGACCATGGGATGGGTTGGAAGGGTCCTGAAAGATTGTAGGGCCATGGGATGGGTTGGAAGGGTCCTGAAAGATTGTAGGACCATGGGATGGGTTGGAAGGGTCCTGAAAGATTGTAGGGCCATGGGATGGGTTGGAAGGGTCCTTAAAGACTGTAGGGCCATGGGATGGGTTGGAAGGGTCCTTAAAGATTGTAGGGCCATGGGATGGGTTGGAAGGGTCCTTAAAGATTATAACCAAGAGGTGGTTGGGTGGGAAAGGAGCTTAAAGTCCCGCTTTATCCCCGGCTGTAGCTGAACTCCTTGCTTCTTGGGAGCCCTCCCACCACCCTGGGAGCAGCAGCTTATGCTGGGGAGCTGGCAGCACACAGCTGCTGCCCTGGGGGGCATTTCTGCACCTGGAGCAGAAGGGAAGGAGAGGAGTGGGGATGTGGGGAGGGGGGGGAAGGGGGGCGGCTCTGGAGTGTGGCCATCACCAAAAAACCGCGCGGAAGGAAGGGGGTTTTCTTCATTTTCAGGTTGAAAAGGCCGTGTGTGCCGTGGTGTTCGTGCTGGCGCCGTGCTGAATCTCAGGGTGCATCTGCTGTGCTCAGAGCTGAGCACGGAGCCATAGAGCCGTTCTGTGCAGGGCTGGAGGCAGCGTGGGGCCCTGCAGGTTGCAGACGTGCCCTGAGCACAGGGCTTGGTGCTGCCTGGGGCTCTGCGTGCCGGTCAGACCGGGCTGGGAGAGCACAGCACCGAGCCCTGGAGGGGCTGCCTGCTTCCCTCCCCGGGTCGTTCTGCCAGCCGGGGGGGGCTCTGGGTGCGGGACCCCCGTTCTGTGGGGCTCGGGATGCTCTCCCCATCGCGGGGAGCTGTGGGGGGTCCGGATCCTCACCCACGGCGCTGATCGCGTCCCCGTGTCCTTCTGCCCCACAGGATGGACAGGATGACAGAGGATGCTCTGCGCCTCAACCTCCTGAAGAGGAGCTTGGACCAGGCGGACGAGCGGGACGACGTTCTGGCCAAGAGGCTGAAGATGGAGGGCCACGAGGCCATGGAGCGGCTGAAGATGCTGGCGCTGCTGAAGAGGAAGGACCTGTCGGGCATCGAGGTGCCCCACGAGCTCCCGGTGAAACAGGATGGTGTGAAAGTGTACGAGGAAAAGCTGAATGGGAGCCTGAGGCCCCATGGGGATGGCAGGACTGCAGGGAGGCCGGGCAAGGAGAACATTAACGACGAGCCCGTGGATATGAGCGCCAGGAGGAGGTGGGTGCCGAGCCGCCCCGAGGCTGAAAGGGATCAGCATCTCGTACTGCTGGGGTGCGGGGCCTTCCCAGTGCCGGGAGAGCTGAGCCTGCTCTCCCCGTGCCTCTGGAAGCGCTCAGTGCTGTTCCTTTCCTGGTTTTCCTGCTGCGCTCCGGATGGGTTCTGTCCCTCCCTGCACCCACGGGCTCAGCGCTGTGGCTGTGGGGTGCCTGGCAGAAGTGGAGGGGCTTCCACCCACCGGGTTTGTCGGCACCTCCGAGAGCACCCACAGCCCTGGGGAGAGCCGTCCCTGTTTGGGTGGGCGACTGGAGCGGGAGCTGGTGGCCCTCGGAGCGGCGCTGTGCCCCCGGCTCGGTGATAACAGCCGTGTTGTCGTACAGCACGACGGGGGTCTCGGCAGCAGCCCCTCACCTGCGCCCTCAGTTCTTGGGGTGGAGGCGGAACAGAATGGAATTGGGTTGGATTGGAAACCGAGGCGTTGCGGGCCTGGCGGTGGGGCAGGGGCAGAACTGCGGGTGTGTGACGGCACGGAACGCCTCTGCCCCGAGCTGTGCTGGAGGGAGGTGGTGGTTCCCAAGCAGAGCCGCAGCCACGGGAGCAGCGTTTCTTGCAGACGGATGCTGGCAACCTCAGCCGATGGCTTTGGGGTGGAGGGGGAGCTGCCCGCCTTCTGGGGCTGCTTCCCTTCCTGGGGTTCTGGTCTTTAGGGCTGTCTGTGCTGTTGGGTTATCAGCCTGCGAAGTGGGAAGAGCTGTGCAGGTGAGGCCGCGTGGTTGGATTCCCTTCCGTTTGCACCCCGTGGAGCAGCAGACGGAGGCGGGTGCGCCCTGTTGGTATGCAGGGATCCTCGTGCCGTGCTCCAGGAGCGTCACCGCGCCGTCACACCTCTGCATGGGACGGCTGGGATGGGGAGCCCAGCTCAGCCCTGTGAGGGATGGAAGCGGGCAGGTTGTGGGGTGTGGGTCTGAAATCCCACCTGTCCTGCGTTGTGTTCTGCTGCTGGGGGTGATGTGGTCCTGGGGACGTGCAGCAGGGCAGCTCTGGGGTCATGCAGTGGTGCAGCAGGGCAGCTCTGGGGACATGCAGCAGTGCAGCAGGGCAGCTCTGGGGACATGCAGCGGTGCAGCAGGGCAGCTCTGGGGTCATGCAGTGGTGCAGCAGGGCAGCTCTGGGGACATGCAGCGGTGCAGCAGGGCAGCTCTGGGGTCATGCAGTGGTGCAGCAGGGCAGCTCTGGGGACATGCAGCGGTGCAGCAGGGCAGCTCTGGGGTCATGCAGTGGTGCAGCAGGGCAGCTCTGGGGACATGCAGCGGTGCAGCAGGGCAGCTCTGGGGTCATGCAGTGGTGCAGCAGGGCAGCTCTGGGGACGTGCAGTGGTGCAGCAGAGGATCTCTGGGGACACACAGCTGTGCTGCAGGACAGCGTTGGGGTCATGCAGGTTAGCAGCAGGGCAGCTCTGGGGTCATGCAGTGGTGCAGCAGGGCAGCTCTGGGGTCATGCAGTGGTGCAGCAGGGCAGCTCTGGGGTCATGCAGTGGTGCAGCATGACAGCTCTGGAGACATGCAGTGGTGCAGCAGGGCAGCTCTGGGGTCATGCAGTGGTGCAGCAGAGGATCTCTGGGGACACAGCTATGCTGCAGGACAGCGTTGGGGTCATGCAGGTTAGCAGCAGGGCAGCTCTGGGGATGCAGGTTGCAGCAGGGCAGCTTTGTGATCATGCAGTGGTGCAGCAGGGCAGCTCTGGGGACGCTCAGCTGTGCTGCAGGGCAGCTCTGGGGTCACACAGCTGTGCTGCAGGGTAGCTGTGGAGACGTGTAGGTTTGCAGCAGGGCTGCCCTAAGGAAGAGCGGAAGTTTTTTTGCTGCAAGTTGTGAATTAACACGGAGAGAAACCTGCCCACGAGCAGAGGTGAGGGCAGCTCGCTGCTCCTGCTGCACATCGGGGTCACCGCTGCTCCCTCCCCACAGCTTCCTGCCAGCAGTTGTGCTGTAATTACACCCCTGCTTTGACAAAAGTAAATAAAACAATCCCGACACGTTCAGCCATCCCTTGCAGATGGCCGTTTTCCCCGGTCTGGCTTCAGAAGCCAACCTTTGTGTTTTTATTATTATTATTTTTTTAACACGACGGAATGTAAATAAGGCGGCTGGGCCGTATCTGGGTGCTTCTCCAACCAAAGCAGCAGCAGCAGCCCCAGGGCTGCATCCCCCCCCCCCAGCCTGTGGGTCCCTGGGTGCACAGCAGAGCCCGGCACCGCATCGCTGGGCTCGGTGACACCCGAGGCTGTGCCAGGAGGGGAGGGCAGGAGATGCTGCAGTTCCTGCTTGGCGCGGGGATGGCTTCATTCACAGCTGTCTCGTGCGCAGGCTCGTCCTGATGAACGCCGTGCTGAGAGGCACGTGGGGCAGGAGCCCCACAGAGCGCTGTGGGGAGGCTCTGAGGAGCTCTCGGAAGCTCCGTGGAGCTGCTGGGTGCTGCCTCCTCCTTCGGGTGCCTCCGTGGCCGCACTCCCCAGCGGAGGCTGCACCCCACTGTGCTGCTGCTGCTGGGCTGGGAGCTCTGAGCAGCCTCTGCTCCGCGTCCTGCATGCGGTGCTGAGAGCCCACAGGGGCCAGAGCCTTCACGTGGTGCTCCGTGTGCTGCAGCCCACAAAGGGGTCATTGAGGGCTCTGCCCGCACGGAGCGGCGCTTTGGGCTCTGCCAAGTGCTTCCAGGGCTCTCATCCCGTGCTCGGATGCTCGGAGCCCCGTTGCTGGGTGCGTTTCTCTCTCTCGCAGTGCTCTCAGCACCCCAACGCTGCAGTGTGTGGGGCTGGAAGGAGCCCACCTGGGGGTCCTGCCCACATAGGCATCGCGAGGGATGGAGCTTCTCCTCCACCCTGCAGCCTGGGAGCAGCTTCCTGCATGTGCTGGGCGATAGCATCCGTTTGGGGTTTTTCCCCCCATCTGTGGGGTGTTGCCGCTGCTGCTTTTGGGGTCGTGGTTCTGGCTCTGGGCTCTCATTCACGTTTGCCTTTATGGGAGCCCTTCGCAGTGGGTCTGCGGGGGGGGGGGGGGGGGCTGTGGGGTCACGGCCCCCCGCGGCTGCCGTGCAGCTCAGCCCCATTTCTCCCTTCTGCTGGCAGTGACCAGGACCGGGGCCGGCTCACCCCTTCCCCCGACATCATCGTCCTCTCCGACAACGAGGCCTCCAGCCCCCGCTCCAGCTCCCGCATGGAGGAAAGGCTGAAGGCAGCCAACCTGGAGATGTTCAAGGTAAGGGATCCCACCTTCGCCCGAGCTGCTCCCACACCTTCGTGCTTCCCGTTGCTCTCGGCACTGGGGCGCAGCTCGGCTCCCAGCGCCGTCGGCTCTGACCGACTTTCCTCCTCCTCCCAGGGGAAGAGCATAGAGGAGAGGCAGCAGCTCATCAAGCAGCTCCGGGATGAGCTGCGGCTGGAGGAGGCCAGGCTCGTGCTGCTGAAGAAGCTGAGGCAGAGCCAGCTGCAGAAGGAGAACGTGGTACAGAAGGTGCAGCTCAGCGTGGGGCCGGGTGGGGTGCGGCGCTGCGCAGGGCTGATGGCTCGTGGTGCTCAGGCTTTCCTCTGCTGCACGTTTGTCCTACCGTGGTGCAGCTGTCCTGCTGCCGTGAGGTCGGTGTGGCTGCTGCAGCTCTGCATCCCCAGCTTCGGATCGTGCATCGATTGCTGCGGTTCCAATGGATTTCCCCTCCGGGCGTCTCACACTGATGCTGCTGTTTGTTTTCTCTCCATCCAGACTCCGGTTGTCCAGAATGCAGCGTCTATCATCCAGCCATCTCCTGCTCACGTGGGACAGCAGGGACTGTCCAAGCTGCCCTCCAGGCCTGGAGCTCAGGGGGTCGAGCCTCAGAACTTAAGGACATTACAGGTGAGCCTTCGTGACCCGGTTCCAGCACTGGGCTGAGCTCTGTGCGCTTTGTGTCCACGCTGTCAGTGATCTGTGTTGGCTGCAGGAGCTGCAGGTATCAGCGCTGCGGTCACGGAGGGAATAGGAGCAGCGGGCAGCAGCTGGGCAGGGCTGCAGCAAAGCTCTGTGCTGCGGGAGATGCTGAGCAGCGCAGCTGGGGGGGGACGGCGGTGCTGATGGTGGTGGGGATGCTGGGGGAAGCTGTCTGCCGCCCAGGGGTGAGAGACGCAGGAGAAGCTGCTCAGCTTTTGGTCAGCTGAGCCGCGGGATGGAAGGGTCCAAGGAAGGGGAGAAGAAAAATGCAAAGCGTGGCATGGAGAGGTTTGCCTTCTTTGGGAAGCGCCCCGGGGCAGCGGAGCGGAGCAGAGCGTCGTCTGCTGAGCCTTCCTGTGTCCTGGGGGTCCCATAGATGGGAGCCCGATGGGATGAGCTCTGAGCCTCACCTCGGGGTGGACGCACACAGCTTTTCGGGGCTGCCAGCGTTGTCCCGGAGTGGGCAGCCGTGTCCCTTTGGCTCTGCGGCAGGGATGTGGGGCACACGGAGCTGTGATCCCTTCCCTCCTGCCTTCCCTCCCTCCTGCCTCGGCCAAAGGCATCTGCCGATCGCTTACTCCCTCCATGAACCCTCTCCTTTGTTTGTGGCATTTGTTTTCTTTGCTATGGCAACGATGGTGGGGTCAAGTCTATTGTGGCTTCGCAGTGGGATGGGGCTGGTAAAGGAAATGGGCTTCAGGGGAAGAGGAAACGCATTGTTTGTGCAGCCTTTGTGAAGAGTTGCTGCGTGTGACAATGAAGAACTTCATCTCGAGTTTTAAAAAAGGGGAGGGGAGAGAAGAGAGAGGCGGGCAGATGGGAGGCAGCTGAAGGTTTCGGATCTTTGAGAAGGAAAACGGGGCCCTCATCCCGGCAGCTCCGAGCTCTGCACTGGGAGAGCTGTGTGTTTCTGCACGCCCATCGCATCAGCGTGGTTGGATTTATTGTGTGTGTGTGTTCAGATTTATTGTGTGTGTGTGTTTGGTGCCATGAGTGTGCCTGGAGCATCACCCCAACCCATCCTGCTGCTCCTGGGTGCAGCTCTCAGCCCTGTCCCCACTCAGGTGCAGTTCTCACCCCTCTGCAGCCATAATGAGCTCCTTCCCTTTGTGCTCCTTTGTTCCAAGCCAAACAAATGTGATTATTTACAGCAAAGAACAACTCGGAGAAGAGTTAAGTCCTTCGAGCAGTAGGTCAGCTCTGGGGGTAACCTGCACTGCATGCAGGTGGAGCTGCTTTGCTGTTGCAGACCCCGCCGCTCCTCTCTGCCTCCAGTCCTTTTCCTAACTCCCATTTCCCCTCTTGCCAGGGTCACAGTGTCATTAGGTCTGCCACAAACACGACCCTGCCCCATATGCTTATGTCTCAGCGTGTGATTGCTCCAAACCCTGCCCAGCTGCAGGGGCAGCGCGTTCCTCCTAAGCCTGGCCTCATCCGCACTACAACTCCAAGCATGAATCCAGCCATCAACTACCAGCCGGTACGGAGCCGTTCCTGGGGGTCTGGTGGGGTTTGGCCGCAGAGGGAGCTGGGAAGCACTGGGTGAGCAGAGGCTGCAGCTGTTTAAATGGAGGAGTCGTAGAATCGTAGGATGGCCTGGGTTGCAAAGGAGCACAGTGACCATCAGTTCCAACCCCTGCTGTGTGCAGGTCACCAACCAGCAGCCCAGGCTGCCCTGAGAACCACAAGGTGCCATAAGACCCTATAGGGTGCCTTAGGGACCCACAGGGTGCCATAAGACCCTATAGGGTGCCTTAGGGACCCACAGGGTGCCATAAGACCCTATAGGGTGCTGTAGGGACCCACAGGGTGCCATAAGACCCTGTAGTGTGCCATAGAGACCCTCAGGGTGCCATAAGACCCTATAGGGTGCCTTAGGGACCCACAGGGTGCCATAAGACCCTATAGGGTGCTGTAGGGACCCACAGGGTGCCATAAGGATCCATAGGGTGCCATAAGACCCTACAGTGTGCCATAGGGACCCACAGGGTGCCATAAGGACCCACGGGGCCCCATAAGGACCCATGGAATCATTGACTCATAGAATCATAGGCTCATAGAACGGCCTGGGTTGCAAAGGACCACGATGGCCATCAGTTCCAACCCCTGCTGTGTGCAGGTCACCAACCAGCAGCCCAGGCTGCCCAGAGCCACATCCAGCCTGGCCTCGAATGCCTGCAGGGATGGGGATCCACAGCCTCCTTGGGCAACCTGTTCCACTGCCTCCCCACCTCTGGGGGAAAAACTTCCTCCTCACATCCAACCCAAACCTCCCTGGCTCACTTTAACACCGTTCCCCTCGTCCTGTCGCCACCCACCCTCACAAACAGCCGTTCCCCTCCTGTTCGTCCGCTCCCTTCAAACACTGGAAGGCCACAATCAGGTCCCCATGGAACCTTTTCTTCTCCCAGCTGAACAACCCCAGTTCCCTCAGCCTGTCCTCGTAGCAGAGGTGCTCAGCCCTCTCACCATCCCACTGACCCTTTCACCATCTCAGTGCCCTCCTCTGGACCCGCTCCCAGAGCTCCACGTCCTTCCTGGGGGCCCCAGGCCTGGACGCAGCGCTGCAGATGGGGCCCCACAAGAGCCGAGCAGAGGGGGACGTCACCTCCCTGTCCCTGCTGCCACCTCGTTTTTAATGCAGCCCAGAGCACAGTTGGCTTCCAGGCTGCAAGCTCACACTGCCAGCTCATGGCCAGCGTCTGATCCACCAGGGCTCCCAAAAGAGGAGGGAATTGGTGCGCGTGGAGCTCTTGCATAGGAGGGATGGCCGCGGGCTGGCAGCAGGAGGGACAAAACGGGGGCTGCCAGCACATCCTCCGGCCCCACGGCACCCATTGGGTGCCAGGACCGGTCCTGGTGTGCCGGGCTCAGCACGCGGGAGTGCGGCAGGCGGCTCCTCGAAGGGCTGGAGAGCACAGCTCCGTCCTCGGAGCCTCTCCTCGCCTTAATCCCCCTCTGCTCTTCCTCTCCAGCAATCGAGTTCTTCTGTTCCTTGCCAGCGTACGTCGTCTTCAGCCATCTACATGAACCTTGCCTCTCACATCCAGCCTGGCACTGTGAACCGGGTTTCCTCCCCGCTCCCCAGCCCCAGCGCTCTGAGCGACGCCGCCAACTCGCAGGCGGCCGCCAAGCTGGCCCTGCGCAAACAGCTGGAGAAAACCCTGCTGGAGATCCCACCCCCAAAACCGCCCGCGCCGCTGCTCCACTTCCTGCCCAGCGCAGCCAACAGCGAGTTCATCTACATGGTGGGGCTGGAGGAGGTGGTGCAGAGCGTTATCGATAGCCAAGGTGAGCCTGGGGGCTTTTCTCTGCCTCTGCCCCCCCTCCTCTCGGTCCCCTTCTTGCTTTGCAACCCCCCCAAACCTGCAGCCGGGGTGCTTGTGAGCAGTTCATGGAATCCTAGAATGGCCTGGGTTGCAAAGGACCACGATGGCCATCAGTTCCAACCCCCTGCTGTGTGCAGGGTCACCAACCAGCAGCCCAGGCTGCCCTGAGAACCCACAAGGTGCCATAAAACCCTATAGGGTGCCTTAGGGACCCACAGGGTGCCATTAGGACTCATAGAATCACTGACCCATAGAAGGGGTTGAAAAGGATCACAATGCTCATCTCATTCCAACCCCCTGCTGTGTGCAGGTCACCAACCAGCAGCCCAGGCTGCCCTGAGAACCACAGGGTGCCATAGGGATCCATAGGGTGCCATAGGGATCCATAGGGTGCCATAAGGATCCATAGGGTGCCACAGGGACCCACGGGGTGCCATAAGGACCCATGGAATCATTGACTCATAGAATCATAGGCTCATAGAATGGCCTGGGTTGCAAAGGACCACGATGGCCATCAGTTCCAACCCCTGCTGTGTGCAGGTCACCAACCAGCAGCCCAGGCTGCCCAGAGCCACATCCAGCCTGGCCTCGAATGCCTGCAGGGATGGGGATCCACAGCCTCCTTGGGCAACCTGTTCCAGTGCCTCACCACCCTCTGGGGGAAAAACTTCCTCCTCACATCCAACCCAAACCTCCCTGGCTCACTTTAACACCGTTCCCCTCGTCCTGTCGCCACCCACCCTCACAAACAGCCGTTCCTCCCCCCTGCAGCTCCCAGCCCTGCAGTGCTGCATGCATGCAGCCCCAGCTGTGCCCTGGAGCTCTGCAGCCGGTGCAACCCGCCCGGCAGGAGGCACAGGGATCTGCTGAGCCCAAATGCTGGGGGAGCCCACATGCAAAACCCTCCGAGCCCCACGGCTGTGCGCGCTGGGCTCCGTGCCTCACTTGTGTCCCCTCCCCGTGGCTGTTTGTGAGCACCTCGCCCCAATTTGGGGCTCTGCCACCCGTTTCCATGGGAACCGGACGAGTCACCGGTGACAGAACGGAGCAAATTGGGTTCCGTGAATCCCACGGGGCGTTTTTGGGGCAGCAGCCCCTGCAGAAGGGAGACGGGGGAGCAATCGGGGGGCAGCAGCGTGGGCTCAGTGCCCTCCGTGCGCCCCTGCGCCGTGAGCACTGTGAGCCCCCGCTGTGCTGCAGGGAAGAGCTGCGCGTCCTTCCTGCGCGTGGAGCCCTTCGTCTGCGCTCAGTGCCGCACCGACTTCACCCCGCACTGGAAGCAGGAGAAGAACGGGAAGATCCTCTGCGAGCAGTGCATGACGTCCAACCAGAAGAAGGCTCTGAAGGCAGAGCACACCAACAGGCTGAAGAACGCCTTCGTGAAAGCTTTGCAGCAGGAGCAGGTGAGCAAAGCCACGGCGCCGCGGCCGCCGCTCCGTCCTCCCACTGCGCGTCCCCAGGGGTGGGGGTCCCTCGTTCTCCAGGAGCTGTGGGTGCTCCTTTGTGGGGTTGTCCGCCCTTGGGGTTGCCCACCCTTGGGGTTGCCCACCCTTGGGGTTGCTCACTTTTGGGGTTGCCCACCCTTGGGGTTGCCCACCCTTGGGGTTGCCCACCCTTGGGGTTGCTCACTTTTGGGGTTGCCCACCCTTGGGGTTGTCCTCCCTTGGGGATGCCCACTTTTGGGGTTGCCCACTTTAAGGGTTGCCCACCCTTGGGGTTGCCCTCACTTGGGGTTGCCCACCCTTGGGGTTGTCCGCCCTTGGGGTTGCTCACTTTTGGGGTTGCCCACCCTTGGGGTTGTCCTCCCTTGGGGTTGCCCACCCTTGGGGTTGCCCACCCTTGGGGTTGCCCTCCTTTGGAGTTGCCCACTTTTGGGGTTGTCCACCCTTGGGGTTGCCCACTTTAAGGGTTGCCCTCCCTTGGGTTTGTCCGCCCTTGGGGTTGCCCTCCCTTGGGGTTGCCCACCCATGGGGTTGCCCTCCTTTGGGGTTGCCCACTTTTGGGGTTGTCCACCCTTGGGGTTGCCCACTTTAAGGGTTGCCCACCCTTGGGGTTGCCCGCCCTTAGGGTTGTCCGCCCTTGGGGATGCCCACTTTTGGGGTTGCTCCTCCGTGGGCTTGCCCACCTTTGGGTTTGCCCCTCTGTGGGGTTTCCCACCCTTGGGGTTGCCCATCCCTGGGGTTGCCCACCTTTGGGGTGCCCACCCTTGGGGTTGCCCACCCTTGGGGTTGCCCCTCCACGGAGTTGTCCACCCTTGGGGTTGCCCACCCTTGGGGTTGCCCACTTTTGGGGTTGCCCACCCTTGGGGTTGCCCTCCTTTGGGGTTGCCCACTTTTGGGGTTGTCCACCCTTGGGGTTGCCCACTTTAAGGGTTGCCCACCCTTGGGTTTGTCCGCCCTTGGGGTTGCCCTCCCTTGGGGTTGCCCACCCATGGGGTTGCCCTCCTTTGGGGTTGCCCACTTTTGGGGTTGTCCACCCTTGGGGTTGCCCACTTTAAGGGTTGCCCACCCTTGGGGTTGCCCGCCCTTGGGGTTGTCCGCCCTTGGGGATGCCCACTTTTGGGGTTGCTCCTCCGTGGGCTTGCCCACCTTTGGGTTTGCCCCTCTGTGGGGTTTCCCACCCTTGGGGTTGCCCACTTCTGGGGTTGCCCATCCCTGGGGTTGCCCACCTTTGGGGTGCCCACCCTTGGGGTTGCCCACCCTTGGGGTTGCCCACTTTTGGGGTTGCCCACCTTTGGGTTTGCCCCTCCACGGAGTTGTCCACCCTTGGGGTTGCCTGCCCTTAGGGTTGCCCACCTTTGGGTTGCCCACCCTTGGGGTTGCCCACCCTTGGGGTTGCCCACCTTTGGGGTTGCCCACCTTTGGGTTTGCCCACCTTTGGGTTTGCCCCTCCACGGGGTTGTCCACCCTTGGGGTTGCCCACCCTTGGAGTTGCCCAACCTTAGGGTTGCCCACCCTTGGGGTTGCCCACCCTTGGAGTTGCCCACCCTTAGGGTTGCCCACCCTTGGGGTTGCCCACTTTTGGGGTTGCCCACTTTAAGGGTTGCCCACCCTTGGGGTTGCCCACCCTTGGAGTTGCCCACCCTTAGGGTTGCCCACCCTTGGAGTTGCTCACCCTTAGGGTTGCCCACCCTTGGAGTTGCCCACCCTTAGGGTTGCCCACCTTTGGGGTTGCCCACCCTTAGGGTTGCCCACCCTTGGGGTTGCCCACCCTTGGAGTTGCCCACCCTTAGGGTTGCCCACCCTTGGGGTTGCCCACCCTTGGAGTTGCCCACCCTTGGAGTTGCCCACCCTTGGGGTTGCCCACCCTTAGGGTTGCCCACCCTTAGGATTGCCCACCCTTGGGATCCCCCAGCTTTTGCTCCAGGCCCCGAACAGCCATCCTGGTGGCGAAGCAGCTCTGCCTTCCCCCCCTTCCCACGTGTTCCTGCTGGACTGGTGCCATCCTGCTGACAGCAGCGGGGGGCTGAGGGCTGAGTCAGGACAGCTGCTGCTCCCCCCGCGTGGGCTGCGGCTTCCCGGGGTGTGGGGAGGGGGGGAGCACTGAAGCACTTTTCTCCCCGCTCACGTGGCTGCGGAGGGAGGGAGGGGGGGGGCTGTGAATCCCTGCAGCAAAACGGCGTGGCTGAACCTGTTGGGAGGCCCCGGGGTGAAACAAACCCGAATTTGCTGTCGGTGAACGGTGTGAAGTGAAACCCGGAGAGCTGAACGCGAAGGGAAGGCGGCTGCTGATGGTTGGAACCGTCCTGGGGCTGCAGGGCTGTGCTGAAAATTCCACCGCAGCCTTGGGTGCACAGAGCGGCCCAGGGGGGTGGGTGGGCTCCCTTCCCCCATGTTGGGGGGTTAGGGGGTGAGCTTCAGCCCCGCTGCTCTGGCTCTGAGGGTTGCTGCCGCTGCGTTCTTGCAGGAAATCGAGCAGAGGTTGCAGCAGCAGGCAGCCCTGTCCCCCACCGCGGCTCCGGCCGTTTCCAGCGTCAGCAAACAGGAGAACATGATGAGGCACCACACACTCCGGCAGGTGAGCGGCAGCGGGGCTCCGAGCTGGGGATGTTTTCTGTGGGGTTCTGGGGTCCCGCCCCCCTGCAGCAGGTTGTGTACAAACCCAGGTGGGTTGGAGACCCTCCCCGACTCAGCGGGGCTCCGTGCGGCTCTCTGCCACATGGAGATCTTCCTCATGTTCAGATGTTGGTCAACATTTAGTCAGCTGTTGGTCAGCTGTTGGTCAGTGTTTGGTCAACTGTTGATCTGTCATTGGTAAAAGTTTGGTCAACAGTTGAGCAACCGTTGGTCAACCATTGGTCAACATTTGATGAACCATTGGTCAGCTGTTGGTCGACCGTTGTTTGTCTGTTGGTCAACACTTGGTCAACTGTTGGTCAAGCATTGGTCAACGTTTGGTCAACCATTGGTCAACTGCTGGTCAACCATTGGTCAACTGTTGGTCAACCATTGGTCAACGTTTGGTCAACCATTGGTCAACTGCTGGTCAACCATTGGTCAACTGTTGGTCAACCATTGGTCAACGTTTGGTCAACCATTGGTCAACTGCTGGTCAACCATTGGTCAACTGTTGGTCAACCATTGGTCAACGTTTGGTCAACCATTGGTCAACCATTGGTCAACTGCTGGTCAACCATTGGTCAACTGTTGGTCAACCATTGGTCAACGTTTGGTCAACCATTGGTCAACTGCTGGTCAACCATTGGTCAACTGTTGGTCAACCATTGGTCAACGTTTGGTCAACCATTGGTCAACCATTGGTCAACTGCTGGTCAACCATTGGTCAACTGCTGGTCAACCATTGGTCAACTGTTGGTCAACCATTGGTCAACGTTTGGTCAACCATTGGTCAACTGCTGGTCAACCATTGGTCAACTGCTGGTCAACCATTGGTCAACTGTTGGTCAACCATTGGTCAACGTTTGGTCAACCATTGGTCAGCTGCTGGTCAGTCATTGGTCAGCTGTTGGTCAGTCATTGGTAAATGTTTGGTCCACCATTGGTTGACCATTGGTCAACCGTTGATCAGCTGTTGGTTGAATGTTGGTTGACCGTTGGTCAGCTGTTGGTCAACGATTGGTCAGCGTTTCGCCAAGTGTTGGTCTGCTGTTGGTCAACCACTGGTTGACTGTTGGTCAACCATTGGTCAACTGTTGGTCAACCATTGGCCTTCCTGTCCAGGAGGGCCAACTGTTGGCTCATGGCAAGCTGTATGTCAGCCTTTGGTCAACCATTGGTGTACTGTTGGTCAGTGTTTGGTTGATGATTGGTCAACCATTGGTCAGCCATTGGTTTTCCTGGCCATGCAGGTGCACTTCTGGCTCGTGGCTGGCTGTTGGTCAACTGTTGGTCAGTGGTTCATCAATGTTTGGTCAACGTTTGGTGGATGGTTGGTAAATGTTTGGTCAACTGTTGGCCTTCCTGCCCAAGAGGGTTCAGTGCTGGCTTGTGGCTGGCCAGCTGTTGGTCAATGATTGGTCAACTGTTGGTCAATGGTTGGCCGATCTTTGGTCAAGGTATGGTCAACCATTGGCCTTCCCGGCCCTGCAGGCACTGCTGACTTGTGACTGGCTGTTGGTCAACTGTTGGTCAGTGGTTGGTCAACTGTTGGTCAATTGTTGGTCAGTGGTTGGTCAGTCTTTGGTAAGCCATTGGTCAACCATTGGTCAGCTGTTGGTCAATGGTTGGTCAGCTGTTGGTCAGCTGTTGGTCAGTGGTTGGTCAATTGTTGGTCAACTGTTGGTCAGTGGTTGGTCAACTGTTGGTCAACCGTTGGCCTTCCTGTCCAGGAGTGCACACTGCTGGCTCGTGGCTGGCTGTTGGTCAACATTTGGTAAATCTTTGGTAAATCTTTGGTCAACCATTGGTCAACCGTTGGCCTTCCTGTCCAGGAGGGCGTACTGCTGGCTCATGGCTGGCTGCTGGTCAACATTTGGTAAATCTTTGGTCAACCATTGGTCAACTATTGGTCAACCATTGGCCTTCCTGTCCAGGAGTGCACACTGCTGGCTCGTGGCTGGCTGCTGGTCAACATTTGGTAAATCTTTGGTCAACCATTGGTCAACTGTTGGCCAACTGTTAGTCAACCATTGGCCTTCCTGTCCAGGAGGGCACAGTGCTGGCTCGTGGCTGGCTGTTTGGTCAACATTTGGTAAATCTTTGGTCAACCATTGGTCAACTATTGGTCAACCATTGGCCTTCCTGTCCAGGAGGGCGCACTGCTGGCTCGTGGCTGGCTGCTGGTCAACATTTGGTAAATCTTTGGTAAATCTTTGGTCAACCATTGGTCAACCGTTGGCCTTCCTGTCCAGGAGGGCGTACTGCTGGCTCATGGCTGGCTGCTGGTCAACATTTGGTAAATCTTTGGTCAACCATTGGTCAACTATTGGTCAACCATTGGCCTTCCTGTCCAGGAGTGCACACTGCTGGCTCGTGGCTGGCTGCTGGTCAACATTTGGTAAATCTTTGGTCAACCATTGGTCAACTGTTGGCCAACTGTTAGTCAACCATTGGCCTTCCTGTCCAGGAGGGCACAGTGCTGGCTCGTGGCTGGCTGTTTGGTCAACATTTGGTAAATCTTTGGTCAACCATTGGTCAACTGTTGGTCAACCATTGGCCTTCCTGTCCAGGAGGGCGCATTGCTGGCTCGTGGCTGGCTGCTGGTCAACATTTGGTAAATCTTTGGTCAACCATTGGTCAACTGTTGGCCAACTGTTAGTCAACCATTGGCCTTCCTGGCCCTGCAGGCACAGTGCTGGCTCATGGCTGGCTGTTTGGTCAACATTTGGTAAATCTTTGGTCAACCATTGGTCAACCATTGGTCAACTGTTGGTCAACCATTGGCCTTCCTGTCCAGGAGGGCACAGTGCTGGCTCGTGGCTGGCTATTGGTCAACATTTGGTCAACCATTGGCCAACTGTTGGTCAACCATTGGCCTTCCTGTCCAGGAGGGCGCACTGCTGGCTCGTGGCTGGCTGCTGGTCAACATTTGGTAAATCTTTGGTCAACCATCGGCCTTCCTGGCCCTGCAGGCACACTGCTGGCCCGTGGCCGCCCGTTGCTCAGCCGACGATCCACCGGCGGTCGGTGGGACCTCACCCAGCCCCCCCCCCCCCTCCACCATCTCAACACCACGAGGCAGGGCCCCCCCACTCACCCCCCCCCTCTCCCCCCACAGGCTCCGCAGCCCCAGAGCTCCCTGCAGCGTGGCATCCCCACCTCGGCCCGCTCCATGCTCTCCAACTTCGCGCAGGCGCCGCAGCTCTCGGTGGCGGGGGGGCTGCTCGGCATGCCAGGTAACGACCCCGAAATGGGGTATTTTGGTGGGGGGTCTGGGGTGCGTGTGTGTGGGGGGGGGTTACAAGCCCACGCTTCCCCCTTTCTTCTCTCCCATGCAGGCGTTAACATCGCGTATCTGAACGCCGGCATCGGGGGGCACAAAGCGTCCAGCCTGGCGGACCGGCAGCGCGAGTACCTCCTGGACATGATCCCCCCCCGCTCCATATCGCAGTCCATCAGCGGACAGAAATAGCGCCTGCTGCCCCCCCTCCCCCCCCCCCCCAAGCCACACAGGGGGCAGAAAAAAGACAACAACCCCCCCTCACCCCAGACCCTCCCCTTGTTTCTCCCCCCCCCCCCCCCCCCAGGTTGTGCGGTGGCTCCTTTTGGCCCCGCTCAGCCCCCGCTCTCTGTGTTATCATCGCTTTGGGTTGAAGCTCTGTTTGGTTTTTTTTTTTTTTTTTTTTGGGTTTTTTAATGACAAAGCATAGAATTTTTAAGCGCCTTTTGCCCCCCCCCCCCGCGCCCCCCCCCTCAATACCCGCCCCCCCCCCTCCCCCCCCCCCCCCCCACTCTTTGCTCGATGGACGCTTCCACTTTTTTTTTTTTTTTTTTTTTCTTTTTATGCCTTTTTTCCTCCTCCTTTTTCTCCATTGGGGGGGGGGGAAATCACTCCCCCCCCCCAAAAAAAAAAAACAAAAAAAAAGGAAACAAAACCCACATTGCCCAATTTTGGGGGGGGTGGGGGGGTCCGGGATGCTCTCCCTTTGCACTTAACTCACACTACGGAGCCCCCCCCTCCGCAGTGCCCCCTCCCCCCCCCCGGTGCAGCAGTGCCTGGAAGGGGCTCTGAGACTTTGGGGGGGGGGGAGGGGGGGGGTCGTTATTTTCCCCCCCTCCCCCCCCCCCAACTTTTTTCCCTTCCACCCCCCTCCCCAACGTAGGAAATTCTCGTGTGCAATTCTCAATGCGGGGCTGTGGGACCCCCCCCCGCCCCCCCCCCACCGTGTCCCATAAGCACTTAAACCCGAGGGGTGGGGCGGGGGGGGGGGGGTTGTTTTGGGAATGGTGCAGCACAGTGGCGGAGCTCTGGCTGCACCCATCGATTTTTGGTGGGGTTTTTTTTTGGCTTTGCTCCCATTGAGATGATGCCCCCCCCCCCTCAACCCCCCCCCACCCCGGGCCGTTGGGGTTTGTCCCAAATTCCTCCTTTTTTTATCCCCCCCAAATCCCTCATTTGTACCCAAACCTCCCCATGTTTGCCCCGATTTCCTCTTTTCTAAACCCCACTTTTCCCCAATCTCCCCTTTTTGCCCCCAAACTTTCCTTTTTCCCAAACCTCTTTCCCAAATCTCTCCTTTTTTCCCCCAAATCCCTCCTTTCTTTCCCCAAACCTCTCAATTTCCCCCAAATCCTCCGTTTTTGCCCCAAACCCCTCATTTCCCAAATTCCTTTTCCCCAAATCCCTCCTTTCCCCCACCCCCATTCCCCCAATCCCTCCTTATCCCCAAACCTCTCCTTTCTTTCCCCAAATCCCACATTTTGGCCCCAAATCCCTCCTTTCTTTCCCCAAACCTCTCGCTTCTCCCCAAATTCCTCTTTTTTTGCCTCAAATCCCTTTTTTTTCCCCCAAACCCCCCCTTTTTCCCCCCAAATCCCTCCTTTCTTCCCCCCCCCCCCAATTCCTCCCCTCTCTCATTTCTCATCTCCAGAGCCGCACAGCCCCCCCCCCATTGCCCCCCCATTGACTCCCCTAATTGCCCCTCTATCCCCCCCTTGCCCCCGATTGCCCCCTCCCCCCAATGCCCCCCCATTGCCCTCCCTTCCCCCCCATTTCCTACATTGCCCCCCCATCCCCACCCCCCACTGCCCCTATATTTCCCCCTCATTGCCCCCCCCCTCCCCCATTACCCCCCATTGCCGCCCTAACCACCCTCACCTCTGCCCCCATTACCCCCCATGGCCCCCCATGACCCCCCCCCCCCCCGATTACACATCGACCCCCCCCCTAAAAAAAAGCCCATTTTCAGAGGAAAAAAAGAGCAGAGAAACGAAGTGCAATAGCGGGGCTCCTCCGCTAGGCGGCGCTGCGCCCCATTGGTGCTACGCGGACCCCCCGGCGGGCGCCGCCCGGCGCCGGCTCCGACCCCCCCCCCCAAAATGAACCCCCCCTCCCCCCCCCTCCACCCCCATCTAAAAGCAAATCGCCTTTTTTTTTTCGTTAATTATTATTAATTTTCCTCCTTTTTCTTTCGTTCCCGCTGTAGTTTAGGGCCGCTTGTGAAAAAAACGCTTTCGGGGTTTTCTTTCAGTTTGGTTCCCCCCCCCCCCCCCGAACCCTTCACCCCCCTCCCCTACTTTGCGCAGAGCCCCCCCCCCAACCTCCCCCCCCCCCCCCAGGTCCTAATTAGCGTGAGGTGTTGCTGCAGGTGTCGTTAATGAGGGCTCCGCTGTGTATATAGGCCGTTAAAAAAAAAAAAAAAAACCCGAGAAAAAAGGTTAAAAAAAAAAAAAGGAGGGAAAAAAAAAAAAAAAAAGGGGGGGGGGAAAAAAAAAAAACAAGGAAAAAAGAAAAACCGAAATAATTAAAAAAAAAAAAAAATGTACATTGTGTAGAAAAAAAAAAAAACCGAGAAAGGACAAAAAAAAAAAAAAAAGATGGAAAAAAACCCCAACAAAACGCAAAAAAAAAAAAAAAAAAAGAAATAAAACGAAAAGGGGCGGAGGCGGCGCGGAGCCCCCGGGTGGGGGGGGGGGGGGGGGATTTGGGGGGGGGGTCTTTGTGTGACTGGGCCATGAGCCGTGCGGGCGGGGTCCGGCCGGGGGTCCCCCCCCCCCATTTCTGTGCCTTCACACACGCGGACCCCCCCCCCCTCCCCGCCCCCCCCCCCCCCCCCACCTTACACCCCCCCTCTCCTCTCCTCCCCACCCCCCCCACCCCCACCCCCCCCCTCAAAATATGGCCCCACAGCGCGGGGGGAGGAGCGGGAGGGGCCGGTTGGGGGGGTGGGGGGAGCCGGGGGGGGGCGGGGGGGGGGGGCGGGGGCCGAGTATGATAACTGTAACTGTATTTGCACTGTTTTCTTATCGCATTGGCATATATACAATATCCATCTATAGCAGCCCTGTGCCGCCTCCTGCAGCGCCTCCCCGCGCAGCCCCCCCCCCCAAAACGAGGGGGACCACAACTGGGGGGGTGTGGGGGGGGGTTGGGTGGGGGGGGGTCTTCGTGTGACTGGGCCGTGAGCCGTGCGGGGGGGGTCAGCTTTTTCTCCCCATCCCCCTCCCCCAGTGGGTGCTGGGATCCGCTCTGTGCCCCCCCTCCAACCCCAGTGGGTCTTTGGATCCATTCTGCCCCCCCCCAAATCTCTTACCCCCCCCAATGGGTGCTGGGATCCATTGTGGGTCCGTCTGTCCCCCCCCCCCCCCATTGGGTGCTGGGATCCACTGTGCCCCCCCCCCGAAATCTCTTACCCCCCCAATGGGTGCTGGGATCCATTGTGGGTCCGTCCGTCCCCCCCCCCCCCATTGGGTGCTGGGATCCACTGTGCCCCCCCCCCCTCCCAAATCTGTGCCCTCCCAGTGGGTGCTGGGATCCACTGTGCCCCCCCCCCATCTCTTACCCCCCCAATGGGTGCTGGGATCCATTGTGGGTCCCCCACACTGAGCCCCCCCTCCCAATGGGTGCTGGGATCCACTGTGCCCCCCCCACACTCTGAGCCCCCCCCAGCGGGTGCTGGGATCTACTGTGCCCCCCCCCCCCAAATCTGTTACCCCCCAGTGGGTGCTGGATTCCATTGTACCCCCCCACACTCTGAGCCCCCCCCCTCCCCAATGGGTGCTGGGATCCACGGGCCCCCCCCCCTCCCCAAATCTGTTACCCCCCCTCAGTGGGTGCTGGGATTCACTGTGCCACCCCCCAAATCTGTTCCCCCCCCGCAATGGGTGCTGGGATCTGCTCTGTGCCCCCCCCCCCCAACCCTGTGCCTGTGCTCCCCCCCCATTGGGTGCTGGGATCCATTCTGTGCCCCCCCCCCAAATCTGTGCCCCCCCAGTGGGTGCTGGGATCCATTCTGTGCCCCCCCTCCCCCTCCACTGGGTCCTTGGATCCATTCTGCCCCCCCCCCCCCCCCCCAAATCTGTGCCCCCCCAGCGGGTGCTGGGATCCCCCCTGGTGTCCCGTCCCCCCCCCCGGCACACAGACGGAACGTGGGGGGGGGGCTACAAAAAAAGTCTTTATTTAGCAAAAAAAGATTTTTAGGTACAAAGAGCCCCGAGGTGGGGAAGGCACTGCAGTGGGGGGGGCACGGGGGGGGCAGGGGTGGAGCTGGGACGGATGTGGGGACAGTGGGGTGGATATGGGGACATTAGGATGGATATAGGGACAGTGGGGTGGATATGGGGACAGTGGGGTGGATATGGGGACAGTGGGGTGGATATAGGGACAGTGGGGTGGATATGGGGACATTAGGATGGATATAGGGACAGTGGGATGGATATAGGGGCATTAGGATGGATATAGGGACAGTGGGGTGGATATGGGGACATTAGGATGGATATAGGGACAGTGGGATGGATATAGGGGCATTAGGATGGATATAGGGACAGTGGAGTGGATATGGGGACAGTGGGATGGATATAGGGACAGTGGGATGGATATAGGGGCATTAGGATGGATATAGGGACAGTGGGGTGGATATGGGGACAGTGGGGTGGATATAGGGACAGTGGGGTGGATATAGGGGCATTAGGATGGATATAGGGACAGTGGGGTGGATATGGGGACAGTGGGGTGGATATAGGGACAGTGGGGTGGATATAGGGGCATTAGGATGGATATAGGGACAGTGGGATGGATATAGGGGCATTAGGATGGATATAGGGACAGTGGGGTGGATATGGGGACAGTGGGGTGGATATAGGGACAGTGGGGTGGATATAGGGACAGTGGGGTGGATATAGGGGCATTAGGATGGATATAGGGACAGTGGGATGGATATAGGGGCATTAGGATGGATATAGGGACAGTGGGATGGATATGGGGACATTAGGATGGATATAGGGACAGTGGGATGGATATAGGGGCATTAGGATGGATATAGGGACAGTGGGGTGGATATAGGGACATTAGGATGGATATAGGGACAGTGGGATGGATATAGGGGCATTAGGATGGATATAGGGACAGTGGGATGGATGAGGGACATTGGGGTGGCCATGGGGACAGTGGGACGGATGTGGGGACATCAGGACAGATATAGGGACAGTGGGACGGATATGGGGACATTAGGATGGATATGGGGACAGTGGGGTGGATATAGGGACATTAGGATGGATATAGGAACAGTGGGATGGATATGGGGGCATTGGGACGGATGTGGGAACATTGGGACGGATATAGGGACTGTAGAATGGATATGAGAACATCGGGGTGGATATGGGGACATGGGACGGATATGGGGACATGGGACGGATATGGGGACATGGGACGGATATGGGGACATGGGGGTGGATATGGGGACATGGGGGTGGATATGGGGACATGGGACGGATATGGGGACATGGGGGTGGATATGGGGACAGTGGGACGGATATGGGGACATGGGGGTGGATATGGGGACATGGGACGGATATGGGGACATGGGACGGATATGGGGACATGGGGGTGGATATGGGGACATGGGACGGATATGGGGACATGGGGGTGGATATGGGGACATGGGGGTGGATATGGGGACATGGGACGGATATGGGGACATGGGACGGATATGGGGACATGGGGGCGGATATGGGGACATGGGACGGATATGGGGACATGGGGGTGGATATGGGGACATGGGACGGATATGGGGACATGGGGGTGGATATGGGGACGCGGGGACGGCCGCGGATTGTTCGGGACAGACGCAGGGACCGCAGGACAGACGGACCGCGGGGCGGCCCTACAGCCGGATGCGGCCGCTGACGACGCCGTCCCACTGCGCGGGGCCCATGGGGACGTAGGCGGCCGCCGGCAGATCGAGCAGCAGCAGCGGGGCGGCGACGCGGGTCGGATCGCAGCCCTCCTGAGCCAGCAGAGCCTTCAGCTGCTTGAACGTGGGCGTCAGCGCCAGGCGCTCCTGGACGGATGGGGCCGCGAGGGGTCACACAGAGCGACCACCCACCCCGCATTGGGGTCAGCCCACGACCCCCCATTGGGGTCAGCCCACGACCCCACACAGAGCGACCACCCACCCCGCATTGGGGTCAGCCCACGACCCCACACAGAGCGACCACCGACCCCCCATTGGGGTCAGCCCACGACCCCCCATTGGGGTCAGCCCACGACCCTACACAGAGCGACCACCCACCCCGCATTGGGGTCAGCCCACGACCCCCATTGGGGTCAGCCCACGACCCTACACAGAGCGACCACCATTGGGGTCAGCCCACGACCCCACACAGAGCGACCACCCACCCCCCATTGGGGTCAGCCCACGACCCCACACAGAGCGACCACCCACCCCGCATTGGGGTCAGCCCACGACCCCACACAGAGCGACCACCCACCCCGCATTGGGGTCAGCCCACGACCCCACACAGAGCGACCACCCACCCCGCATTGGGGTCAGCCCACGACCCCACACAGAGCGACCACCCACCCCGCATTGGGGTCAGCCCACGACCCCACACAGAGCGACCACCCACCCCACATTGGGGTCAGCCCACGACCCCACACAGAGCGACCACCCACCCCCATTGGGGTCAGCCCACGACCCCCCATTGGGGTCAGCCCACGACCCCACACAGAGCGACCACCGACCCCCCATTGGGGTCAGCCCACGACCCCACACAGAGCGACCACCCACCCCCCATTGGGGTCAGCCCACAACCCCACACAGAGCGACCACCCACCCCCCATTGGGGTCAGCCCACAACCCCACACAAAGTGCCCCACGACCCCGCATTGGGGTCAGCCCACGACCCCACACAGAGCAACCCACAACCCCCCACTGGGGTCACCCCACAACACCCACACCACCCCACACTCCATGGGGTCACCCCATCCCTGCCACATTGGGGTCACCCCATAACCCCACAATGACACCTCTCCATACCCCCATGGGGTCACCCCACAATCCCACATTGGGGTCACCCCATAATCCCCCACACAAGGGTCATCCCATGACCCCACATTGGGGTCACCCCACAACCCCACGCTGACACCACCCCACACCCCATGGGGTCACCCCAATCCCAGTCATACTGGGGCCACCCCACAACCCCACACTGGCACCGCCCCACACCCCATGGGGTCACCCCAATCCCAGTCACATTGGGGTCACCCCACAACACCCACACCGCCCCACACCCCATGGGGTCACCCCAATCCCTGCCACACTGGGGTCACCCCACAACCCCACACTGGCACCACCCCACACCCCATGGGGTCACCCCAATCCCTGCCACATTGGGGCCACCCCATGACCCCACGCTGACTCCACCCCACACCCCATGGAGTCACCCCACAACACCCACACCACCTCACACCCTATGGGGTCACCCCAATCCCAGTCACATTGGGGTCACCCCACAACACCCACACCACCCCACACCCCATGGGGTCACCCCCATCCCTGCCACACTGGGGTCACCCCATGACCCCACCCCATGGGGTCACCCCATCCCTTCTCACACTGGAATCACCCCACGACCCCAAATTGGGGTCACCCCCCTTTCCCTCTGCCCCTCCCCCCCAGTTTGGGGTCCCCCCTTACCTGCAGCCGGATGAATCGGGGCCAGGCGTAGGGCGGCAGCGCCGCAGCCACGTGTCGGAACAGCTCAGCGCCGTCCAGCTCCCAGCCGGGGCGCAGCACCACCGCAGCCATCCCAGCACGGCCCTCGTGGCCTTCATTTGGGGAGGGGGGTGAGGGGGGGCACAGGGACGTGGGGATGGATGTGGGGACGGATGTGGGGACATGGGGGCGGACGTGGGGACATGGGGGCGGATGTGGGGACACTGGGGTGGATATAGGGACATGAGGGTGGACGTGGGGACACTGGGGTGGATGTGAGACATTGGGATGGATGTGGGGACAGTAGGATGGATGTAGGGACATTGGGATGGATGTGGGGACACTGGGGTGGATATAGGGACATGGGGATGGACGGGGAGACACTGGGGTGGATGTGGGGACATGGGGATGGACGTGGAGACATGGGGGCGGATGTGGGGACATGGGGATGGACGTGGGGACATTGGGATGGATGTGGGGACATGGGGGTGGACGTGGGGACGTGGGGGCGGATGTGGGGACGTGGGGGCGGATGTGAGGACGTGGGGGCGGATGTGGGGACGTGGGGGCGGATGTGGGGACGTGGGGGCGGATGTGGGGACATGGGGGCGGATGTGGGGACATGGGGATGGATGTGGGGACATGGGGGCGGATGTGGGGACACTGGGGTGGATATGAGACATTGGGATGGATGTGGGGACAGTAGGATGGATGTGGGGACACTGGGGTGGATATAGGGACATGGGGATGGACGTGGGGACAGTAGGATGGATGTGGGGACATTGGGATGGATGTGGGGACACATGGGTGGATATAGGGACATGGGGATGGACGTGGGGACATGGGGATGGATGTGGGGACATGGGGATGGATGTGGGGACACTGGGGTGGATGTGGGGACACTGGGGTGGATATAGGGATATGGGGATGGACGTGGGGACATCGGGATGGATGTGGGGACATGGGGTGGACGTGGGGACAGCAGGATGGATATGGGAACATTGGGATGGATCTGTGGACATTGGGATGGATGTGGAGACATGGGGATGGATGTGGGAACATCGGGATGGATGTGGGGACAGTAGGATGGATATGGGAACATCGGGATGGACGTGGGGACATCGGGGTGGACGTGGGGACCTACGTGGCCCTCGTAGCCATTATTTGGGGAGGGGGATGGGGGGCACAGGGCGGATGGGGGCACGGCTGTGGGTGTGGGGGCATTTGGGGCCGTACCTGGCACGGTGACGCCGTACACGGCAGCTTCCTGCAGCGCTGCGTGCGCCAGCAGAGCCTCCGCCACCTCCGTGGTGGCCACGTTCTCTCCTTTCCACCTGCGGGTTGGAGGGCTTGGCAATGGGGCTGGGGTCCCATAGGGCTGGGGTCCCATAGGGCTGGGGGTTTCCATAGGGCTGGAGGTCCCATAGGGCTGGGGTGCCATAGGGCTGGGGTCCCATAGGGCTGGGGTGCCATAGGGCTGGGGTGCCATAGGGCTGGGGGTCCCATAGGGCTGGGGGTTTCCATAGGGCTGGAGATCCCATAGGGCTGGGGTGCCATAGGGCTGGAGTGCCATAGGGCTGGGGGTCCCATAGGGCTGGGGGTCCCATAGGGCTGGGGGTCCCATAGGGCTAGGGTGCCATAGGGCTGGGGGTCCCATAGGGCTAGGGGTTTCCATAGGGCTGGAGGTCCCATAGGGCTGGGGTGCCATAGGGCTGGAGTGCCATAGGGCTGGGGGTTTCCATAGGGCTGGAGGTCCCATAGGGCTGGGGTGCCATAGGGCTGGAGTGCCATAGGGCTGGGGTGCCATAGGGCTGGGGTGCCATAGGGCTGGGGGTTTCCATAGGGCTGGGGGTGCCATAGGGCTGGGGTCCCATAGGGCTGGGGTCCCATAGGGCTGGGGAGCCATAGGGCTGGGGTCCCATAGGGCTGGGGGTCCCATAGGGCTGGGGAGCCATAGGGCTGGGGTCCCATAGGGCTGGGGTCCCATAGGGCTGGGGTCCCATAGGGCTGGGGAGCCATAGGGCTGGGGTCCCATAGGGCTGGGGAGCCATAGGGCTGGGGAGCCATAGGGCTGGGGTCCCATAGGGCTGGGGGTCCCATAGGGCTGGGGGTCCCATAGGGCTGGGGAGCCATAGGGCTGGGGGTGCCATAGGGCTGGGGGTTTCCATAGGGCCATGAGTCCCATAGGGCTGCAAGTCCCATGGTGCCAGGGGTGCTATAGGGGTGGGAGTTCCATAGGGCTGTGGGTCCCATAGGGCTCTGGTTCCCATGGGGCTGTGGGTGCCATACAGCTGTGGATCCCATAGGGCCGTGGATCCCCTGTGGTCGTGGATCCCATAGGGCCGTGGATCCCATAGGGCCGGGGATCCCCTGTGGCCGTGGATCCCATAGGGCCGGGGATCCCATAGGGCCGGGGATCCCATAGGGCCGTGGATTCCATAGAGCCGTGGATCCCATAGGGCCGTGGATCCCATAGGGCGTGGTTCCCATAGGGCCGTGGATCCCATAGGGCCGTGGATCCCATAGGGCCGTGGATCCCATAGGGCCGTGGTTCCCATAGGGCAGGGATCCCATAGGGCCGTGGATCCCATAGGGCCGTGGTTCCCATAGGGCAGGGATCCCATAGGGCCGTGGATCCCATAGGGCCGTGGATCCCATAGGGCCGTGGATCCCATAGGGCAGGGATCCCATAGGGCCGTGGATCCCATAGGGCCGCGCTGACCTGAAGGTGTCCCCGGTGCGGTCGCAGAAGCGCACGAAGCCGTCGCTGTCCTCCTCCATCAGATCCCCGGTGCAGAAGAACGTGTCGCCCTCGGCAAAGACGCCGCGCAGCAGCTTCTGCTCCGACAGCTCCGGCCGGCCCGCGTAGCCCAGGAACGGCGTCCGCGGCGTCACCGGGGCGATCAGCAGCCCCGGCTCTCCTGGGCACCGAGCGCAGCGTCACCCAACCACCCCATCCATCCAACCCATCCACCCCATCCACCCCATCCATCCCATCCATCCCATCCATCCACCCCATCCAACCCATCCATCCACATCCATCCACATCCATCCAATCCCATCCACCCCATCCACCCGCCCCATCCATCCCATGCATCCACCCACCCCATCCATCCACCCCATCCATCCACCCCATCCACCCACCCCATCCATCCACCCCATCCATCCACCCCATCCACCCCATCCATCCACCCCATCCATCCACCCACCCCATCCACCCATCCATCCACCCCCACCCCATCCAACCACCCCCATCCATCCCATCCACCCACCCCATCCATCCACATCCATCCAATCCCATCCACCCCATCCACCCACCCCATCCATCCACCCCATCCAACCCATCCATCCACCCCATCCATCCACCCCATCCATCCACCCCATCCACCCCATCCATCCACCCCATCCATCCACCCCATCCATCCACCCCATCCACCCCATCCAACCACCCCATCCAACCACCCCATCCATCCACCCCATCCATCCACCCCATCCCATCCATCCACCCCATCCAACCACCCCATCCCATCCACCCCATCCCATCCATCCCATCCCATTCCATCCACCCCATCCCATCCATCCCATCCCACCCCATCCCATCCCCATCCCCACCCCACCCCATCCCCATCCCAACCCCATCCCAATCCCATCCCTACCCCAATCTCATCCTCATCACAACCAGTTCCCATCCCAATCCCACCCCACCCCATCCCCACCCCAATTCCCATCTCCATTTCATCCCATCCCATTCCATCCCATTCCACCCCATCCATCCCATCCCATCCATCCCATCCCCACCCCAATTCCCATCTCCATTTCATCCCATTCCACCCCATCCACCCCATCCCCACCCCAATTCCCATCTCCATTTCATCCCATCCCATTCCATCCACCCCATCCCCACCCCAATTCCCATCTCCATTTCATCCCACCCCATCCACCCCATCCCCACCCCAATTCCCATCTCCATTCCATCCCATCCATCCCATTCCACCCCACCCCAATTCCCATCTCCATTTCATCCCATCCCATCCATCCCATCCCCACCCCAATTCCCATCTCCATTTCATCCCATCCCATTCCATCCCATTCCACCCCAATTCCCATCCCCATTTCATCCCATCCCATCCCATCTACCCCACCCCACCACCCCATCCCCATCTCCATTTCATCCCATCCCATTCCACCCCACCCCAATTCCCACCCCATCCATCCCCACCCCACCCCACTCCCCCCCCACCCCCCGCCCCTCACCCGGCCGCACTCTGATGCAGCGCCCGCTCTCATCGCGCACAGCCGCCCCGTTCTCCACGTCGTAGCGCACGATCTCAAAAGGCGAAAAGAGCTGCGGCGGAGGAGGGCCGGAATCCACAGAAGACGACGACGTGACGCCCGGACCCCCGGGACCCCCGGGACCCCCCCCCACCTTATAAATGAAGCTGCTCCGCCCCACGGCTCCGGGCGTCCCGGTGTAGTTGAACAGCGTCACGTTGCCCTCGCTCATGCCGTACGTCTCCACGATGCGCAGCGGGCCGAAGCGCCGCACGAAACCCCTCCAGACGTCGGGTCGGATCCCGCTGCCCACCGCCAGCCGCACGCGGTGCTGCCGCTCTGCGGGGCGCTACGGGGGTTGGGGGGTTTTTTTTTTGTTGGGGGAGGGGGTCGGCATGGGTGCCCACCACGATTCTCATCCCCGTCCCCATTTCATTCCATCCCCGTCCCATCCCCATTTCATTCCATCCCATTCCATCCCCATCCCCATCCCATCTCCATCCCAATCCCCTCCCCGTTCCATTCTAACCCATCTCCATCCCCATCCCATCCCCATTCCATCCCATCCCATCCCCTCCCCATCCCATCCCCTCCCCATTCCATCCCCATCCCATCCCCATTCCATCCCCATTCCATTCTATCCCATCCCCATCCCATCCCATCCCCATCTCCATCCCCGTCCCATCCCATCCCCATCCCATTCCATCCTATCCCATCCCCATCCCATCCCATTCTATCCCATCCCCATCCCATTCTATCCCATCCCATCCCATCCCCATCCCCATCCCATTCTATCCCATCCCCATCCCATTCTATCCCATCCCCATCCCATTCTATCCCATCCCCATCCCATTCTATCCCATCCCCATCCCATTCTATCCCATCCCCATCCCATCCCATCCCATCCCCATCCCATCCCATCCCATTCTATCCCATCCCCATCCCATCCCATCCCCATCCCATCCCATCCCATTCTATCCCATCCCCATCCCATCCCATCCCATTCTATCCCATCCCCATCCCATCCCATCCCATTCTATCCCATCCCCATCCCATCCCATCCCATTCTATCCCATCCCCAATCCCAACCCCAATCCCATCCCATTTCATCCCCATCCCATCCCTCCTCCCTTCCCATCCCATCCCCAATCCCAACCCCAATCTCCATCCCAATCCCATCCCATCCCAATTCCCATCCCACTCCCATCTCACACCATTGCCATCCTCATCTCTGGGATGGGGTTGGGGGGGGGAAGAGGGGTTGTGAAGCGGGATGGGTTGAGATGAAATGGAGATGGGAATGGGGGTGGGGATGGGATGGGGATTGGGTAGGGGGTTGGGATGGGAATGGGATGGAGATGGGAGTGAATTGGGGTTGGGATGGGATGGGGATGGAATGGGGTGAAATGGGATGGGATGGGGATGGGAGTGAATTGGGGTTGGGATGGGTGGGATGGAATGGGATGGGATGGGGAATGAGGTGGAGTTGGGATGGGATGGGTATGGGATGGGGATGGGATGGGTAATGGGGTGGGGAATGGGGTGGGAAATGGGATGGGATGGGGAATGGGGTTGGGGGTGGGGAATGGGGATGGGAATTAGGTGGGGATGGGATGGGATGGGTAATGGGGTTGGGATGGGATAGGAATGGGATGGGGTGAAATGGGATGGGGTGGGGATGGTAATGGGGGTGGGGAATGGGGTGGGAATTGGGATGGGGATGGGAATGGGGTGGGGGTGGGGATGGGAGTGAAATTTGGTGGGGATGGGGATGGGAATGGGTAATGGGAGTGGGGAATGGGGTGGGAATTAGAAATGGGATGGGGAATGGGATGGGGGTGGGGATGGGAGTGAATGGGGTTGGGATGGGATGGGAATGGGATGGGGTGAAATGGGATGGGATGGGGATGGGATGGGAGTGAATTGGGGTGGTGATGGGATGGGGATGGGGGTGGGGAATGGGATGGGGGTGGAGATGGGAGTGGAATGGGGATGGGAGTGAATTGGGGTTGGGATGGGATGGGGATGGGGAGGGATGGGAGTGAATTGGGGTTGGGATGGGATGGGATGGGGATGGGGGTGGGGAATGGGGTGGGAAATGGGGTGGGAATTGGAAATGGGATGGGGATGAGGATGGGATGGGGTGAAATGGGATGGGATGGGAGTGAATTGGGGTTGGGATGGGATGGGATGGGGATGGGGGTGGGGAATGGGGTGGGAAATGGGATGGGGATGAGGATGGGATGGGGTGAAATGGGATGGGATGGGAGTGAATTGGGGTTGGGATGGGATGGGATGGGGGTGGGGAATGGGGTGGGAAATGGGATGGGAATTGGAAATGGGATGGGGATGGGATGGGAGTGAATTGGGGTGGGGATGGGATCCCAAGTCCTCGAGCTGAGCCCGGACCTGCGGCTGGTTGAGCAGATAGCGGCACAGCTCCCCGATGTACTGGAACACCGTCACGCCCTCGGCGCAGCATTCGTCCCAAAAACGGGAGGCGGAGAATTTGTCCCGCAGGACACACGAGGCTCCTGGGGGGGAAAGGGGTCACACGGCCCCATAGCCCCCCTTGGATCACATCCCATATTGATCTCCCGCCCCCCATAACACCCATGGGGTCACACTGCCCCCCATAACACCCATGGGGTCACACTGCCCCCCCATAGCCCCTTATGGGGTCACACTGCCCCCCATAACACCCATGGGGTCACACGGCCACCCATGGGGTCACACTGTCCCCCATAGCCCCTTATGGGGTCACACTGTCCCCCCATAACACCCATGGGGTCACACTGTCCCCCCATAACACCCATGGGGTCACACGGCCACCCATGGGGTCACACTGTCCCCCATAGCCCCTTATGGGGTCACACTGTCCCCCCATAGCCCCTTATGGGGTCACACGGCCACCCATGGGGTCACACTGTCCCCCATAGCCCCTTATGGGGTCACACTGTCCCCCCATAACACCCATGGGGTCACACTGTCTCCCCATAACACCCATGGGGTCACACGGCCACCCATGGGGTCACACTGTCCCCCCATAGCCCCTTGTGGGGTCACACTGCCCCCCATAACACCTATAGGGTCACACTGTCCCCCCATAGCCCCTTATGGGGTCACATTGCCCCCCTCCCCCATTTCATCTCATCTCCACCTCACCCCCAACCCAATTTCATCCCACCCCCATCCCATTAAATCCCATCCCCATCCCACCCCATTCCCATCTCCATTTCATCCCATCCCCACCCCAATTCCAATCCCCAATCCAATTTTCATCCCCACCCCACTCACATCCCAATCCCACCCCACCCCACCCCCAATTCCATCCCATCCCACCCCATCCCATTTCCCACCCTCCTCCCATCCCATTTCCACCCCACCCCCATTTACCCCACCCCACCCCACCCCATTTCCCACCCTCCCACCACCCCATTTCCCACCCCATTTACCCCACCCCACCCCATTCCCACCCCATTTCCCACCCCACCACCAATTTCCACCCCACCCCATATCCCATTTCCCCCCCCCCCATCCCATACCCCATTTCCCACCCCACCCCACTTCCCACCCCATTTCCCACCCCACCCCATTTCCCACCCCATTTCCCCCCCACCATTTCCCACCCCATTTCCCTCCCCCACCCCATTTCCCACCCCATTTCCCTCCCCCACCCCATTTCCCACCCCATTTCCCTCCCCCACCCCATTTCCCACCCCATTTCCCTCCCCCACCCCATTTCCCACCCCATTTCCCTCCCCCACCCCATTTCCCACCCCATTTCCCTCCCCCACCCCATTTCCCACCCCATTTCCCACCCCATTTCCCTCCCCCACCCCATTTCCCACCCCCATCCCCCCACCCCATCCCACCCCATCACCCTCCCCCACCCCATTTCCCACCCCCATCCCACCCCATTTCCCTCCCCCACCCCATTTCCCACCCCCATCCCACCCCCATCCCCCCCCATTCCCCTCCCCATCCCACCCATTTCCCCCCCCCATCCCACCCCCATCCCACCCCATTTCCCACCCCACCCCATTTCCCACCCCCATCCCACCCCCATCCCACCCATTTCCCACCCCACCATTTCCCACCCCATTTCCCACCCCACCCCACCCCACTTCCCACCCCATCCCGCCCCCCCCGCTCACCGATCCCGACGCAGCCCGCGACCCCCAGCAGCGCTCCGGCCATGTGATGCAGCGGCAGCGCGATGTACAAAACGTCGCTGCGCCCGGCGCCGAGCAGCTGATAGAAAGCGGAGCAGAGCAGCGCCTTCAGGTGCGAGACGCGGGCGGCCTTCGGGAGCCCTGGGGGGGGAGGGCACTGAGACCCCGCCCCACGGCCGGCCCATAGCCGGCCCCATAGCCAGCCCTATAGCCCCACAGCCAGCCCCATAGCCAGCCCCATAGCCCCATAGCCGGCCCCACAGCCCCATAGCCAGCCCTATAGCCCCATAGCCAGCCCTATAGCCCCATAGCCAGCCCCATAGCCGGCTCCACAGCCCCATAGCCAGCCCTATAGCCCCATAGCCAGCCCCATAGCCGGCCCCACAGCCCCATAGCCGGCCCCACAGCCCCATAGCCGGCCCCATAGCCAGTCCTATAGCCCCATAGCCGGCCCTATAGCCAGCCCCACAGCCGGACCCATAGCCAGCCCTATAGCCCCACAGCCAGCCCCATAGCCGGCCCTACAGCTCCATAGCTGGCCCTGTATCCAGCCCTAAAGCCTCATAGCCAGCCTCATAGACGGCCCCATAGCCAGTCCTATAGCTGGCCCTACAGCCCCACAGCCGGCCCTATAGCCCTATAGCCGTACCCACAGCCAGCCCTATAGCCAGCCTATAGCCCCATAGCCAGCCCCACAGCTGGCCCTATAGCCAGCCCCATAGCCAACCCTATAGCCCCCCAGCCGGATCCATAGCCGGCCCTATAGCCCCCCAGCCGGATCCATAGCCGGCCCTATAGCCCCCCAGCCGGATCCATAGCCAGTCCCATAGGCAGCCCCAGAGCCCCAGAGCCAGCACCACGGTCCCACAGCAGACCCCACAGTTGACCCCAGAGCCCCATAGCCGGCCCCCCGGCCCCATAGCCGGCCCCCCAGCACCATAGCCGGCCCTATAGCCCCACAGCCGGACCCATAGCCAGTCCCATAGGCAGCCCCAGAGCCAGCACCACGGTCCCACAGCAGACCCCACAGTTGACCCCAGAGCCCCATAACCGGCCCCCCAGCCCCATAGCCGGCCCCCCAGCCGGCCCCCCAGCCCCATAGCTGGCCCTATAGCCCCACAGCCGGACCCATAGCCAGTCCCATAGGCAGCCCCAGAGCCAGCACCACGGTCCCACAGCAGACCCCACAGTTGACCCCAGAGCCCCATAGCCGGCCCCCCAGCCCCATAGCCGGCCCCCCAGCCCCCCAGCCGGCCCCCCAGCCCCGTCCCCCACCGGTGGTGCCGGAGGTGAAGATGTACAGCGCCGTTTCCCCCATATCGGGCGGCCTCCAAACATCCTCAGCTCCCAGCTCCTGCGGAGCCGCTTCCAAGGCTTCGTTCAGATCCTCCGCCCCGGCCGCGTTCCTCGCTGCTCCCATCACCCAAACGGCCACGCCGGCTTCCCGCAGCTCCTCCACGATCGGCTCCACAACCCCAAAAAGTTCTGTGGGGTCCCATATAAACATGGCGGGGATCAGAGCCGCTGGACCCCCCCCGAACCGCCCGCATCCCCAACCCCAAACCGTCCCTGCCACACTTCTGCCCCATACAGCACACACACATCCCATAGATCCCACACACCCCATACAGACCCCACACACCCCATACAGACCCCACACACCCCATACAGACCCCACACACCCCACATAGACCCCACACACCCCACATAGACCCCACACAAACCATACAGACTCCACACACCCCATAACTCCATACAGACCCCACACACCCCATATAGACCCCTTAACTCCATACAGACCCCACACACCCCACATAGACCCCTTAACTCCATACAGACCCCACACACCCCACATAGACCCCATAACTCCATACAGACCCCACAAACACCCCACATAGACCCCTTAACTCCATACAGACCCCACACACCCCACATAGATCCCATATCTCCATACAGACCCCACGCACCCCATACAGACCCCATGCATCCCATATAGACCCCATAACTCCATACAGACCCCACACACCCCATATAGACCCCATAACTCCATACAGACCCCACAAACACCCCATAACCCCTACACATCCCATATAGGCCCCACACACCCCATATAGACCCCACACACCCCATATAGACCCCACACACCCCATATAGACCCCATAACCCCTACACACCCCATAGACCCCACAGACCCCCAAACCCACCCCAGAGACCCCATACCCCACACAAACCTCACACACCCCATAGACCCCCAGATATCCCCTGCACCCCACACCCAACCCATACACCCCATAGGCCCCATAACCACCCCATAGGCCCCACACCCCATATATCCCATACACACCCCATACACCTGTATACCCCCATACACCCCAAACCCCATACAGACCTCATACACCCCACACCCACCCCATACACCCCATACCCACCCATTTACCCCATACACACTCTATATACCCCATATACCCCACACCCCATATCCACCCCATAGACCCCATAAAACCCCATAGACTCCATAACACCCCTCATACTCCACACACCCCATCCACCCCATAGACACCCATCCACACCCCACAGACCCCACACCCACCCCACAGACCCCTCAGACCCCACACCCACCCCACAGACCCACAGACCCCATTCAGACCTCACAGACCCCACACCCACCCCATTCAGACCCCACAGACCCCACACAGACCCCACACCCACCCCACAGACCCCACACCCACCCCACAGACCCCCATTCAGACCCCACAGACCCCCATTCAGACCCCACACCCACCCCACAGACCCCACAGATCCCACAGACCCCATTCAGACCCCACAGACCCCACACCCACCCCAGGGACCCCACGGACCCCATTCAGACCCCACAGACCCACAGACCCCATTCAGACCCCACACCCACCCCAGGGACCCCACAGACCCCATTCAGACCCCAGACCCCCCAGACCCCCTACCCACCCCACAGACCCCTCAGACCCCATTCAGACCCCACAGACCGCATTCAGACCCCACAGACCCCACACCCACCCCACAGACCCCATTCAGACCCCAGGCCCCACACCCACCCCACAGACCCACAGACCCCAAAGACCCCACACCCACCCCACAGACCCACAGACCCCATTCAGACCCCACAGACCCCATTCAGACCCCCCACCCACCCCACAGAACCCCACACCCACCCCACAGACCCACAGACCCCATTCAGACCCCACAGACCCCATTCAGACCCCCCACCCACCCCACAGACCCCATTCAGACCCACAGACCCCATTCAGACCCACAGACCCCATTCAGACCCCCCACCCACCCCACAGACCCCACAGACCCCGGTCTCACCGCTCTCCACCAGCACCGCCCTGGCCCCGCTCTCCCTCACGCAGTGCCGCAGCGCCGCGGCTCTCAGCTCGGCTCCCAGCAGCGCCGGCCGCGCTCCGATGGCCATCAGCGCCATCCAGCCGCACACGAACGCGGGGCCGTTGCGGGCCAGCAGCCCCACGGCCACCCGCGGCCCCAGCCTCTCCCCGCAGCCCCCTAAGAGCGGCCGATCCCGCAGCGCTCCGACCAGCCGCGCCACTCTGTCCGCCGCCTCCCCGTACCGCACGGTTCCTTCCCGCACCCGCAAAAACGGCCTTTGCGGGGCTTTCCGAGCCTCCTTCAAGAACCTCGCGGCCAAACTTTCCCCCCCGTCCCGCAACAGCCGCCGGCGGCACCGCGCCGCCCGCACCACGAACGCCGCGTCGGCGCAAAGCGGAGCCCAACGCCGCCTCCACCGCAGCGCCAACGCGGCCGCCGCCGCCAGCAGCAGCAGCAGCAGAACCCACGGCGCCATGGCCGACCCCCCCCCGCGTCCACCCCGACCCCCCGACCACCCCCCGCAAAAGGAAAAAAAACCGCACCGCCCCCGGGAGGGGTCGCCCCGCCCCGCCCCGCCCCATCGCCGGACGCGTGGAGCGCAGCACAGCCTGCAGCCCCACGTGGGGTCGCAGCCCGCAGGAACCCCCCCCCCATATTGTGCCCCAATGGGGTCACGGTGCCCCCTCCTAAAATGCCCCCCCCCATGGGGTCATATTGATCCCAACCACCCCACAGCGCCCCCATGGGGTCATATTGACCCCAACCACCCCACAGCGCCCCCATGGGGTCACATCCCATGTTGACACCCCCCCCCATATTGTGCCCCAATGGGGTCACATTGCCCCTCCCGCCCCATGGGGTCACATCCCATATTGACCCCCCCCATATTGTGCCCCAATGGGGTCACGGTGCCCCCCCCATAATGCCCCCCCCATGGGGTCATATTGACCCCAACCACCCCACAGCGCCCCCATGGGGTCACATCCCATATTGACACCCCCCCCCATATTGTGCCCCAATGCGGTCACATTGCCCCCCCCCATAGTGCCCCAATGGGGGTCACGGTGCCCCCCCCAAAAGGCCCCCCCCATGGGGTCATATTGACCCCAACCACCCCACAGCGCCCCCATGGGGTCACATCCCATGTTGACACCCCCCCCCATATTGTGCCCCAATGGGGTCACATTGCCCCTCCCGCCCCATGGGGTCACATCCCATATTGACCCCCCCCATATTGTGCCCCAATGGGGTCACGGTGCCCCCCCCATAATGCCCCCCCCATGGGGTCATATTGACCCCAACCACCCCACAGCGCCCCCATGGGGTCACATCCCATATTGACACCCCCCCCCATATTGTGCCCCAATGCGGTCACATTGCCCCCCCCCATAGTGCCCCAATGGGGGTCACGGTGCCCCCCCCAAAAGGCCCCCCCCCATGGGGTCATATTGACCCCAACCACCCCACAGCGCCCCCATGGGGTCACATCCCATATTGACCCCAACCACCCCACAGCGCCCCCATGGGGTCACATCCCATATTGACACCCCCCCCATATTGTGCCCCAATGGGGTCACGGTGCCCCCCCATGGAGCCGCACCCTATTTTTTTTTTTTGGCCCCCCCCCCCCATTGTCCCCCAATGGGGTCGCGCTTCTCCCACGGTTTCTCCCCCCATAGTGTCCCCTCCCTAATGACCCCCCCCCCAATAGTGTCCCCCCCCAATAGTATCCCCCCCTCCCCATACCGTGCCCCCCCGGGATAAAGTCGGTGGGGGGACTTTAGGGGGGGAATTCGGGGGGGGTTCTGAGCGCGTGGTGCCGCGGGGTACAAAACGGTGCGAGATTTTTATTGCCTTTAAAAAAGAAAACACTTAAAAATCACCGAGGGGGGGGGGAGGGGGGGTACCGTGAGACCCCCCTCCAGCCCCCCCCCCATCACCCCCAGCCGCTTGTGCTCACACCTTTTATTTACATCTCGCGTCTGAAAATCAGCACAGCGGTGATGGGAAGGGAGGGGGGGGGGTTGGGAATCACTGCCCCCCCCCGAACCCCAAGCCCACCCCCCCCCAATTGCGGAGACCCCAAACTGCGGCTCCTGCGCTGGGGGGGGGGGGGGGGGGGCGCACACACACGTGCGCGCGCTTCCACCCCCCGCCACAAGGGGGCGCCACTCCGAGGGGGCGCAGCGCAGCGCAGCAGGGGCCGCTCTGCCCCGCGGCATCTCAGTCGCTGTCTGAGCCCACGGCCGAGGAGCCCTTCCGCTTCCGCTTGGTGGGTTTGGGTTTGGTGTCCTCCTCCTCCTATGGGGACAGCAGGGGGCAATGGGGGGGGGTCTGACCCCATACATCCACCCAGGGGTCCCGGCCCCATAGGGGGACACACAGCCACAGCCCCACCCCCATGGGGTTCCAGCCCCATAGGGGCGTCCCAGCCCCATAGAGGGGCCCACAGCCCCCCACCCATCAAAGGGTCCCAGCCCCATATGGGAGCACACAGCCCCATACAGGGGCCCACATCCCTACAGGGACACCCAGCTCCCCCACCCACCAAGGAGTCCCAGCCCCATAGAGGGGCCCACAGCCCTCCACCCATCAAAGGGTCCCAGCCCCATATGGGAGCACACAGCCCCATACAGGGGCCCACATCCCTACAGGGACACCCAGCTCCCCCACCCACCAAGGAGTCCCAGCCCCACAGAGGGACACCCACAGCCCCAAACCCACCAAGGAGTCCCAGCCCCATAGGGGGGCACACAGCCCCCCATCCATCAAAGGGTCCCAGCCCCATAGGGTGGCCCACATCCCTACAGGGACACCCAGCTCCCCCACCCACCAAGGAGTCCCAGCCCCACAGAGGGACACCCAGCCCCCCCACCCACCAAGGAGTCCCAGCCCCATAGAGGGGCCCACAGCCCCCCACCCATCAAAGGGTCCCAGCCCCATATGGGAGCACACAGCCCCATAGAGGGGCCCACAGCCCCATATGGGGGCACCGAGTTCCAATAGGGGCACCCAGCTCCCCATCCACCAAGGAGTTCCAGCCCCATAGGGGAGCACACAGCCCCACAAGGACACCCAGCCCCCCACCCACCAAGGAGTCCCAGCCCCATAGAGGGACACCCAGCCCCCCCCCTCACCGAGGCGCTGCTGGACGCCGACTCCTCCTCGTTGTTGGGGGGCTGCGCGGCGCTCTTGCGGCTGCGGGGGCTGGCGAGGGCGGCCTTACGGCGGCTCTTGGGGGGTTTGCTGGACGAGTCCTCGTATTCCTCAGCCAAGGAGAAGAGATCGCTGAACCTGGGGGGGGGAAGGGGGGTGATGAGGGGGGGCCGGGTGGAGGCTGCTGGGTGTGGGGAGGGGGTCTCACTTCATCTTATGTGCCTCGTCACAGCTGGCCTGGACGTGCTGCAGGGCTTGCAGGATGGGCGTCTGGCTGAAAACTGCAGGGGAGGGGTGAGATGGGGTTAAGTGTGCGTGTGAGGGGGGGTCTCCAGCCCCCCATATTCCCTCCTCCCCAATCCCTCCCCCCCCCCCGCCATAGCCCCACGGTACGCACAGTTCTGCTTGGTGTTGGCCAGGTTGAGGCGCAGGCTGTCCAGGTGCTCCAGGATCTGCTCCAGGGTGAGCTGGGCCAGTTTGCTGCTGGAGCTGCGCAGGCTGGGGGCAGAGCGCGAGCGCCCGTTGGTCCTGCGGGGTCGGCAGCCATGGACCCCTCCTCCTCCTCCTCCTCCTGCCCACCCCCCCCACCCCCCATCCCGACCCCCCCCCCCGACCCCCCACAGCTCCTCAGGGATGCGCTGCTATGGGGATACGTGGCCATGGGGACACAGAACCCAAGGACACGCGGCCGTGGGGACACGCGGCCATGGGGACAGACCTGGGGACATGCGGCCATGGGGACACACACAGCTATGGGGACACACACAGCTATGGGGACACACACAGCTATGGGGACACACGGCCATGGGGACACACGGCCATGGGGACACACGGCCATGGGGACAGACCTGGGGACATATGGCCATGGGGACACACACAGCTATGGGGACACACGGCCATGGGGACAGACCTGGGGACATACGGCCATGGGGACACACACAGCTATGGGGACACACACAGCTATGGGGACACACACAGCTATGGGGACAGACCTGGGGACATGCAGCCATGGGGACACACACAGCTATGGGGACACACACAGCTATGGGGACAGACCTGGGGACATGCAGCCATGGGGACACACACAGCTATGGGGACACACACAGCTATGGGGACACACACAGCTATGGGGACAGACCTGGGGACATGCAGCCATGGGGACACACACAGCTATGGGGACACACGGCCATGGGGACAGACCTGGGGACATGCGGCCATGGGGACACACACAGCTATGGGGACACACGGCCATGGGGACAGACCTGGGGACATATGGCCATGGGGACACACGGCCATGGGGACAGACCTGGGGACATGCGGCCATGGGGACACACACAGCTATGGGGACACACGGCCATAGGGACACACCTGGGGACAGACCTGGGGACATACGGCCATGGGGACACACACAGCTATGGGGACACACGGCCATGGGGACAGACCTGGGGACATGCAGCCATGGGGACAGACCTGGGGACACACGGCCATGGGGACAGACCTGGGGACATATGGCCATAGAGACACACACAGCTATGGGGACACACGGCCATGGGGACAGACCTGGGGACATACGGCCATGGGGACACACACAGCTATGGGGACAAACGGCCATGGGGACAGACCTGGGGACATACGGCCATGGGGACACACACAGCTATGGGGACACACGGCCATGGGGACAGACCTGGGGACATACGGCCATGGGGACACACACAGCTATGGGGACACACGGCCATGGGGACAGACCTGGGGACATACGGCCATGGGGACACACACAGCTATGGGGACACACGGCCATGGGGACAGACCTGGGGACATGCAGCCATGAGGACACACACAGCTATGGGGACACAGAAGCCAAGGACACACAGCCATGGGGACACAGGGGCCATGGGGATATGAGGCCATAGGGACAGCCCTGGGGACACACGGCCATAGGGACACACGGCCATAGGGACAGACCTGGGGTCATATAGGGACATATGGCCATGGGGACACACGGCCATGGAGGGGGGACATGGCCATAAGGACACACGGCCATAGGGACACACGGCCATAGGGACAGACCTGGGGTCATATAGGGACATATGGCCATGGGGACACACGGCCATGGAGGGGGAACACGGCCATAGGGACACACGGCCATAGGGACAGACCTGGGGTCATATAGGGACATATGGCCATGGGGACACAAGGCCATGGGGGGGGGACACGGCCATAGGGACACACGGCCATAGGGACACACGGCCATAGGGACACACGGCCATAGGGACAGACCCGGGGTCATGTAGGGACACGTGGCCATGGGGACACACAATTCCAGGGACACACAGCCATGGGATGCATGGCCGTGGGGTCAGCTGTGGGGACACACAGCCACGGGGACAGCCCTAAGGACACCCACCATAGGGACCCCCATCTCCCCCCCCCCCCCCCAGCCCGGCCCTCCCGCTCACCTCTGCCTCTTCCTGGGCAGGCTGTTGTTCTTGATGAGCAGCGCCTTGATGTGTTCGGCCAGCAGGTCGTCGTGCTTCAGCCCCCAGTGCCGCAGGATGCTGGTGGTGAACTGATCGTCGGGGTGGCACGGGCGGCTCAGCACCATCTTCACCATCTCCTCGCTGGGCCTGCGGTGGGGCAGCGGTGGGGCAGCAGTGGGGCACGCCAGGAAGGGGGGCCGAGAGCCCCGCTGCAGCCCCAAGGTGCTGCAGTGCCGTGGGTTGCGGCGCTGGGGCCGGGCAGCACTCACTTCTCTCGGCGCAGCTGCAGCAGCAAACAGGAGAGAGCCTCGGGGTGCTCTGCAAGGAGAGCGCAGGTCAGCAACGCGCAACACCGTGCTGTGCAGCACTGCGTGGCAGCACGCGGTAATGCACAGCGCTGCGGAGCACTGCACGGCACCTTGCAGCAATGCAGAGCACTGCAGAGCACTGCAGAGCACCTTGCAGCAATGCAGAGCACCATGCAGCAATGCACAGCGCTGCACAGCACTGCACAGCACCTTGCAGCAATGCAGAGCGCTGCACAGCACTGCAGAGCACCTTGCAGCAATGCAGAGCACTGCAGAGCACCTTGCAGCAATGCAGAGCACTGCAGAGCACCTTGCAGCAATGCAGAGCACCATGCAGCAATGCACAGCGCTGCACAGCACTGCACAGCACCTTGCAGCAATGCAGAGCACTGCACAGCACTGCAGAGCACCTTGCAGCACTGCAGAGCACTGCAGAGCACTGCAGAGCACCTTGCAGCAATGCACAGCACTGCACGGCACTGCACAGCACCTAGCAGCAATGCAGAGCAATGCAGGGCACTGCAGTGCACCATGCAGAGCAATGCAGGGCACTGCAGTGCACCATGCAGAGCAATGCAGGGCACTGCAGTGCACCATGCAGAGCAATGCAGTGCACTATGCAGCAATGCACAACACTGCAGAGCATCATGCAGCAATGCAGAGCACTGCAGAGCACCATGCAGCAATGCAGAGCACTGCAGAGCACTGCAGAGCACCATGCAGCAATGCAGAGCACTGCAGAGCACTGCAGAGCACCATGCAGCAATGCAGAGCACTGCACACAGCACTGTCCCATGCAGCACCCTGCAGCAATGCACAGCAGTGCACCAAACAGCACTGCACACTGTCCCATGCGGCACTGCGCAGCATGCAGCACAGCACCATGCAGCACATCACGCAGCAAGGCACCAATCCCACGCAGCACAGCACCATCCCATGCAGCACGGCACAGCACCATGCAGCACATCATGCAGCACATCATGCAGCACATCATGCAGCACATCATGCAGCACATCATGCAGCACATCATGCAGCACATCATGCAGCACATCATGCAGCACATCATGCAGCACAGCACACCACGCAGCACGGCACCACGCAGCACGGCACCACGCAGCACGGCACCACGCAGCACGGCACCGCACCATGCAGCAATGCAGAGCACCATGCAACACGGCACCGCACCATGCAGCACATCATGCAGCACAGCACACCACGCAGCACATCATGCAGCACGGCACACCACCATGCAGCACATCATGCAGCACATCATGCAGCACATCATGCAGCACATCATGCAGCACATCATGCAGCACATCATGCAGCACATCATGCAGCACATCATGCAGCAGGGCAGCACCGCACCATGCAGCACATCATGCAGCACGGCACACCATGCAGCACGGCACACCATGCAGCACGGCACACCATGCAGCACGGCACACCACCATGCAGCACATCATGCAGCAGGGCAGCACCGCACCATGCAGCACATCATGCAGCACGGCACACCATGCAACACGGCACACCACCATGCAGCACATCATGCAGCAGGGCAGCACAGCACCATGCAGCAGGGCAGCACCGCACCATGCAGCAGGGCAGCACCGCACCATGCAGCAGGGCAGCACCGCACCATGCAGCACGGCACTCACCTTTGTACTTGAGGTGCTGCAGGATGGGGATGATGGCCTCCAAGGGGATGCTGTGCGCCAGGAAGAGCTGCCACGTGCAGTACTGCTCAAAGGTCTCCCAGTCCAGGCTCTGAACTGAGGGGGGGACACAAACGAGCTGCTAATTAACGAGCTCAGGCTCGTCTTTGGAACTCCAAAGCTGGGTTGGGGCGACGGGAGCTGTGCCACAATGGGTCCCAATGTGGGGGGCACAGAGATCTGGGGGCTGCGGGCTCTGCAAACCCACAGGGATGGATGGGGAGGGTCGTGGGGTGCCCCCCCCCCGTAGGTGCAGCACTCACTGAGGATGTTGAGCACGGAATCCTTGCGGAACATGACGAGGTTCCCCATCATCACGTGGCAAACCAACTCCTGCAGCTGCAGGGAGAGCACGGGGTCAGCATCACTGCTCCACGGGCAGCATCTCGGTGCGAGCAGGGAGCCAGGAGGGAGCCCAGCACTCTGAGAGCTGCAGGTGGCTGCAAATTGGGGGCTGGGACCCCTGGGGGGGAGGGTGTGGAGGGGTCCCAGCCCCTCTCAGGAGGAAGTTTTTCCCCCAGAGGTGGGGAGGCAGTGGAACAGGTTGCCCAAGGAGGCTGTGGATCCCCATCCCTGCAGGCATTCGAGGCCAGGCTGGATGTGGCTCTGGGCAGCCTGGGCTGCTGGTTGGTGACCTGCACACAGCAGGGGTTGGAACTGATGGCCATCGTGGTCCTTTGCAACCCAGGCTGTTCTATGAGCCTATGATTCTATGAGTCAATGATTCCACGGGTCCCTATGGCGCTCCGTGGGTCCCTGTGGCACCCTATGGATCCTGATGGCACCCTGTGGGTCCCTACGGCACACTATAGGGTCTTATGGCACCCTGTGGGTCCCTAAGGCACACTATAGGGTTTTATGGCACCCTGTGGGTCCCTACGGCACACTATAGGGTCTTATGGCACCCTATGGATCCTTATGGCACCCTGTGGGTCCCTATGGCACACTATAGGGTCTTATGGCACCCTGTGGGTCCCTAAGGCACACTATAGGGTTTTATGGCACCCTGTGGGTCCCTAAGGCACACTATAGGGTCTTATGGCACCCTGTGGGTCCCTAAGGCACACTATAGGGTCTTATGGCACCCTATGGATCCTTATGGCACCCTGTGGGTCCCTAAGGCACACTATAGGGTCTTATGGCACCCTGTGGGTTCTCTGGGCAGCCTGGGCTGCTGGTTGGTGACCTGCACACAGCAGGGGTTGGAACTGATGGGCACTGTGCTCCTTTTTTATTTTTCAAACCCAGGCCATTCTAGGATTCTATGATTCTTTGATATGAGGTGTGCAGGGCTGGGCGAGGAGGCAGAGCCGTGGTGGGGAAAGGGGGGCAAAGAATCATAGGGAGGAATGAAGGAATTGCAGAAGGGAGTGGGGAGGAAATGCTGTGATTGGGAAAAGCTGAAGCTCAGCCCAGCCCAGGATTGGGGTTGGGGTACGGCGACGCATTGCAGCCCCACACAGCTGGGGGTTATGGGGCACAATGAGCTCCAGGTGAGCCCAAACAACGGGATTTACGGCACAGCAGCTCTGCAGACACAGCTGTCCCTTGGTTGCAGCTCAGGAGGAGGAACCCAGAGGGCGAAGGGGCACAGAGGAAGGTTTTCATCCTCCCGGGATTGCAGGGCAATGGAAGGCAGCTCCCACCTCACCTGTGCCGAGTCGATGACGGCCACGATCATATTGAGCAGCTCGCCGCTGCGCAGCGTCTCATCTGGGAACTGCAGGAGGGCAGAGCAAGGCCTGGGTCAGGGGGGGGGTTTGAGGAGGGGGGCACAGTGCTGTTGTGGGGATCCCCGCGTTCCCGTTCCCCTTCCTGCTTCCCCCAGCATGAGCAAATCCGGCATCAGTGGGAGGGGGGGGGGCAAAAGGCCATGGGGAAATGGTGGGGGGGGGCGGGGGGTTGAGCCCAGAGCTGGAGGGATGTGTGGGGATTCTGCTGCTGCTGTGTGCAATGTCACCTCCCAGCCCCCCGGCCCCAACTGTGGGGCATGGGGCAGTGTGAAGCCATACGGGGCAGTGTGGGGCCATACGGGGCCATACGGGGCCGTGTGGGGCCGTGTGGGGCCATACGGGGCCGTGTGGGGCCATATGGAGCAGGGAGATGGATGACCATTGGTCTCAGTGCAGCCATATGGGACCATATGGGGCCGTGTGGGGGCTCTATAGGGCCATGTGGGGCAGGGAGATGGATGACCATTGATCGCAATGTGGCCGTATGGGACCGTATGGGGCCATGTGGGGTTCTATAGGGCCATATGGAGCAGGGAGATGGATGACCATTGGTCTGAGTGCAGCCATATGGAACCGTATGGGGCTGTGTGGGGCCGTATGGGGCTCTATACGGCCATATAGGGCAGGGAAATGGATGACCATTGGTCTGAGTGCAGCCATATGGGGCCGTATGGGGCAGGGAGATGGATGACCATTGATCTCAATGCGGCCATATGGAGCCGTATGGGGCTCTATAGGGCCATATGGGGCAGGGAGATGGATGACCATTGGTCTCAGTGCAGCCATATGGAACCGTATGGGGCTGTATGGGGCTCTGTAGGGCCATATGGGGCAGGGAGATGGATGACCATTGGTCTGAGTGCAGCCATATGGGACCATATGGGGCCGTGTGGGGGCTTTATAGGGCCATATGGGGCAGGGAGATGGATGACCATTGGTCTGAGTGCAGCCATATGGGACCATATGGGGCCGTGTGGGGCTCTATAGGGCCATGTGGGGCAGGAAGATGGATGAGCACTGGTCTCAGTGCAGCCATATGGAACCGTATGGGGCTGCGTGGGGCCGTATGGGGCACGGAGATGGATGACCATTGGTCTCAGTGCAGCCATATGGGGCTCTATAGGGCCATATGGGGCAGGGAGATGGATGACCATTGGTCTCAGTGCAGCCATATGGGACCATATGGGGCTGTGTGGGGCCGTATGGGTCAAGGTGAGGGATGAGCATTGGTCTCAGTGCAGCCATATGGGACCATATGGGGCCGTGTGGGGGCTCTATAGGGCCATGTGGGGCAGGGAGATGGATGAGCATTGGTCTCAGTGCAGCTGTACGGGACTGTATGGGGCCATATGGGGCAGAGTGATGGATGACCGCTGGTCTCAACGCAGCCGTATGGGAGCATATGGGGCCGTACGGGGCTTCAGAAACAAAGCAACCCCACAACCCCCATCCCCACCCCCCCCAGCAGACCGGCGCCCGCCCCACCTCGGTGTAGATGGACGGGGTGAGGTAGCAGAGCAGCCGCACATCGTCCTCCTGGCAGGCCTTCATGTCCATCATCAGACACGTGTGCAGGTCCCCAGCTGCGTGGCCTGAGCGAAGGACTCATAAAGGTTCATCTTCCCTGCTGCTGCTTTGCTGGGGAAGAGGGGGGAGGGGGTGGGGGGGAAGAGTTGGGTGAGTGGGGAGGTGTGTGGGGGTGGGGGGGCTGAGTGGGGTCTCCCCAAAGCCCCGCTGCCTACCTGGCTTTTAGGTAATAGAGGAGGTGGTACCCGATCTTGGGCTGCTTCTGGTAGAGCTCCGAGAGGAGATCCAGCAGCAGGGAGAAGCCGCTGTTATCCTCCTGCATCTGGCACAGGTTCCTGGGGGGGAGTGGGGTGGGGGGGAGAGAGGGGGGATGGTGGTTGTGTGTAGGATGGGATACTGGGGGGGTGGGATATGGGGATGGGATATTGGAATGGGACACACACACTGGGGGTGGGATGCTGGGGGTGGGATGCTGGGGGTGGGATACAGGCTGAGGTTAGGATATTTGGGACAGGATATTTGGGATGGGGCACACACTGGGGGTGGGATATGGGGATACTGGGGGTGGGACACACAGTGGGGATGGGATGTGGGGATACTGGGGGTGGGATATGGGGATGGGATATGGGGATGGGACACACACACTGGGGGTGGGATGCTGGGGGTGGGATATAGGGGATGGGATACACGCTGAGGTTAGGATATTTGGGACAGGATATTTGGGATGGGGCACACACTGGGGGTGGGATATGGGGATACTGGGGGTGGGACACACAGTGGGGATGGGATGTGGGGATACTGGGGGTGGGATATGGGGATGGGATATGGGGATGGGACACACACACTGGGGGTGGGACATTGGGGGTGGGATACACACTGAGGTTAGGATATTCGGGACGGGATATTTGGGATGGGGCACACACTGGGGGTGGGATATGGGGATACTGGGGGTGGGATATGGGGATACTGGGGTGGGACACACACTGTGGGTGGGATATGGGGATACTGGGGGTGGGAGACACTGGGGATGGGACATGGGGATACTGGGGGTGGGACACACACTGGGGATGGGATATAGGGGATGGGATATGGGGATACTGGAGTGGGACACACAGTGGGGATGGGATGTGGGGATACTGGGGTGGGACACACAGTGGGGATGGGATGTGGGGATACTGGGGTGGGACACACAGTGGGGATGGGATATTGGAATGGGACACACACTGGGGGTGGGATATAGGGGGTGGGATACACGCTGAGGTTAGGATATTTGGGACAGGATATTTGGGATGGGGCACACACTGGGGGTGGGATATGGGGATATTGGGGGTGGGACACAGTGGGGATGGGACATGGGGATACTGGGGTGGGACACACACTGGGGATGGGATATAGGGGATGGGATATGGGGATACTGGGGGTGGGAGACACACTGGGGATGGGATATAGGGGATGGGATATGGGGATACTGGGGTGGGACACACACTGGGGATGGGATGTGGGGATACTGGGGGTGGGAGACACACTGGGGATGGGATATGGGGATACTGGGAATGGGAGACACACTGGGGGTGGGATATGGGGGATGGGATATAGGGGATGGGATATGGGGATACTGGGGTGGGACACACACTGGAGATGGGATATGGGGATACTGGGGACGTGACACACACTGGAGATGGGATATAGGGGATGGGATATGGGGATACTGGGGTGGGACACACACTGGGGATGGGATATGGGGATACTGGGGGTGGGACACACACTGGAGATGGGATATAGGGGATGGGATATGGGGATACTGGGGTGGGACACACACTGGGGATGGGATATGGGGATACTGGGGACATGACACACACTGGGGATGGGATATGGGGATACTGGGGACGTGACACACACTGGGGATGGGATATGGGGATACTGGGGACGTGACACACACTGGGGATGGGATATTGGGGCAGGACAAACACTGGGAACGGGACACTGGGATGGGACACAAGAAAGCCCTGCCTGGGCCACCTCAGAGCAGACCGACCTAAAAATGAGGTAGAGTGGCTTCCCCACCGACTCCTCCAGAGACCTGCAGGACAAACGCAGCGCTCAGAGCCCCGTGGGTCTCCCAAACAGGGGCAGAGCTGTGGGACCCCCAGGGCTCAGCCCCAACCGATGGGGTGAAGGGAATGGTCCTAAGAGGGCCCTGATGCTCCAGCCCCAATAACAGCCAGCAGGGAGGGAGGGAGCAGTGCTGGTTTGTGAGCGTGGCACCGAGAGCCCAGGCTGGGCGGCCTGAAGGGAGCTCTGACACCGTGGGTATGAGATGTGCTCCATGCTGACTGCTGGGGAACCCTGCAGAGCTGCTGCTTCCAAGCACAGCCTTCTGCAAACGGAGGAAGTTTTACTGGGAAAAGCCCTGGGGTGAAAGGATGAAACAGAGAGGAATAAATCCTTACTCCTCTGTGATCTCTTCTGGCAAAACCTCCCCGCGGAAGTGAGCCTTAAACAGCTCCTGGAGGCAGGAGGCAAGCACCGATAGCTGCTCGGAGTCAAAGTCCTCCTGGTGGGCAGAAAGGAAGGGATGAGGAGGGAGGGATGCTCACACCCTGCACGGGGCCACAGCAGCAGCGCTGGGAACGACCCCGAGCTGCTCAGGAGCAGCAAAAGCTGCAGGGCTGAGCAGCAGCAGGACCCCCCCCCCCACCTCCTGTGCAGCACTGCCATCCCCTGCAGCTGCGACCCACCGAGCTCAGCCCTGCAGAGGGCCAACACGGAGCCCTTTACCTCCAGGACTTGATCCACGATTTCCTGCATGACCTCACACTGAGCTTCCGTATCGCTGGAGCAGAAAAACAAGAGGAAATCCAAGTTAGAAAGGAAGATACTGTGAGAGTGCAGGATGAGGGGGCTTTGTGCTGAGCTGGCTCTGCTTGGGAGCCCCCCAGGCCCTGGTTTGGTGCCAGGAAGGCACAGCTACGAAGCACAGAATGCAGAGGTTGAGCCCTGGGGGAGTTCGCCTACTTACAAAATGCCCCAAGCAAGCTAAACAAATTGAATGACCGAAAGCATCAGATTAAATGCACTTAAAGCCATAAGCCATAAATTAGGTTAAAGCAGCCCGTTAAGCCAAGGACTGAAAAGCAAGAGCTGCTGACAGAGCCTTCCTTAGGTGGTGTCAATTCCAAGGTTGCTCAGAGCAGAGGTGGGAAACGTGCAGATATGTGCAACAGGCACAGCCCATGCAGGGATGCACTCACAGCCCCCACTGCCACCCGCACAGAAGGACGGAGCCCAAAGCCTTCTGCCTTCCCAGCACTGATGCAGAGAAGCAGAAAGTGCTGCTGTGCCCAGCTCTGAACCCGCAGGGCTGCATTACAGCACTGTGAGGTCTGGAACGTTGCTGCCCCAAAGACACCAACATCGTGGAACATCACAAACCGACCTCCCCTTCTGCAGCTGCAGAACTTTATCCTTCAGAGACTCATCCAGCTGGTCCAGGAACGGCGTGATGTCCACAGGTTCCTCCACAATGGTTTCTTTGATCGGATGAAACCTGAACTCCCTTTTCTTCCCTGCAACGAAGGAAGCATCTCTGGGATTGCCTGCAGCCCAGGGGCACCCGGGGCCGACCCCACTGCAGGGCTGTGCAATGGGACACGAGGGGTTTCCCAGTGCAGGGTGCAGCCTCCCTGCCTCACCCCTGGGAGGTGGCCGTGCTCAGGAAGGCAGCATGGGATGCAGGCATAGGGATGCACAGAGCTGGGCTTCCATCCAGCCCAGCTCCCAGAAGTGATGCTGTGCCCGTCTCCACGTGCACACACACACACAGGTTGCTGACTGCCTGCCTTCAGGTCTTCCCCATGCCCTCACCCATCTCATTCTGGGTCGTAGAAACCAACTGCAGCACAGCCCAGGGGTGCTGAGGCCAACGCAGAAGCCCTCGCAAAGGGAGCAGTGATGATGGAATGGGGCAAACGATGGCATCCCCCTTTGCAGAAATCTCTGCGCGTGGCCTCTGACCCTGAGCCCCAACAACTGCAGTCAGTGCCACATCCCACACCTCATCCTGGGGCTGTGGTCCCCCCCCCCACTGCCTAAAGGAGCAGCAGAAACCCCCAGAGCCTGACTACCAGGATCAGGACCCGCTGGTGATGCCTCCTCCAGCCCCAGGGAGCCAGCAGAAGGATTCCAGCCCTGTGCACCCTGCTCAGCCCCACGGCTTCGAGAGGGGCTCACAGAGGCCTCCAATGAGCGTAATGAAAACCATGTGGCTGAGCAATGAGAAGACTGAGCCTCGGCAGCAGCCTGAGAACAGGGACAGCCTGTTCCCAAAGGACCCACAGCACAGACTGCTCGTCACATAAGAGTGGGGTGTTGGAGCAGAAAGGCATCCGGAGGGGGCCGTGGGGTGGAGAGAGCTACGATGGATGGTGCTGAGCCATGGGGCAGAGCACCATGCAAGCAGATGAGGCCAACAACTTTCCTTTGAGTGCAGAGCTGTGTCAGCCCTTCAGAGACCAGCATGCAGCAGAGCCCAGGGCTGAGCACCTCTTGCAAAAGGAAATCTGGTTTTCGAGATCCGGGTCTGCTCGGAGCACGGGAATCTCTACTGCTGATGGGAAAGTTGTTGTGCAGGAGGTGGTGCTCGTGGATGCTGCCTGGGGCTGTTCCAGCACTGCTGCTCACACCCTGCAGCTCTCACCTTTGCTATTCAGGTCCTCTTCATCATCACTGAACGCAGCCTCGGCGTTGTCATAGCAACTGTCATCTTTGTCTGACATGTGATTGTCCATCTCCATGGAAACGGGCTCCTCAATTTTGACTGTGGGTACAAAGGCAAAGGAGTGAGAGCAGAGAAAGGATGGGATGGATGGCTCCCGGCACAGCCGCAGGGCAGGACGGGCTCTGCACAGGGCTGGGAGCTGAGGAGCTCTGCAAAGGGCAGAGAGGTTCAGGGTGAGTAAAGCACCCTGCCCAGCTCATCCTGGGGATGGGACCTCGTGCAGCTCCATGCAGCCATTCCCACGTGCTGCAGGGCTGCATGGAGCAGCTCAGCACCACGTGGGGCTGCTGGGGAGGTGGGTTTTGCTGATGCTATGGGGAAAGCAGACGGGCTACAGGCACCGTCCTTTGGTAGGGCTGGCAAAGCAGCAGCACTCTCTCCAGTTAAATACAGGTTAGAAATGCTTGCTCTCTGTTTAACCTAATTAAGGCTAATCAGTGAGCATGCGGAGGGTAAGCACCTCCTGTGGAGCAGAGGGAGGACAGGGTAGTGTGTGCCTTTAGCATGCTACAAGGCTGAGATGAGGGCAGATCACGGGCACGTGGGCACGCAGAGCTCTCCCTGGAGCCCCACTCTTGACCTCCCAGAGGCAGCCGTGCTCTGGGACAGCACTGCTGCAGCCCCCCCTGCTTCCCACCCCCTCATTACCTTCAATGGGGGGCGAGGGGGAGCTGCAGAACTCTGGGAACTTCTCCCTCAGCATGGCTCGGAGCTCTTTGTCCAGCTTGGGGTTGTCAAAGAGAGGGGCCAGGTGGCTGTGGAAGGAAGGGGATGAAAAAGAACCGGGATGCAGCCCCTGCTTCCCTGCAGAGCTGAAGCCCCGTGGCAAGGCTCACCAGAGCCTCCAGCGCAGCCCCCCAAAAACCCCCTGGCAGCCCTGGGGTTCACCCTCCTGGTCCCACCAGGTTTGCTAAGAGCGGACCCGGGGAGGTTGGTGCACAGCAGCTCTGCCCATGCAGCAGAACCCAGCGATGCCTTACGCGAGGACGCGCTTCTCCACGATGTGGGTGAGGGAGTTGAAGACCCCCTGCCGAACGTGAGCTTCCAGCGGGGGGTAGAAGTTGGGAATGATCTGAAAGGGAGAGAACACGATGGCATCAGTGCCTTCCAGGACGCAGCCAGCTCCAGCTGTGGCTGCCCAAGGTTGGGCTGGATGGGTTCTGAGCACCCAACGGAGCTACGGGTGCCCCCGTTTGCTGCAGGGGAGCTGCATGAGATGGCTTTCAAAGGTCTCTTCCAACCCCAAGTGCTCTGTGATGCCAGGAGCCCCGCTGCTCTTGTTTGAGAGGGGTGGGAGAGCTGAGTGCAGCATCTCAGGTGAAGGAGCTGCCCATGCTTGGTTCCCTGCCCCGCAGAGCAGCCTGCACATCTCCCAGGGGTGAGAAAACCACACAGGTGCTGCCTTGGGGGCTGCAAAAGGCCCTGGAGGCAGAGCTGTGCTCCAAGCAGCAGCTGCAGGAGAGGGGGAGTAAGAGATGGGACCGTGGGCAACATTCTGCTCCGTCCACACACAGCTCTGCTTCTGGAGGAAAGAAAACAACTCCCTGAAATGAGGCTCAGCCCAGGAACCTTCCACCCAGATCCTGAGTCAGCTGCTGCTGTTGGACACACACAGCTCTGGGATTCTGCTTCCAAGAAGCCCATCAGCTCTCCCTGGGACCCAATGACCAGAACCAGCCCTGGGGGGCACAGCCCCACGTCCTGCCCAAGGACAAAGGGAGGATGAAAGGAGACTTGGGCTGGGGAACATCGAATCCAGATTGTGTTTACCCCCGGGGGGCGACGCTGGGCCAAACAATGCATTCAGTACTGCTACAGGGGAACAATTCAGAAGCCTTTTTCCTAATCCTCATCCTTCTGGAAGGGTTGATTTGCAGAGCTAGGAAGTTTTGCATGTGTTCCCACTAATGAAGGACACGTGGGTCCACACTTGGTGCTCCAGAAGCAGCCCTGGAGTAGCAACCGTGCTGGTTGGTGGCTGCTTTGTTTGTGCTGCACTGGTGGTGCCTGCAGGGTGAGGCTGTGCAGCTCTGGGGACGGCATCCAGCAGAGCGTGGGGAGGGGATTTGGCTGCAGCCCCTAAAAGAAGCTGCATGGAGGGAGCAGCTCACCCGGCACATGAAATCCAGCAGCGTGGCGGTGATGGCAGGGTGAGGCTTCATGGAGTGATGCATCACAAGAATGGCAGGCTCTGGTGGGAGAAAGCAGGGAGCACAGTGCTGAGAGCCCCGGAGATGCCCACAGCCCCTCCTGCTGCCCTATAAGTGCTATAAGAGGGTACTTCTGGCTCCTCGCAGCTCTCACCCAGCTCCCCGGATTTCAGGCAGCCAAACTGGGCACCTGCTGACCATCACAGCAGCCCCCCATGGGCTGGAGAACCCACGGAAGGAGACTGATGCTCTCTGGAGACGATGTGTTGGGCCTTTCCCACCTGACCCCACTGCCTCTGCCAGCTCCAAAAGCCATCACCCCCTTTCCCAACCCCCACAGTACCTATATTCATGATGCTGTCCTTCTCAGGGTTGAAGAAGAGCCAATCATAGAACAGAGCCAGTTTGGCATTCGAAGCAGCAACATTGGACTGGAGAAGGAAAACAAACAAACAAACAAAGAATGATTTGATTCATGGGTGAGCTTTCAGACCAGGTGGGAAAATTCCTGAGCAAAAAGTGAAGGGACCTCCTGCTGCACGCGCTCCTGCACAGACCTTAGAGGCATCCAAGCACGTAAAGCAAAAACAAAGGGTGTGATAAGATGGAAGGTGAAGCTGGGAAAGTCGATCCCAAAGGATCTAACACGTGGCAGAGCCAAAGTTGGAATGCAGAGCATGCAACAGCCCGATGCCATCGCTGCCCTGCAGCTCCTGACCCCCAAACTCACAGCAGCAGGAGGTCACCCCCAGCGCAGGGAAGGGATCCCACACGGCTCTCAGCTTACAGGACTTTGGGGGATCACAGAGGAGGGGCCGTGAGGGCAGCGGGAGCAGCAAGGGCTGTCAGAACTCACCGTGCAGGTGGTGAGCAGCCACCCGATGATGGCCCAGCGAGGCAGGATGTCGGAGCTGAGCACCTCGTTGGACGGGTGCACCACGCCGCAGATGTAACGGATGAGGTCGCAGCGCAGGGACTGGCTGTCAGGGGTGGACAGGTACTGCCTCTGGAACCAGTCCTGGTACCGCTTCTGCTGCCCGAACCGCACCTGAAGGGGAAGGGCAAAGTGTGGGTTTTTGCTCAGGAGATGCTTAAAGCCCAGCTCGGGACCACCCGCCCCGCAGCAGCACTCAGCCTGGCCAGGGGGGAGCAGACGGGGTGGATGTGCATGGCTGTAAGCACAGATAAGAGCTCCGTGCTGTCACCGAGCAGCTCCCGGGCCTCTCGCACAGCACTGCTGCTGTCAGAGCTCTGATAACCCACCGCAGAGCAGCCTTTGCTGCCTTGGAAAGCAGCCAGGCCGAAGCAGAGCTCCCTGCAGCCCACCCCGCATCAGCACCCGGCTCTGCTCGGGGTGCCCTCCGTCCCCACGTGGGGGTGGGTGAGGGCTCTGCTCACCCTCGAGGTCATGAAGAGCAGTTTGGTCTCCATGTCGGGGGTGAGGCGGCACGCCAGGAATTTACGCGAGGTCCTGGACTGGAGGAGCTGTAGGACACCTGCAGGGAGATGGATGGGGTTATGGGCTGCACAGACCCAGCAGGGATGCACTGGTGGGGGGGGAGGTCAGCTCAGAGTGCTTCCTTCTTCAATGCTGAAGGCACTGGGACTGGAGAGAGATCATGATTTTGGCTGGGAATGGCCCTGCTGGAACAACCCTCGTCCAGAGAAAGCTTTGTCAGAGAGCAGCAGTGTGGAAGGAGGGGGGTGGGGGATGTGCAGCACAGCAGAACGGGATCTGGAGGAGGGATGAAGGAATGCAGACACTGAGCCTCAACACGGAGCATTCCCCATCTGACCCATAGGGAAGCAGCACAGCGATGCCCCCCGGCTGATCCCTACTGCTCCTCCCAGGGCTTCAGGTGCAGCACACAGCAGCAGACAGCAGGGCTGGAGGACTCACAGAATCCTCCAGGCTCTGCAGCACGAACCCCCGGTGTGAAGGCACCCTGCTGCAACGCTCAGACGTATAAAAAGCCTCACGTGCATGGAAAAGGCAGGGGAAGCAGGAGGGGAGATTGCAAAAGCCGCTTTCGTTCCCAAAGAGCTGCAAAGAAGAGAAATTTATGGCTTGAGTGGAGGCTGTGCTGCTGCTGGACGGGACCTGAAGGATTTACAGCATGCTGCTCCATGCAGACAGGCGGGCGCCGGAGCTGCGCAGGGCTCAGCCTGCTCAGAACTCACACTGCAGGGCTGCAGGGGGGAACTGCAGAGTGCAGCAGAGCTTGGGGGAAAGGGTGAAGAGCTGCAGGACACCCGGCTGCATGACAGCTCCTCGGGTCAGCTCCGTGTGCTGCCAGGCAAATAGGTGGTAAATACAAACTATGGGACCAAGGGAATAAGGGCAAAAGCCACAGCGTTTGTCAGCAGGGAAGGAAGGAGCTGGGGGCACTGATGTCAGCCCCCACTCAGTATCGTTCCGTGGGGCCACTGGGCTCCAAGTGCAGCAAACCAGGGAGCCACTGGCTGCTCTTGCTGACGTGGGAAGGGACACAAAGCAGCAGGGATGCCTATCAGGTGCCCCACAACACACGCGAGCTGCTGTGAAGATCCAGAGGTGAGAAAAGCCACCAGTGGGGCCGAGCCCCTGCAAGCCCCCCCGAGACCCCAAAAAGCGGAATGCTGTCCCTGCAGCCTCCAGCCAGCATGGCACTCAGTGAGAACCGACAGGAGAGATTCTGGAGCTGGAAAAGCAGCCAAAGAGCTGCACTGAGGAGCATTTAATCAGCAGGCATGCTGCCCCTTCCCCTGGGCACAATCTGTGGTCTTTAACGTGGCATTAATGCGGCCCCAGAGAGCAGAGCAGGCGCTGGGCCGGGAGGGAGGGGGGAAAAACACTTTAAAGCCCTGCATCTGAGGGCTCACTGCAGACAGATAATGATGCGACAGCCCCGAGAGCAGTTAATAATTCATAGCAATAAGACCCATAAATAAAACACTCTCTCTGCCACATCCACCCTAACCCAGGCAGCGCAGAGCGCATCGCAGCTGAGCGTTTGGTGGAAAGCTGCAGAGATGAATGGAATCCCATTCAGAAAGAGGCAACTGCTGCACCCCCTGGGTTTGTGCTTCAGTGCTACTGGGATTCCTTGGGGCTCACGTTGGAGAGAAGCTCGGATATCACCTATCTTTGTGTTCCTGCTCATCTCAGCAGCTCACAGAAACACAAACTGAAGTGTTTGCAATGATGCAATCCCATGACTGCTGTCACAGGCTGCGTTCTCACGGTCTGCCAGCACGGTTTGAAACCCAAACGCCTCTTAGGAAGCTTCTGCAGCATTTAAGACAGTGGCAGAAGCTGTCCAGTGCCAGAGGTGGTGGTGGGAGAGCAGAGCAGCTGTTGCTCAGCCCCAGTGGTCAGTCCTGGGGGAACCTCCTTCCCCTTAGCGATGAGATGGGCTCTGCAAGAAGCCACGTGGGCCTCAGCACTAACAGAGGTGGAACCACACGGTGTCATTACAGCTCTCTGCACGCACCCAGGGTGCTGTGCTTGACAGCAGCCCCAGCTTTGGGGCCAGCGGGGCCGGATCAGTGGGGCAGGATGGGCTCAGCCCCCAAGGCACAGCCCCTACCCACCTGTGAACTGCGTGCTGAGCACCTGTGGGTTGTGGATGATGTCCTTCCAGAGCTGCTCAAACTCAGGGATCCTGGCCACGTTCTGCAGGAGCCGCACGAGGTCACGGCCGATCATGAAGCAGTCCATGAACTGGGGGGGAGGAAAGGAGAGGAAAAACATCACGTTGAGTGCTCACCTGATGTGGGGGGGGGGGGGGGGGGAGAAAGAGGAACACGCAGTCCTTCAGGCTGAGGCTGGTGGCAGATGATTCATCCTGTGCACAAGACTTCCACCCCTACCCCTGGCACAGTGCCCCTCTTTGAAGCCCGCAGGTTGGGAGAGGCAGGCTGACAGGCGGGAAGGTCAGCAGCTATTTTAAAATGTTCCCTCTCTTGTAAAGCAAACAATCAGCCCATAAATCTGACATTTTCTCTCCAGGATCTCAGCCAGTCTCTGAAGCTGGGGGTTGTGACATCGGTCCCTCTCAACCCGGAGGGAGGAGGGGGAGGGTGGGCAGCGCCGTGGCAAAGGATGGGGTGAGGACACGGGGACACAGAGCGGGAGCTCAGCCTTGGTGGGGATGAACCACGAGCTGCCTGCGCGCTTGGGGAGACCATAAGGAAGCAACACAGCCTCCACCAGCGCTGCTGGAGGAACGCAGTGTGAACATGGAGGGCCCTGCTCTGCTCACCCGTTCCCGGAGGAGGGAGATGCAGAAATCCACCTCCTTCTGGCGCAGCGCCTGCAGCGGAGCCGTGCCGTGGTGGTCCACGATGAGCCTCAGGTAGGTGTACACAGCCATGGCTATCAGGATGCTGCTCTTCAGTACCCATTCCCTGCAAAGGAAGTGCAAAAAAAAAAAACAAAACAACAAAAACACCCCATTTTCAGCCACGACTTAGAGAACACCACAACAAGAAGGGCCTGAAGGAGAGGAGCAGTGCAGGGCCACGCTCTGATCGTCCCCTTTGCATCCCCGGGGCCTCTGCCACAGCAATCAGAGCGCTCCTAACAGCCAGCTGGGGAGCAAACACGGGGAGCAGCTCTGCAAACAGCTGCGGTCTCAATGCACAGCCTGCCACGAGAGCAGCTTTGCCCATCATTGGTCCCCATATGCTCCCATGGAGGTGCTGCTGCCCCACGCTGCAACCAGAAAGCAGCCAGAGGGGCAGGAGGCAAAGCGCAGCCAGATGGAAAAGGCAGGAGGGTAGAATGGGGAGAAAGAGCCACGCTGGGGGTCAGACAGTGGGGAGAAGTGCAAGAAGGAGGGGGATGCATCCGCTCTGCTTTTCCACCCAGGAGGGCAGTGAGCGGTGCTGGGGCTGGATTTGTTTCTCAGCCGCCCCGCTGGGTGTGCCGCCTTCTCTGCTCTCCCTTATCTGCCTGCAACAATAAATCCTCTCCGTCCATAAAACCGACCCAGTCAGCCTGGCTGTTGGCGCCGGGTGCCAGGAACGGGCCAGGCCGGCGCGCTGCCTCCGCTGATTGATGGCCCTCGGCATCTCCCTAAATCACAGCCTGCCCGAATGCTGCTGCCACCTGAAGAGCCACGGCCTGGGGGACAGACGGGTCAGCAGCCCTAAATCACCGGGGGGAACCTGGGAAAGCTCCTCGCTGGGTGCTGGCAGCTGTTAATTAGTGAGCTGGGCACTGCGCAAAGGTTACGTCCAGGGAGGATGCGGCAGTAATTAAGAGATCCCGGTGAGGTGTGGGGTCAGCACTCCCCCCTTCTCCCACTGTGAGCTGTGCAGAAAATAAATAAAAATGTCCAAAAGGATCGGGGGGGGCTGCCCACACCCCCGGGACCCATTGATTTGGAGGCAGAAAAACGCAGCCCTTGGGGAAGCGCTGCCATCAGCAGCCGAGCGCCGTGGGGCTGCGGAGAGGCAGCTTTGTTGGGCCTGGTTTTAATTAAAGCAAGCACTCAATGCTCCGAATGTGGAATCAGACCTTCACCCGTGTGGCTTTAATTAAAGCTCTGGTTCTCCTCCTAATCAAAGTGCAGAAATCCCGGCAATGAGCTGCAGGTTGCACCCCGGGCTCCTTCCCAACCCTCAGCTCTCTCCTTGTGCTGCTTCCGAGCCGCTGCACCGACACACAGCAGCGCCTTCATCAGCAGCCAAAGCTTCTCCTCTCCCATCTGCTCCTCTGACAAACTCCTCCAGCAGCCACGCTCGGATTTCCCTCAGCTCTCCTGCAGAGCTGAAGGCAGATGTGGCCAGAGCTGCTCCTCCTGTGCTCAGGACGGCTGCATCCGCTGGTTTGCAATGGAAGAGCTGCGCCGTGCTCAGGGTGGAGATGCTCTATGCAAAGTGCAGGTGGGCAGCAGTGCACGGTGAGAGGCTCAGATGGGACAGAGGAGCTGAGCTCAGCACAGGGGGAGTCCAGAAGTGCTAAAGAAGAGCAGAAATGGGACGAGCCCAGGACAGAGTGGGGGTCTCTCCCTCTCGCAGAGTCTCTGCACGGTGCTGCCTCCTGCACACAGAGGCAGTAGGTGGCACTCACAGCTGTTCCCAGGGCCAAAGAAATGCTTTAACCACCTGCTAGTTCACCACAGCAATAAGAGAATCGCTGCTCTTACCGACAGCCCTCGGTGAAAAGCTATTTACAAGCAAGGACTGCCGCAGCTTATCGCCAATTAGCGGCTGCTTTGCCAACAAAGGACAACGCTGAGCCCACAGGACAACGCTTCCCAGCTGGCCAACCCCCAACAAATCGAAGTTGCAGCCCCAGCGAGGCAGAAGCTGTTTATACACAGGAAGCTTTTTGGGCAATTAACTCTGTCCTACTCCCCCCCAAAAGGAACACCTCCCCCGTAGGCTGGGGATGCTCAGGAGGAAAAATATTCCTGGGATCAGCTCTGAGCCACGCGTGCACCGTCAGCGCAGGGCAGCTTCAAACCTTGTGCAACGCAGCCCCTGAGGTTGGCTGGTTAATGGAAAGACTTGAGGACAATCCCACAGCGAGAGGGTTTGGAGAGCTAGAAATGCACACCACGGCTTGGAAACACTGCACACCACAGCCCGGAAACACGGCTGGGGACACAGGGAGGGGACACAGGGGGGCTTCTGCATAGGAAACCCCATTGGCACGCTCCTGTTTGCACCATCACTGCATCCAGTGCCACCATCCTGCACTCAGCACAGCAGGAAAGCTCCCACCTGCCCCGTCCCACCGGTACCTCTGCTCCGTCAGGATCTCCAGGACGTTCTCTGCCAGCCAAATGTTCTTTGCTGTCACGTCCCCCCCTGCAGAGGAAAAGGATGACAGGAGAGAAAAGCTCGTTAGGTCAAATTGCCCTGCGGTCAAAGCTAAGTGAGGAATCTGCCTGGCCCTGCACACCCGCAGGTGTAAGCACAGCACACCAGCTGCTGGGAGGGGATCAAAGGGCTCTTTGCTACAACTGCACTTCTGCAAAATGGAGTGAGGGATGGGTAACTCTCTTTTCTGGAAGGCAAAGAAGCCAAAAAGGGGTGAAATTCGATGAGATTCCCAACTGCTGAGCTTACAAAGGGACACAGCAGCTGCAGGGAATGCCTGACATCCCCAGCAAAGGCCACGAGTGGGGCAATGCCCGGAGCTGCGGCGACACGAGGAGCGGAGGAACTCCAGCTGCACAGCACAGCCAAAACAATGGGATCATAACAATTAAAGCATCATAAAGCAGGGGACAGTGGCACCCTTCCAGGTCAGAAGGGGCCCTGCACGGGGGGGAGGTGTGAGCAAGGAAACAAGGGATGCCTTCAGCAGCAGTTTGTGGAACGCTCTGTTTGCACTGCGACAACGAGGCCGGCACAGCTTGGCTGGCGCTCAGGGCTCCCTCCCCTCCTTCCTCCCCTGAAAAGCAGACAAGGCAATTTTCCAGCCCCGCAACGAAAAGCACAGCGTCAGGTTTGATGGTGGGACACAAATTCCTGCAGCCTGGACGTCAGCAGCGGGGCTGAACAGGGAACACGGAAGAGGCACCGTTCCTGCAAAGCCGGAAAGGCGTGCGTGTGTGTGCACAGTGCTTACAGCAGGACCCCACGGGCAACCCCAGCTCCCCGGAGGGGTTCTGTCAGCTCTCCTGCACCTCTGAGCACTGATATTGCTCGTGCCACCCCACGTGGCTCACAGCAGGCGCTGAGGATGATCCCGGTGCCCTCGTGCAGCGTGGCGAGGTGAAAGCTGGCAGCAACAGGAACCAATGCGTTTCCTGGCAGCTTCCAGCTCTTGCCAGAAAGCTCCTGGCTCTCTCTCTGACTCACTCCTCGTGGAGGATGTCGGGACCAAATGACTCTCAGGGCTCCATCTCTGTTCTTGGCTGCTCTGAGCAGGGCATGCAATGCGTAACCCCATTGTTTGGGGTGGCTGAGCTCACCTGCAATCTGCTTCATGAAGGTCATGCAGACGCCGTCGGCGCCGAGCACGCCGCTCTTCACCAGCTCCCTCAGCAGCCACACCAGCTGGGCAGAAGCAGAAAGGGATGTGGGGTGGGTGGACCCTCCCACGACAGCACTGGGGATGCGGTACCATCCTCCCTCCCCCCCTTAGCACATCCCTTCCAGGTGGGTCCACGACCCCCCTTCCTCCCCCCCCAGCTCCAATGCTCCCTCCTCACTCTCTGCCAGCTTGGCAGCCCCCCTCACCTGGGTGCGACAGGTATCCTGCAGCTTCAGGTACTTCTCCATGAGGATCTGGTTGATCTTGTTGAGGACGATGTTCATTCCATCTCTGCTCACCAGGGCCAGGTCCCGGTAGCACTGTAGCAGGGGAAGGGCCGTAATGAAAAACATGCAATGATTTTTATCAAAACCTGATTAGATAACAGCAAATAAAACATCTCGGGGAAGGGACACCAAGGCAGGCGGGCTCCAGGGGATGACCTGAATCCACATCCTGGGGCTGAGCCAGCAGAGCTGTCAGGGTGGCTGCAGTCAGCCCAGGAGCCAGAGGCTGCCCATGGCAGAGCAGACACCACTGGGAGGCTCACAACCATCTCTCCATCCCAGCTGCAGCTCTGGAGGGACTGAGAACAGAGAGGAAAGGCAGACAGGGGTCCGCCAGGAAGGATCAATTAACAAACAGTTCATCCACGATGAGCAGCAGCCAGGCCAGAGAGCAAAGGTGCCGGCTCTCCCTTCTTCCTCTGGTCAGGACAGCGGGGGGTGGAGGATGATTAGGAAGTAATTTGCTAAGTAGCTCTGCACGAACGTTAATTTGTGCTGGTAAATGTCATGATATTCCAGAGAGCAGAGGTCTGGTCTCCGCATCCTCCTTTGGAGGAGTTAATGAGGCCTCAGAAGATCCCTCTGATGAGGTTTCCTGCGCTCCGCTTTTCTCCCTCCCTGTTTCATGCAGCAAATTTGTTTAAACAAATTTCAAACAAACAAACCAAACCAAATTGGATCCCCACTGCAGCCCCCAGTACGAGGATGGTTGTGATAATCCATAGAAAGGTTTGGAGGAAACCTTCAGGGCTCAGCACTGAGGGATGAGGGGGAGAAACCTGAATTCTTTGGTTATTGCCAAAGCTGTGAGCAACCCATCGCCTTCTCTCCATTCTGGGCAGATCGGAGCTGCTGCTCACACGGGGATGCTTAATTAACAGGAAGGAATAAGTGATGAAGGTGAGCTTTAAATGAGGGAGGTGGGAAATAAAACAGACACAGAGCAGGGAAAGGACCCCAACCGAGGGCAGGAGGAGATGTCAGAGCCGGGCTGCAGCGCGGCTCCGCACCGAGCGTTAATTAAAGGGAGAAGTGCCAGGCAGAGGAGGCAGCCCTGACACATCAGCTGCTGTCACTTTGATATTTGAAGGCGGTCAAGTGTCCCTGCTCACAGCTGGATGCGTTTAGCACAGCTAATCTCTCCCTGCTGGAGTGTCAAGGCAGTGATACGGGAAGGGAGAGCTGCAGCTCGGCCCCACGGCGCTCTGCTCCGGCCCCACTCATACAGCAGAGGGTTTAAGAGCCACTATGGGGCAGAAGGAGAGAGGTGCCCCACCAGCAAGCACAGAAGTGCTCTCCTGTTCAACACAGCCATCTCAAATATCCTTTTTTCTTTTGCTATTCCTGCTGGTGAGGTTATGCTTGGTCCACAGCAACGCTGCTTCCACACCACCTGTGTGGCTCTGATGCTCCTGGACAGAGGTGGGAATGGTCCTGCAGACACACAGGGCTGTGCTGAGCCCCTGCTCTGCCCACCCAGCACTCATTGCAGTGCTCTCTCACACACCCTACAAGATGCTCTATCAGCCAGGTGTGTGTCAACCCCTCTTTGTGAGCAAGGGAGCAAAGCAAGGAGAAATTCACCCCCAAAATCTAGCAGAAAAACACTGCTGGCCCCTGGCCACGCTGTCTGGACACCAAGCAGGCGACACTGAGAGCTGACAGCAGAGCCCAGTGGACTGGCAGACCCAATTATCCCCTAAGAAAAGCACTGTGCTCCCAGGATCTGACCTGACAAGGGCAATGGGAGCAGCCACGTTGCACTGTCACGGCTGCAGGCAGCAGGTTATGTCCCCCTGCCGGCTTGGTCACACGCAGCTGGGCTGCCTGTCCCCTTGCCAAAGGAAATTACAGAGGGGAAGGCACTGCAGAGGCTCCACTCGGCCCCTTGCAGTGTGATTGCCAGGCAGATTAAATGCCACAGCTCACCAGACTCGCTGCCAGCACAGCAAAGCACCTGCCCTGCAAGTCCTGCGCTCCCACGCTCAGCTCCTGGGCTCTGAGTGTTCCTTTCCAGCTGAGCTCCACTGTGTCCTGGAGGAGAGGAGAACATTTTCTTCCACGTGGAGGAGGGGAACCATCCCGTGGCTCAGCAATAAGAGCTGCTCTTTGGCTCCCACGCTTCTCGGGAGGAAGGATGCGTCCCAATTCAGCCCTTTGGGGTTCACGTGGCCAACACCTCACAGTCAGGCCGTGAGGCAGAACGGGACTGGAGGGCAGCAGGGACTCTGCCAACAGATTTGAGAAGGTTTGAAGGAGATGGAGCAACCCAGCCTGCACCAGCACTGCCAGCAGCTGAGCCTCGAGGCTCCCAGGAGAGGTGTGATTTCCTTGTAAGATGCGATTTCTGGGACAAGGACCTCAGTGCCAGGACAGCCAGAGCTAATCTGGATCTGCTGCTTCAGTGGGGAGAGCTCTGCCCTCACAGCAGTGATTAAATCAAAAGAGAATAGGGAATGAGTCACCACCCTGAGTCCAGCGCAGCCCCGGGGCTGTGCATCCCTAACAACACAACACAGCCAGTGCCTTCAATCCCTTCAATCCTGCACCACGCCTGCTCACTGCAAAGCACCCAAACCAGGATCCCTGGGTACCCCCACCACACACAGCCCCTCCAGGAGGGCTCTGAGACCCCCTCAGCTGCACAGAGCCCTCCTTCCTGCAGCACAGCATCACTTCCAGCTCCCTCTGTTTGCAGCGCCGAACCCGCAGCTGGGATGCTCAGAACACACAGCGTTCATCTTCACGGGGATGGCTAACAGCACTTTTAAAAACCACACTTTGCAGCAGCGTTAAAAAAAAAAAAAAAAAAAAAAAAGGGTTGCTTAGAAATTAAATCTGCTCTGCAAAATTAATAGAGGCCAACAGCTAAGACGCAATTTTCTCCAGGAATTGAATGCCTCTCCTCCAGAGCCCCATTATTTCTGGAGGCATCTACAGCCAGCCTATAACACACAGATCCCTGCCGAGCCTCCAGAGGCTGGGAAGGGCTCTCCAGCTTCTTGAAGCCCCTGTACTCTCCTCCCACAACGAAAATGAATTAATCCTGGGGCTGTGAAAGGACCCAACCGCCCCTCCCTGGTGGCAGCCAGCTTTCCTCCCAGCAGCTCTTGAATCGCCTGCGCCGCGGGGATGGAACCAAAGCAGAACGGCCCAAAGTTGTTGTGCTGCTCTTATAAACATGTGTATAAACACGGTGTGCTGGGCTGTGCCTGCTGCTGCTTGGAAGGCAAAATCCCTCCTGCATCAACACTGTGCACAGCGATGGGTGCACGCCTTTACCTTCTGTGCCTGAGTGGGTTCGGTCAGGACCAGAGTGAAAAGCCCCAGGCAGATCTCCTCGTGTTGGGAGGCTCCTTTGCATATCTGAAAGAGAAGAGCGCTGACAGTGAGCAGGCAGTGTTAGGGGACGGTCAGGAAGGCAAACGGAGAGGGAAGCTCATCTCGAGGCAATGAAAGGGAATGGCAGATTGGGACAGCAAACACCTCCCTGAGGTTCGCACGCCTTGGTGATGGTAGCGCTGGTGCAAAGCTCGCAGCGCAGGCAGATTTGGGGCTTTTTTCAGGATGCTTTGCAAACAGAACAGTGCACACCAACGCTCAGCACTGCAGCTCTGAGCCTCCTCTTGGAGGAGATTCCACAACCTGCCCGGCCGCGCAGAGCTCCGTGTGCCCAGCCTGACTCGCCAACCCTCTTCCCATTAAGGAAAGGCAATTTTGTGCCACTCATTCCAAGAACCCAAGGTGTTCTGGGGAGAAAAAAAACACATCTAAAATATCTGAGAGCTGCTGGGATGTAACACAACAGCTCTCCTTATAGGGTAACATCTGCAGCGTGCTGGCGAGTATTTTAAGACCACGCGGGGATAGAAATAAATGCTCCATCCTTCAGCTGAAGGACCAAACCTGCCCTTTCCAGTGGTCTGCACTCGGCCTGTTTGGAGGCCAAGAAAAAGCTGAGCAGTGCAGGAGTACAAAAATACATCAGAAATGCAAACACCGGGAGCACGTGAGCCCCGCAGCGCTCACACACTGGTGGACGCTCAGCTCTCAGCAAGGAATTGCCTCCCAGATACAATCCTAGACGAGGATCAAAACCATGCAATGTTTTGCCTTTTAGCTGTTAATTGCTCCCAGACAGGTTTAAGGACAGGGAGAACACGGCAGGTTCCGTTCCCTCTCAATGCCCCTCTGCTCTCTGTGCTTGCTGACAGCTGACAAATCCACAGCACAGCCTGAATGATTCCTTCCAGGCTGTATTTCACCCCTCTGGGGGAGATGACACTTACGTGTGCATTGAGGGCATCGTTGGCCTCTCGCTCTGACAGCCCGTTGGTCAGCGAAGTCACGATGCCCACACACCTCTCCAGCCTCTGAAACACAGCAAAGCACCGTCAGCAGCGCGTGGGATGAGCACGGGCTGCTGCTCAGAACCCACAGCTCAGCCCACGGCACCAGCAGCACCCTCAGCTCCCAGCCAGCAGGGATGAGGTGCTTCACAACCACTCCTCCATGCACAGGTTTGGCTTGGAAACACTCTGCTGACGGAGTTCCATGAGCCAAAAAGGAAAGGGGTCGTTCTTCAGTGACACCAACACCGGTGCCGTTTGGATGGAGGGGACAAAGAGGCAGCGTGCAGAGCTGGGATGGAGCTGAGCTCCCCACCTGCAGCAGCCACAGAGCCGCTCCAGCCATGGCACGGCTGAGCCGGAGCAGCCCAGGACCCCTCGAGCCCATTCAGCTCCCCAGGGATCTCCGCTGCTCGATGTCTGAGCAACTCCTGGCCCAGAGCAGCGGGAACAGACCATGTTTCCACACGAGCATCCCTACGAGATGATGGAAGGGCTCTCCAACACGCGGCACGTCACGACAGCACCGACGTAACGGCGCTGGGGAAGCAAACAGCGAGAGCTCCCACTCAACGTGAGAGCAAGAGAGCAATCAGAGCAGCTTTGTCTTTTTGCAGACCGGCTCTCCTGTAGCAACAACTGCTGGCTTTGGCTGTTTCGGTGGTGAAGACACAACCTTTGCAGGGCCCAGAGGTGCTGATGCGTGACACCTCCTTCAGCACAGAGCCCACTGAGGTTCTCCTGGGATCGTTCCATCAGGAACAGCTGTGCTCATCTCTGGGGCAGGGAAAGCCTGAGCAGAACAGAAATCCCCTGCAGTCCCTTTGGAGCTGGCGGCGTCTGATCTGCTCATTACTGCTGTGCAATCACAACACTCGGATTACGGAGCTGCTTGGGGACTCCTCTGCACATCAAAGGGGCTGCGGGGAAGAATTTGTTGAGAAAAGGCTCAGCAGTTGGATAAGAAAGAAGATGCACTGGTCAGCAACGCAGAGATAACGCCTCTGTCACACAGGCTTGGTTGGAGGCCCAGCTATGGCATTAAGAAAGAGCAATGGGGCAGCCATGAAAATCCCCACTCCAAAGCAGACGAATTATTTGAAGGGGAGAATAAGATCCAACGGCTGAGAGACAAAGTCAGGAAAACCCCAGCACAAAGGAAGACAACTTGTTGGCAGAGAATGCAGCCGAGAGCCACTAGAAGAGCTCTGCAGGAGGTTCAGCATCAATTCATGTCTTTGATCCCAGGGCTGACGGGGCAGAGCTCACGGATAAGCAGAAGATGTACCAGCTTGCTTCTGCTGGGCAAGCAAGCCAAGGAAAAACTGAACTTCCACCTCTGAGCAACCATAACAGCTCACACTGCAGCAACAAGCTCTGCCAAAACCCACAGCAGAGCAGGAGGGACGTCTTCGTGTCAGCACGAGTCGTCCCAATGAGCTCCAGCCCTCCGTTCACCTCCACCAAACCAACGTGCCCAACAGCCATCAGCTCCAACTGCTGCTGGAGGGGAAGGCAGCAGCTTCCATCTGAACGTCGCAGCCCGATGACTTTGAACACACGATGAGCACGCCTGGGTTTTCCTGCACCTTTTGCATTCGTTGAGCTCTTCACACGAGAAACAAACTCGTGGTGGTAAATCCAACGGTGCTGCCATGCTTGGGAGTATTGCTGATAGCTGAGCTCGTGTTATCAAACCAGGCTTGCTTCGAGGGAAGGAAGGATGGAGGAGCAGCTGCTGGGAGGCCTCTCGTGGTCACCTCTCCATCCTGGGCTCTGTCTGCGTGGTGGAGCCGATGCTGGCTGTGCCCCAAATCCCAGCAGATCCATGCCAGGCAGGCAGAGCTGCGCGGGGCCGACCTGGGAACGGCTCAACCAGAGCTGGATGGGACCCAAAGCACACACTGGGACTGCTGGGTGCTCGGAAGGAACATAAATACACTCCGACTCCAGACCTCGAGACCCAGCCATTCCAGTTACCTCCCTGCTTTTCTCCTATAGCTGAAATCCTGTGTGATGTTTTCTCAATCTGCTCTGCTTCACGAGCCATAAGTACACTTTTCCATTCCATAATAAATAATCCTGCTCTCCTAGAAGCACAGCCATGCAGGGGGGGAAAACCAGAACCCCAGCCCGTGTTGGAGGCCCACAGCTGATCACCCTGCGAGCCAGACGTGCTCCAGTACTGCAGGGGGGCCGAGGAGATGCAGCACCCACAGCCTCACAGCCCTGAGCCCAGCTCCCTTCCCCACCTCCCAGGCACTGCTGACAGCCCCCGGTGCTCCTGGGGAGCCCCAAACCCTCCCTACCTGCAGGAACCTCTCAGCTGATGCTGTGGGAAGAAAAGCCCAACCTGTGGCCCAGCTCTGGTTCAGCTCCCCACTACCCCACTCCCTGCAGGGATGGGTGCAGCACAAGTCCCCCTGCCCACCTCGCAGCCCCCCTCTCCCCTCTCCCTTTTCACACCTACCTCCTCCAACTCATCCTTGGCATCCAGAAGGGTGGAGAGCAGCAACTTGCCTCCTCCTCCTCCTCCTCCTGCCGCTCCCCCCTTCCCCTTCTGCATCTCCATTGCTGCCGGGGGGAGCCCCTACCCGAAGTGGGGGAAGGAGGGGGGGGGCGGCTCGGCCTGAGAGGAGCCCCCCCTCTACGTCCCCAGTTTAATCCCGGCTGCCCCCCCCAGTCCTTCCCGGCTGGGGGGGCTCTACGGGCACCCCCCGGTACCTCCGCAGCACTCCGCGCTCCGGCAGTGGGGATGTGCGGGGGTCACCAGCCCCGTGCGTGAGGCGGGGAACACGGGGGGGTGGGGGTGGGGGGTGGGGGCTGCTCTTCGACCACGCTTGGGCCCCCTCTGCCGCCGTGCTGGGCTACGGGGGCCTGTGGGGCAGAGAGCCCCGGGAGTACGGCGAGGCACCGGGGCTGACAGCTGCCCCGGAGGACGGGGCGAGCGCTGTGGCTGCCGCCGGGCCGAACCAGGCCTGGAGCGATGGCAGCGGGGGGGGTTTCGGTGCCGGGGGAGGGGAGCGGCGGCTGCGCGCCCCCCGCCCAGCGCCGCCGGCCGGAAGTCACTAGGAAAGGGACGGGAGGGCCTGGGCGGAAGAGGAAGCGCACGCCGCCGGAAGCTGCCGCCCCTCTCTCTCGTTGGCCAATGGAAGCGGAGAGATGGTTTTGAGTGACAGGGCATGGAGGGGCGGGGTCGAGCCGCCCTGGTCGACCAATGAGAAGGTGGAGGCGGGGTCTGGGCGCGGAGAGACCACGCCCCCCTCCGCGGGACGGGGACACGCGGGGCTCCCGGGATGGGATGGGATGGGGTGGGGTGGGGTGGAGTCGGATGGGATGGGATGGGATGGGATGGGGTGGGATGGGATGGGATGGGATGGGATGGGATGGGATGGGATGGGATGGGATGGGATGGGGTGGAGTGGGATGGGATGGGATGGGATGGGGTGGGGTGGGGTGGAGTGGGATGGGATGGGATGGGATGGGATGGGATGGGATGGGATGGGATGGGGTGGGATGGGATGGGATGGGATGGGGTGGAGTGGGTGGGATGGGATGGGATGGGATGGGATGGGATGGGGTGGGGTGGGGTGGGATGGGATGGGATGGGATGGGGTGGAGTGGGATGGGATGGGATGGGATGGGGTGGGGTGGGGTGGGATGGGATGGGGTAGGGTGGGGTGGAGTCGGATGGGATGGGATGGGATGGGATGGGATGGGATGGGGTGGGGTGGGGTGGGGTGGGATGGGATGGGATGGGATGTGGGTGGGATGGGATGGGATGGGATGGGGTGGGGTGGGTGGGTGGGGTGGGGTGGGGTGGGATGGGGTGTGGTGGGGTGGGGTGGGAAGGAATGGTGTGAGGTGGGATGGGGTGGGGTGGGGTAGGATGGGACGGGAGCACCGGGATCCCCTCGGCACGGCGCGGACCCCAAATACCTCCCAGGCGGGCACAGCCGAGCCCCCCCGACCCATCTCCTTGGTCATGAGCTGCCAGGACCCCCCCGACCCCTACAGGTCTCCCCATGTGGAACGCCTCCCCCCCCAATGACCCCCACCTCATATCGTCCCCCCCAGTTCTCTCTTCTCCGTTCCCCCGAGCCCCCTACGTCTGTGTTCCCCACAGAGTGATGGGGGGGCACCGGGACCGAGGTCGGGGGGGGGGCACCCCACGGCTCAATGGGACCCATGACATGAGGGAGGGTTCGGGGGGGGGGGGCAGAGATACGGACACGCAATGACCGCGCGGCGCAGCGCACACACAGCTTTATTACAAAAAAATCCATCGCTCCGGTGCCGCCGTCCCGGGGGGGGGAACCGACCCGCACCGGGACACGGGGCCGCCCCGTCCCGCTCCTCCGCTCACCATCGCGGCCGGTGCCGGGCTCAGCCCCCCTCCCCTCTCCGGAGCGGTGGGGTTCGTCCCCAGTATGGCCCCACCCGGGGGGCTCCGGGTATTGGGGGGGGGCTCAGCCCCGCGTGCTGCTCCCGCGCTCCCCCAGCAGCCAGTAGGTCCGGACCTTGCCCTTCCCCTGTGGGGAGACAGGGAGCTCCGTTACCCCAGTGGAGCTGGCGGACTTCGAGGGCTCTGGACAGAGCATGGGGGATGCCTGTGCCCCATTGGGATCATGGTGAAAGGGGGGGGATTTAGGGGGGTACCCCACTGGGATGAGAGCACAGTGGGTTCCCATTGGGGTCCAGGAGCGCCCATGGCCCGTTGGGATCGGGGTACTGAGAATGGGCACTGTTCTGTTGGGATAAGGGTCCAAAGGGCTCCCATTGCCCCATTGGGATCAGAGTCCAGGGGTTCCCATTGCCCCATTGGGATCGGGGTTAGGGTTGGGGTCCAAAGGGTTCCCATTGCCCCATTGGGATCAGAGCCCAGGCGTTCCCATTGCCCCATTGGGATCGGGGCCCAAAGGGCTCCCATTGCCCCATTGGGATTAGGATTAGGATTGGGGCCCAAAGGGTTCCTATTGCCCCATTGGGATCGGGGCCCAAAGGGTTCCCATTGCCCCATTGGGATCGGGGCCCAAAGGGTTCCCATTGCCCCATTGGGATTGGGGCCCAAAGGGCTCCCATTGCCCCATTGGGATTAGGATTAGGATTGGGGCCCAAAGGGTTCCTATTGCCCCATTGGGATTGGGGCCCAAAGGGCTCCCATTGCCCCATTGGATGGAGGTGTAGGGGGTGCCTGTGGTCCCACCGGGTTTGGGGTACGGAAGGTATCCATTGCCCATTGGGTGGGACCCAACTGGGGGGTGGCTGGGACCCCGCTAGGGTGGGTTGGGGCTGCGGCTGCTCACCTTCATCTCCACATCACCCCGCAGCTCCAACTCGAAGCAGCCGAACTCCTCCAGCACCGCTTTGGTCACCGCCGAGATGTGGATCTTCAGGGCTGGATGGGGACGGCCCCATCAGCACCCATGGGTGCCCCCGACCCCCATCTGACCCCACACCCTCACCTTCGCCGTTGGACTCCATGCGTGAGGCCGTGTTCACAGTGTCCCCAAAGAGGCAGTACCGGGGCATCTTCAGACCCACCACACCGGCACAGACGGGCCCTGCGTGGCCCCCAGTGAGCCCCCAGCCCCCACCCCACCCCCACTCACCCACGTTTGCCATATCTCTGTCCTTATCCCCTCTGACCCCATATGGATGCCATGTTCCCGTCCCCTCTGACCAATGTGGGTGCCATTTCCCCAGCCCAACCCGTTGACCCGTTCGGATGCCATGTCTCCATCCCAACCCCAGTCACCCACATGGGTGCCAATGTCCCAATCCCCACCCCAACATCCCCTATGGATGCCATGTCCCCATCCCCACTCCCACATCCCCACTCCCACATCTCCACCCCCATGCCAACGTCCCCTATGGCAACCATATCCCCATCCCCACCCCAACATCCCCATCCCCACCCAAACGTCCCCATCCCCACTCCAACATCCCCATCCCCACTCCAACGTCCCCATCCCCACTCCAACGTCCCCATCCCCACCCCAACGTCCCCATCCCCACCCCAACGTCCCCATTCCAACGTCCCCATCCCCACCCCAACGTCCCCAACCCAACATCCCCATCCCCACCCCAACGTCCCCATCCCCACTCCAACGTCCCCATCCCCACCCCAACGTCCCCATCCTCACCCCAACATCCCCACCCCAACGTCCCCATCCCCACCCCAACGTCCCCATCCTCACCCCAACATCCCCACCCCAACGTCCCCACCCCAACGTCCCCATCCCCATTCCAACGTCCCCATCCTCACCCCAACGTCCCCATCCTCACCCAAACATCCCCACCCCAACATCCCCATCCCCACCCCAACATCCCCACCCCTACGTCCCCATCCCCACCCCAACGTCCCCATCCTCACCCCAACATCCCCACCCCAACATCCCCATCCCCACCCCAACATCCCCACCCCAACGTCCCCATCCCCACCCCAACGTCCCCATCCCCACCCCAACGTCCCCATCCTCACCCCAACATCCCCACCCCAACATCCCCATCCCCACCCCAACATCCCCATCCCCACCCCAACATCCTCACCCCTACGTCCCCATCCCCACCCCAACGTCCCCATCCTCACCCCAACATCCCCACCCCAACATCCCCATCCCCACCCCAACATCCCCACCCCAACGTCCCTATCCCCACCCCAACGTCTCCATCCCCACCGCAACGTCCCCATCCCCACCCCAACATCCCCACCCCACCCCCAACACCCCCTATGGACACCACATCCCCCCCGCTGACCCGTGTGGATGCCGATACGCAGCCGGAGCTGCTGCTGTGGCCGGTGGCGGATGCGGAAGGACCGGACAGCGTCCAACAATGCCAGAGCCATGCGAGCCACCTCGCGTGCGTGCAGCTTCCCATTGCGCACCGGCAGCCCCGACACCACCATGTAGGCATCTCCGATGGTCTCCACCTGGAGGGACATCGCCGGGGGGATGCGATGTGAGGTCATCACCGCCCCAGAGGGGGACGACGACGACCCCTCAGGTCCCCACCTTGTAGACGTCGAAGTTGTCGATGATGGCGTCGAAGCAGGTGTAGAGGTCGTTGAGCAGCGTCACCACCTGCATCGGGGTGCTCTCGGCCGACAGCGCCGTGAAGCCCACGATGTCGCTGAAGTAAATGGTGACGCTGTCAAATGCCTCCGCCTGCACCGTCTCCCCCCGCTTCAGCTGCTCCGCCACCGAGCTGGGGACATGGGGAGGTGGGTGAGGGGGGAACGCGGCCCCTCTCGATGTCCCCAACCCCACATTATGCTGTGCTCTCCATCGCTGGGAGACCCATCGTTGGGTTGGGCATCCTTTGGGCACCCCAACCTGCAGGGGGATCCTTGGGATTCGCAGTCCCTCTGATCACCCCACCCCATCGGGGGGTTCCCTGGGTCTCCCAGCCCCTCCGAGCAGCTCCAGCCACGCAGAGCACACCCAGCAGGAGGAAGGAAGGGGATGCTGGCTTTGGGGTGGGGGTTACGGGGGTTGGGCCCCCGGCGCTCACTGGGGCAGGATTTGGTAGAGCAGAGCCTCAGCCTTGCGCTTCTCCTCCAGGTAGGCCTGGGTGCGCTCCTCCACCAGCTCCTCCAGGTTGTTGGCATACTGCTCCATGCGTGACAGCAGGTTGTCCAGGATGTTGCTGCTGCTCTCCCTGCAGCAGAGGGGTCAGTGGTTGCGTGGGGACGTTTGGGGGCTCCTCCTGTGGGGCGGTGGGAGGTGGAGGCACCTGTTGAACTTGCGGAGCTGGACCTTGATCTGGTTGAAGTCGGGGCGCTCCAGGACATCCTCGGCCCAGCAGTGCTGCATGAGCTGGCCCAGCTCCTCCATGTGGCACCCCACGTTGGCCGAGGGGCGGAAGCTGGGGCGCTCCCCACTCTTCACCCGCTCGATGATCTCTGCAGAGTTGAGCACCCACCAGCAGGTCCGATAACCCAACAAGTCCAAGAACCCAACAGTGGCTCCAACAATAAACCCAAACAGCAGATCCATGAACCCAACAGTGCATCCAAGAATCCAACAGCGTGTCCAAGAACCCAACAGCACATCCAAGAACCCAACAATAGGCTTAAAAATCCAATGGTGCATCCAAGAACCCAACAATAGGTTTAAGAACCCAATAACCCATTCAAGAACCCAACAATAGGTTTAAGAACCCGACAGCCCATTCAAGAACCCAACAGCCCATCCAAGAAACCAAAAGCCCATCCAAGAAACCAAAAGCCCATCTAAGAACCCAACAACCCATCCAAGAACCCAGTAATAGATTTAAGAACCCAACAACCCATTCAAGAACCCAACAGCCCTTCCAAGAACCCAACAATAGGTTTAAGAACCCAACAGCCCATCCAAGAACCCAACAATAGGTTTAAGAACCCAACAGCCCATCCAAGAACCCAACAGCCCTTCCAAGAACCCAACAGCCCTTCCAAGAACCCAACAATAGATTTAAGAACCCAACAGCCCTTCCAAGAACCCAACAGCCCATCCAAGAACCCAACAATAGATTTAAGAACCCAACAGCCCATCCAAGAACCCACCACTGTGTCAAAGCCCCCAACCCAGCACGTCCCAGGCGATGCCCCCACCTCCCTCTCACCTTTGGGGCTCAGATCCATTCCCTCCACGTAGAAGACGCCGTTGCGCAGCGCGATCTCTTGCAGGATGATGCCAAAGCTGTACACATCACCCTTCTGCGTGCCGCGGGCCGGCGGAACCTCCATGCGCAGCAGCTCCGGCGCCGTCCACAGCTTCTCTGCGGCACCAGGACGGGGTCAGCCGGGCAGGGACGTCGGGGACGGAGCGCGGGGCTCAGCGGGACGGGGCTCACTGGCAAAGAGCGCGTGGGAATCGTCGCCGTCTGGAGCCACGCGGAAGCTCTCCAGCCCGTAGTCGGTGATCTTCAGCACAAAGCGGCTGTCCACCACGCAGTTGGAGGACTTGAGGTTGCCGTGGGACATGATGACGCCGTTGTGCAGGAACTGCATCCCCTGGCAGGGCGGGGTTGGGGGGGTTGGACACGGTCCCCCACCCCATCCCAGTGGGAATGGGGTTCTCTGTGGGGACCGGCTCGTTACCTTAACGATGTCAAGAGTCAGGGAGTAGCGGAACATCCAGTCCAGAGTGATGCTCTCGTTCTCCAGGATGTCCTGGGGATGCAGGGAGGGCACAGCGCTGTCCCCCCATCCCAGGCAGCATCAGGGGCCACCGTGCACCCAAAGCAGGGTGGGCTGTGCGCAATGGGTCCCCCCAGGGCGCAGGGACCCCCCGGCACCTGCAGGCTCCCACGCGGGCAGTACTCAGTCAGGATGCAGATGTTTGGGGGATCGGTGCAGGCGCCGACGAAGCGCGTCAGGTGTTCGTTTTGGACATCACGCATCTGTGGGGCAGCAAAGTGTGGGGTTCTGCCCCACTGCGGGGACCCCCAGCCCTCCCCAGCCCCACCTACGTGCTTCAGCTCAAACAGGACTTTGCGCGTCAGCTCGATCCGCTTGCGGTTGAGGTGCTTGACGGCCACCAGGTTGCCCTGGGGACAGGTGGGGTGGTGGGTGCCAGCTGGGGTGGGGGTCCCCGGCCCCACTCCCGTGTCCCCATACCTTGTAATACGCCGTCTTGGCGTAGACCTGGAACTGCCCCTCTGCCGTCATCAGCGAGCCGTAGTTGGAGCCCCTCTGGGGGGGAAGGACGTGGGATGAGCTCATCCCCACCCCATCCCCACCCCATCCCCACCCCATCCCGATCCCATCCCATCCCACCCCCACCCCAGGGGATGCGGGGCTGCAGCAGACACCCACCAGGGACAGGGTGAGCTTGCTGCCGGCGCTGCGCAGGTGCTTCTCCATGCTGCTCATCTGCAGGTCCTCCCAGCGCACGCGCCACAACTCGGCCGCCAGCTCCTTCTCCAGCTGCAGCTTCCTGCACCCAACCACGGGGTGAGACCCCCCACGTGTCCCCCCTCGCCCCCCCACGGCCGCCCCCTCCCCACGTCCCACCTGTAGATGAAGAAGGAGATGACGGTGATGGCCAGCAGGACGAGGCTGAGCGCCAAGGACAGCACCTCCAACGTGCTCAGGTTGGCTGTAGGGTGAGAGGGGGGTGGTGAGGGGCCGTGGACCCCCCCAGGTCGTACCCCCACCCATCCACCGCTCACCCTTCCGGCACTGTGGGTCACTGTGGTCGAAGCCACAGGGGGGGACGTCGGAGGGGACGACGTTCCCTGGCCAATGGATGTCGCGTCCCGGTACCATATGGAGCTCCTTGGTGGTGCCGTTGTAGTTGGCCACGATCTGGGTGGGATGGAGAGGGAGAAGGGGGGGTTCAGAACATCCCTGTGGGGCTGTGGGGTGTCCTCATCCCGGTGCAGCTCCCACCTGGAAGTCCCCGCTCGTGGGGTCCATGTCCCACAGGGTGTAGTCGCTCTCCCGGTCTCCGTTCTCATCGATCCTCAGGAACCCGGTGACACCTGGGGATGAACAAAGGGCTTGTGGGGGGGCCAGGGACCCCAGAATGGGGAGAGTGCTGGTGGGGGCAGCGGCTCTGCTGCCCAGTGGGGGCTGCTTAGTCTGACACCAAAACACCCACCTGGGAGTGGGGCCATGGGGTGGCAGTAAGTCCTGTGGGATGGGATGGGATGGGGATGGGGATGGGGATGGGATGGGATGGGGATGGGATGGGGATGGGGATGGGGATGGGGATGGGGATGGGATGGGGATGGGGATGGGGATGGGGATGGGGATGGGGATGGGGATGGGGATGGGATGGGATGGGATGGGATGGGATGGGATGGGATGGGAATGGGGATGGGATGGGATGGGAATGGGGATGGGATGGGATGGGATGGGGATGGGGATAGGATGGGGATGGGGATGGGATGGGATGGGATGGGATGGGATGGGATGGAGATGGGGATGGGATGGGGATGGGGATGAGATGGGATAGGGATGGGGATGGGGATGGGGATGGGATGGGATGGGGATGGGGATGGGATGCGATGGGATGGGGATGGGATGGGATGGGATGCGATGGGATGGGATGGGATGGGATGGGATGGGATGGGATGGGATGGGATGGGATGGGATGGGAGGGGATGGGAGGGGATGGGAGGGGATGGGATGGGGATGGGATGGGGATGGGATGGGATGGGATGGGATGGGATGGGATGGGAGGGGATGGACACCCACCATAGAAGGTGCGGTTCCACATCTGCTGGGTGATGGCGGAGGCGTTGGTGACGGAGCCGCCGCGCTGCAGGGTCTCATTGACGGCGTGAGCGTAGAGCAAAACCCCGTCGTGGAAGGCGGCTGCGATGAAGTTCATCTGAGGGCACAGAGCGGGGTGGGAACGGCGTCCCCTCATCCCCAACAGCCCCACATCTCCACGTGCCACCCCCCCCAGCAGCCTGGCTCTGTCCTGTGTCCCAGCCGCCCCAGCTCCATCCCCTGTCCTCTCACCCCAATGTCTCCAGCTCCATCCCATATCATCAGTGTCCCTCATCCCAACGTCCCCATCTCTATCCCATGTCCTCAGTGTCCCCAGCTCCATCCCATGTCCCCACATCCCAATGTCCCCACCTCTACCTCATGTCCTCAGTGTCCCCAGCTCCATCCCACACCCCTTCACCCCAATGTCTCCAGCTCCATCCCGTATCAGCAGTGTCCTTCAACCCAATGTTCCCATCTCTATCCCATGTCCTCAGTGTCCCCAGCTCCATCCCATGTCCCCTCATCCCAATGTCCCCACCTCTACCCCCTGTCATCAGTGTCCCTCACCCCAGCGTCCCCAGCTCCATCCCACATCCCCTCATCCCAACGTCCCCAGCTCCATCCCATGTCCTCAGTGTCCCCATCCCCATCCCACGTCCCCTCACCCCAATGTCCCCAGCTCCACCCCGTGTCCCCGCCCCGTCCCTGAGTCCCCACTCCTCACCAGTCCGTCCCTCATGGTGAAGTTGAAGTGGGTCAGCGCCTCCTCCTTCAGCCGCGCCACGAAGGGTCGGTACTCGGGGTTCTCGGGCTCTTTGTAGGTGATGATGGTGACGGCCTGGGGGGGGGGACATGGGGGGGGCTGGCAGCGGTACGGCCCGCGGAGGGTCCCCGAGCCCCGGGCAGGGCTGGCTTTGTGCCGCCCTTATTAATAGCAGCAGGCACCGCTGGGACCTGGGGAAATGGATGTCGCTTCCTTCCTCCAACAGAGCTGCCAGCAGTGAGCAGGGGGTGGGCGGAGGGGGGGGCAGCGCCGGTGGGAGAGGATTTGCACGTGGGTGTGCGCCCGGGGCTGCTTCACCCGTGGGGGTGTGCCGAGATTTGGGGATGGGGGTCCGCCGCCCACCTGGAAGGCCTCCCGGGCGCTGTCGTCGTGGCGGTCCCCGCGCTTCCAGGGCCGTTGGGGGTCGGGGAATCGCCCCCCCCCCTGCAGGCTGGCCCCGAAGATGTCGATGTAGAAGAAGGCGAAATCTCCTCGCGTCAGCCCCTCTCGCCACGCCTGCAGCATCAGCTCCCGCAACGTGTCCGGAGCGCAGCACACGTACACCACTGCGGGGCGGTGGGTCACGGCACGGCCACCCCCGGAGTGCGAGCCCAATGGGGGCGGTGACAACCCCCCCCCCGACCCCCGCCCCAGGTTATCGGTAACGGGAAAAGCTCATAACCCCCGTTACAAACTCGCGGTGCCCACCCGCGCTGCACCCCGCCCGATGTGCGCTACACCTCCGCTGGGTACCAGAGGGGGACACCGAGGGGTCGCTGCCCGCTGCCCCCCCCGGGGCCCGGCCCGACGTTTCCTGTTTTCCCGACACCGCTTCCTCCTCCCGGATCGGCGCCCGCGATCCCGACGGTGCCCCCCCCGGGTCCACCGGGTGCGGAGGGGCAGCACCGCAGCTCCGATGCCGCCGTTTCGGGGGGGTGGGGAAGGTGGGACGGTTGCGGGCTGCGGGGTCGCGCGGGGGGTGCGAGCGGGGGTCCCACGCGTGCCGGACCGTCCGCAGCGCTGTGCGGGTGCGCACACGGGCGTGCAGCCGTGCGGATCGGATCGGCGCGCACCTGTTTGCAGCTCTGCACGGCCTGAGCCCCGCACTGAGCCCCGCACATCGGCTCTCACCCGCACACACCTGTGCGCTCCGGCTCTCCCCTTCGGGCGGCCGCTCCGCACCGCACCGCCCCGCGCACCCCCGGCAGGGAGCACCGCACCGCCGCGAGGCTCCGCGCCCCGCACCGCCCCGCACCGCCCCGCACTCACCGCGCCCTTTCTGCCGGATCTCTTGGATGATGAAGGAGTAATTCCCACGGTGGCGGAACACCACGTCGAGGACCGTCATGTTGCGCAGCGTCGGCAGCTGCACGTAGAGCCCTTCGGCCGCGAAGAAGCACGGCCGGTCGTCCACCCTCTCGTCCCAGTAGACGAGCAGCGCCCGCCGCGCCCACCCGTAGCGCCGGTGCAGCCGCACTCCCAGCTCGCCCAGTTTGCGGTGGCTCGGCCCCACGCGCGTCGTCAGCGCGAACTGCTCGCGTTTGTCGTCGAAGCCGTGCGCCTCGGCCCCCGCCGTCACCAGCGGCAGCCCCCAATGGCTCGTGAAACGCGCGACCGGCGCGGCCGCGTACACGCAGCCCGGCCCCACGAAGGCTGCGGGGTGGTGGGCGAGCCGCAGATCCACGGCGGCGAGCGGCGCTGCCATCTCGGAGCACAAACCGTGCCGGTCCTCGCTGCTGCCGAACACCCAGCGCAGCGCGTGACCGGGCAGGAGATCCCCACGCGCGTTCACGGCGGCTGCAGCCAGGCGCACGGCGGGTCCCACGCGCGGCCAAGCCCACGGGTAGGAGAGGTTCCGCTCGGGCAGCACCACCGCCAGCGTCAGCGCGGCCCCGCGGGCCCCGCACAGCGCCCCGCACAGCAGCAGCGCCCCGCACAGCACCGCCGGCATCGCCGCGAGTGGCCGCGGCCCCGCGCCCGGCCCGTCCTTCCCCGGCCGCGACGGAGGGCTGCGCCCATCGCCGCCTTAACCCCTTCGTGCCCGCCCGCCGCCAACCCCGCCCCACGCGTGTTCGTGCGAGTGCGTGCCTACGGGGCGGGGGGGGTCCCGCGTGGGGCGGCGCTGTTCGGACCCGCGTGGGGCTGAGAGCCGACGGACCCGCGCTGCGATCGCCCCGCGCCGCCCCCTCCCGTCCCGCCGGAGCGGTGACCCCACGCGAGGCGCCCACCGCCGGTTCGCCCCGCGATGGGGTCGGAGCCACCCGCGGAGCGGCACTGCGCTGCGATGGATGCGACGACTGTAATTAAATTACTTAATTAAAGCGCTAATAAAAAAAGAAAACAGACAAGGCGAGAACGAAAAGATTCCCGCTAGCAGAGGATGGTTTCGATCCATCGACCTCTGGGTTATGGGCCCAGCACGCTTCCGCTGCGCCACTCTGCTGCTTGTTAACACCTCCCCACCGCTGTATATGAAACTGCTTTCACGGCCGCCTCTCAGCTGCGCATGTGCACCGCGCTCCTCTCAGCCTCATTCACAAGCATTGCACTCCCTCCAGAGGTCGCCGTTATCCCGACGCATGCGCACAACTGCGCACCCACTCGTCCCTCCCTCCCTTCCCGCAGCTATTAATGATTAGCCGCTTAAAATCCGCCGCCGTAGATTGACGGCTAGCCAAACCAATGGTTTTCAGCGGACTCTCACCATTGGTCAGCTTCGCGGGGGCCGGCAGCCAATGGGCGCGCGGTTTGTTGCGGGGTGCGGGAGCGCAGCCCGGCGGTGTCTGAGCGGCGGTCATTGTTCGTCGCGGCGCAGCGATGAGGTGCGGAGCTTCGGGGGGCAGCGGGGTTCGGCGTCGCTCCGCCGCTCGCTTAACGTTCTCCTTCCTTTCTCTTCCGCAGGGGCGACCGAGGCAGAGGCCGTGGCGGACGCTTTGGTTCCAGGGGAGGCCCTGGCAGTGGGCGAGTCCCGCTTCTGCTCCGGGGGTCCCAGAGCAGGCCTAGGGGTGGGGGGGGGCAGCAGGGCCGGGGGGCTGTGAGGTGTGAGGGCCGCTCCCGTTCCCGCTCCCGTTCCCGTTCCCGCTCCCTTTGGGCCGTTCCCGCTCGGCACGGCGGGGAATGAAGCGCTTTTTTCTCTCCCCTTTAGGTTCCGGCCCTTTGTGCCGCACATCCCCTTTGATTTCTATGTCGTGAGTAAACCGCGTCCAACCGAGCTGTTCGCAGGCTGGGTTTCCCTCGTTGTCGGGCGGGAGCTCCGGCAGTGCGGCCGGAAAGCCCTGAGAAGGGCTCAGAACCGAAGCGGACGCGGAGCCGCACCCCGGAGGCGGTGCGTGTGGGCCGGGATGCGGTCAGCGCCGCGTCGGACCTCCCCGATCGGGCTGGGGGCGATTCCCGCTCCTTCCAGGAGGAAATCGGTTTCTCCTCCCCGTGCCTCGCAGGCAGAACGAGTTTGCCCACTCTCGGTTTCTCAGCCCCGGGGCTGTGAATTGCTGTCATAGCGACCGAAACGCTCCCCAGCGTCCAAAGCAAACAAAGCCGTGTTGTTTTGTTTGGTGGTTAACAAACTCCCATTGCTGGGGGTCAGATTTTCTCTGCGTGGGGCTGTTTAATCCTCTGGCACAGAACCAGCCCAGGGGAATTGCAGTGGTTCCCCTGCGCTCTTTCTGCGGGACACAGGCAGCTCTCGGTGCTCCTTGAGCGTCACGTAAAAACAGAAGCAACAAACTGAGCGGCACGGTTGGGGATTGCAAAAGAAACGAATGCTGGGCATCAGAAACAAAGCCAGAATCCGTGTGTTGTGTCAGTTCTGACATCTGATCCCGTTGCAGTGTGAGATGGCTTTCCCTCGGGTGAAGCCTGCAGCTGATGAGAGCGCATTCAGCGAAGCCTTGCTGAAAAGGAATCAGGATTTGGCACCGACTGCTGCAGAACAGGTTGTGTGCAGGGGGTTCTGCTCAGCTTTCTAAGCTGGATGCTGCTGCAGGCTGCGGGATGACTGAGCGATGCCTCTCCCCGCCTGTGATTCCTTTCTAGGCTTCTATTCTTTCTCTGGTGACCAAAATCAACAACGTGATCGATAATCTCATCGTAGCGCCGGGGACTTTTGAAGTGGTGAGTCAAAGCGGTTCATCTGACAGCGTGTTCTGTGAGGAGACATTTGAGGGGATGCTGATCCTCCTTGCCGACCCTCACCCACAGCGCACGGCCCTGCTTTCAGCCACTCCCAACTTCCTTTTGCTCATCCTTTCTTTATTCTTTCCGTCAGCAAATCGAGGAGGTTCGCCAGGTCGGCTCCTACAAGAAGGGCACCATGACGACGGGGCACAACGTGGCCGATCTGGTTGTCATCCTGAAAATCTTACCCACCTGTGAGTAGCGTCAGCTCCTGGGCTGGTGTGGGAGAGAGCAGCCCTTGGTCCTCTTCTGACTTCTGCTGCTCCCCAGTGGAAGCTGTGGCAGCCCTGGGAAACAAAGTAGTGGAAAGCCTGAGAGCGCAGGACCCCAGCGAAGGTACGCAGCTCCTGGTGTGCCACAGAGCCCAGGCACAGAGCTGAGGACATTCCTGGGCACTGGCAATGTTTGCCAGCCTCTCTATAAGGAACTTTGTTCTCTCTCCAGTCCTTACCATGCTGACCAACGAGACTGGCTTTGAGATCAGCTCAGCTGACGCGACGGTGAAGATCCTCATCACCACAGTGCCGCCCAACCTCCGCAAGTTGGACCCTGAGCTGCACTGTGAGGGCTCTGCTGGCTCTGCCCCACGTCTGCCTGCCCGGCCTGCATCTGCTCTGCTTATAAAACGGGCCTTTCTGCTGCTTCTTTCAGTGGACATCAAAGTGCTGCAGAGCGCCCTGGCTGCCATCAGACACGCTCGGTGGTTTGAAGAAAACGCTTCTCAGTCCACGTGAGTTTTGTCTCAAGGAAGAGCTGTGGTTCGCAGACCACAAAATCATCTTTATGGAGGATGGGGGGGGGAGAGCGAGCTCCTGTTCGGCTGCAGGAACGAGCAGGATGTGTGATGGACTCTCCTCCCATCACCTCCTCCAGGGTGAAGGTCTTAATCCGGCTGCTGAAGGATCTGAGGATTCGGTTCCCTGGCTTTGAGCCCCTCACCCCCTGGATTCTGGATTTGCTGGTGAGGATGAATGCTGATGTTGTGCCAGATGTGCTGCAGCTCGAGTTGTTTCCCCGAGTGCCTGCACAGCTCCTTGTAACCCCCACAGCGGGATTTGGGATGCCTGTGCTTCGCTCTTATCTTGATGTCCTCTGTCCATCTCCTCAGGGTCACTACGCTGTGATGAACAACCCCACCAGGCAGCCCCTGGCTCTCAACATCGCCTACAGGTCTGTGTCCATTTGATTCTCTGGTGTGAACCCTCATCCCCCCTCAGTTTTAAACACACCAAATAAAAGCACTGCTGCCTCAGAGCTTCGCAGACCTGAGGCCGAGCAGCTCCTAGGCTGTGCTCAGTGCTTGACTTCTTCCCCAGCGCATCAGAAGCTGCTTTGTGCCTGAGTGCCTCCTGTTGTGCAGACTGGCTGCTGGTGTCGCTGTGCTGGGAATGGTTTCGTTCCTAACATGAAAGGTCTCATCCTGCAGGCGCTGCCTTCAGATTCTGGCTGCTGGGCTCTTCCTTCCAGGATCCGTTGGTATCACCGATCCCTGTGAGAGTGGCAACTTCAGGGTCCACACGGTCATGACTTTGGAGCAGCAGGTGAGCCACCTCCTCTGCAGAGGGGAGAAGGGACTCAGATCCGTCCCCGCTGTGACTCCATCCCCGTGCTGCAGGACATGGTGTGTTACACAGCGCAGACGCTGGTCCGGATCCTCTCTCACGGAGGCTACAGGAAGATCCTGGGCCAGGAGGGCGATGCCAGCTGTAAGCAGACTCTGGGGTGGGAGTGGTTCCTCCGTGCTGTTAGGAGGCAGAGCAGCAGCTGTGCTGGCAGCCCCGTGGGCTCTGCTGGGAAGCAGCTGGTTGCTCGCAGGGGTGGCCTCCAGCTGGTGGCAGCTGCTCAGCTGCAGGGACGCGTTGGTGGCTGTGTTTCCCCCTGCTGTCACTTCCTGGGAATGGAGCTTGGTTGTGTTGTGCTGCCCCGTAGTTTTGGGGCTGTGAGCTGCGCGCTCAGCGTCCCTTCCTGCAGATCTGGCTTCTGAGATGTCCACATGGGATGGAGTGATAGTGACGCCTTCAGAGAAAGCTTACGAGAAACCTCCAGAGAAGAAAGAAGGAGAAGAGGAGGAGGAAAACCAGGAAGAACCCGCTGCAGGCGAGGAGGAGGAAAGCATGGAGACCCAGGAGTGATTCGCCCAGGTAAAGCCTGCGTGGTGGGGTGTCCAGCAGCACCCGAGAGGAGGGAGCAGGGAGGGGCTGGGCAGAGCTCTGCCTCCCACAGCCTCTGCTCTGCCCCTGCAGCACAGCTCAGCACCACCGGCTGCTGCTGGAGGAAGCACTGGAAGAACTGAGCAGAGGAACGAACGAAATCATCCCCAGCAAACACACCCACCCGATGCCATTTGTCCCTTGTATTTGTTTTTATAGGTTGACATTAAAGTATTCTCCCTTTTGAGTGAGTTCTGTCTGTTTTGGGGAGAAGATGCACGCTACACAAAGGGGTTAAAGCTCTGGTACTTGGAAAGGAGTCTTAATCTTGAAAAGCTCTACCTGGGGGTGATTAATTCCCCCTCTGTTTGTGCTGGCAGCCGCTGCCTGGCTCTGCTTCCACTGAGGCACACCCTGTAAGGCCGTGTCTGTGACACACACTGCCTCACCATTCCGTAAGCAACACGCAGTCCCTTTTATTACAATGCCTACAACCCTAAAAACACAAAAGAGTCCCCCAGTTCCTTACGCTGCAGCTGAAGCACCGCACGCTGCAGCGTGGGGCTCCCTCCTGTGCTGCCAACACGGGGCTCCCAGCTCTGCAAGGCACCTCCCCGCTCGGAGCTTCTCCTGCTCCATCCCAGCTCCCAGGGGCGGCTGTGGGTCCTGCTGGGTGCTGCAGTGGGGCTCACTTGCTGGGCAGACCCTGGGGGTATCCGCCTGCTGCCTCCAGCATCGCCCTCCTGCGCATCGTCTCCTTGGCCACGCTGTGGTTCAGCCGCCGCAGCCTCTCCTGGATTGGGAGAACAACAGCTGTGAGCACAAAGTGATGACAATTCCTCCCTCCTTCAATCCAAACACACAACGGAGCCCCCAAAAATCTGACCTGGGCGTTTTGCAGGATGTTGTTCACCAGCACCACCCTGCGCCGGGCGTTCAGCAGCTTCTTCACATAGGGATCGAGGTCCAGAGCCACTTTCTGGTCCTCATTGATTCGGCACAGCTCTGGGGGACGGCAGGGAGTGGGAACGGGGCTCTGCAGCCCCAATGGGAGCTGGACGATCCCCCCCAGCACGGAGCTGACCCCCACCCCTCACCTGTCGCCAGGCTGTCGATGTGCTCCCGCAGCTCCACTTGGCTCTCCCTGCAAGCAGCGCTGAGTCCGTGACAAAGACCCGCAGCCCCCGCGCACCCCCAACGCCATCCCCGTTATCCCCTACGGGAGCCCCTCCCCCCCCAAGTCGCCCCAATCGCAAACGGGCACAGCCGCCCCTCCCCCATCCCGGCCCACACGCCGCCTTGCGGGCTCAAACCGCGGCCCCGCAGGCCCAAACCGCGCCCCCACAGCCCCGCACAGCCCCGCACCTGACCGCATGCACGTGCCCGTCCAGCTGCCGCACGGCGGGCCGCAGGAACTGCAGCAGCCCCTCAGCGAACAGCTCCCGAGCCGCCGGACCGCCGCTCCCCGCCGCCATCTTGGCGTCACCACAGCGTTACCACCGGAAGTGACGACAGAGCACTTCCGGTCAGCGCGCAAAGGGCCGCTGGGAAATGGAGTCCGAGCGCCGTCGCGAAACGCCGCCTAAAATCCGCCGCAACTCCGCTTTTTTTGGGTAATTCGTTATTTTAACTTTTTTTTCTTTATTTTTTTTACTTTACTTTTTTAACCTCATTTTTTTACATCTTTTTTTTTTTACTTTTTTTTTTACTTCATTTTTGTACTTTTTATTTTTTTTTTACTATTTTTAAACTTTTTTTACTACATTTTTCCACTCCTTTCCCCCTTTTTTACTTCTCTCCTTTCTATTTTCCCTTTATTTTCTCCTTACTTTTTTCACCTTAAATATTTTTTCTTTACTTTCCTTTTTTTCTTTTTTTTCCCTTTCCCCTTTTTATTTTCTCCTTATTTTCTTCCCTTTCCATTTTCTTTATTTTCCTTCTTTTTTTCTCCTTTATTTTTTCTTTTTCTTTTCTTTTTTTTCCCATTTTTTCTTTTTTCCCATTTTCCCCCATTTTTTTCTTTTTCCCCACTTTTTTTTTTTACATTTTTCGCCATTTCTTTTCCATTTTCCCCACCTTTTTTCCCCATTTTCCCCCATTTTTTTTACATTTCCCCATTTTTTTCACATTTTCCCACTTTTTTTTTTCATTTCCCCCACCTCTTATTACATTTCCCCCCCACCATTTCTTTCCATTTCCCTCACTTTTTAAAAACATTTTTCCCCACTTTTTTTTTCCCCATTTCCCCCACTTTTTTAAACATTTTTTCCCCACTTTTTTTTGTCCATTTCCCCCACTTTTTTTCACATTCCCCCTACATTTCTTTCATTTTCCCCCACTTCATTTCCCCATTCTTCCCCACTTTTCCTTCACCCCCCCCCACTTTTTTCCCTCCCCTTCCCCCCTCCCCCATTAACGCACTCAGCGCAGCGCCGCAGGCTCGGCAGCCGGCATGGCGTGCAGAACCTCATCCAGGAGCTGCATCGCGCGGTGCAGCTGCACCTCGATCCAACACGGCGTGTTTTTGATGCTCTGCCGCGGATAATCCGGCCCCCAACCCTTCACGAAGCTCAGCCGCAGGATGCACAGCCGCCGCAGATCATCCACGCCGATCCCGGCCGCCGCCGACAGCCCTGAGCGATTCCCTCGCCGGTTATTTGGGGTCCTCGCGGTGCCCCCCCACCTCCCACCCCCCCCACCTCCCACCCCCCCAGTTCCCGCTGCCCGCTCACCCACAGCCGGAGCGATGCCTCCCACCGCCCCGGGTCCCGGGATGTTTCCAGCCACGGCGGCCGCTTGGGTCGCGGCTGCGGCGTGCGCTGTGGCTGCTTGCTGCTGCATCTGCCGATGGCACTGCCGCAAATCGAACACCTGGGGGAGCAACGCGGGGGGACCTTCGGCTTCCTCCCGAAGTCCCTTCGGAAGCTTTGCAGCGGTTCTTTTTGAAGGGTCCCATCCCTGCCCGCCCCCCCGCCCAGCATCGGGGATGCTTTGCTCAGGTGAACACGAGCTCAGCATCCCTCCAGCCCTGCGGTCACAGGAAGACAAAATGGGTTGGAAGGGACTCAAGGATCACGAAGCTCCAACCCCACACCAATGCAGAGCCACCAACCTCCACGTCTCACAGCAGCCCAGGCTGCCCAGGGCCCCATCCTTGCTGCCCTCCAACACCTCCAGGGATGGACGGGGATCCACAGCCTCTCTGGGCAGCTGTTCCAGCACCTCCCCACTCTCCCAGCAAACAACTTCCCCCTGACAGCCAGCTGAAAGCTGCCCTCCCTCCACTTCCAGCCATTCCCCTCGTCCTGCTCTCATCCTCCCCTTCCCAAGAGCTGCCTCCCCTCCTGTTTGTGGCTCCCTTCAGGTCCTGCAGGCTGCACTCAGCTCACCCCCAGCCTCCTCTTCTCCAGCTGAACGAGCCCAGCTCCCCCAGCCTGGCTTTGCAGGGAGGTGCTGCAGCCCCCCGCTCATCTCTCTGCTCCTCTGGACCCTCTCCAACAGCTCCCTGTCTCTCCTGCCCTGGGTGCCCCAGCCCTGGGCGCAGTGCTGCAGATGGGGCCTCACAAAGCACAGCAGAGAGGGACGATCCCCTCCCTGTCCCTGCTGCCACCCCTCTGCTGCTGGAGCCCAGGATCCCGTTTGCTTTCCGAGCTGCAATCCCACCCTGCTGGCTCACGTTCGGCTTTTCATCCCCCAGGACCCCCGGGTCCCTCTGTGCAGGGCTGCTCTCACCGACTCAGCTCATCCATACTGATGTACAGCACAGCGCTCAGTTACAGCTGCTCGCCCCAAAACGCTTTGCCTTGTGCCTTACCCGCATCCCAGTCCCGCTGTTGCCTGTGGGGTTCTGGGCTCTGTCGCAGCACCGTCCCTTCCTGCAGGTATTGCTCCTCCCGTTGCCTCCCGTTTCCTCGTGACCCCATTCACTCAGCCCAGAAATCCCCATCCCACTGCATCCAACGCAACCACTGCATCCCTCCACCCTGGGACATTTGGGGTCTATCTCAGGGTCCCCCAATTCCCCACCTTAATGTGAGCTCCGGGGTAAATTTTGTGCACGGCATCTCCGGGGGCTCTGCCAGCCTCGCGATCCAGGTAATAACTCTGCACAAAGACTGCGTGGTCGCTCAGGCACCGCATCCAAACGTCGCCCTCACCTCGGCACTCCAACTGCACGCCCTTCCCGATGTGCAGCCTGACCCAGGGAGACCATCAGCCCCCAAATACCCCCCATTCCAACCCCATTTGCCCCCTTCTCCCCCCAAATATCCCCCATTCCAACTCCATTCCCCCTCTAACCCCAAATACCCCCCATTCCAACCTCATTCCCCCCTCTTACCCCAAATACCCCCCATCCCAATCCCATTTCCCCTCCCCCTCCCCCTAAATACCCCATTCCAACCCCATTTCCCACCCTCTCCTCCCAAATACCCCCCATTCCAACCTCATTCCCCCCTCTAACCCCAAATACCCCCCATCCCAATCCCATTTCCCCCCGCCTCCCAAATATCCCCATTCCAACTCCATTCCCCCCTCTAACCCCAAATACCCCCCATTCCAACCTCATTCCCCCCTCTTCCCCCAAATACCCCCCATCCCAATCCCATTTCCCCCCCTCTCCCCCCAAATACCCCCCATTCCAACCCCATTCCCCCCTCTAACCCCAAATACCCCCCATTCCAACCTCATTCCTCCCTCTCCTCCCAAATACCCCCTATTCCAACCTCATTCCCCCTCTAACCCCAAATACCCCCCATCCCAACCCCATTTCCCTCCCTCTCCCCCCAAATACCCCCCATTCCAACCCCATTTTCCCCCTCTGCCCCCAAACACCTCCCATCCCAACCCCATTTCCCCCCCCCAAATACCTCCATTCCAACCCCATTCCCCCCTCTAACCCCAAATACCCCCCATCCCAACCCCATTTCTCCCCCTCTGCCCCATAGATCTCCCATTCACTCCCTGTATCCCCTCCTGCCCTGTTCATCACCCCACCAACCCCACACATCCCCCTCCTACCCCCCAAATATTCTCCTCCAATCCCTCCTACCCCATCCACCCCATATTTGCCCCTAGACCCCTCTTCCACCCCATTTACCCCCCACTTACCCCCTTTTATCCCCCTTCTGCCCCACACATCACCCCTCAGACCCCATTCTAACCCCCCCCCACTCCACACCTCCACCTCCCCCTCCACCCCCCCCCATCACACACAACCTCGATCCCCCTCCGTATCCCCTCCAACCCCACGCATTCCCCCCACATTTCCCCCCTCCCCCCCCATTGCCCCCCACCCCACCGGGCCCTTTCGCTGGTGTCGGTGCGATGCACATTGGAGAGCTGCCCCAGGCAGAATCGATCCCCCCCCGAGGGGTCCACGTATCCATCCACGACCACCACCGGGCAGCTGGATGGAACCTTGAAGATCTCCCCCACCTGCACGTCCATCTCAAAGTAGGCGATGGAACACCAGAATTCTGGCCCTGGGAAGGGGGGGGGTTGGGGATTTGAGGGGGGGGGTGTTGGAGGGGGGGGTCAGGGTGTGGATGGCATCGGGGTGAACGTTGGGATGCTTACCGGGGTGGGTGGACACGGGCTGCTGGTAGGGTGTGGAGTTGTGATGTGGAGGCCCTGGGAATTTGGGGTGGGGGGGTGGGGGTTAAGATGGGGTGAATGGTGTGAAGCTGTGCCCCTTCCCCACCTCAATTCCCACCTGCCCTTCCTGCAGACTTACAGTAATGGTTGGGATGGTGCAGGGGGGGCTGTGAGTGGGTCCGGCTGCTGGGCTGGGCGGGGGGCTGCGACCCCCCCAGGTTGGGTGCGTAGATGGCCGCTGTGCTGCCACTCCAGTTTGGTGAAGCTGCGGGGGGAGAGAGGGTGGTCGGGAGGGGATGGGGGGGGGTCTGAGTGTGAGACCCCCCCCCAAAAGCTGGGGGGTGCGAGGTGGGGGCCAGCCCCATACTCACTGTGGTAGGGCGGTTTGGGGGGCGCTGGGAAGCCGTTCCGGGGGGGGGGCTGTGCTGGTGGTGGTGTGGGGCAGGAGATGTGCAGCAGCCCCTCGCTGTGGGGCAGTGGGAGCAGGGAGCCGCCGGGGGCCACTGCGGGTTGAGGATTTTGGGGGGGGGGGTCAGCAAAGCATCACAGACCACTCCTTAGGGATGGGAGCACAGGGGGGGGGGGATGTGTGGTTCTCACCTGGAGGCGAAATGGGCAGCGTGGGGTAGAGGCTCCCGGGGGCGTGGGGGGATTCAGGGAGCTGCGGGGGGGGCAGCGGCGGGCAGTAGGGTTCGGTGGGGGGGCACGGCGCCCGCTTGGCCCCATGCGGTACCTCCATCTGCACACAGTCATGGACAAACTCCTCCTTCACCAGGCGGGCGGGGGGCACTGGGCGGGGGGGACACCGGAGACCATTGGGGGGCACGGGGACCCGCTGCGGGGCTCGGGGGGGGCACGGCGGGGGGGGGCGTCGGCTCCGATACGCTCCGGCGCCCGGGTCTCACCTGCGGTGGGGATGCTCAGACCTGGTGAGATGAGACGGGGGTGTTATTGGGTGGGGGGGGGGGGGGTATGGGGTGGGGGTCGGGGGGGCTGGGGGGGGGTTGGGGGTGTCGGAGCCGGGCTGGCTCACCGATGGCCGGGGCCACCACGCGCTCGTAGTGGTAAGGGTTGACGCAGACGCTGTCGTATTTGAGGTCGAAGGCGAACTGGCAGAACTTGGAGTGCTTCAATTCGTTTTTGTGCAGGTCGGGCCAGCGCCAGAGCCGGGCGTAGATGACGTGGGGGAACCCCTTCCTGCCGGCCACCTAAAGGGGGGGGGGAACACACAAAAAATGGAATGACGGTGTGGGGACACGGCGTCATGCTGGGCCACGCTCCATCCAAGCCCGCTGATGGTGCTGCCAACACAGGCGTGGGGTGCTGGACCCACCCCCCCCTGGACCCCCCCGGCATCCACGCAATTCAAGGCTGGCGCCAGGCTGGGACCCCGGGGGCTCCCCCTGCGCCTCCCCGGAGCCGCGCTCGCTGCAGACATAACAAGTCCCCCCCCCATTCCCCCCTTCACAGCCCCCCCCCCCCCCCTCGGCTGCAGGCTGCCAGACAGTGACTCATCCAACAAGGGGGGCTGCGCTGCCGGGGGATGCCGGCGTGGGGGCTGCAGGCAGAGGGCAACGCAGCCCCCCGTGCTGTGATGCTGCTGAGAGCTGCCTGCTCCTGTCCCCCCCTCCCCAAGTCATGGTTGGGGGCTGTGAGTGCAGACACTGAAGTCAGCGCAGTGCTGGGCTCGGAGCCACAGATTGGAGGCAGTTTGAGTGCCCCACCGATGTGGGGGGGGTTCTGTGGGTCTCCCCTTGCCCCCATTATGTGGGATCGCCCAGCTTAGGGAGGGCTCTGGGGGTCTCAGGGGGCTACGGGTCTCCTCGTCTTGGGGATGGCTTGCTTGGAGATACTGAGGTCCCCAAAAGTTGGGGACTTCTGCGGGGTTATGGAATACTAAGAGGTCCATCCAGACTGGGGGATGGCTTATTTGGGGGGGGGGGGAAGACGGGGGGGTGTGATGGGACAGCAGGACACGCAGATCGCCAAAGCTCTGGGAGGGCTGCGGTGCCCTGGGGGGTTACTGGGTACCGCAGTGCTCAGCCTCCTCAAGCACCCCGGGGATGCTTCAAAGGACACAGGGACGCCCAAATCCCAAATCCCCCCCAGGCCAGGGAGGTGAGCGGGGTCTGGGGGGGGTCACCAGGGTCTCCTCGGCTCGGGGGGGTGTGCAGGGATGGGGTGAGGGAAGGGGGCTTTACCTGGAGCCGCCCGTCCAAGGTGCGCTGGATGGTGACGCACTTGCTGGGGTGGGCGCCGTTGGTGGTGATGGCAGCGATGAGCGAATCGAGCTCGTCCTTCTTCTCCTTCAGCTTCTTGACCAGGCTTTCGATGGCCCTCTTGGCGAAGCTCTCGTTCTCCCCGCCCTGCCGGTGGCACATCAGGCTGTGCACGATGCTCAGACAGGCGTCGCTGCTGCTGGGCGCGCCCAGGGACATGGCGCTGCTCCCCTGCAAGGCACGGCACGGCACGGCCCTGCCCGTCACCCCGCAGCAGGGGACCCTCCGGCCCCCCTCCCCACGCCTGCACGGCTGCAGCCGCGACGCGGGGCTGAGCTCAGCATCGTGCACAGAGCAGCTGCCCGAGAGGATCCGGAGGTGGCCGGAGGGGGACGTGGTGGACCCCGTTTGGCACCGGCGACGCGACGGCCCCCTGGGACGGCAAAACGGCGAGGACGTGGGACAGAGCCATGTGTCACCTCGAAGCAGCCCGGCCGCGTGGCTCCCACGATCCGTGCCCGGGATGGGAAGAGAAGACGAGCGGGGTGACGGCGACGCGTGGGATGCTCGGGGCGTCCCCAGCCTGAGGGCAGCGCAGCCCAAAGGTGGGCACAGGGGTGCGCTGGGGGCTGCTGATGGGAGCTCTCACCCCGGGGTGCCGGCCGTGCCGGTTGCTGCTCAGCCCCGTCTCCAGCTCATGGCCCAGACTAAACAGAGCCCGGGCTGCTGGCGCCGCTCTTTAACCCCTCGCTGCCTGCTGTCGGCACGCTCACGCCAAGAGCCGCGCGCACATGCGTGTGCGGAGCCCCCCAGCATCTTTCCTCCCCCTGCCCCGGGGTGGCTGCGAGCGCTTTGGGGCCTGGGAAAATCCTTGGGCTGACCGCAGACACAACAAACCCTTCGCCCCGCTCGGTGCGCTGACCCGCGGCCGTCTGTCTGTCTGTCTGTCCGTCCTGGCGGAGATGTGTTGTTGGCTCGGCCCCCAGCTTGGGCGCGATGCCACGGCTCCCCCCTCCGCGCCCCCCCCCCCCCCATCCCAGTGTTGGAGTGAAGCTGCTGGCCGGGCTCCCCGCTCCCAGGGGGACCGATGGAGTGGGGCGGGGGGATGCTGGAGGGGTCCCTGCGGTTGGGGTGCAGCTCTGAGCCCTCTCCAAGTTCTCTCCCTCCAGGGTCGGTGCTTGCCGTGCTCCACGAGCCAGGAGGGATGTTGGGGGCAGAGGAGGGGTGGGAGCTGCGCTGTACCCACAGCCATGGGGTGTCCCAAAAAGGGGCACAGCGCTGTCCCCACAGCAATGGATGTCCCAGAATGGGGCACAGCAATGTCCCCAAAGCAATGAGGTGTCCCAGAGTGGGGGTCACAGCGCTGTCCCTACAGCAATGGGGTGTCCTGGAGCAGGGCACAGCGCTGTTCCCATAGCAATGGGGTGTCCTGGAATGGGGCACAGCTATGTCCCCACAGCGCTGACCCCATAGCAATGGGGTGCCCCAAGGAAAGGCGCAGCTCTGTCCCCATAGCAATGGATGTCCCGGAATGGGGCACAGCTCTGTCCCCACAGCACTGACCCCATAGCAATGGGGTGCTGCAAAGAGGGGCACAGCACTGTCCCCATTGCCATGGGGTGTCCCAGAATGGGGCACAGTGCTGTCCCCACAGCAATAGGGTGTCCCAAAGTGAGGCACAGCAATGTCCCCATACCAACAGGATGTCCTGAAATGGGACACAGCATTGTCCCCATAGCATTGTCCCCACAGCAATGTCCCCACAGCAATGGGGTTTCCCAAAGAGGGGCAAAGCACTGTCCCCAGATCACCGACCACACAGCAATGGGGTGTCCCATGGGGAGCACAGCACTGTCCCCAAAGCAATGGGGTATCCCCACAGCAATAGGGTGGCCCAAAGTGGGGGCACGGTGCTGTCTCCATAACAATGGGGTGCCCCAAGGAGGGGCACAGCTCTGTCCCCATAGCACTGACCCCATAGCAATGGGGTGTCCTGGAATGGGGCATAGAATTGACCCCATAGCATTGCCCCACAGCACTGACCCCATAGCAATGGATGTCCCCGAATGGGGCACAGAATTGACCCCATAGCATTGCCCCACAGCACTGACCCCATAGCAATGGATGTCCCCGAATGGGGCACAGAATTGACCCCATAGCACTGCCCCACAGCACTGACCCCATAGCAATGGATGTCCCCGAATGGGGCACAGCAATGTCCCCATAGCAATAGGGTGCCCTGGAATGGGACACAGCACTGATCCCACAGCACTGTCCCTGCAGCACTGACCCCATTGCAGTGGGGTATCCCAAAGTGGGACACAGCACTGTCCCCAAAGCAATGGTGTATCCCCACAGCAATGGGGTGTCCCAGAATGGGGGGCACAGCTCTGTCCCCACAGCAATGGGGTGTCCTGGAACAGGGCACAGCAATGTCCCCATACCAATGGGGTGCCCCAAAGAAGGGCACAGCACTGTCCCCATTGCCATGGGGTGTCCCAAAGTGGGACACAGCACCGTTCCCAAAGCAATGGGGCTCCAGAGCGGGGGGCACAGCGCTGTCCCCATAGCAATGGGGAATCCCATAGCAATGGATGTCCCAGAAGAGGGCACAGCGCTGACCCCATAGCAATGGGGTGTCGTGGAGCAGCGCACAACACTGACCCCACAGCAATGGGGTGCCCCAAAGCGGGACGCAGCACTGTCCCCAATGCCACGGGGGTTCCCGGAATGGGGCACAGCCATGGGGTGTCCCGGTGCCTCGGTGCCCGGCAGCTCCGCGCCGTGGCCGGGCAGGGCGAGGCCGCTGCGGGTCTCCGTAGGGGGGATGGTGGTGGGGATACCGAGGGAGGGCCGGGCTGCGCACTCACCTCCGCCGCACGCCGCGCTCAGCCCGGACCCCGCATCGCCGCCCGCCCCACAACAAAAGGGGGAGCCGAACGCGTGAAGCGCTGCAAGGACGCAGCCAATGGGAAGCGGCGTGACGGGCGGCCACCGCCCCGCCGACCAATAGCGGTCGCGCTTACATAGAGGGCGGGGCAGCGGCCGGGAAGAGCCGAGCACCGCCCCCTGTCCTCCCCCTCCCCAACCCCGGTGCGGGGCGGTTCGGAGCCCCCTCCCCACGGTTCAGCTCCTCCTATAGCGGCTCCTCCGCTGCATCAGCGAGTGCGGAGCAAACGGGATGTATTGAACCCCCCCCCCAGCGAGCTGTGACAGCAGGAGGCCGATGGGATTCGCCGCAGGTGTAAAAAATAAAAATAAAAGCACCCGGAGCCCGCACTGCTTTTGTAATTTCTCCTTTGTTACAACAAACCAGAAAGACGGGATTCCATCGAAACCGGGAGGTCACACAACAGAACCGAAAAGGGGGGATGGGGGGGGATGGGGGGCAGAACCACCTCCCAGCAGCGGCGGGATGGGAGGAGCCAGCGTTGGTTACACCGCAAGGAACGGCGCCGAGCAGCGGAGCTCTGGGCTCCGTGTTGTACAAGGGCTGCTCGATGGGTTCAACAGGAGTTGGGGGGTGAGGGGGGGGACGTTTCCCATCCCAAAACGCTTCTGCGGAGCCCTGCGCGCAGGCAGACTCACAGCTCCATAGCAGGAACTGCAGCAGGGCTGTCAGATTCGCATTCGGAGCAGTTTGGGGGGAGAATAATAGATAAAAAAAATCCCAAAAGGTTTCACACAACGTATAAAGTATCAAAACAGGAAAGGAAAACATACTGAAGTCTGATCTGCGGTAGAACAGGGCTGCTCCCTATTCCCGTGGGTCCTTTCAGCTGAATCAGGGTTTCCTTTTTTTAGCTTATGGGTACGGGATACACACCAACATCCACACCAGTCTCTGCAAACACCCTTCAGTCGTTCGTTTCGGGGTCTGTCTGAGCCATGTAAGCATCCAGCTCGGCGTCGAGGTGTCCTTTTGTTTTCGACATGTAAGCATCTAACTGGTTGTCCAGCTGTTCCTTGGTCAGCGCAGGCCGTGCCGATCCTCTGCCTCGTCCTCTGCCTCTGCCACGGCCACCAAAGCCGCCTCTTCCCCGGCCCGCCATGCCACGGCCTTGCAGAGACAACACAAGGGTTACGGACTGCAGCACAGGGCTGGGCAGAGCTGCTGCCCCAAATCCCACCCCCAGCTGGGGGCTGCGCTGCGCTGGCCCCGCTCCCCACCTTGCTTTGCTTTCAGCCCTGCGGGGTGTGGGACCAGCCGTGCCCCCAGCTCTGCTGTTTGCGTTCCATCCGCACTCAGCGGGTCAGAAAGACAGACGTTTAGGCTCAAACTCTCTGCTATGTGCGGGATCTCGGGGTTTGGGACACCGTCTGCACGTTGCTGGGAGCAGCTCGTGCCTTTAGGAGGCATTACACGCAAACTCCTGTGGGGAAGCACTTCCTATTTAGCAGCTGCCCCAGGAGAACACACTGAGCAGAATCGGCCCTATGTGTTACACAGCCTATGCGTTAAGTGTGGGAACACAGCACAACGTTCCTCAACAGGCTGAGCTCCTTCCCCGCACATTCACACCTGCAGGAGGGGACGGTGCTGCGACAGAGCCCAGAACCCCACAGGCAACAGCAGGACTGGGATGCGGGTAAGGCACAAGGCAAAGCGTTTTGGGGCGAGCAGCTGTAACTGAGTGCTGTGCTGTACATCAGTATGGATGAGCTGAGACGGTGAGAGCAGCCCTGCACAGAGGGACCCGGGGGTCCTGGGGGATGAAAAGCCGAACGTGAGCCAGCAGGGTGGGATTGCAGCTCGGAAAGCAGATGGGATCCTGGGCTCCAGCAGCAGAGGGGTGGCAGCAGGGACAGGGAGGGGATCGTCCCCCTCTGCTGTGCTTTGTGAGGCCCCATCTGCAGCACTGCGCCCAGGGCTGGGGCACCCAGGGCAGGAGAGACAGGGAGCTGTTGGAGAGGGTCCAGAGGAGCAGAGAGATGAGCGGGGGGCTGCAGCACCTCCCTGCAAAGCCAGGCTGGGGGAGCTGGGCTCGTTCAGCTGGAGAAGAGGAGGCTGGGGGGGAGCTGAGTGCAGCCTGCAGGACCTCAAGGGAGCCACAAAGAAGAGGGGAGGCAGCTCTTGGGAAGGGGAGATGAGAGCAGGACGAGGGGAATGGCTGGAAGTGGAGGGAGGGCAGCTTTCAGCTGGCTGTCAGGGGGAAGTTGTTTGCTGGGAGAGTGGGGAGATGCTGGAACAGCTGCCCAGAGAGGCTGTGGATCCCCGTCCATCCCTGGAGGTGTTCGAGGGCAGCAAGGATGGGGCCCTGGGCTGCTGTGAGACGTGGAGGTTGGTGGCTCTGCACGCAGTGGAGGGTTGGAGCTTCGTGATCCCTGAGTCCCTTCCAACCCTGGCCGTTTTGTCATTCTGTGAAACGGGTTTGGGGCTGCACAGCCACAAGCATGAAATAAAGGGAGCTGAAGCTTGTTCCGAGCTGCTCAGACTGACCTCTGCCGCCGAGTCCTCCGCGCCCCATGGCTCCACGCCCCATAGCTCCTCTGCCCGGCCCCCCGCGGCCCCGCAGCCCTCCTCTTCTCAGCCCCATCCTTGGGGCCATTCCTCGGCCTCCCCGCAGCAGGCCCTGACCTGCAAGAGAGCAACGGAGCGTCACAGAACCCATCGCTTCTCAGAGCCAAGCAGTCAAGAAGACCGCCTTACGACCTGCCACGGCAGCAGCACTGACCTCGCAGCGGGAGCCCTCCTCTCAGCAGAGCTCTGCCTCCCCGGCCCCCACGCATGGCTCCTCGTGGCAAACCTCTCTGCCCCATGGCCAGTCCTCTTCCCCCCATGGCTCCGCGGGCGATGGGGCCTGCAGGGCGGCCCAGCCGTGCCTGGATGTTGCTTTTACCGAGGCGTTGCTTCAAGCTCTTCTGGAATAGATCGTTAAACAACAGGAAAGTCATGCAGCAATCTGAGCGGCACAGAAAGCAAAAACTGCTTATTGTCAAGAAAAGGTCGGGTTTTTATTCTTAAAGCAGAGGGCCGCCAGCTCTCTGCAGTGTGTTCTCGAGCTTGAAATAGAAGGCAATCAAATGCACAGCTGCATTCCTCCTTATCAGAGATTAAGCCCTGAGCACTTAAGTATTCCAGCTATGTGGTGAAGCAGCAAAACTGAGAACTTCCCAGCGCTCTCCCTGTGTGTAAGGTAACATACAGAAGCATACTGGACTTCTGCGGTCCAGCTGTGCAGTGCTGCAATTGAAACACACTGCATGGCTGCACTGTGCTACCCTGCAGCTCCGATTCTTGCTCTACACAAAACATTTTTAAGCCAATCTTTCCTACTGTCTCATTTAAATGCAGACTTTAAAGCCTGAACCAGCCTGATGAGGAGCAGACCGTGCCGACACCGGCCTGCTGCCCCTTCCCTACAGCTGTGGGGGAGCAGAGAGTTAAAAGCTAGAGGATTTGTTTAGATCTGCTCTGCAGAGGGGGTTACTTCAACAAACACACCACGACCTGCAGCATTCCCCACTGAGATGAGGGATAAAGACACAAGGAAAACAGAACGCTATTCCTTAAACCCAGGCCTGCAGCCTGGCATTTGCAAGCCTCCAAGTATCAGTTTGGTTCATCTGGTCCTCGCAGGCAGCTGCTACCACGAGGGGGTGGAGGTGGGGATGGGAGCAGCCAGCCTCAGTGGGCTCTAAGGGCTGGAAACAACCCGCAGCAAGTGCTGCTGCAGCTACATTGAGAGATGAAGCACTCAGCAGATCCAGAAACCCAGAATGAGAACATTTCTCTGAAAAAATAGAGAGGAGATATGAACAGCCAGCAAGAAAAAAAAAAACTCAGTAATATTAACCAGTAAGTTACACAGCATGACTTATCCGAAGTGATAAATGGCACTTCTGCAAGTCCCTTCATCAGTGCTCATCTTTAATTGCTGGGAATGTTTCTGCTTATCCACCACACCCCAAAAAGCCATCAGCTTTTTCCCCCTCACCTGCTTCAGCTTCAGAGCAGCCTGCACAGAAGGTCTGTTCTCCATCTGCTGGGCCAATCTTCTGTTTCTGGCACTGGCCAGCTGCTGCTGCTGCTGCATGGTAGCCCGAATATTCACTGGCATCGGCTGTTTGTTCTTCAGCATGTTAGTGAAGCTTCAAGGTCGAATAAAATGGGTGTTTAAATTAAGCTTTATTACATACATTTATTGGCATTTCATGGTTCTCAAGATTGGATCTCCAGATCCCGTGAACCTTTATGTAAAGAGTGGTACTTAGGTCACGGCACGGCATTACATATTCCTTGCTTTCCACAAGTGTGCAAGAACTGGAAACTCAGGAATGATGTTGTATATTAATTCAGGAGTGATCAAAGCTTTAGGTTACTGGTTTTAGAAATGGAAGAAGGAATGGAAACAAGCGAGAAGCAGAGATGTTGATGACAGGTGGAAGAGGACGTCGCAGAGAAGCGGGGCGAAATCTGACTGCAAAAGTTACGTCAGCCCTCAAAGAGCTGAGAAATCTGATGAAGCTCCACCTCATCACACAGGCTGAGAGAAAACTCCGCCCTGGGAACGGACTGCTGCACCTCTACCCCACCACAGCACTGCTGCCACCACCTGAGCACGCTCACTCGGTTCTATCTGTGCTGCATTCTGTCTTGAAGAGCCACGCTGGAGCAGAACACACAGCAAGATGGTAAGCATGGTTAGCAGCAACCCATCAGCTGCCTGTTGTATCCCAGGGAAACGCTTACAGGTGAGGAATTTGGACTGACCAGAAGCAGTGAGGCCAGCAGCCTTCCCAGCACTGCACCTCAACGCTGCCTTCTCTGGAGGAAGCTCCAGCCATGGGCTCAGGTCAGCTCGTGCCAGAGCAGGAACTGCACACAAACAGCTCTATTCTTCCTCAGCGATCATTAAACCAAGAGCAATTAGCAAGAAAGCAAAACGTAACCACAGCGTTGCTGTTAGTCTGCACTGCAGAACTGCAAAAGCTCGATGGCATAGGAAAAAAAAAACAAAAAAAAAACCAACAAAAACAGGAGAATACTCAACAGAAAGGGAAAGAAATCAGCACTGAGAAAAGAGAGATGGAGATGAAGCAAAGCGTTTGCCTCTTACAAGGCCCAAAACGTTGTTACAGGGCCTTTGGGCTGGTGTAGCAGCCTGCTGCATGCCTCTTACAGGCCAGACCACATGCACGTGTGTCAGCCTAGGACAAAGCAGCAAGCCTGCTGCAGCTTTGGTAACATGTTACCATACTGCAGCATCAACTAGATAAATGTAAAAACATGTGGAAGAAAAAGGGAGGGCGTGGGGTTTCTCTCTTTTGGTACAACACATCCCGCCACATTTACGTGTTGAATGGCTTAATTTTAATTGCTATGGACAAATTGCTCCGAAACAATTGCCCTTTTAACCTTCTGTACCACATTTGTTGCAGTTTAAGACAGAGGTGCAATGCCATCTGCTCGTTTTAGTGAGGTTAAAAGAGGGCAGAAACCACGTTGGCTTTTTGGACACCGGACAGTGATAATTAAATACAAATTTTCTTATGAGCTGAAGCTGCTGTTGGCTTCCTCACCGCTCGTTCAGAGACATCTTGGTGGTGCTCTTTAGCACAACCTTCGGTGCTGACTGTGCAGCCATCTTCAGATCAACAGAATCTGCAAAACACAAGAGCTAAGGTTAGCAAACAGCACTCAGATACTGCATTTATTCAACTGAACACTCAGAGACCTCAATCCCAGCTGCTTTGGTGAGGAAATCAATAACCAGGCAGGTAACTGCTAACACACGAGCACATATTTTATTGGTTTTTCTAGCCTGTTGCCATAGAATCACAGAATCAAGAACTGCTCAGGTTGGAAAAGACCTTCAAGATCATCAAGTCCTGTGATACAACAGGCTTCGTTAACAAGTTATGGTAACTCATTAAGCTGCCTTCTGTTTAGAAAGCTGAAATCCTGCCTTCAGCAGGAGCAGTGCAAGAACACAGCCATCAAAATGGCACCAACCACTCAGTGCTGCACCTCACGACTCCACCACAGCTCCAAAGCTGTCGGTTTCAGTAAGAAGGAAATCCAAACTGCCTTTAAACAGACGCAGATCCTGCGTTCTGCGATCAGATTCAAAGATCGCTGAACAAAAAGTCACAGTATCAAGGTGATCAGGTCCCATCGTTCTGTGCTGGGGGGGCTGGACGTGCAGTTTGGATGCTCTGATAACAGCAGAGCTGTGGGCCTTGGGCCTCTCGCCCACCCTGCACCGCTTTCATAAAATCATCAGATGGTTTGAGTTGGAAGGGACCTTTAAGATCATTGACTTCCAACCCCCTGCTACAGGCAGGGATGCTTCCCAATAGACCAGGTTGCTCACAGCCCCATCCAGCCTTCAGTGCTGCCAGGTAGGAGGCATCCACAGCTGGGCAAACTGTTCAAAAACGGACAACAAACAAGCTGAAAGCAAAATTCCTTTTAGAAATCATTCTGGTTTTCTAAGTCTTCCGTTTGGCTGACGTTGCCCTTTTGTTCAAATTCTAAATTAAAAGAATTCATCACTGCAATGTAGAAAATTATATATATTTATCAGTGTTACAACGTGTATAAAGACTTAACATTTTTTAATGTTCTGAAAAATGGAGCAAAACAATTCTCTTGTAATACGTATAATTTTGGAAACAGCCTTTATTTCTACCTAAGGACTGTAAGAGAAGACCAAATAAAAATAGAGAGAGAGATATTTGTAATTAAAAATACATTAATGAATGTACGATTATTTCAGATGCAATTTTTTCCTCAGGTACATAAAACACTGTGAAGTTCGTAGGGATTCCAGTTCACATTCGCAGTATTAAAGAACCACAGAATTGCAGGGATTTGTGGTGCTGACATTACAAAGCTCACCCATATCACCGATTCATTTCTACTTTTCTGCTCTTAGCATCAAACCTAACGCTCAGCTAACAGCCCAGGACGGCTCACCTTCACAATATGGGAAACAAAGCCTTCTGCTGACTGCATTTCACAGAATGGCCAGGGTTGGAAGGGACTCAAGGATCACGAAGCTCCAACCCCACACCAATGCAGAGCCACCAACCTCCACGTCTCACAGCAGCCCAGGCTGCCCAGGGCCCCATCCTTGCTGCCCTCCAACACCTCCAGGGATGGACGGGGACCCACAGCCTCTCTGGGCAGCTGTTCCAGCACCTCCCCACTCTCCCAGCAAACAACTTCCCCCTGACAGCCAGCTGAAAGCTGCCCTCCCTCCACTTCCAGCCATTCCCCTCGTCCTGCTCTCATCTCCCCTTCCCAAGAGCTGCCTCCCCTCCTGTTTGTGGCTCCCTTGAGGTCCTGCAGGCTGCACTCAGCTCATCCCCAGCCTCCTTTTCTCCAGGCTGAACGAGCCCAGCTCCCCCAGCCTGGCTTTGCAGGGAGGTGCTGCAGCCCCCTGCTCATCTTTGTGGCTCACTCCAACAGCTCACTGTACCAAGGTTTCTCAAACCTCTTTTGTCAAACCTCAAACCTTCCTGAGAGCAAGGTGTTCCCTGAGTGAGTGATAGGCTGGAGCCACGAACCCAAAATCACATCGGAGGGGGGGGGGGGGGTCTGCCCAAGGACCAGCAGGAAACTGACTTAAAACCCACCTCACATCCCAATTTCTCCATTAAATACCGCAAACCACCAGCCTGCGAGCAGAGCACCGAGCCGAGGCCTGACCCAACCGATCCCAAAAAGCTGAGAGACGTGAAGCAGCATCCAAACGACTCAAACCCCGTTCCCCACTCCTCCTTCCCCTCAGCACCTGAAGCGGCCCTGCGGCCTCCTCACAACCCCCCCCCTCCCCCCCCCCAAAAAAAACGCCCCGGCCTCCCCTCAGCGCTCCCCTCAGCCTCCAAACCGGTTTCTCACCGAAGCAGACGGTCGCCAGGTCTCCGGTGGGGCTGCCTGCTGCCTGTTAGCGGCTGTGGGGCCGGGGCTGAGCTCCGCCGCCCGCTCCCGCCGCACTCGGGCTCCCGCAACAAAATGGCGGCGGCCGTCGCAGAGCCCGCCTTCTTCCCGCCGCCCAGAGCGCAGCCGGCCAAAATGGCGGCGCGCAGGGGCAGTGAGGGGTGGGCACCGCGCTGCCCGCTATTGGGCGGACGCCGTAGCCGTCCTTCTCTGCCATTGGTCAATCAATGCGCGGTGGGCGGGACTTTGACCAGGGTGGGCGGGCCTACGGTCGCGGCCTAGCTGCGCACGTGCGTGGCGCCGTGCGGGAAGCTGAGCCCCGCGGCGGGGCCGGGGCAACGCCGTGCGGTTGGGTCTGGAAGGTCTCACGGAGGCTTCATCCGCTTCCGAGGCCCGGTTGGGCCTGTGGGCGTTGCGAGGCGCTGAGGCAGGCCGCGGCCTGGCAGACGATGGCGCTGGCGGCCCTGCGCTGCTCGGTGCGAGATCAGAACCGGTTCCTCCCGCCCCGCCCGGCGCCGTGCCGCGCCGTGTCTCCATGGGAACGACGCCCCTCAGCCCCCCCGCAGCCCACCCCCCATGCGGGGTCGGGGTCACCTTCCCAGTAGTGCTCAGCCCCAATATGGGCCCGTAGATGAGCCCGGAGCAGACATCCCCCCCCTTTCCCCGGGGATGAAAGAGCTGACGCAACGCTGCTGGTGGGATCGATGCCTTTATTGCTTAGCCAGGTCCCTGCGGGACCCCCGGGTGCACGAGGAGCAAAGGGTGGGCGGGGGGGGGATTAGGGGAGGGGGCTCTGCTTTTGGGGGTGCCGTGGTTGGGTGCTGTGGGGCTGGAGCCCGGCTCAGGCGTTCTCCCAGAAGAAAGTGTTGCAGGCCACGGTGAGGGCAGCCACCAGAACCACGTACTCCTGGAAGTCCACCTCCCCGTCGCCGTTCTCGTCCAGATCCTGCATGATCTTCTCCACAGCCCCCGTGTCCTTCTGGGTCTGGGGGAGGGGTGACAGGGGTGAGCCCTGGGGGCTGGCAGCCCGCTGGGACGCCTCCTGTGTCCCCCAACGCGGCTCCTACCTCCAGGAAGCAGCCCAGCTCGCTCTGCAGCAGCTCCTTCAGCTCCTTCTTGCTCAGCTTGTACTTATCCCCCTCTTTGCCCGAGTAGTGGTGGAAGACGTTGATGAGCGTCTCCATGGCCCCTTCCAGCTGCGATGCCATGGCTCCGGCTGCGGGAGGCACCCGCTGTGTTACAGGGCCAGCCTTGGATCGCAGTTCTCCCCCCAGTCCCATCCTGCAAGCACTGCCCACCCTGCATCCCCCAACGAAGTGCCACGCAGAACGCCATCAGCGAGGCTGTGGGGTGCCCCGCTCCCCTCTCCCCCCCCTTTTTTTTAATGGGGTGCTGCTGCTGCGAACCCCCTCGATGGTGTCAAACCACGGTGGGTACCCGCGGTCCATCCGTCACCCGGTGCTCACCTGAGCTCCCCGCCGTGCCAAGTGCTGGGCTGGGCTGCCCAGGGATGTTAAATAAGCTCCAGGCCCCCTCCCTCCGGGAGGATCCGATACCAGGGCTGGACAGCCGGGCTGGCACCGTTGGGACGCCCCGCGCTGCCTTCACTGGGGTTGGGATGTGAGGACACCCCTCTGGCCCCGCTGCTCACCCCACACCTGGAGGAGCACTTCCAGCCCTTGCAGTGCTTACAGGGCGCTTTGGGGTGCTCTGTGTCTCCCCGTAACCTCACACACATCCCTTTTTGCCACCTCTGCGGCCCCTTGGGATGAGCAGCAGTGGGATGCTGGGGACGGGGTGAGCCGGCTCTGGGTCAAACCGTGACCCCAAGTGTGACCCGTTGGGCATCCCCCATCTGTCAGCGCTGTGGTGTGGGATGGATCCGGCCCCATCCCTCCTTGGTGGCTGATGTGTGCGGGTATCCGGTGTCCTCGGTGCCGGCGGGGGGAACTGGCGGGGGCTATCGGGTGACGCAGCGCGGTCCCCCTGCTCCCTGCTCACAGAAAGGCCCTTGTCCCATTAAAAAAGCCCCACAATCCCTGCCTGAAGGTTGCCTCAGCAACGCTATGGCTAAAGAAACCAGATTCCTGGCCGTGCTGATAATCCTGGCTCTCGTTACCACCCAGCATCCGCGCCACCCGGCCGTGCCCGCTGCTCCTCCCCATCCCAGGATGTCCTCCCTCCTTCCCCAGAGTGGTGCTGAGCCCCCAAACCAGGGCAGCCAGGGCCGTCCCCGATGCAGGGGGCTGCTGGGTGCTGGGCTGTGGTGTTTTCACAAGAGCTGGGTGGTGCCGGACTCTTTATCCCAGATTCCAACCCTAATTTGGGGCTAATTATATCCTACTCCCTCCGTTTCCACTTTCCGCACTTCCTGTCCCTGTGGTTGAGAAATGCTGCAGCGTGGGGATCCCCCGAGCCAACATCCCCCCAACTGTACCACCCTGATCCCGTGGGGGTCCTGAACCTGTCCTGGGAATGCAGAACGGAGGGGTGGGAGGGTTGGATTTGGGGTGAATTGCAGGATTCTGGGAGCTCTGCACCTGGAATAGCTTGGGTGGCTACAGAGGAGGTCTGGATGGAGGTGAGGAATTCAGATGGAACTGTGTGGATGCACTGGAGGGGTGGATGGAGAGGGTGGTCCTGGGGGAAAGCACAGGCACTGCGTCACTCCAGGACACGCTCCTTTTTTCCATTAGGACCCAGCAGCCAGCACGGGGCAGGAGCAGAGCTCAGGGCGTTGGGGGAAGGCTGTGCGCAGCCCAAGGTGGGGAGCAGACCCCGGTGTCACTTACGTGGCAGTGTCGGTGTGGGGGGGTTGGCGGCGGTGGCACCTCCGTCCCCGTCTCAGCAGTGGGCAGAATGCGGCCGCCCCTTCCGGGACTGCCTGGTCCTGGCACTGCATCGCCTGCACAGCTGCTGCAGGATTGCCCTGGGTGTAAAAATAACCCTGCAGCCTTTGGTACGGGTGGGTGATGGGTGATGGCCGTACAGCTCCCATCGCTGCGCCGAGCTCAGTTGGGCTCTGCCCCACTTTTTATCAAACCCCAAACCTTCCTGAGAGCAAGGAATGCTCGGGTGTTCCCTGAATGGTGGGATGGGCTGGAGCCACGAACCCAAAATCACATCGGAGGGGGTCTGTCCAAGGAATGGGACCGCAGCGGTGCCACCTGGCCTGTCCGCACTGGCAGCTCCCCGGAACAGCTCTTACCAAACTGGGAGCAGCGAGGGACGTGCCAGGAGGTTTACACACAGCCTGGAACAGGTTTCAGCCTCTGCGACTCCCGTGCTCCACTTTGACCCAGCTAAACCAGTTGCTCCAGTTGCTGGTGCCGGGGCTGGGCTTGATCTTGTCTCTCCGATCCATCGCCGGAGCTTGGAAGAGGCTTTTCCATCCCTGGAGTCTGGGAGAGGAGAAGCTGCTGGGTGTGCGCTGTGCCGTGGTTGGGGACATGGCGGTGGCACGTGGTCTGGTGGCCTTGTCACCTCAATGGATGGGGTGGGCGATGAGTTTGGGACGGTGTCACAGCCCGCAATGACCCTCTCTGGTGGAGCAGGACAGGTTGGGACAGCACCAGGATGTGGTGGTGGGCACCGACCCCACATCTGACCCCAAGCTTTCACTCCAGGACCTGCAGTCCCTGCGATGCTCACTCGTCCTGATAGCGTTGGGGGCCCTGAGGCCACCGCTCCCCACGTGTCCCTTTCTGGGGCCATGCAGCATCCGCTCCCTCCTCACCCCATCCTGGCACCCCGAATTCCAGGGGTGACGAGTCACGGCCCGCCTGGCTTTGGGGCGCTGACTCACCCCCAATTTGTCCCCGTCCCTTCCGAGCCTGACTCACCCCAGCGGTTTCCCATCTCGGTCCCCTGACGTGGGGCTCAGCGGAAGGGCTGTCCCCGTCCCCCTGTCACCCCGGGATGGGGACGGACCGGATGGAGTGCAGGAAGGCAATTCCTGCCCCGTGAGCTGGTGTGATGGGTGTGAGGGTGGGGATGGGCTGCCCGCTGCTGGAGTCACCCTGTCCCCATGGATGGGTGGAAAGAGTGCGTCAGGGTTGGTGACACTGCCCTGCACCCTGCTCCGGGTCCCCAAAATGGGTGGCTGTGGGGTCCCCGAGGGACATCCCTGCATCCATGCACAGCAGCGGTGGGGGTGCTTGCCCCGTCCTTGCTCACTGTCACACTCGGCGTCACCTGGCCTTGGGGACCCCCCAGAAACCTCTGCTCTGGTAGGGACCAAGGGTGGACAGCAGTTAAGAGGATGCTGCTGTGCTGCTGCTGGGGAGGGTCCCTGTGTCCCCTCCATCCCGTGCCACCAGTGCTGCGCCATGGGGACGGCTCAGGGCGCCGTGGGAATGGCTGTGCCACAGCGGAGCCGTGCTGGGGCTGCCGTACGCCGCGATTACAGAGGAGCGCTCGGGCAGTTCCAACCTCCTAATTAATTTGGATTAATTAATTTTCACAAAGCCCACTATTAATAGGGGTGATGTCAGCTGGCGGTGAGTCACAACTCTCACTTGGAGAAGGGTGATCCCAGCCCCAGCTCTGCAGCTGGGACAAACCGTAGTGTTATGGGATGAAGGGGACAAAGGGGTCAGCATTCCCATCCCATACGTGTCCCCATTCCCATAGCGAAACAGAGCCTGGGAAGCGCAGGGGGGAGGGGGCACACACCTTGCACCCTACAACGATCTGGGTGGCTAAGTGCAGTGAATGTGCCCCGGGACCCCGTGGTTCGTCCCATAACCCATCCCATGTCCCCACTGCACGGTGCTGGCTGTGCATGGAGCGCTGCTGCTGTGTGGGGAGGGGACAGGAAGCTGCTGCCAGGCGGTGTCTGCAACGGGAAACCCAACGGGAAGCCCTGCACAGGGGTGAGGGACCACGCGCTGCAATCCGCCACTATAAGACCCCGCAGGGGGCTGCAGTTAAGTGAGGTAAGTGGGATCACCACCCCATTCCCACCCTCTGGCAGCAGCCATGGGGCCCCGTGGTGCCACCGTCCCGTTCTGGGTGTCATCTGCACTCCCCCGTGGCACATGATGGCTGTGGGGGGGTCTTCATCCCTGCGGTGTGGAAGGGCAGCCCCCGCTTTTGCAGGGCTGAGGCCACTCAAACTCGCTGCACCCTATGCTGGGAATGGTGGGGGTCCCCCAGGACGCTTCTCTCCCCGCAGCCCCCATGGCTGCAGCTGAGCTGACCCCAGTGGAGATGGCCATCGAGACCATCGTCACCGTGTTCATCTCCCACACGAGGAAGGAGGGTCGAATCGGGACAATGACAGCCACCGCGTTCCAGGAGCTGCTATGGCTGCAGCTGCCCAATGTGATGAAGGTGAAGATGGGCTGCGGAGGGCTGGGGGTGGCGGTGGGGGTCCTGGTCTCCGTGGGGCACTCTGAGCTGTAGGGCTGTTCCCTGTGTCTGGGGATCTGTGTGAACGGAAAAGCAAAAGTGAAAGTGTCCAGAAAGGGCTGAGGTGCTGCAGGGTGGAGGGGCTGTGTGCTTCTGTGCTGGGGGGGACTGACAGCATTCATCTGTCCATCCGCCCCTCCTGTTTCCTCTGTCTGGGCTGTGGTGCTGTCCCTCATGTGATCCCCATATGGGGACAGAGGTGTCCCCTGGTAGTGGTGGCCATCTGTCCCCATGTCCTCCCTTTAGGATGTCCCCTCCCTGGCGGAGCAGATGTGGATGCTGGATGTGAGCACCAACCAGGAGCTGACGTTTGAAGAGTTCTGGCGACTGATGGGCGAGTTGGTCCGGGCCCTGTGGAGGGAGAGGGAGGAGAGGAAGAAGTGATGGGGTGGGGGGACACTCATGAAGCAAAATAAAGAAGTTTTCATGGGCCTGGACATCGCTGCTGTTCTTTGTGGAGCCCCCCGATGCAAGCAGCCCCGTGGTCCCACACCACAGAGTCACAGAACCACTAAGGTTGGAAAAGACCTCCAAGATCATCCGATCCAACCGCCAACCCATCCCTGCCATGCCCACCAGCCGTGTCCCTCAGTGCCACATCCATACATTTCTTGACCAGATCCTGCCATCTCCAAACTGCCTTTGTGCTGATTTGGATTGCGGGGTCCCACCTGCACCCCATGTACACAACAACGGGGTCCCACAGAGCAGCAGGATGCACCCATGGCACTGCAGGGCTCAGCTGTGATGCTGTGGGCAGCAGCCACCTCCAGGCCACCTCTGCGGGGTCACCTGGGGATGCGACCCAGTGCATGGTGCTACCTGGTGCTCAGTGCATGGTACCCAATGCTCAATGCATGGTAACTGGTGCATGGTGCATGGTACCTGGTGCTCAAAGCATGCTACCTGGTGCATGGTGCATGGTGCATGCTACCTGGTGCATGGTGCATGCTACCTGGTGCATGGTGCATGGTACCTGTGCCCAAAGCATGCTACCTGGTGCATGGTGCATGGTACCTGGTGCATGGTGCATGCTACCTGGTGCATGGTGCATGGTGCCCACAGCATGGTACCTGGTGCATGGTGCATGGTACCTGGTGCATGGTGCATGCTACCTGGTGCATGGTGCATGGTGCCCACAGCATGGTACCTGGTGCATGGTGCATGCTACCTGGTGCATGGTGCATGGTGCCCACAGCATGGTACCTGGTGCATGGTGCCCAAAGCATGGTACGTGGTGCATGGTGCATGCTACCTGGTGCATGGTGCATGGTACCTGGTGCATGGTGCATGGTATCTGGTGCCCACAGCATGGTACCCAGTGCATGGTGCATGGTACCTGGTGCGTGGTGCCTGGTACCTGGTGCCCGTAGCATGGTACCTGGTGCGTGGTGCCTGCTACCCGGTGCCCGTTCCCACGCGGTGCTGCATGGCCATGCTGGATGGGAAGCGCTCGGTGTGGCCACGCAGGAGGCGTTTCCCAGCCCCACGCTGGCTGGAGGCCAGGCTCCCAAATGAACCTCCTTGCACCACACCGTGCTGGGAGCTCCCACTCACACCTCCCTGGTATAAAACCCCGCAACAGCGCAGCGCGCGCACAGCCGGGACAGCCCTCGCAGCAGGTAAGTGGCTCGGCCCAAGCTGGGGAGGGGGGGTTCCCCATTCCCAGGGGTCCACCACCTCCCCCCCCCTCCCACGCTCGGCTTTGCCACGACTTGCAGGGACGCTCCCACCCCCGGGACGTGTCCCGGCAGCTCGGCGCATCCCAGGGCGTCTTCCTCGCCCCGACTCCGAAGGAGGGGAACGCTCCCCCAAAGCCGACGCTGATCGCGACTCTCTCCCCCCCGGCAGCGCCCCAAGACCCCCCCGAGCAGAGGGACTGCAGACCCCACAGGAGGAGCAGCATGGGCCAGTGCAACTGCCGCAAGAAGCGCAAGGTCTGCGGGCGACGTCGGCACTGGGAGGGCTGGGAGCTGTGGGGTGTAGTTGGGGGGACAGTCTTGTCCCCACCCCTTGGAGCTTGGGGTGCTCTGAGCTGTGCGACCCCCCCTGGATGAGTTTGGATTTGGGGTTTCCCCCTGGGATGGGTTCGGATTTGGAGATATTCCTCAGATTTGGAGAGACGGTGCTGGGAAAGTTTGGGGCTCTGGAGCTCCGTGCAGCCTTTCTGAGGATGGGAGAGTGTCCCCTGTGCCCCTCGGACATGAGCATGTGCCCACCTGCACCCTTGGGGGGGCACTGGGTGCTCTGCACCTGCGGAGGCCTCGGTGGGGGGTGGGGGCTCACAAGATGACTGGGTTCTCCCTAATGGCCCCATCGCCTGATGTGGTTTCGGGGTGTTTCAAAGGGAAACCGCAGCGCCCCGTGAATCACCCTCGTTTCCCTTCCAATGCAGCTCCTGCTAATTAGCAGCGGGGTCGGGGAGCTGCCCCCCTCTCCCCCACTGGGATTAGGGTCTGCAGCCCTGTAGGGTGGGGATGGGTGGCCCCGTGATGGGCACTGACTCACAGCTCCACTGCCACTTGTGCAAAGAGAGGAAGAACCCGTCCTGCCCCACGCGGGGGTGTGCGCCTAGGGATGGGGCGGGGAGCGGTGGGGGGGACGGGGCCACCGGGGGTCGTGTTGGGGTCCTGTGGGAGGTTGAAGGGTCATGGGAGCAGTGTGTGGGTATTGGATCGTGCAGAGAGTGGTGGATGGGGATCTGGTTCTATATGGGGGGCCCCACGTCTGTAGGGGGGTCCCACATTTGGATGGAGGGGTCATGCAGCGGGATGGGGGGCGGGGGGTCCTATAGTGGAGTGGAGGGGCGTCGCATCTGTATGAGGGTGTCAGGTCTCTATGGAGAGGTCAGCACCGGTACCTGGGGGCCCACATCTGTGCGTGGGGGTGCTTACATCTGTATGGGGGCTCACATCTGTATGGGGGCTCACATCTGTGCGGAGGGCCGTTGTATCCGTAAGGAAGGCCCATTGCCATCGGTGTGGGGCGGTGGCACAGAGCATTAACACATCTGCCACATCCCTCCTGGGGTGTCCCCTCCCTTCTGGAGTGTCCCCTCCCTTCTGGGGTCCCCTCACTCCCTCACACCCACCCCCTCCCCATCCCCACCCTGCAGGACAACCAGGAGCTCACCGACGTGGAGCGTGCCATCGAAACCGTCATCAACCAGTTCCACTGCTACGCTGTGAAAGGGCAGAAGGAGTACCTGACCCCCAACGAGATGCGGGAGCTGGTGGTGCAGAAGCTGCCCCATTTGGGGAAGGTGGGGGCACAGCTCGGGGATGGAGGGGGGGACTGGAGACCCCACCTCTTGTCATCGCTCTGATGGTTTTTCTGCCTCTCTGCAGTGCGTTGGACCCCTGGATGAGAAGATCGAGTGCATGGGAGACCCCGATGAGGCCAAACTGGAGTTTGGGGAGTACTGGGACATGATGGGGGATGCAGCCAAGGGCTGTCGGAGGAAGTAGGGCCAGGGGGGTGGGAAGGTGCCGCTTCGGCCCCGTGCCACGAGGAGCTCTTCGGCCCCCCAGCGCCGCAGTGAGAGGGACTTTGCTCCTGTCCCCCAAACCCCTCCGATGTGGGGCTCCGGATCAGCACCGATGGCACCGTCAGTGGTTTGGGGGTGTTTTCTGCCCTCCCCCCCCCCCATCCTGGTGACCGCAGTCCCTGCACTGGTGTGGGGTCCCCGTGCCCCCTCTGATGGCTGCGCTCGGGGTGGGCCGGTGGCGGGATGTCAGCTGCTTGCGGCACGTGCAACCGTTTTTGTATAAATTAATAAAGGAAAAAATGGAACAAAACAACAGCTGGAATGGGACGGCCTTGCTCTGTCATGGGAAAAAGGGAGAGGGAGGGACGGGGCTGCGCTGCTGGGCTGCGCATCCCACTGCAGAGCATGAGAGTGCGAGGTGCAACGGGGGCTGTGCACGTGCACGGGGTGCTGCCCGTGCGTGTGCAGTGCTGCTGGCGTGCATGCAATGCTGCTGGTGTGCATGCAATGCTGCTGGTGTGCACAGCTCTGCGGGTGTGCAAAGGGCTGCATGGGGTGAGCGTGCATGGGATGCTGCGTGGTGCTGCGGTGCGCGGTGCCCACGTCTGTGGTTCCCACAATGGGGACCCCACGGGCACAGCAGAACCTGAGCTGTTTATGTGTGGCTCCACGGTGCTCATGTGCTGGGCTGGGGGAGCTGTGATGTTTCTGGGGTTGGGAAGGTGTGGGGTCAGTGGACGGGAGATGGGATTTCTGTGTGAAATGCCATCTGGGATGTGGTGGCGTTCCCACTGAGCTCTGTGTCCTGCAGGTGGCCATGGATGGGGATGGGATGGGGGTGGGATGGGGATGGGTTGGGGGTTGAGATGGGGATGGGATGGGGAATGCAATGGGGATGGGATGGGGATGGGTTGAGATGGGATGAGGATGGGATAAGGGGCAAGGATGGGTTGGGATGGGGGTTGGGAAGGGGATGAGGATGGGATGGGATGGGGTTGGGATGGGATGGAGTTGGGATAGGGAATAGGATGGAGTTGAGATGGGGTTGGGAAGGGGTTGAGGATGGAGTGAGATAGGGTTGGATGGAGATGGGATGGGGACCCAATGAGTGCCATCTCTGCACCTGCATTGCTGTGCACTTTGTGCCTGGGGAGGATAAAAATAAGGATGAAAAACCCCAAAACATGGAGAAAGATGATGAAAGCGGAGCCAGGGGCTCCTCCTGACACCGCCACCGCGACTCGGCCGCGGCCGCCCTCTGTCTCCTCTCACCTTGGGGTGGATTTCACAACACGAATGACTATTTATTGTTCCTGCCTTGGAAATAAATACATGGAAATTAAGCCGAGAGGTGTGGTGTGCATTTAATTAGAGACAGGAAATGTGTCAAATGGTTGGGGTGATGGGAGGGGGAAAGGGGATAAGGGGCTGTGGGGTGCTCTGTGGTGGGAGGGGGACCCCAGAGTTGGGTTTGGTGACCCCAGTGCTGTCATGCGCTGTTGGTGATCCCGTGGTTTGAACCATCTTGATAAGGATCTTTGGGGCAGGAGGAGCTCAGTCCCATGGCTGGGCAACGGGTGAGCCCAAGGAGCACCGCAGGGGCACACTGAGGTGGGGGTCCAGGGGAAGAGGAGCTCTCAGGGACGACAGCAGTGTCTGGGAACTGCCGTGTGATGGGCCCCGATCCTACACGGCGGCTCCACGCACACACCCTGGATGCCTTGTAAAAATACGGGCTGCGTTGTGACATCGGCCCGGCACGGGGTAATGAGGGCTGTGATTCAGAGTGAGCTGTCTGCCCGCGGGGCCGGGGAGGGCTCCCACCCTACAGGATTGCAGCACCGGCACTGCGCTCCTCCTCAACCCGAGATCAGGCAGAGGGGAGCAGGGATGACACACAACACTTTTCCGGGGTCGGTGCCCCAAAAGCAGAGGTCCCCACGGAGCAAAGGAAGAAACGTGGGCGTCTGCTGCACGGCGCCGTGACCTCCTCTTTGCATCCCAAAATATGCAGCTCTGGTGTCTCCGTATCTGATCTGTGCGTTGGATCGCCGCGCCATCGCTGCACCGACGCGGGGTGCAATTTGCTGGCCTGGTTAATTATGGCTGTGAGCTCCTGGCACAGCCCTGCAGCGCATCGCCGGTCCCCGTGTGTCTGCGGAGGGCTGCGCGCCCTTCACCATGAGCACTTTGGGTTCAGAGAATCCCAACCCAACCAGATCGTTTCCAAAGTCCCTCGGGCTGAATGGAGATGGAATGACCGCAAAGGATGGGTTATGTGTCCGTGTCCCCCTGCCACATTTAATGCACAGCGCTGTGTGTTCACCCATCTGCACCCCAATGGTGATACGCAACACGATGTGCAGTGGGTTAGGTGAGAAAAAGAGGAAAAATGGGGGCAGAGGAAAAGAAAGGAGAGAGGGATGGGCGAGGAAAGTCAGAATCTCTGCCCCTTAGTGCTGGCGTAGGCTCTGGGTTGGTGACACCCAGCCAAGGGGTGCAAACCCAAGCATCGAGTCATGGTCCATTCTATCTGTGGCACAAAGAGGGTATTCCGTACCCGCGCATGGGGTGGGAGTAGGTGGGATTCAGCATTTGTGCACACATGGAAGGGGAAGGGCAGCACGGATCCTTCCTCCATTGGGTCGGACCATACCCCCCATCGCTGCCACGTTGGCCCTTCGTTGGCCCTTTGCGTCAGCATCTCGCAGCAGAGGGGAACTCCGCACTAGGACAGCAGTGCTGTCCACCCCCCATGCATCCTGCACCCTCTTAGTGAGCACTTTTGGTTCCCTAATTCCAGCTGCGAGCTCCGCACGTGGTTTTCGTTCCTTCTTTGCTGCTAAGCAGTGCCCCGGTGGTGGAGATACTGAAACCTTTTGGGAGATTTTCTGCAGGACTGTTGGGTGAGCGGCTCTCCCCACGTCGGTACGGGGAAGGGGTGGGATGGAGACCCCGGGGTGGCCCAGTGGGGTGGGCTCAGCGGCCCCACTGCGGTGTGTTGCAATTGGGGCTGCTTCCAGGTGAGCTGGGAACGCCCTGGGACGTCAGGGAGGGGCGGGAGCCTCCTTAAAGCCCTTGGGCCCATGGGATGGGCGCTAGGTGAGGGCGAGCGGGCGGCACTGCTCCCACAGCTCCGCGGCCAACAGGAGGACAGACGGACACAGCGGGACGGGAGGACGGGTGAGGTGCTGCGCCCGGCGATGGGTGCTGCGGGGGGAATGCTCACTGGAACGTGTGGCTGCAGGCAGGGTGGAAATCCCCCCAACCCCTCCCCGAGCCCTTCGGCAGCTCCATGCGTGCGGAGTCGGGCGGCGGATGGGGAGCTCAGCACAGGGGGTCTGTGGGGCTGTGGGATGAGGCTGTGGGAGGAGGAGAGGAAAGAAGGGAATCATCATGGCGGCAGGAACAGGCAGGAGATCAGCCCTGTCCCACCCACCCATGTCCCGGTGCAGGGACAACATCCCCATGTCCCGGTGTGGGATGATGTCCCCCCGTCCCACCATGGAATGAGGTGTCCCTGTGCCCCACAGTAGGATGATGTTCTGTGGCTCTGGGGTTGCATGGTGGGACCGGTGCTGTGAATCAGTGTTGAAGCAGAGCAGTGGGGCCCAGCGGGGTCTTTGGTTGGGACTGCTGCAATCGTGGTGGTGTTCAACAGCCTGGGATGAACAGAGGACAGAAGTGGAGGTCTATGGGGATGCAGTGGGGGTTGCAGATCACAGCAAGACCTGCTGCCAGCACCAGGCCCTTCAATGGCCCCGCATAGGGGTGGGGACACTCACGAGCACACTGAGACACGACGGGGAGAACCTCGTGCCCTGTGCCAGCACCCCGACATGCTTCCAGACCCTGCAATGGAGCTGAAATGGGGAAGATGGGTGCAAATGCGGGGTGAAATTGGAGCGCGGTGGCACTGGGATGGCACCGATCCACCCTGAGGTGGCTCCAACCGTGACCCACACCGGTCAGCGGTGGCACCAATCAGCACTGCAAGAAGCAGCATTGCTCTGTGCCTTGCTCAGCCCCATCCCCGCTCAGGAAGGAGCCGGGACCGGACGGCATCGTTTCCGTCCCCGCCTGTTGCATCCTGCTGGGATGTGGCCACCGGACCCCGTGACAGCAGCAATCCATTGGGCACATCCATAGGAAGGGGCTCCATAGGAGAGGAATCCCGGTGTGGGGTGGCCGCGGGGCACAGCGGACGGACAGGGTAGGACTGTAGGTTTGGGGAACCCGTGGCTCGTGTGGCCCAGACCTATTTTGGGTGACGCCTCAACCGAGAGCCCCGCCGGGGTGTTCCCGAGCCGTGAAGCAAGAGGAGGGCCGGCCGGTAATTCCTGCCACTCCCTGCCCCATTCCAACCTAATGAGCCCTGGGAACCGGGCGCCGCGGTCCGGGCACTGCGGTGCCATAATTATCCCCGTCCCACGCGCCGGGGGTGGCCGCCCTGGGGGGCAGGTGGGGTGAGCAGTGCCATGTGGGGTGATACAGGGCACCAGGCGCTCAACTTTGGGGTGGAAAACGCCTTCTTGGGGTCAAAAATGCTTTTTTGGGGTCACGTAGGGAGCCGGGCACCTACCTCTGTGCTGCCCCATGGGTTTCCCCAAGCAGAAGCCCCACAAGTGCCTCAGCCCTGACCCTCCCTCCATCCTGCAGGTGAACGTGGGGCGATGGCGGAGGGCACGGAGCTGGAGTGGGCCGTCCAGGTGCTGGTGAACAACTTTGACAAATATTCGAGCCGCTGCTGCTGCCGGAAGCCGCGGCGCATCAGCAAGAAGGATTTCCGCAAGATGCTGAGCTGTGAGCTCAACCACATGCTGACGGTGAGGCTGGGGGGACACGGGGATGACTTCGGGGTCCCCACACATCTCACCCCCCCGTGGGTTCCCAGTGCCAATGTCTCGCTCTGACCCACAGGACACCGGGAACAGGCGCGCGGCCGACAAGCTGATCTGCGACCTGGATGAGAACAAGGACGGGCGCATCAGCTTCGAGGAGTACTGGACCTTGATAGGTGGCATCGCCAGCCCCATCGCCCACATCATCCGCCAGCAGGAGCAGAGCGTCAAGCTCACCAAGTAGCTGAGCTGGGTCCAACCTTCCCCCAGACCCCGAGCTCAGCCCCCGCTGCTCCACGGCCCCTCTGCTTTGTGCCCCTCCTGCCCAGGGCACGCAGACCCCAAATATCAGAGCAAAAGGACACGAGGTCACCACGGGAGGCTCCTCCTGCCCCATCCCTGCCCTCATCCCCACTCCAGAGCTGGGCTGGAAGCGCAGGGAAAGGCTTCCCCCTCATCTAGAACAAAAATGCTGTCCACTCTCAGCCCACCCCAACCAGCACCCCCTGTGCCCTCGGAGCACCCTTTCCTCCTCAAAGTGTTGGAGTCTCCATGGAGTATCCCCCAACCCTCCCCCCCCATTCCCCCCCGGGGCTGGTGAAGGTCTGCCCTGCCCACCCCTGGGGCTGGGAGCTGCCGGCTATGGCCGCGGGTTATTTATTGCAGCAATAAAGTTTGGAGGAGCAGCGGGGTCACGGCGAGGACGGTGAATGCGGTGGGGATGGGGGCACCGAGGGGGAAGGGGGGAGGTGGGGAGGGGTCCTCCCTGTCCCCTAATGACGCTCAGCGTGTTACCACGAGGTGTCACCACTGCCCGTGGCCGTGGGGCGCAGCCGCGATGCGTCCCGGTATGGAGTCCCCATACGGGTCCCAAAGTGACCCCATCCCGCAGCCCCACCTCTGCGTACCCCAATGGGACCCCCGGGCTCCAGCGGGCACAGAGGCGTCTCCTGAGCTCCCACGGGGACATCCCGTGCCCCCTCCACATCCCCCAGCACAAGGGGGTGGCAGCACTTCGGGTTCGGGGAGCTCCCACCCATCCCGAATTCCGCCCACTCCGCAACACCGCCACGCGTCCTCCCGTTTTGCCCCGGGGATCCCGGTGGGTTTTGTAGGGGGGGGGGGAGGGAGGGGAGGAATGAAGGGGGGAGACTCCGTGGGAGCCGCCTGCGCTGAGTCAGTGCGCAGGAATCCCGTCGGGGCGCGGCGGGGCCGTGACTCACCGCGCTGCTCCGGGCCGGGCGCAGCGCAGCCGCTGTGCGGGATCGGGAACCGCAGCCGCCGGGTGCGGAGAACCCCACTCCTCCTTCCCGCTGCACAGGGGCTACGGAATGCTCATTCCCCCCGGGTCCGGTGAGGGGACAGTGCCTCCCGTCCCCGTGTCCATGCGGAGGTCAGCTGCGCGCATCCTTTGGGAAGGAGGGGTCTGCAAAGTTGTGCACCCCCCGCCCATCCCCATGGATGTCCACAGCCTACGGTCCCTGTGAGCCGCAGCTCAGCACTGCTGCATGGTGAGGTGCCAGTGGGGGGGGAGAACAGATCCTGCCTCTCCTTGGGTACATCAGAGCCCGGGGGGAGGGGGGTATCCATCCTCCCATGTCTGTCCATGGCATATTTGGGGTCTGTAGGACCCCCCCACCCCCCCATCTCCGGGGATAAACACTGCCGTCATAAACACAGCTCCAAATGTGTGCTCTCCATGTATCCCCCCCAGCCACCCAACCCTGCAGGAGGGGGGAACACCACCAGAGCTCAATCACCCCCATCCCTGCACCCAGAACCAGGAAAGGCCCTGCTCATGGGCCACCACCACTGTCACCCTCACCAGCACTTGGGCAGGAGGGTGACAAGCACCAGCAGCCCATGGGTGAGCACAGGGACAACAGGGCTGCTTCCCAGCCAGCACGTTTCCCCACTCCCAGCGTAGCTTTGGGGCTGGGACTGGGCTCAGACCCCTGCAAAGTGCTCCCCATGTGCCTAAAGCACACGTTGCCATCAGTGCCCAGTTGTGCTGTGCATCTCACTCTGTCTCAGCTTACATGGCAACGATTGCTGCCACTGCCACCCATCCCTTGGCACTGGTTGGTGCTGGGGACACCGGAACGACCACCAGCACCCAGAGTATGATGGCTGAGCATGGGACTGGGGCTGCTGCCTGATTTCTGGCCCCTCCCCCCTCTCCCATTAATGGCATCACGCAGTTCAGTGAGCAAAAATGGGGCGCGGGCGAAACCCAGGGCTGGGAACACCCGGGGGCGAGGGGCTGCACCCCCCAACTGCCCTATAAACACCAGCACACAGTGACAGTGGCACCGACACCCCGGCTCCTGCTGTCCCTGCTCAGCATCAACCCCGGTGAGTCCCTTTTTGCCCTCGATTTACTCCACAGCTGCAATCTGGGATTCCGCATTCCCAAAAGGCGCGCATCCATCCGGGTGGGTTCCCCATGGTCACCCTGCTGTGTCCCCACGCAGGTGATGATGGCGTGTTCCTTGGAGCAGGCGTTGGCTGTGATGGTCTCCACCTTCCACAAATACTCAGGGAAGGAAGGGGACAAATTCAAGCTGAGCAAAGCAGAGCTGAAGGAGCTGCTCACCAGGGAGCTGCCCGCTTTCGGCACTGTAAGTGCACGCAGGGACATGTCACAGCCACTGCTGCGAGCAAAGCAGTCCTGGGGCTGTGCAAGGAGCGGGGGGGGGGGGCTGCGTGCTGCCCCATAGCCCACCCGAAGCGTGGACCCCATGCCTGGAGCAGACACAGACCTGTGGGTGCTGGGATGACACCAGCAGAGCGATGCTCCCATTTCAGTGCTTCTCTCTCTCTCCCCCCCCCTTTTTTCTCCTTCTGCCTATGGTTTGATTGGGGGGGGGGGGGGCAAAATTTGTGAATGAAGCATGTGTGCAGCCCCAGTGCCTGCAGAGCTCCTAAATGTCACGTCCCTTGGGGGGGGGGAACAAAGGAAAACCCCTCCTCTCACCATAAGAATGGAGGGAGTTGGGGGCTTCTGTCCATCTCCGCATGGAGACACCTCCCAGACCCCAAACCTGCTGCCCCCACAGAAGCAAATGGATGAGGGGGAGTTCCGGCGCCTGATGAACGACCTGGACCACGACAAGGACAGCGAGGTGGACTTCAAGGAGTACGCCTGCTTCCTGGCCTGCGTGGCCATGGGGTACAACGAGTTCTTCCGCGATGCCCAACGGCCCCGCAAGAAGTGAATCCCACACAGCACTGCGCAATAAAGTCTTCCCAGAGCCTCACGTGTGACTCACGCCTCCGTCTGTCTGTCTGTCTCTCTTTGGGATTTTCCACTCTGCAGCCCCCAGAGGCGATTTTGGAAAAGGCTCAGAGCTGTCCCTGGGTGTAACACCGAGATATCCGCTCCCTTCTCCCCCCCCAAAATGTCACTGCTGTCCTAAGGAGGGGTTTGGGGCGCAATGAGCTCGGAACACAGAGCTCCCCCAGCTCAGCACGAGAGTGGGGAACCAGGCAGGAACGAGCACTGTTCATGCAAGGAACCCAGCCAGACCCACACACTGTGCTCTCATGGGGGGGGGTAGGAAACATTGCTAGATGCCCAGAGGGACCCTCAGCCCCTGGAGCTGAGGATGGGCCCATCCTGGGGGGCAGAAGATGACCCCAACCCCATTTTGTGGCAGGCAGCTCCCAGTATGCACTGTGCAGTCACTCCAGGCGGACTGAGCTGTGCTTCCCCCCCTCCCCCCTGGGGTCTCTCATGGGACAGAGCATCCCCAGCACAGCCCTCAGTAAGACCCTGAACACCATAATGTCCCCAAATGCTCACGGAGACCCCACATCCCATCATGCCTTCAACCCCCTATGGAGACCCCACATCCCATCATGCCTTCAACCCCCTATGGAGACCCCACATCCCATCATGCCTTTAACCCCCTATGGAGACCCCACATCCCCTCATGCCCCAAGCTCTGACAGAGACCCCACATCTCATCACATCCCCCAAACACCTTCTGGAGACAAACCCCTCCCCATGTCCACCCCAAACCCTCCCCCATCCTCACCAGCAGCATCCCATAAGCTTTATAAGGCGCCCCAGGTACTTCTGACCCCTCCCAGTAATTAACACCAGGTTGCACCTGCTCCCTAACGAGCTCCATGCCTGAGGGTCACTTTTGCCCAAAGACATTTTGCTTTGTTCCTTCCCACCCAGGACACTCGTTGTGGTGTTGGTGGGGTTTGGTGTCCCTGGTCCCCATCCCACAGCAGCTCTGTGGTCCTCACGCTCCCGGCCACGTGCGGGGCCATGCGGGCACCAAAATAGAGCCACGTTACACAACGGGGCGTTGGGAAACAGAAATGGCTCGCAGGTGGTTTGAGTTAAAAACAGAAAAAATAAAGGAAATCTCCAACCCCCAACTTGGACCGACGCCGCTCGGGCTCGTGCCTCCTCTGACACTCTGACAAAATTGACAAATGCTTCGTCCCCCCATCAGTCCGTGCCTTCCATCCAACCCCCCCGGGGGCACTTTCTCCGCTTTTGGACCCAACCCACCCCCTGGGCTGAGCTGGGAGGAGGCTCTGGGGGGGAAGTTGGGGCTGCCCGTGGGGGTTCCTCTCCATCTCCATCAGCCAATACGTGGCCAACGCAGTGTTGGTTCCTCCTCATCCGTCCGGGGGGGCTTGAGGGGGGTGGTGAGGCTATAAAGCAGCACATCCCAGTGCCTTGCCCTCACCCACCCAGCCCGGATCGCTGAGCTCTTGGTGAGTCACTTTGCCCACAGTTCTCTGGCCACCCCCGAGATGCTGTTAACCTCCCCTACAAGCACCGGAGGCTGCGCTCCCCTCTGCCAGCTGCCACCCCCCCCTCCCCCTTTTCCTCCAGCACTGCTTTTTTGGGGGCTGCTCACCTGATACCACCCAGCCCCGCTGCGGGGAATGGGAGGATGTGGTGATGCACGGGTGTGACACTGCACCGGGATCTGCCCTCAGCTACCATCGGTGCCCCCAGACCCCCGGTGTCTCCATGTCGTGCCCCCTGGAGCAGGCGCTGGCTGTGATGGTCTCCACCTTCCACAAATACTCGGGGAAGGAGGGGGACAAGTTCAAACTGAGCAAAGCGGAGCTGAAGGAGTTGCTCACCAGGGAGTTGCCCAGCTTCATCAGCGTGAGTGCGGTGGGGGGACGGGGCTGGGGGTCCTTTGGAGACCCTCGGTGCCACCTCTCCATCTCCATGTTCAGAAACGCACGGATGAAGCCGGATTCCAGAAGCTGATGAACAACCTGGACAGCAACAGGGACAGCGAGGTGGACTTCCATGAGTACGCCACGTTCCTGGCCTGCGTGGCTGTGATGTGCAACGACTTCTTCCAGGAGTACCCCGATAAAATGCCGCGCAAGAAGTGAGCAGGGGGGGTCAGCCGGGCTGCGTCACCCCTTGCTGCAATCTGAATGCTCTTCCAATAAAGATTGCTCCAAAGCCAGTCCTCTGTGTGAACTGCAAGCGGGTTCTTGTATGGGGTCAGTGTGCTATCATGCATGGGAAGTCTCTGTTTCCCCTCCACATGCGCTTGGCAGGTGCTGGAAGGTGACACAGAACAAAAAGGGTGGATTGGGGTCTGGGTTTTGAGGCTGGACTTTGGGGTCTGGACTTTGGAGTCTGGACTTTTGGGTCTGGACTTTAGGGTCTGGACTTTTGGATCTGGACTTTTGGGGCTGGACTTTTGGGGCTGGACTTTGGGTCTGGACTTGGGACTGCGTGGGTGCCCATTCCCATGCACAGGAGCCACCCGCAGGCTTGCCCCTATGAGTCAGCCCCGCCGGCAGCACCCTGCCCCGCTTCTCCTGGTTGGGAGCTCTCAGGAATCAACGGTTCTGATGGCACCACGATAACGGGGACGGTGAGTAACTTCCAGCCCTGGTGACGATGCAATCACTGACCCCATAGCCGGGACCGCAGCCCCACTTTGGCGATGCCAAAGGGAGCCGGTGGGATGTGCTCAGTGTGGGGGGTTGGGGGCTGTCCCCCACCCACTGCTCCATGGGGCACCCAGGACCCATCCCCTATCCCAGTGAACCCCTGGGAGCGGCGTTTCGGTTGTGTTCACACCCGGGGTGGGGTTATGGCGTGCAGAGGAGTGGCTTCACCTCATCCCTGCACCCATCCAACCCTGGCCCCCCCCCGGATGGGAGGACTCAGCCACAGCTATAAATGCACAGAAGAGCTGCGCACCACAGCCCTCCCTTCCCCGCTCCCGGATCCTGCCCTGCTCCAGCGGTAAGTTTCCCTTTCCTCCTCCCCATTCCCTTTTCACCAAACCCCTGCGGCAGTTCCGGGGCTCTGTGCTGCTCTCCAGATGTGCAGAGAGTCCAGATGTGGGGACCCTCCCACCCCCGAAGGAAGCCAACAGCTTCCCCATGTCCTTTCCCATCTCAGGGCTGGCGAGGCGACGGGGACTGGAGTCTTCAAGAAGGCTTCTTCCCATCCGCCCCACTCGTGCCCCCCTCTGCCCCCCATCCCAGCCCCCAGCAGCTCCCACAGCCCCGTGGCTGCGTGTGGAGGCGGCGGGCACTGTGCCCTATGAGTCAGCACAGCCACGGCCCTGATCTGTGCAACGTCCTGGGATGGGAGGGGGGACACGGAGCAGCCCCCCACCTTTGGGGCTGTGCTGAGCTGGGACCTCAGGAGCTGTGCCCCCAGCGCCGGGATAATGGGGGGGTTGGGGGCTGTAGGGGGCTGAGGGTTTGGGAGAGTTGGATTAGGGGTTCAGTGGGTGCTGAGCTCTGCCCTGGTTCACAGCCCAGACCACAGCTATGGCAGCCCCTCTGGACCAAGCCATCGGGCTCCTGGTGGCCACTTTCCACAAATATTCGGGCAAGGAGGGCGACAAGAACAGCCTGAGCAAGGGCGAGCTGAAGGAGCTGATCCAGAAGGAGCTGACCATCGGGCCGGTGAGTGCCCTGCAGCGATACCAACACTGCTGCACCAAGAAGAAATGACTGCAGATGCACACCCGGAAAATGGGCATGGGATGGGCAGGGTGGGAGGTGACACGAGGCGTGACGTCGCCTGGGGGGATGGCGCAGCCCTGCCCCCCGCACCTGCCCTTATGGGACACGATGTGAACACCCGTGCTTTGCTGGAGGGGACGTGGGTTGGGGATGTGCTCGTGGCTGGGTCCCATGGTGCCCCCCAGCTGTGGTCCCCCTTTCTGGGTAAGCACGGGGCCACATCCCCCCCCGGCACCCCGATTGTTAATGGCTCTGTTCTCTCTGGGGCTGCAGAAACTGAAGGATGCGGAGATTGCGGGGCTGATGGAGGACCTGGACCGCAACAAAGATCAGGAGGTGAACTTCCAGGAATACGTCACCTTCCTGGGTGCCTTGGCCATGATCTACAACGAGGCCCTGTTGCAGTACAAGTAGGGCTGAGCCCCCCTCCCAATGGCTTCTAAGAGGTCTAATAAAACTTTTTGTAAAGATTTGCAGCTGCGTTTGTGGTCGTTGTTGAACTTCAGAGGAATTAAAGCCTCACAGATCAGTGGAGAACCTGAATGTGGCTGCGCTGTGTGGTGGGGTGGGGTGGGGGCACACTCTGCCCCCTCCATGAGCCCTCAGTCCTTTCGGGACCAGACTTGGGATTTTTTGCATCAGAACTGGCGCGATGCATGAAGAGCATCCCATCCTGTTGGCCCCTTTCATGCCCTGTGCCCACCCCGCTGCTATATCCCCACCTCCATTCCATCCCCATGGCATTGGGAAAGCAGCACCCAGCAAAGCAGCAGCGCAGTGGGCAGCAGAGGGCAGCCCAGCGTTCACAGTGTTTGTATGCATGTGTGTCCCTTCTCATCTGCCCCACGGGACACGTGCATCTCCTCCCACCCCCACGTGGTACAGCCGTGTCTCTTCGCACCTCCCCATGTGGCGCATCTGTGTCCCTTTGCACCTTTCCAATGGTGCATCCTTGTCACACCCCCGTGCTGCTGCATGCGTGTCCCTGCATCCTGCCCAGACAGACACACAGTTATCACCTGATAACTGCTGCTCTATCTCGACGCCAGCAGGGACCCCCTCTCAGGGAGGTGCACGCATCGTACAGACCTCTCTTTGTTTCACCATTTTGCAATGCATGCTCCTCCTGGAACCAGTTCCTCATGCTCCTGGAGAGGAGGTGTGATGAGGAGCCTCTGTCCTTCCCATCTCCAAAAATCCCTAATGGGCATCGCAGGTTTTCTGCACTCCCAGGAGCGCGGATGGGGCAACGGGCTTCGGCACTGCAGGGTGGGGCTGCCCCAGGGGGCTCTCCCCTCCAGCACACAAAGCATTCTGCTCCCAGCCCCACAACTGGGATCCTGTGGGGTCTTCATGAGTGGTGACACTGCCATGACCCCAGTAGGAGTGGCTGGCAGCGATTGCCAATGCCAATGCCAACAGTTGCTGTCATCAGGCAGCAATCACTGCTGCTGGGAAGTGCCGTCTGGGAGGCTTCCAGCACTCAGCAAGTCCTGATCTGCAGCAGTTTGCCAGCTGCTGGGCAGGCTACTTGGTGATTGACATGGGATGCTGACTGGTGGGATGCATCCCCCAGCAGTCCTGGGCATCACCATCCAGAACCGAGCATAAGGGCGGACACCACATTCCCCTTGAACCACATCTACAGTGGTAAAAACCACCATCACCCCATGGAGACCCTCACCCACAACACCCTGCATGCTCCAGAAAAATCCCACTTTCTTCATCTCCACTGGGAACCTCAAATGGGCAGCTCCCTGTAGTGCCATCTCCACCCAGAACAAGCATCAGGGCAGACACCACATCCCTGTTGGGATGAACCACATCTACAGTGGTAAAAACCACCATCACCCCATGGAGACCCTCACCCACAACACCCCGCATGCTCCAGAAAAATCCCACTTTCTTCATCTCCACCGGGAACCCCAAATGGGGAATCCCCTGCAGCACCACAGACCTGCTCTGCTGGCTCTCTGCAAAGGTCTCTTTCGGCGTTTCCTTGTTTTGCCCTAACGAGTTTGGTGCGTCCCTCCCTTGTTAACGCCGGCAGCAGTCGGTTCCTGGAGCTGGGCATGATGTGTCTGCTGGGCGTTCTGCGTGCCGTGCGGTGGCCTTGCACAATTCCTGGGGTTATCGTCCCAAAGTTATTCGAGGGTGTCACAAATCGTAGCTCAGGGAGAGTATAAAAGAGCCCTCGCTGCACCGCACAGCCAGCGCCGCTGCCGCTGCTCTCCTGCTCACATCGCTGTCGGAGGAACCCCACGACCATCTGTTGGTGAGTGGTGACCCCCAAGCGGAGCTCCTGGAGGGCTCTGCCTCTTCTGTAATGCTTGGCTGCTTTTGTTTCCCAGTGAGATGAAGACCGACCTGGAGCTCGCGCTGGAGTGCGCCATCAACATCTACCACCACTACGCCATCCGGAACCCAATGGATGATTACCTGAGCCGGAATGAATTTGCCACGCTGCTGAAGGAGAACGCCAAGCCTTTCCTCGCCGACACCGTGCCGGTGCGCTGCGCTGCTCAGCGTCTGTCTGTCTGTGGGAGCTCCATGGGTGGTGCTCTCCTGGGGCACGGGAGGGCTGAGACTCTCTGAAGGGGGTGAGGGGTTGATGGGGTTCTCCTGAACTGGGCAATTTTGCATGGACCATCCCCAGAGTTGGGTCAGTGATGAAGGTGATGGGAAGTGCGGAGCGCCAGGATGGAGCTGTGGGGTTGTGGGGGACCCCATGCCCTGACTCATTTTGTCCTCCCGCAGCCCAACACGTCTGTTGATGAGTACATCAAGCAGCTCTTTGCCAAATCTGACAGCAACCACGATGGCCGCTTGAAGTTCACCGAGTTCCTCACCACGCTCAGCCTCGTGGCCATCGATGCCCACAACCGGTCCCACAAGAAGCCTGGGGACCATGGCCATGACCATGGACATGGCCACGATCATGGACATGGCCACAGCCACAGCCATGGCCACGGTCCCCACCATTAAGGCCGTTCCTGCAGAGCTGTGCTCCTCCAGCAGCAGCATCTCCCCCGTCTGCCCATGAGCACACAACCAAGGCTGCTCTCTCTGCCTCTGCCTATGACACTGAAATAAATTGTTTTTCTCTGTGCACCAAACATACCTGTGCTGTGTCCTGTGGTCTGGGGGGGAGGGGGGGGGACACGCACCAGCTCAACCTGCAGCCATGGAGGTCACACGCAGACAGCATGTGGCAGAAATGGGACGTGGGGACACGGGAAGAGGGGGTGGCACAGGGCATCCCCATCCATCCTGCTGTTCCCTGGGGGGGAGAAAAGCTGCACACAGCTCGTGCTGGGCTGGTTCATGTGGCTGTGTCCTGCAGTGCCCACATCCCAGCAGATCCCCACCAGCTCCCTGAGCCCCTTGCACAGCAGTGCTTGTCCCCTGCACCCCACACCTCAGCACTGGGTGTCCTGGGCAGCCCCTCCTGCCCTTGAATGGGATCTCTGGATGCTGCTGAGACCCAGCTCAGCTGGTAACCCTGAGATGGAGGTGATGCTTTTGCAACCCACAAAGCAACCAGCAGTTTCCTGCTAGCCACAGTGTGGCAGAGGGGCAACAAATGATGCAGAGGGGCTCTGGGGATGCAGTGCTGCACGATGCAGCCCCATGCTTTTGTCTGTGCAGGGTGGCAGTTCCTTGGAGTCCAGCAGGTCCACGTGCCACCACCTGCTTGTGGGGACCTGACCCAAAAGCAGGATGGAGCTGTGCATTTGCGGGCAGCGGTGCATGGAGAGGGGAACCTCAGGCTTGGGGAGGGGGGGACTTGGCAGCACCAAGTTGGGGAAGGAAACGTGGGGCCGAGTGGTTGTTTGCACCCAGGGACGCCAGTCGTCGCTCTCCGACGCTGCGATTCAGCCACTGGGGAGCAGCTCTTGTTCCCCATTTGGGTGCTGTCCCCCTCCAGAACATCACTGCAGGTTTGGGGAGCATCACTGAGATGGGTGGGAGCGGAGGACCCGTGGCCCTGCCCTGAGGGGACACAGCAAACACCGCCCAGTGACTCCTGGTGATGACAGGTGGGGAATGAGGATGCAATTTGGGACTGTCGAGAAGCCTTAATGACAGAAGGAAGAGAAAGAAACAATAAAGTGAGTCAGGGATACCAGAATAAAAATCATGCAACAGATCTGCTTATTGCTCCCGGCTGCGAGAAGCGCCCTCCGAAAACACTCTTTGTTTTTGTGTCCCCACCTCTTCCCAGAACCTCCTGTCTAATTTTTACATCTTGTCATTATCTTCATCCTTTCAGAACCTGCTGCTGTTGCAAAACCTCCAGTTGAAGCTCAGGGCAGTACAGACCATGACCCCGGATTTTTTTTCCTTCCTTGAACTCAGTTTACTCCAAAGAACAAGAGGGAAAGTCTGGTGCCAGCGACGTGAAAGTAGCAAATAATGGAAAATCATCTGGAAACCCAACCGTTGCATGAAGATAACGCTTCCATCTTTGCTTGCGTTCAACCAGTTGATAATGCAGAAAACACGGGGCCTGCAACCGTGTTAAAAACACGTCCACATCACTCTGAACATCCCATCTTCCTGCTATGTTGGTGTGGCAGAGGACAGAACGCTCAGCACGTTGCCAAACCCGCAGCTTCGGCGCATCGGCTTGGCGGGCTCCACATTTCTGTCGATGTTTCCCCATTCTTTGTCCTGACGTGGGGGTGGCAGGACAGCATTTCTGAAGCCCGGTGGGTGCAACCAGGAACCGAGATGGGGACAGGCACAGAGGTCCCACCTCGCAATTTCCAGGGGTGGGAAATGCTAATTCAAGCTGTTGCTTGCACCAGGTGTGTCACTGCCTCTGATGAAAGAGATCCTCGGGTGCATATAAAGGGCCATCCAGGAGCTGGGATCACTACAACGGACCCATCCTCTGCAAACCTCCTCGCAGACAAGGGTGAGTGGCATTGGAGGGATTCCTGCAGCAGATGGGGGGATGAGGGTGAAGTGACTTTGTGCATCACTTCGTATCACACCTGTGTTGTTCCGTTTCCCCCTTTGGGGTGGTGGGTTAATACCACGTAATGGCATTTCTGTGCCACTGTTAGCAGGGGTGGAGAAGTTTCTGCCTTGGGGTGGCACCTGCTGAGAGCAGCACAACCTGGCAGTGCCTGGCAGCACGGTGTGGGGTGCTTGGCTTTGTCCCCTGACGGCCCCAAGCTCTGTCTGCAGGTATCCCACCATGTCCACGCACACCACCGCCGTACAACCCAAGGACCAGCAATTCCCAGGGAACTGCACTCTGGAAAAGGCCCTGGAATCCATCGTGAACATCTTCCACCAGTACAGCATCCGTGAGGGTCAGCTGGACCTCCTCAACTTCAATGACTTCCAGACAATGCTGACTGAGCAGGCACCCAACTTCCTGAAAGTCTGTGTGAGTGTCCTGGGGGGGGGCTCAGCTGAGCTGGTCCTGGGGGTGCATCAGTGGGAATGGGGTGCAAACATCTCTGAAGGGCTGTGGTCTATCAGATGCAGCGCAGCCATGCACTGTGGGACCAGCCATGCTCATAGAGTGGCTTAGGTTGGATCCACTGCAGAATGCCTTGGGTGGGAAGGGTCCTGAAAGATCCTAGGGCTGCAGAATCCCTTGGGTGGGAAGGGTCCTGAAAGATCCTAAGGCTGCAGAATGCCTTGGGTGGGAAGGGTCCTGAAAGATCCTAAGGCTGCAGAATGCCTTGGGTGGGAAGGGTCCTGAAAGATCCTAGGGCTGCAGAATGCCCTGGGTGGGAAGGGTCCTGAAAGATCGTAGGGCTGCAGAATGCCTTGGGTGGAAAAGGTCCTGAAAGATCGTAGGGCTGCAGAATGCCTTGGGTGGGAAGGGTCCTGAAAGATCCTAGGGCTGCAGAATGCCTTGGGTGGGAAGGGTCCTGAAAGATCCTAGAACCATGGAACTGTTGGGTTGGAAGGGACCTCACAGCCTCCCCACGCTGACCCTTGTTAGGAGCCGGGTGCCCCCCCAGCTCAAGCTGCCCAGGGCCCCATCCATGTCTTTGGGCACCTCCAGGGATGGGACACCCACAGTCCCACATAAGGCAAGACCCATCCTTCTCGGGAATAAAGATCCCAATGATCCCACATCCTCCAAACGCTTCTCAGCAATGAAAGGAACAGGGTGGGGGTGGTGCCCACCGGTGGGCACACAGCCTGGGGAGGGGCACTGACCCACACCCTGTCCCCCCTGCAGGGCAGGAGCCGTCCTGGGTACCTGCAGAAGCTCTTTGAGGAGACGGATCTGAATAAGGACAAGGAGCTGACGTTTGAGGAGTTCACCATCGTGCTGGCCAAGGTGACCGATGACGCGCACCGCATCATCCATAAGGATGACAGATGTAAGCCAGACAGCAACTGAGCCACCCCACACCATGGAGTCGAGCCCTGAGGAAGGACCTGGAGGGGTTTGCATGTAGGAATGGGGCACTGGCTGCGTCCAGCCCACTTGGGTCACCCATAAGATAATAAAGCATTGCCTGAACCTCCCTGAGTCCTTCGTATCTCTGTGCTCCTTTCTCAGGGTTGGGGGAGTGGGGACCATTTGTGGGAGAAGTGTTTGCCCAAGTGAAGGACCCCAAAAACCCATGGAGGAAGGGACTTGTGACAGCTGTGGTGAGTGGGCACCAACTGGGTCACTCATTGTCTGCCCAAGGCAAAGGGGGGAAAAAAGCCGGAGTGTGAATCCAGGGGAAAGAAACACACACAGAATGCATGAAAGTACATCATGTACACATAGCTTCCACTCCATGGGAAAGCCAGAGATTTTAGATTTTCTCTCTGCTGGAGCAACACAGGCACAGCACAACAGAGATGCACACTGGGGGCATCTCTGGTCCAGTCCCTGCCCACCAGTGACTCCCAGAGTGGTTCACCACCTCCAGAAGCATCTGGAGATCTCTGAGGAGGAGAGTCCACCACCTCTCTGGGCAGCCCATCCCAGTGCTCTGTCGCCATGGGACGAAGGAGTGCTTCCCACCCCTCACACCAACCCCTGTGTCTCAATTTGCCTCCTGTCCTGGCACTGGACACTGCTGGGAAAAGGCTGGGTTAAGGTTACGGTTAGAACCAGGAGGCTCAGGGTTAGGGTTAATGTTAGGGTTAGGGTTAATGTTAGGGTTAGGGTTTGGGCCGGGGGGTTCAGGGCAGCAGCTGGATGCTCATTTGTGCCCCCCAGGCAGCAGCAATGAGACATCAGAGCAGCTGCAGCTGTGGGCATCTCAGGCAGATCCAGCCACCACCACAGACCCCTTCCTGCTCAGGGTCTCTAGAACGTCTTGAGTTGGAAGGGTTCTTAAAGACCTGCCTTGCTCAGTGCATCCCCCTGATTTCACCACCCTAAAACCACATCTAGCAACCAGGACCTACTTCCTTCCCAATCTTATGCTAAACCTTCCAAGAAATGCAGCAGCACGAACCCCGCCTTGCAAGCCCTTCTCTTCTGCTCATAAATGTATTTGGAAAGCTCTTCAGCAAACACTGCCAAGCACGGGGTGCCCAGTCAGGGCTGGGTTCCCGCAAGCACTGCTGGTCCTGCTCACCCTGAACCAGCTCCTCTGTGCTGTGCACTGCCCGCTCCCACTCCCTGCCCCGCAGCAACGCTTGCCCAACGCTGCAGCCTCAGGGTTGGGATTGCAGCTCACCATGGCACAGTGCGTGGGTGCGACCGGGCTGGGAGGCTCTGCTGCACAGAGAGACCTGTTGAGCCCATTGGGATGATGTGCCATCACCTTCCTGGGACCCCGAAGTGGTACCTGGGCTCATGCTATGTGCCGCACTGAGCGACTGAATGACAGAAGATGCTCTGGGGTATCATTGCTGCTGCCTGGTGGGCACAACCGAGCATCCAGCTGCTGCCCTGAGCCCCTCGGCCCTAACCCTAACCTTAACTCTAACCCTAATCTTAACACTAACCCTAATCCTAACCCTAACCCTGAGCCCACCAGCCCTAACCCTAACCATAGCCCTAACCCTAACCTTGAATCCCCCGGCCCTAAATCTAATCTTAACCCTGAGCCCCCTGACCCCAGCTCTAACCCTAACAGTAACCCTAACAGTAACCCTAACCCTAACCTTGAACCCCCTGGCCCTAACCCTAATGCTAATCTTAACCTTATAACCCTGAGTCCCCCAGCCTGAGTCCTGGCCCTAACCCTAATCTTAGCCCAAAATCTAACAGTAACCCTAACCTTAATCCTAACCCTGAGCCTCCCAGCCCCAAACCTAACCCTAGCCTTAACCCTAACCCTAACAGTAACCCTAGCCTTAGCCCTAACCCCGAGCCCCTTAGCCCTAACCCTAACCTTAATCCGACCCCCCTGGCCCTAACCCTGAGCCCCCTAACCCTAACCTTGACCCTAACCCTGATCCTGAACCCCCTGGCTCTAACCCTAGCCCTAACCCTAAACTCCCTAACCCTAACCTTAACCTTGACCCTAATCCTGATCCTGAACCCCCTGGCTCTAACCCTAACCCTAACCCTGAGCTCCCTAACCCTAACCTTAACCTTGACCCTAATCCTGATCCTGAACCCCCTGGCTCTACCCCTAACCCTAACCCTGAGCCCCCCAGCCCACACTGTACCCTCAGCCCATCCTCTCCCCACCCCACCTCAGGATGAGACAGTGGCCAAAGCTCTGTTTCCTGAAATCGCTACCAAATTCTGCAACCGAGCGGATGGTCCCCAATGTTGTGAAACATCCCAGACCTTCCCTGGCTGTTACGTGCACCGGAGCATCGCGTTGTGAAACGTGCACCTCCCTGGCAGTGAGGGCTGGGCTGTGCCCCCCCCCCCAGCAGCCCCTGGCACTGCTGCCCCTTGGCTGCTCATTAGGAGCTGGGTGGCCCCACTTTGGCCCTCATTTGGCATTGGAGATGGGGGCCGTGCTCAGCAGGTTGGATGAACCCCAGCCAAGCCAGCTGAATCAGCAGGGATGGGGGGAGGGGGAGCTGTCATAAAGCTGGAAAATCTTGTTTTGCTCTTCTCTGCTCCCAACCTGCCTGCGCCCAGCCTCTGCTGCACCTGGAGTCAATAGGGCACAGTGCCACAAAGGGAAGACATGCAATAAAACAACAACAACAACAACAACCAACCAAAAACCCACCTTTCAGCCCCACCCAACCCCTGGGGCAAAACTGGGATGGGGAGAAACAGACCCAAAGAGCCACAATTGGAGCCGTGCAGGGCTGGGAGGCTGCAGGCTGTGTGCCTTTCCTGGAGAGCTGCTCGCTGCAGCGTCTGTGTCGCACAGACAGCCCCATTGGTGTGGAGCAGTGGGATTTTGGGATGCTACTGGCTGCACCAGGTCCACCAGGACAGCAGTGCTTTGGGAGCGGTGGAGAAGTGCCCTTGTAGAGGGGAATAAAACAGAGGGAAGCTGCCAAAATGGCTGGGCTTAGCAAGGGTGGCCAAGGGATGCTGGCTATGGGGACAAGGCCACCTCCCTGCCACCCAGAGAACATTGCAGGAAAAGCCACAGAGACCCCTTTTAAGGAACTACCCCCAAGCCTTAAGCAACACACCACGATGTCATGACGATGGACCGTAATGGGATGAAACAGAGGCATTTCACAAGCAGGGGCCGGGGCTGGCAGGCAGCCTATAAGAGATGCTGCTCTCCAGACCGGCTGCAGTTCAACCTGAGACGGTCATCTGCTGCTTCTCCAACATGAGCAAGGCAAGTCAAAGGGTGGTGGTGGGGGTTCTAAGGTCTCCATGCTCTTTTCCAGGTGCAGGTTGAGCCAGCAGAGGGGTGGGCACCTCCTCTTTGCCCTGTGAGCCTCCACGTGTTCCAGCAGAGGATGGAGCACCGATGGAGATGGGAATGGAACCCGTGGGGAGAGAGATGTGTCCTCATGGAAAAAAGCTGCCTGCAGTGTGGGATGGCCACCGAGGGGTATCAGATCTCAGGCTCAGCACCTGTACTGCCACAGAGGCGTAGTGGGAGCCTTGCCCCAGCTGCAGAAGGCTCATTCTGGGGGGAAAAAATCAGCTCTTAGATGTTATGTTCTGCTGCAGAACCCAGAGCCAGGGCTGCAGCCTCCTCTAGCCTTCCTTGGTTTGGAGATTACCCAAGCAAACAGCTCAAATTTAGCCTGAAAACAGAACAACTAAGAGCCAGGCTTGCATCCCCACCTGCCTGCAGGGAGCTGTGCTGATGTGCAAACATCTGCTGCAGTCCTGACCTCCTTCTGTGCCTCTGCCTCTCCCAGGGCTGCCAGACCCAGGGGCCGCTCTCCGAGCTGGAGAAAGCCATAGATGTCATCATCGATGTCTTCCACCAGTTCTCGAGACGGGAGGGGGACAAAGACACCCTGACCAAGAAGGAGCTGAAGCTCCTGATTGAGAAGCAGCTTGCCAACTACCTGAAGGTGAGCAGAGCTGGGGGAGGGATTCTTGTGCCCCAGGCTGGGAGGCAATTGGGTTGGATCCCACTGCCCCGCTGGTTTCTATCAGTCCAAGTGCCCTAGGGAGCAAATCCAGCCTAGCAGCCCCCTCCCAACGTGTTCCTGCCCCAGCTCTCCCCATCCAGCAGCATGAGATGCCATAAGGACAGATGAAGGACAGCCACCCTGGAGCAGCAGCTGGGATCTCCAGCAGCCCAGGAGGGTCTCAGCAAATCCGGGGGACCTCGGGGCTGTGACCAATGGCACTCTGCCTCTTCTCCTGCAGCACGTGAAGAATCAGGCCTCTATTGACCAAATCTTCAAGGATCTCGATGGCAACAAGGACCAGCAGCTGAGTTTTGGTGAAGTGATGCTCCTGATCATGCGGGTGACCGCCGCCACCCACGAGCACCTCCACTTCTGTGAGGACCAACAGCACCAGCACCAGCACCAACACCAGCACCAGCACAACCACTAAGGAGGGTTGAGCTGAAGGCACCCACCCAGAGCTCTGAGCTCCTGCTTCCCCTTCCAACCCCCTGCCCCCCATCCCTCCCCATTCCTCCGCTCCCTACTCCCAACCCTCTGCTCCTCCATCGCTTCAAGTTTGACGGTTTTGCTGCCAAATAAAGATTTGCCCTGAGGCTGTTGAAGCTTTCTTGTTTCTGCCTGTTATTTCTCACCTCGCTCTCCCCTTCAGCGTGGCTTCAAACCAGGAAGGTCAGATTTGGAGGCAGGCTGCAGGTTCCCAGAGGCAATACGGGTTTCTGGGAGAGCGTTGCTCATTGCAGAAGGTTTCACAGTGCCTCTTGCAATGTCCTCTACAGGTCAGAGCAGACCACAAAATCTGACCGACCTCCTCATTTCCAACTGAGAAAAATCGACTTTCGGAATGCTCTGCTGTGTCCTCAAACCAGGCTGCAGTGGTGGGTGACAGAGATGGGGGAAGAACCATTTTTAGGACACTTTGGCTGCACAACACCAGTGTTTGGCTCCCAACATCTTGGGTTTGCACGGAGGCAGCTATGAATGGCTGCTTTCAGGGGGTTGGAAATGCCTGAGATGCCACTGTGCAGCTTCATGCCGTGAACGCACACAGCAACTGATTTGAAAGGCTGATTTGCAAATGCCTTTCAGAGGAATGAAAAGGAACAGTTGTGATTTCCTAAGGGTGAGTGGAAGCCCTGAAATCACCCCGCTTGGTGAGGAAACTTGCCACCAGCTTCCCCAAAGCAGCAGCAGCCCCGGGGTAACACAAGACTGTTCCAAGTTTGCTTCACTGCTGCTGGTCAGGTTGCTTCAGCTTCCTTTAGGGTTGATTTTGACATTTGAAACATGTCTAACACCTTCCTACAGGCTAATACCTAATGGGGTGAACATGGGATCTGCTCAGCTCTGCACGCAGGGTTGGGTGACCCAGTGAAGCTGCATCCTGCATCCGAAAATGGGCCTTGCATCCCAAGCTGGGTCACACATCCCATCCTATAGCACTGTAGGGTCTCCATAGCAGATGGAGTCCCACACGCAGGGTGAGAGCAGAGCTGATTCCCTGCCACCCCCCTGCTGCAGTGCGTCCCGGAGCAAAGCTGACCCCAGGACGTGGCCACCCCAGGACGGAGCCGGCGTGGTTGCAGCAGTTGGGTTCTGCAGGAGCTCTCCTTACGCATTGACCTAAGCGCACAAACCCGGTTCTGGGGCCGCACGGGCTGTCCCTGCCCCTCCAGGATCCAGGATCCAACCAGGAAGCAGCAACAGGATATTTACCAACGCGGCGGGGCTGTGCGCTGCCCCGGGTGCGGGATTGCTGCTGCGTCACCGCTGGGGCTGCGACAAAGGATGCAGAGAACAAAAGTCCTGCTGCTCTGAGCACAGCTGAGGTGATCACCGAGTCCTGCTATGATGGAGAGTCCCCCAAACGCATCCCACAGCTCCAGCAGGGCTGCCAGACACAGAGGAGACCCGCAGCCACACGCTGCGCGCTTGGGCTGAGCCAGCTCTGGGATCAGGGCAGCGCATGGCACAACATCAGGGCCACGTTGTCCCTTCCAGGGTTGGAGACAGCACCCGAGCCACAAAGCCCCGTTGCTACGGGAGCACCTCTGCAGCAATACGGGGCAGGAGGACGCAGGGGAGCAGCTCCAGGCTTGTGGGTTGATCGTAGGTTGTCCTAAGGAAGGGTTCGGAGTTCGGAATGGAGGATGAGATTTGTGACAGAGCCCTGCTGCCACCTGCTGGCACCGGCCGCCCCCACCCCTCCTAGGAAGAGAAAAAAGGAGCTATAGCCTTCAGGGCTGGGCTTCGTAACGGTCCCATAACGAGGAGATGGGACCCAGCTGGGGCAGAACTGTGCTCCCCACCTTGGGACCTACCCAAGCATCCCCCCATGCGGCCATCGCACAACCAGGGATCAGCTGATGCTGGAGGACAACTCCGGTTCCAATCCCCTCCTCCAATGCGGCCAACGGGAGCAGCTCCACGTCCAGATGGTTTTGCAGGCTGGCCCAAAGAAGAAACCCCATAACCTCTTGTGACACCTGCACGGCACAGAGCGCTGCCCAATGTATCGCCATTGCACCCTATCATGGCAGCACCAAACAGAGCCAGGCTCTGCCCCCACGCACCTCCCTGCAGGGATTTATGACCGCAGGTAGGACCCCCTGATCCCCTCACCCCAACTCTGAACAGCCCCAGCTCCATATCTACAGAACTCAGAGGTCTTTTCCAACCTGAATGATTCCACCTTGCATTTGGTAACGCCATTTCCGCCCGACATGAATGTGTAAATTAAAGTCCTGAGCTGTCGCTTGAACACCACAATTTGCTGCTGTAGCAGTCAGCATTTCCAAGTCGTAATTCATTTCTGCTCCTGATGCAACCCCACGTGTCCAGTGACACAACGACACGCTCCTTGACATTACTAGATTACTGTCAGTTTACGGGAGGGCCATCACTGTATGGGAAACAGTAAGAAGCGATCTGAGCAACCTGATCTAGCTGCACGTGCCCCCATTAATTAATGGAGCTGGATCAGGTGGCCTTTATAAGCTTCATCAAACGATTCTAAAAATATCCCCAACTCACCAAATCCTAATGGGGGGAATTCCTTACGAATGGAGAGAATTAGGTGTCAAAGAAGAAGGGCTGAGATCATCAACATTTGGCTGACATATATCAAGTGCATTAATAATCCCCTTGGCATTGGGCAGCGGTGTCTCATGCTCAAAATAACCCTTTTGGAGGGCTATAAAACCCACTCAGCCCAGTCCTCTCCACTCACTGTCCCTTCCAGCCACTCTTCTTGTTGTTGCAGAGGTAAGGCCACTTCTCCTCGTGCTCCTGCCCAGAAGGAAGCAGCATGCACAGAGGTGCTGGAGTCCTAGAAGTGGGCACAGGGCAGCAGGAATGGGGTGGCTGGGGATGGGTGCACTGCTGACGGGAGCTCCATATGCTGCAGCAGGGTGATGGGTGGGAAACGGGTTTGGGGAGAGGCTGGAGGGGCTCCTTGTGTCGGCCTGGGGGTCTGCTCATACTGGAATGGACAAAGAAAGCCCAGAGAGAGAGGCAGAGCTGAGGGGGTATTTGGGATGGCTTGGGAAGATGCGGAAAGAAAGAGTTCAATGGGGGGATAAAGAGCAATATTGAAGAGAGAGAAGGGAGGGAGTGAGGGTGGATGAGAAGTGCAGCAAGGTCTCCTCTCACCAGAACCATCTCTTCCTCCAGGCAGCTTTGCTGACGCTCAGAAGAGATGGGTGCCAACAAGTCCTGCCACAGCCAGGAGTCCTCCTGCCACAGCTCCCAACCCTGCAACGGCTCGGGGTCCTCCTGCCATTCCAGCAACCAGAGCATCCCTGCCCCCGTGTACCCCTGCACGATGCCATGCCCTCCAGCACAGACCTACTGTGTGCCCACACAGTGCTATTCCCCACCGGTGCAAACCCTCTGCCCTCAGAACAGCAGCACAGCCAGCAAGCTGCCACCACCGTGCCCCAAGTTCTAACAGCAGGATCCAGCCGTTCACGCAGCTCTGCAGCCCCTGGACACCTCCCTGCCCAATGCACCGACCTCATCCTCGTTGCTTACCAGCTGTGATGCTTCTCCACGAGCATTCAAAGCAGTCAGAGGGCAATGCAATATTGGGGTTCAGCACCTCTGGTTCATTATTTGGGTCTTTCCGCCCGTGCAACGCATGATGTTTGCTGCCAACAGTTTCCTTCTTGCTTTGCTGCTTCCATCTTCAGCCAGGAAATAAAAGCTGCATTTCAATCATTCCGGAGTTGTTCAGTTGCTACTCTGTCCTATTCCATTTGTGGGTTTCGAGCTGTGTTTTAACCACTGGTGGACTCAGCCAAGGCGTGAGAAGCACCAAGGATGGGTAAAAGGCAGGAAAATGCCCACAGCACTGCACAGAGGGGCTGCAAGGACTGCACTGGATTAATCTTGGGTGAAAACTGAGTGTTTGCGCTGAGCAAATGGCTTCAGACACAACTGCTGTGCTCAGTCAGCTCCAACAGCAGCACTGCTTTTCCAGCACAGAGGGTGATCCATACAAAGCCCCACAGAAATCTGCCTCTCTTTCACTAACATCTCTGCTATTGCACTGCTCAGGGTTTCCCCATTTGCGATATCAGGGCACTCTCCTGCTTCCCTGCAGCTCACCAGTACCCTCCTTGATTGCCCTTACCTTCTTTCTTATTAGCTGGTGCCCATCCTTATCACTAATTAGGCTCTAACGAGTGGCAGTGACCTGGCGAAGCTGGGTTATTAGCATGAAGCTAAATGAACTCCATGGGAGGTGAAGCTCATGTTTTAGCAGATGGGAAGCTGACCTGGGGAAGAGCTGACCTGGAGAAAGAGGACTTGGTGGTCCCTTTTGTGATGGAAGGCCATGAGCCAAGCCCACGAGCAACTGGAAATGGAATGGGAACACAGGCTCGATGCCACCAGAAGTCAAACTGAATATCAGTAATGACTTCTCCTGTCCTCAGCATCTATGATGTCAGCACAGGGCACTGCTCGGTGCCCCTCCTGGCCTCCAGGTTGTCCTCATTGCTCCCCATCCTGACACTGGGCATCGCTGTGCAGAGCTGAGCTCCATCTCTATGCACCCCCTGGGGGATTTATGGCCGTGAGTGTGACCCCCTGAGCCCCCTCACCCCACGGACCCCCCAGCTGGGCTGTACGATCCTACGTGCTGACGCTGCTGAGGGCTCAGCGAGTTGTGTTTGCTATCAGCGTGGCCATCCTGGTGGGATGAGTGACAGCGGTCAGAGCAGCTCAACCCCAACCCTGGGGACGCACCGCCGCTCGGTGGCACCTTGGTGGCAGCAGATGCCAGGGAGGGAAGGGCGGAAGGGAACCGGTCTGAGTGATTCACTGCAAATTTCCGCCTCGTTCCCAGGGCGGATGTGCGCTAATTGGGGCGGAGGGAAGAGCGCAGCGCTGGAGGAGCCATTGCCATGCGTGGTCCTCCAGTCCTCCTCCACAATCACATCCTGTGGTGCCCAGCCACCCCCCAGCAGACCCCACTTTGTGTCCAGAGCCAGGATAGCAGCCCACCTCCTCACTTTATCAGCACAGATCTTTTCCAGGAGCTGCCATGGACAACAAGGGCCAGGAGCACCACAGGCTGCTCTGCTTTGCACCCAAACCCACCATGGCACAGAACCCACAGCAACTTGCTGCCTCTCCCTTCATCCCACCAAGGCAAAATTTAGCTCCTCCACCGCTCTCTGCAGCTCATTAACAACCCACTTAATTGCAGAGGTGCCTCTCCTGGCTGTATCAACAGCCATTCGTGGGCGGCCTGGGCGGCCTCCACAGCCCCTCCTAGCCCAGACACGCCGAGCAGAGTGATGCACTGCATGATCTCACCTGGCTCCCCACCAGATCTATGGGTGCAATGGGAGCTGGCACAGCCTGCAGGGCAGGGAGGGCTCAGAGGGCCCCATGCAGGTGTGCACACCCGGGTTCATTGACTGCCCTCAGAACACACAGGAATGAGGGCAGGCTTCCTGTCCGTGTGCCTTGCTGCTCCTTGTGCATTGCTCTGCCCCCGTGAGCCACCAAGTGACTTTGCTGTGAGAGGGAGCTCACAGCTCACATTCAGACCGATGGCCTTGTTCAGCTGGGCTGGCATCACCCAGGTGTCCCCTCGTTGTCATCACCCCCAAGGACAGGCATCTCTTTGGTGTCCCCTCACTGCCATCACCTCCAGGGGCAGGAATCACTTCGGTGTTTCCTCACTGCCACCTCTCCCAAGGACAGGCATCACTCCAGCATCTCCTCACTGCCATCATCCTTAAGGACAGGCATCATTCCAGTGCCTCTTCACTGTCACCTCCCCCAGGGACCAGCATCACTCCAGTATCTCCTCACTGGGGCAGGAGTCATGTCGGTGTCCCCTCACTGCCATCACCCCTGGGGTCACGCACTGGACCATACAAAACCCATTTTTTTTCCCGCATAAAGTTACTTTCTCAATGACTTTTCCAAAGCTTTGGCCATTGCAAAACCCCACAGAGTCACTGCAATCATAAAAGAAAAAAACCCCCCCAAGGACCACCAAAAGGAGGCATCCAGCAACGAAGGAAACCTCCCAACAACTCTATTTTCCACGCAGATCCCAGCAGCCTCCCACCACCAGCAGAGCCCCGGGCAGCGCTCACAGCCACAGCTCCATGCTGACCTACATTTTCGTTCTCAGGTAAACACCGTCGGCAGGCAGGAGGCCGAGGGAGGCTCCGTGGGAAGGGAGCGATGCAGAACAGGACGGACCGGGGGAAATCCTCAGCCTTCCCTCCCACCCTTCCCTGCCAGTGCGATCTGCGCCCGTCAGCTGGTGGACGCGGGTGAGAGGGTGAGTGTGTGCAGTTCCCTTTGGCACTTGAAATAATGTGGTTTTTTTCTTTCTTTCTTTTTTTTTTTTTTTGCTTTTTTGGGGTCATTTCGGTCCTCCCCGCAGGGCTCGGGGCAGCGACCAAAGGCACAGCCTCACTTCTCCCTACAGCTGATTCCTTCCTCCCAATGAGCGCTGGAGATCGCTGCGGGAATGAGGCACTTGCAAATTTAAGCAGGGGAAGGGAGAGTGAAGAAACAAAGCAAATGAAGGTGGAAATGCCATAGACAGCAAGGGTGGGGGCTGCCTGGCTTTCAGCATCCAGCAAGGCGAGGTTTCTCAGCAAACAAATTTAGAGAGGCTGAAATGATCTTCCATTACTGGAGGACTGTCGTGAGTACTATTGGTGATAGGTGAATGGTTGGACTGGATGATCTTGAAGGTCTTTTCCAAACTTGGTGATTCTGTGATTCTGAGGGGAGAAGGCAGAACTACCTTGCTGTGTCCTGATGCTTTTCTCCCCTCCAAGACCAGCAGCATCGCTCCAACATGTCCAAGCTCATCAAAGCCATCACTGACATGATGGATGGCAGTGCCAGGAGGGGGAAGAAATCCGAGTCCTTCAGCAGGAGTGAGTTTAAGAAGCTGATCCAGCAGGAGTTTGCTCCTGTCAAGGTATCAACATGGGCATGGTGCTGGGTGACATCTGGGGTTGGTTGATGAGAGCTCCTGCAGTGCTCACTCCACATCCAGCTTTAGAGTGAGATATCCCAAATCGCTGATTTTCCCAGGGTTCAGCTGTTATTGTGACCCCCCCCCTTTGTCTTCCTCTGCCCTTGGGATGGGGGAACACAGCCCTCACTTCAGCCTGGGGGGGGTCTGATGGTCTCCTGTCCTCCAGAGGTCCTCCACTAGCAAGTACCACTACATCGGCAGCCCGCTGGATTCAGACACCGAGCCCATGAACAAGAAGGAGAGGGGCTCCTCCAAAACCTGTGTGTACTGAGGGCTGCTCCAGGGGCACGGAGAGGAGGAGGTAAGGAGGGGCAGCAGGAGGGAGGTGCGCTGCATTGCCTTGATGTGCAGGGACAGATCCATCTGGGGCAGTGTGTCTGTCCCCCACCCAATTTTACCTCCCTCAGAGAAAATGGGATGGAGCTTTGCCTCCTGTTGGGGAGGGGGATTCCAGCAGCCCTCATAAAGCCAACAAAGAGGCAAGGTGATGATTGGGTGCCAGCTCCATGCAAAGCATTGCATCTACCTGGGGTGGGCGGTGGATGGATGCGGTTTGGGGGTTGACAGCTTTAATGGGGTGCTCATGGGTGGCTGCCCCATGGAGTTTTCTCCCCACAGGATCCCTGATTTCCCCCGTGGACGAAGCACAGAAGCAGTGGGCTCAGTGTGATTGCGCAGCGGGGGGGACGTGAGGATGTGCCCCACTCCACATATTACCTCCATGAGGAAAACTTGACTCTGTCTCTCCTATTTCCTTTGTCCCAGTGCTCCACAGGTGTCTCTTTGGGATGCTTTGCAAATGAGGCTTCAAGATTTGGGGTGCTGGGGCCAGATTTGTAAATGTAACGGCGGAGCAGGGGCTGATGCATCAACCCTGTCCTCTGCCAGCTCCTAGGGCCTTAATGAGTAGAAAGTGAAAAATCACTACTCAGAAGGGTTGGAATGAGCCGTGCAATTAGTTGACTCAGGCTGTCCAGTACTAATGAATAAAGAGAGGCAATTATTCGGGGAAAATTAAAGGTCTGTGGCTAGGAGCTCATCTCCAGATGATTTGAAGTCGACAGTGACATTCCTGTGGGTTTGAGGGGACCAGAAATGCCCCTCAGCACTACACAGGAGGTTTCAGCCCCATCAGTGCAGCTAGCTTGCTTTCCCATTGAAAAAAAGGGAATCCCTGCCTTCTTCTCTATTTTAATTTTAATTTTAGGAAAGCTTTTGGTCTCTGTAATCACCCTGCAGAGGGAGGCATGGAGGATGGGGAGCGGGGCTGCCTTCCCCCTCTGTGCTCAGCAGAGGTGTTACTCCCCGTAGGGAAACCAGTAGAACAATAGTGAGGGAGGAGGGCTGGCACTACAGAGATTGATCAGGTCTGTAATGTTTGTATCTTCAATCTTCGTCTCTGAGCTTTTGGGAAGTCAGGGTTTGACACGTAGCTCCTGGTAAGGACTCACTTTGCAATCATTTAAGCACAAGGATGAATGTTTGCTGCAGTAAGATATTTCCCCAAGCCAACATGAGCAGGATTTGGTCCTTCAGCTCTTACTGTGCCCAAAGTGTAAATATCCCAAAGTTTTTTTTTGGTTTATTTTTTGCCCTTTTTTTTTTTTCATAAATGTTTGTAACACCTTAAAAAAAGGCAATAAAAGAGGTACAAGGGGAAGCTGTCTGCTTGCCGTGAGTCCCAGCAACCAGCAGCTCAATGCTGCAGTGCAAACACTATGGAGGTGGGGCAGCCCAATGGGGATGGGGCAGGAGCACAAAGCCCTGTAGGGTCCGGGGTGGTCTGGGGTTGTTGAGAAACCCTGGGTGCATGGCAATCAATGGGATGTGGAGAGGTTTTTGGGTTTTCTCTGTCACTTGGGGGGGAGGGCAGAGCTAAGAGAACTCAGCGGTGATCCACATCGACTGCAGCCAGAGCGTCACAAGGGCTGAAGGAGAGAAAGGCAGCCCATGCATGGCATGAACACGCATGGGAAGTGAGGATGGGGAGCTTAAGGAGACGCGGAGACAGGAGAGCTCTGGTACACATCGTGCTTTATTGTGCTGCTGGCACCCAGGCTGAGCGCAGCCTCATGGGGCAGCAGTGGGGACAGCAGTATTGCACTTCAGGAGTGGGGACACAGGAGAGGGGTCTCAGCCGGGTGCCCTGGGGAGTCAGAGCTCTGTGGGTGCTCCATCACTTCATCTTCTGCGAGGGCAGCTGGTGGATCTGCTGCTGCTGCTGCTGCTGCTGCTGCTGCTGGTGGTAGTGGTACTGGACCTGAGGCTTCCCGTGGCAGCTGGAGCCACCGGAGCTGTGACAGCCACCGCTGCCACCAGAGCTGTGACATCCACCACCACCAGAACTGTGACAGCCACCACTGCCACCAGAGCTGTGACAGCCACCACTGCCACCACCGGAGCTGTGACAGCCGCCACCTCCACCAGAGCTGTGACAGCCGCCACCGGAGCTGTGACAGCCGCTGCTCTGCCGGGTGTAGCGCTCCTGTGAGTGGCACTGGTCCTTGTCCTGACGGGAGCACATGGCTGAGTGCTGGGTGTCCTATGGAGAGAGGGGCTGTCAGGGGCTGCCACGTGTCCCACCACCCCACAGCTCCCCATGCCCTCCCCATTTGCAGCCCCAACCCACCAACGCTACCCAAGGTCTCTGGATCCCTTTGGAGGGCTCTGAGTCTGGTGGCCCCACACCCATCCATGGAGGATCAGGTGGATGCCACCTCCTCCCTTTCACTCTGCCATCCCAGAGCATCCAATGCTTGCCTTCAACCTATGCTCCATGTCGTCCCCAGAGAAGCTAAGCCCATGCTGCTAGACTTACCCAAGCTTGAGAAGAAGGCAAGAGGAGGGAATGACAATCTCCAGGACAGGGGCAGTTTTATAGAGGTCCCAGATCCCTCTGCCCGGAAATGAGACAGCTCTCTGTCACTGCCATCTATTAATTTCATCCCCAATCCTCATCAAACCGCCCTCTGTTTACATCTCCTGCCTGACTCATTGGAGATTGGTATCACTCCTTTTTTTATCTGTTTCCTGTGCCACATAAGTATCTAATTGGCAGCCTCACCTGTTCCTAATAGGGAAACCTGTGGGTGCCAGGGTTTCCAAAGGCTCATCTGTTTGGGGTTTGTTTTGTAAATCAAATCCAGGCATAATTACAGCCCCATCCTATGAGGCTCCACTCTCAGAGTCTAATCCCTGCTATTGAGGCGGCCCTGGATATATCCAGAACTAATCCAGGCACAAAGGAGTGTGGAGTTGTTCACTCTTCTCCATTGGGAAGCTTGAGCTCCATTGATCTGAACAAAGCTGCTTCACAGAACTGTGGGATGGTTTGGGTTGGAAGGGGCCCCCAGTGACCAAGCAGACCAATGCTGTGGATGCACTCCCCTGGTCAGGCTGATCAAAGCCTCATCCCACCAGACTTTGGGCACATCCAATGACAAGGACATCCATGAGCATCCTGGTCCAGGATTTCACCACCTCACGGTGAAATATATCTTCCTTAAACCTTATTCCTTTCTTAAGACTTCCCGGAATTGCTCTGGAAAGGTGTCCTAGGAGTTTAACAGTGGTCTTCTAGCTTCCCTCCCTGGGCTGTGAGTTTCCCCCAAAGGCACTGAGCTGCCAGAAGGCACTCTTAGCGTTGGCTGGAAGCCTTGCTGTCACCACAAGGGGTCTCCAAGCAAAGCCCCCAACTCCTATCTGACAAAGACCCACTATTTCCATCATCTTCACCATAAGGATGGGAAACACAGATAAATTTAGAAGTGGGAGGGTAGAACCCCCTGGACTATCTGAGCTGAAAGCTGATGTCTTCCCCAGAAAGACTTCAGCTGTTCTTATCTCATGCACTGGGCACTGTTAGTGCTGCTGAGCTTTGGCCCTTTCCTGGAAGCTGCTGGGCAGATGCCCACTGGTGGGTGGGAGCTCCTGGCTGCTGTGTTCCACACGTGGCCCAGCCTGAGCTGGGTGGGATGAAGGGTGAAGTGATGGTCCGTAGGGTGTGAGCGGCTTTGCATCCGATGGGTGATGTCCATCCCAGTGGCTCCTGGAGCTGTCCCTTATCTGAGGGGTCAGTGGGTGGGAGGGTGGCAGAGCTCAGAGTATGAAATGTGGGTTGTGGGTTCTTCCTTAGCTCGCCACTGAAGACATACAAATCCACGTAGAAACTGCTGGCAGAGATTGTGAGGAGCAATTAGCAGCGAGCTGGGCGGGCACCACTGGGAGCTGCAAGCAGATCCATGCAGCTGTCAGAGCACTGAAGGGCTCCTGTGCATCCCTTCCACTACCCCAAGTGATGCCCCGTGACTGCAGCCTGAGAACAAATGCATTTCTGTGCATTTCTTTGCATTGCTTGAGCCTTGTGCAATCTGTTTTTGTCTTTTCCAGAAGGTGTTAGTGGCAGGCTCATCTTGTCCAGGTCAGGGGTGATGTACCGTGCAGGAGAATTTATTGCTTTTTGGGTGGTGATGTCATTCATGTAGTGAGAAAGGACACACAGAGGCATTCAGTGTAACCATGCACGAGGTTTCATAACTGTGTTTTCCTTGCAGTTGTTGGCCTCTCCCACCTGTCAGTTCAGCTTTTAGTTAAGAGCAGAAACGGCAGCAACATGGAAGCAAAGACGCCTCTGTCCTTTCTTTATTATTGTGGTTATAGGAAAAGGGCAACATTAATATCTGGAAACAACCAAATAATCCAAGAGGTAAAGGAAAGGAATGTCAGAACGTATGGCTAGCAAACACTTAAGGGGTTTTCTTGGGATTTTGAGGCATTGCTGCTGGTTCTGGTCACATGGAACAGGCTGTGGTTTATGGCTGCACTCCAGCTCCTTTTCAGCCTTTCGAAGGGCTGTGAGACCTTTGGGTGGGCTGCTTCCAGTCCTGGTTCCAACTCCCAGCTCTCAGTCCTAGTCCCATCTCCCAGCTTCCAGTCCCATCTCCCAGCTTCCAGTCCCATCTCCCAGCTTCCAGTCCCAGCTATGGAACCCCTTTCCTGGTGTCTCCCTGCCTTTCCAGCAGCACTGCCACATTCCATGTGCACAGAGAAATGCATCCCCCTGTTAAGATATATGACATTACCAACTCCATAGACCCAACATTCCACCAAAACCCAGCTACATCCCTTGTGTATGAATGAGAAAATGAAGATGGGGAGCTTAAGGAGACGCGGAGACAGGAGAGCTCTGGTACACATCGTGCTTTATTGTGCTGCTGGCACCCAGACTGAGCGCAGTCTCATGGGGCAGCAGTGGGGACAGCAGTATTGCCCCTCAGGAGTGGGGACACACAGGAGAGGGGTCTCAGCCGGGTGCCCTGGGGAGTCAGAGCTCTGTGGGTGCTCCATCACTTCATCTTCTGCGAGGGCAGCTGGTGGATCTGCTGCTGCTGCTGCTGCTGCTGCTGCTGCTGCTGGTGGTAGTGGTACTGGACCTGAGGCTTCCCGTGGCAGCTGGAGCCACCGGAGCTGTGACAGCCACCGCTGCCAGCGGAGCTGTGACATCCACCACCACCAGAACTGTGACAGCCACCACTGCCACCAGAGCTGTGACAGCCACCACTGCCACCACCGGAGCTGTGACAGCCGCCACCTCCACCAGAGCTGTGACAGCCGCTGCTCTGCTGGGTGTAGCGCTCCTGTGAGTGGCACTGGTCCTTGTCCTGACGGGAGCACATGGCTGAGTGCTGGGTGTCCTATGAAGAGAGGGGCTGTCAGGACGTCCTGCTTCTGCCTTGCCATGGAAAAGGAATCTGGAAGTTTTATTTATGCGCTCCTCCCAACTCCCACAGCCTCCAAACCTCAGAATCACAGAGCCATACAACAGGGTTGGGAAAGACCTTCATGATCCTCAGGACCATCAGCCTGCCTTACTGAGTGCAGTCAGATAACTTGACGTTAGCACATCACCAATCTGCAAAGCAACTCCCAGCACCTCTCCCCTTCTCTGCACTCTGCTTTCCTGCAGCATTCCCCCTTTGCTCCCTCATCAGCCCATCTCCCCATCAGGAGCACCCACAGGGCAGCCCAGAGCTCAGCCTTCTCCCAACCCTTCTGCCTCCATAGAGGTTTGACTGCTGCCCTTACCGCACTTCTCTGCAGTGAAGGGACGCGGAGATGATGAGGCTCTCTGGGACCACAGTGCTTTTATACCTTTTACCCACTCCGGAAGTGGAACACCTCCCCATTGCAGAACTCTATCTGCTTATTTCATTCATCAAAGATTTTTTTTTCTTTTTTTTTTTTTTTCCTTGCCTCCCCACTCTTTGGGTTGCTGTATGACTCACCGTGGCTGCGCTGGGTATCGCCTCTCTGCGTTCGTTCATTCCTGTGCTGCAGAGATGTTTAATTGCCAACCCTCCCTTTGCTGAGCCCCACTGGGGAGTGTGGGTGGCCCTGATTTCCACAAGATGTTTTGGTGTTCACTGCAGCTGGGGAGCACTCTGCCTTTAGTAGGGGAATAATCACAGAATCATTGCACACAGCTATGGAAAGGTCTTGAGGTGCTTTCCATGCCCATAAACCCATGAATGTGTCCAGAAGCACCAACAATGCCTTCTGTACTGCAGACAGCTCTACCCAAAGAGAGGTTTGAGTACAGCCACTGTCAGATGCTTTCTGCCAAAGTCAGCCAAAATGGGACATAACTGGAGAGAAAAAGAGAAAGGGCAGCTCCTATGGAGCTTTGTGTGGTCAAAAAGGTCTCTGCTGCTGTGAGAAGGACGAAAACAGGAATTAGGAATCCAGTTTGGTTCCTATTTTTGGAAGGTGATTCAGTTTGGTTGACTTTTGGCCCGTGGCTGATGGTGGGGTGTTGGTGTTGGTGGCTGTTGGAGGCCATGAGTGGAGCACCCATGAGTGCTGCCCCCGGGACTTTCCCTAAACCTGTAGCAACATCATTTATGGAGCTCTTTTCTCCGCTCCCCAATTACCCTGTAATTTGGCAACAAACCCAAAGGTTGTTTAGACCCACAGGAGCCTCAAGGCCAGGCACCAGGGCTAATTGCAAGCAACGATCTGAGATATTCCTTGCACCTTCCCTACACCTCTGGTGGGCATTGGGGCTGTGCTTCACATCACGGGTCCCATGTTGTCCTTTCTGTAACTATTCCCAGGAGGTATTTTAGGTATTTTATATTTATTATACAGGTAGTAAATGCAAGACTAAAAGCAATAATGCAAGCAGACAGCAGGAATAAGAAACTGCTCAGGTTTTGTCAATGCAAAAGTACTTGGAAAGCATGGAACCACCAGCAATGTCATAGTAGTTCATGGAAGTGCCCATCCAGCCTAATGCCAGCTCCTGTAAGGGGGACCTGGTGCCCAAACCTTTGGTTTTGAGATCCTGAGTGGTTCCCAGCACCAGAAAGCCTCTGACACATTCACTGCTGCTGGAACGTGGAGGGTTTTTAGAAAGGCGGAGGGCAGGGCTGTGTTAATGAATGAGGCATGCAACCCAAATGCTTCTTTTGTAATGCTTAATTGCTATTACGAGCTAAAACAGCGTCAGGGCAAACCGTACTCAGGTTGGATCCCTTCTTTTTTTATTTTTATTTATATTCTGTTCACTCATCAGAAGCAGAAATATAATAAATATTCTCTGTGAAAAAAATGCATTCAACGCAATTTGTTGCTGCGGGCTTCGTGCTGTGCTCAGCTCCTCCCATCTCTGTCGATCTGATGCTGTTGGGGGTCAGCAGCCCTGAGCACCTCCAGGTCCTGTGCATGTCCATCTCATGGGAACAGGGCTGCAGTTGGGCTGAAGGCAGAGCTGGAATCAGTGGCTCTTCCAACCAATGTCTATCCCCACACCAATGGTGGATGCCTGTGAGCATCGTGACACACTTGGGAGTCATCTTATCAGGGCAACAACCATTTATGTCACAAACGGCAAGAGCAGACCAATAAATTACACAATTTGGTTTAATTACCTGTTGAGAATGAATTTATCAGTTCATCTCGTACCACCGGCATCGCACAACACCCCTGGGCAGCCCAAGGCTCTCCAAGCACTGCTCAGAGGGGTTCTGGAGAGGCTGCCCAGGGGTTTGGCACTGGGAGGAGGGATTTCAACCTCCATCATGGCCCTAGAGGAGTGCTGTGGCCATAGAGTGGTCCCGAAGGCTTGAGTGTCACAGCCAATGGGGTTTCAGTGGGAGATTTGGGGTCTGCAACTCAGTGGGAAGGTGACACGGGAGGGGCTGTGGCTGTGTGAGCCAGATGGCATTTGTACATCTCCATTCTTCTTTACTTCATTAGGAGACCCTGAAGGAAAGGATGGCAGTGCCTACTCCTCAGCTCTGTGCTAATGGTGTGGCCTGTGGTGCCATGATGTGAAAGAAAAATCATGAACGCAAAAGTCTCATGTGCTGCAAATTGCAATGGATCATTTATTGTCAAAGATGGATAGATAGAACACAGAACACCGCGCCAGCGTGAACACGTGCAGTACATTTCTGGTGCCCACAGATAAACCCATCAGAGATTCAAGACTGACCAAGGCGGGGGAGGAGGGGAGGGAAGAGAAATTATGTTTTATGAGTGCTGGGAGACATGCAATGATTCCTGAACTTGTGCAGGACAGCAGGTAATATTCTGGTCACTTCATATTTGAGGACACTTGATAAATTTGCTGTTGGCAATCTTGTGGCTTTCCATGGCAGGATCCCCCGCTGCTCCCATGGCATCCAGATCCACTGCTCCCATGGCATCCAGACCCACCACTGCTCCTGTGGCATCCAGATCCACTGCTCCTATGGCATCCAAACCCACCACTGCTGCTATGGCACCTGGATCCACTGCTCCCATGGCACCCAGAGCCCCCGCTGCCCCCTCCACACCCCTCACTGCTGTGGCATGAGGACTGCTCCTGTCGGTGGCACTGGTCCTTGTCCTGGCGGGAGCACATCTTCGCAGACCTGCAGGAAAGACCATCACCTTTGAGTCTTGCAAAGGCAAGATTATGGATCAAGAACAGATGCTTATTATAGGCCTGGCTCTTGGAATATGGATTAAAATTAGCAGTGCTCATTGCCCTCCATGCCCTCTCTTGGGCAAATCTTTTACCTCAGTGCTTAGCAAAGACAGAAGGTAGATGTTAAAGCACTCAGGATGAGTGAGAAGTGGTAGCCAGACAGGATCTAGAGCTTGACTGGAAGATTCTCACCATCGGCAGTCTGAAGCAGTAAATTCTGAGTTTTCCTCACTTCTCTCTATTATTTACATACAGGAGAAGATAAGGAAGACATAAGGAATAAGCAAATGCATCAGAGAGAGAAGTGGGGACGAGAAGGGCAAGAGAAGGCCAAGAATTTGAGATAGGGACAAAGCTGGAGAGCACGTAAAGCACAGCACTGTGAGGAGCCAGACTTACTCTGTTCAGTGGGAGCACAAGAGGAGAAGTGAAGATGTGAGAATGAAGAGAAATGGTTATGAGGTCTTTTATAGGGAGCTGGAGTTTTTCCTCCGGAAACAAGGTGAGCTCCAGCAGGGGAGACTCAGTGGTTCACCACCGTGGGTGCTTTGCTAATTGGAGTTTTTCCTCTCTTGTTTTGACTCACCCTGTCACGAATGGATCAATATCCTGTCTTTGGGATCACCATTCCTTGTGTTACTCCATAAAAATGCTAATTGCCCTCCACGCCTCCTGTTCATGTGCAGGGATGGGAGGTTCTGGATGGGCTTGCTGCATTCCCCTGAAGTATCCGCCTAACACGAAGCTGCCATGAGCCCACGTGAGAAATGTGAACACATAGGAATGAGGGAAATGGGGTGGGATGTTGGATACGGGATCCTCTGAGCTGCCAAGGAATCCAGCGAATAAAAGGGGCCTGAAATCAGCGAAGAACTACATGGTGATGTGTAGGAAAAAATGAGCGTGTTTCAGCAGCCTAAGAAAAAATTATGTAGGTTGTGAGTGGGCGAAGGAGGCAAAGGGAGTTAGGAATGCAGGTATGAGCACACGATGGGAGGTGAGTGCAGAGATGTCCTGTCAATGAGAACATCCTGCAGTGACCCCGGGGCAGCAGGGCCAGCCCTGGTGGGTTATGAAAGGAAAGGAGAGGCCTATGGGGTCAAAACCCATCCCTGAGGTTTGGGGCTTTGGGGTGGGAGGCTTTGAGGCAAACTCCCACTGGACGCAGTTGGAGTGATGGGAATGGGGCATGCAGGCAATAGGATCTCAACTGGGGCATGGGAGTAGGATAAGAGAATGTATTTCTGAGTAAAACAGTGAAGAAGCACTAAAAGGAGTGCTGTGATATTGTTAACTCAGTCCTTCTGACCTGAAGGAGAGCCTTTAACCTAAACAGAGGGAATTGAAAGTCGTATGGGAGACAGAGAGCATCCAAACAGGAGGGTCAGACATCCATCCCATCCCTGCAGTGGGATGCTGGGACAATTCCCAGTATCGATACTGGTCCCCTTTCTCCACTTTTAACTGTATTAAAAGAGGGAAGGAATGTATTGTGATGTTTCTGGGCTCTTCCCTCTGTCCTCCATCCCCACCTGTAATGGGGATCCTTGTCACTGCCCATTTGGAGCTCTGCTTTGGGGAGGAAAGTGGCTTTCTGCCTACAGAGAGCACCAGGCCTGATCCCAGCCAGGACTCTAGAGGCCACTGTGATATTAATAATAGCACAGATTGAACTGAAATGAAACAGAGCTTGGGAGATTCATCACTGACCCACGGAGCTGAATCACCACTTTGCAAAGACCCATGAGCAGATCGGAAGCTGTCTGGAGATATTTCACAAACAGCAGAAGAATGAGGATTCTTGTGAAACTAGTATTCACAACGGGGCACTAATTACACCCCAGATCATCCAGATGGTGACAAACATGTTTATCACTTCTCTTGACGATAGAACACAGCAGGGAGGATGCTTAGACATTGCAGACCCATAGTCCTGACCCCATGGTGGGTGCCTGTGACCCACACAGGTATCAGGTGTGCAGCACCTGAGTTTTGGGAGAGGCTTCCCTGAGTCCCTTCGTGTTGTCTAGAAGTTGTTTCCATGCATAATTTGTTCCTTTTTTTTTTTTTTTTTAAATGAAAGAAATTGCAATTGTCTTAATACGAGTCTCAGCAGCTGGGTTTGGACCATGGTTTCTGAGTAGTTTGTATGTGGCCGTGATCCTTCTGTATTTCAGTTATTGGTTTTCTGATGATGAAGATGACGAATGAAGTACAGAACAAGTGTGGGACCTTGGGAAAATCTGTGGGAAACCTCCAAATTTCTCACTGATTTTTGCCTTGGAGGGAGCAATCCTCCAGCCCTCCTTATCCTTTCCCAGCAGCACCAGAGGGATACAGAGGTGGATTTGGATGCTGTGGCTGCAGTCCTTGGAGCAGTACTTGGTTTGGGGACTGTGTGCTCTGTAAGGTGTCCCAGCATCACCTTCACATGAGGAAAAGCCCAGTGAGGAGGGCTGCATGTTAAGAGATCCATGTATGCATACATAAAAACGCCAGCCCAGGAAGTGGTACCTGTATTAACTTCTTTTCCTCTCCATGTCGTGCTGCAGGGAAATCTCCATTACTGCTGCTGGGTAGCTGGTTCTGTGATGTGTCACATCCTGCAAGCTGGGGCAGGCAGGAGGCCGGGGCTGGGGACCATGGAGGATGGAGGCTCTGGGTTGGGTGAGGTGCAAGGATCCACCTGGAGCCACCTGGAGTCCCCTGAGAGCCACTTGCAACCACCTGGAGTCCCCTGGGAGCCACCTGGAGACACCTGGAGTTCTCTAGGAGCCACTTGGAGCCATCTGGAGTCCCGTGGGAGTTGCTTGGAGCCATCTGGAATACCCTAGGAGTCACCTGGAGCCTCCTGAGACGCAGAACCGTGAGTCACCGACACATCCCTGCTGTGTTACAAGGATCCTCCCAGAGAGCTCCTCCTCACCCCACCAGCCCTAGCCCTACTGGGACCTCAGGGTCTTCTGCCCAGTTACAGAGATCCAATTCCCCCTCAGTGTCAACCACTGCTATAATTTGAAATTTCCTTTGACTTGTGTTCCTGGCCAGGTCGTTCCCATTCTTCCCCCAGGACAAAGGCTCCATCTCCTTCAGCATTCCCTCTGGCTCTGCCTTTGCTCCCAATTCCTTTCCTGATCTTTTCCCCAGAACTGATTTTGGAGGCTTGGCGATGTAAATCAAACTGTGCCCGCTGCTCTCTCAGGGAATTAAATGATGTGTCAAGAAGAACCTTTCATTTTTACCTCTCTGATGCAGTCTATGTGGTTTCTTAAATATTAGTATATTAGTATTTAATTGCTGGGTTGCACAGAGTCCGTAACAAAAGCTGTTGGCTCCATCTCAGCAGGAAGCAGTGCCTTAGGAACAACTTGGCACCAAGTGAGACTGACCAGGAATCTCCAAGCCAGGGAGAGTGGGGATGCTGCAGACTTCAGCTCCCACCACAAGAAGGGGCAGAAGCAATTTAAAGAGACAGAGAGATGATTCGAAGAGTAGAAAGCATTGATACGAGGTGGTCATGAGCTGTATTTTTTTATTGTCTCTGTACCAGCCATGAAAGAACGAAGGGAGGTGAATCAATCACAGCACGAGGGTATTGCAGTATTACATGACTCACAAAGACAAGGAAAACACTTGGCATTGCACACTGAGACAGTGGGTTACGTCTTCAAATCACATCACGAGCAACATGACAGGAAGAGTGGAAATCTCCAAGGACATGTGGAACACCAGGGCAACACTATGAGAAGTTTTTCACTCATCCCCACTCTTTGCATCCCTTACTTTATCTTCCGGGCTGGTACCTTGCAGACCTGCTGCTGTTGCTGGCGGGGGATGCACTTGGCCGTGGGCACTTGCTGCACAGGGGCTGGCATGGGGCCGCACTGTGGGATGCACTGCACCGGCTCACTGCACTGTGGCTGCTGAACTGAACTGTGGCATCCCCCTCCGGAGGAGCCCTGGCACCGTTCGGAGCACACCGACCTCCCATAGCCCTGGCATCCTCCAGTTGACCCATAACTGTAGGTGGGTCTCCTGACACAGCTCGAACCACCACCTCCATGGCACGAACCCGAGGACCCCTGGCACCTCTCAGAGCACACCGACCTCCCATAGCCTTGGCATCCTCCAGTTGACCCATAGCTGTAGGTGGGCCTCCTGACACAGCTGGATCCGCCACCTCCATGGCACGAACCTGAGGACCCCTGGCACCTCTCGGAGCACACTGATCTCCCATAGCCCTGACATCCCCCCGTTGACCCATAGCTGTAGGTGGGTCTCCTGGCGCAGCTGGACCCTCCACCTCCATGGCACGACTCAGCAGTGGTGTAGCCTTGGCATCTCTCAGAGCAGACCGGCTGCCGGTAGCCGTAGTGCCGGTAGTTGTGCCCTCTCATGCCCTCCACGCCTTCGCCGTCGCACCGTGAGGAGCAGCAGTTGTTGTAGCCATAACGGAACGGTGTGCGCCGGGTGTCCAGCCAGGACCCAGCAGGGTCATACCAGGTGGAGTTCAGGTTGAAGTAGGACTCTCTTCCGGAGGAGTAGATCATGTTGGAGTTGCAGGGAAATACCTGAAAAACACAGATAGGTCTTCATTTCCACATCCACTCTTTTTATTTAGCTTCCCATGCATAGCCCAGCCCTGCTTGTCATCAAGACCGGATCTGAAAGACATTCTCGCTATCACCCAATATTTCCAAATCCTCTTCCTGACCTTGCACTGATTTTTTAATCTCCCGGCATAGAAGCAGCCATAAGGTGCTGCAGCACACAGTGGAACTGCTGAAAATCCCACACCCACATTCCCCAGTAGCTTCCCCTCTGCTTAGCCCCTGGTTAAGTGCAGTCCAAAGGAAGGCTCTTGTGTCCCCACTGCATGACCTCCTGCATCCCAACCACCTCAAACCTATCCCAGATGCTCTGAGCTGCCTTACCCAAGTGATGAGGGAAGGCAGACGCAGACCAGGGGAGCAGATTGTGAGAGGCAAAGGGACGGAGCTCTTTTATAGGGTTACAGATCTTCTCCCTGTAAATGAAACACACTGCAGGAACGAGGACTAAATTATTTATTGACTAAACATCCCTTCCATTTGGATGCTGTTCCCAGGACTTGGCATGTTCTGCTTGACTCATGATTCTTGATAAGTATCTCTTAATTATACCACAGTTACTGAGAAGTGCACATAAAGGAACTGCAGTGCTCAAGCTCATATGGGCTCTATGAGGCAGGTAATAACGCACTTATTGCCCAGCTGAGAGAACCGAGACACTGAGTGGAGGCTGATGGGTGACCAATGAGTCAGGAGCCTTCATGCGCACAGTGTTTCTGCCCTGGCATTCCCTCTACTCCCCATAGGGGCACCTCCAGGTGCCTGAAGGACAAATAGGGACTGGGAACAGCCAGCACTGAGTCACTGAGAGCAAACCATGCCGATGGGTTTGGTGTTGAAGGGACTGATTTTGTGGATGGGGAGTGAAGTGGATGGAGCCCCTTCCATTTCTTCCCGGCTCTGCAGTGCCCTTGGTAATCCCAGCTCTGGGCAGAGGTTCCCGTAGAGCTGTGATGGGAGGAGGTTGGGAAAAACGAATGGACTCAGGGAGGGATTTTGGAAGTTAAAGCTTCAGTGGAAGTGGGATTTCCTTGGAGATAAAAATCAATCATGGTGGTTTTCTGCCTAAAGTAAATGTGTTTTTTTTCCCTCCTCTGGTTTTCCTTGGGGTTGCTAGGGACATTTGGGGCTGTGACTGGGGGCAATACGAAGAAAGAACACTGTGTATGAATGCATTCAGGGAAAGATTTGCTGGTAAAGCAGCACACTAACAGTGGGTGAAGAGCCGGATTGTGCTTCCACAGAGTGAAAGCATTCCTGGCATGCACAGACACACCTCACGTGCTGGGACACATGCCTAATTATCATGATTAACATTTCCATGATGGATGGCGTCCCGGTGTGGTGTTACTGCCTGGTTAATGGGGTGGTAGCAACACGGGGAGCAAACAGCTGGTACTAGGGTCACTCAGTGGTGGGGTGTGTGACGGACCATGGGGAGCTCTATCCATCGCCCCTCTGGTGGGTACCACCATGCAGGGGAGTACACAGCACACAGCTGCAGCTCAGCCCAATGAAACAGCCGTAGTTGGGGCTGAGGTCCTCATGTGTGAACTCAGATTCTGTTTTCCACTTAACAGATTTCCTTATGAGAACCGTAATGACTTTTAATATCTGTTCATCGTAATGTTGGGGGTAAAAGAAGAAGGAACCAAGACCAAAATTCAGTGGAATTTTGTCAACTTTATTATTGAATACACAGGGAGAAAGTCAACTTGCAAGAGTCTCCGCTGCTCCTGCCCTCACAGTGTGTGCCTTTTTCCAACCCTTGTTTGGAACAGTTCTGAGATTATGATGCACTGAAGCTGTGAGAGAAAGAGCACTTGTTATCAGCTGCCTGCACCTCCTGGTGTTCATCCATCATCTGGATGCTTGTCTTCCCCCCAGGGGGGAGCCCCAGGAGCAAAGTAGGGCTGGGGTGATTGAGGTCTGTTCTTTGGTGGAGAAAACCCCTGGGAATTTCATAGCATTGTGGAATGGTTTGGGTTGGGAGGGACCTTAAAGATTAACAGATCCAACCCCCTGCCATGGGCAGAACACCTCCCACCAGGTCGGGCTGCCCAGGGTTCCATCCAGCCTGGGCCTGAGCACCTCCAGTGATGGGGCATCCACGTCTTCCCCAAGCAGCTGTGCCTGGAACTGGATTTAGAGTGTTGGTGCCATCACAAAGCAGGGGACCATGTCCCTGAAATCCTCGAAGTGTGCAGAGCAGCAGCCAGAAAGCAGAAGTGGCAGCACCAGCAGCTTGGGCAAAAAGCAGAGCACCTCCACGCCGAGCTTGGGGGCAACAGTGTGGAGCAATGCGCTGGCGTGGGACCCCTCCTCATTTCTTATGCTGAAAGGGTGGCAAGATCTGCACTTGCTTGCACTGGTGCTGGCCAGGATGCTGTGGCAAGGGCACAGCAGTGGGGCAGCAGTGCTGGACAGGAGGATGGCAGTGCTGGACAGATGGACGGCAGTGCTGGACAGGAGGACGGCAGTGCTGGACAGATGGACGGCAGTGCTGGACAGGCGGATGGCAGTAGGGGATGGAGGGACAGCGGTGCTGCAAGGGTTGAGGATGCAGTGTGATGGGCTCCTCGGAGGGACACTGCTCCACTCTTCTGCGGGGCTTAATGCAGCCATGGTCCTCGCTCTGCAGTGGTGGTCGGTACTGCTGCAGTGGCCGGCGGTGGATTTTCACTGGTGGGCAGACGGGCTGCACAGGGCTCACCTCCACCCGCCGTCGGGGTTTACCACAATCCCAGCTGTGCTGTGCTGGGCAACAGCCGCGGGGCGGGCAGGGCTCTATGGGTTGGCAGCCCTGTGGCACGCTCTGGCAGGACCCCTCGATGTCGTGGCTGAGGCTGCTACGGTCGTGGCATGGAGACAGATCTGGGATGCTCACGGGGCTGTCATGGCAACCGCAGGTTGCATCATCGTTGCAAGCATCCAAATCGTCTTCGCCCTTACGGTACTGCATCGTGCAGCAGAGATGGCCAAGCCCTCGGGGATAAACAGGCTGGGAAAAAGAAAACAATGGAGTTTTGCATTTGGGGGCTGTTTCTATGCAAAAATTAGGAATCTGAGACAGCAGGGGGAATCCAACTCACCCTGTGACCGCTGGCGTGTGGCTGAGCAGTGTCCAAGTCCTGAGGACCGCGCCGGAGCCAAAAGCTTTTATATACAGTTGTGTTCTCCTGGCAGTGAGACATGCCATGGGAATTAATAGCTGAGCACTGAGTGCCACTTCTGCATGGTTTTTTTTTTCTTTTTTTTTTTTTTTTCTGGCACTTACTGTTGGATTAATCACCTGCAATTAGCATCTCCCTTGCTGTAATGTCAGCGTAGCTCTTTGCATATGCATTGGCCATTATCTAATTAGTTCTCCCATCGGTCATGCTCAAATAGGCTGTTACCTAATGTACGTCAGATGGGATATGGGATAAGGATACCTGGAATGCCGTGATGCTGACTGATGTTGCCAGAAAGTCTCGTGGCAGTGGAAAACCCACCAGTGGGAATGGGGGTCCCACATCCCACACTCAATTGCCTGCCCTGGAATGGGATGTTGGAGCAATGTGCAAATGGTGATGGGTTTCCATGGGGAGGGTTCAAAGAAGGTAAAGATTAACCCACCCTAGAAAACGAATAACCTTGCCAAAACAAATGGCTTTTTATTATTAATATATTTTTTTTTCCAAAGGAAAATTTGGAAAAAGAATGAATTCTTCTTTTATTAATGTCTGCTTGATTTTTGCACTCTGTTTCAGCCTACCTGGTCACCCCTAAGCCCTGTGGCAGTGGAGTGGGCTTTCACCCCAAGCCACTCTTTGGGTTTTTCACCCACTCTGGGAAATAAGCACTGGTGCTGCTCAACACCAGTGAGGATTTTCTGCCTTTTCATCCCAAGTGAACGGGTTCAGCACCAAACGCCCTTTTATGCTCTGCAAATCTGGAATGAGGACAACAGAGAGCGGTGCTGACCTCACCAACCAACGATGCCATGCTTTGTCCAGGGCCGTGTCCACCTCCTGATGGTTCTGCATTGACTCACTGCCTGTGGAGCTCTTCCTCTTTGCATTTCTGATTAAACACCAGCAGAGCATCTCTCTCAGCAGCCTCAGGCTGTCCGTGCAAAAGGCGCTCCCACTCCGCAGCGGAGCTCTGGAGGTGATGCTCTGAGTTTGTCTGAGCAGCGGTGGGGTTTGAATCATGGGGAAAAGCATGTGCAGAACGCAGGGGTGTGACCACAGGGCTTCATTGGGATGATTTCTTCTTTAGCTCCAGGAAAAAACGTAATTGCTTTGCAGGGAGGCACAGGACTTGCTTGTAAGGATGGAAAAACCCTTGGTGAAGAGCCAGCAGGAGTTTTGATTTACAGCTCGTTGCTGCAGTCCCACGACGATGCTGCTTCTATAGAATTTGTTTTTATTTATTTATTTTTTAAATCACATTAGAAAAGATGTTTTGCCCTTCCCATGGAATTTTGCAAATATTTCACTTCTGGATCTCACTGCCATGTTTTAATAGAACCCCAGGTGGAATTAGACAGCATTCCTGAACCCTTCCAACTACATTTGTACCTCCTTATCTTTCATCGACTCTCCCTTCACCATCTGTCTTAGTTTGGACACTTGCTTGTCTATTTATATTATTGGTAAAGTATTGGTCTGCTATGAAGCTTTACTCCTCAGCACATGCATTGGGAAAGTTTCCATTAACAAGAGGGCCTTTATCTCTGCTGTAGGGTTATAAAGGTGCTTCTATTGCAGATGGTTCTTCTTGTAAGCATGAAAAGATGGCAGGGACTGCAATGTCTTGGCACACTGACCCCAGCAAGTGCTGCTTGTCCTCAGGTGAGCACTGAGCCAGAAAGTTCACTGTGTGCCCCAGGGTGCTGCCATTGGGAGCATGCTGAGTTGTTGGCAAATTCCTTGTAGTCAGAAAGTAAGCAGTTGATAAAAAAAGTCCCAGATCAGAGCTATGGCTTAAAACAAAATGGAAAAGGAATTGACACAGACCAGAAGTTTGCAGTGTCATAAGGCACAGCTTTTATTGTCTTTCATGACTAATTGGAGATTAAAGCACGGAAGGAGAGCATCCCATACACCAAGAGGAAAATTAACAGCAGGATTAGTGCTCACAAAGGATAAACCACACTGATCAGCGAGGAGAAACTTCAAAGCACATTCCAGGCATTTGGTGATGAAAGGTAAGCAAAGAAGAGGAGAGATCTGCAGTCTCTAAGCAAAGAAGGAGGAACATCCATGGCCGTGTCCGTATCCATGTCCATATCCAGCAGCGAGGAGCCAGGTGGGAGCAGCAGGAGCGCAGCAGCAGGGGAGCTGAGCACAGCCTTGTTCTGCACCCAGGGCTTTAGTTGCCACAGCCGCAGCAGCCACCGTTGTTGTTGTTGCTGCTCAGGGTGTAGCAGCAGGTCATGGGCATGCAGCAGGGCGTGGGGCAGCAGTACTGAGAGGGATAGCAGCACGGTGTCTTGCAGCACCTCGGACTGCTGTAGCAGCAGACGGTGTAGTTGTTGTTGCTGTTGCCACCGCAGCACCCGCAGCCTCCGTTGGGCATGGTGATGGTTGTGTGGGCAGAGCTGGAAGGGAACAAAAAGAGTCAGGCTGTGACGGGGAGCAGATTCGGAAATGCAGAATTTATTCAGTGCTCTCTCACTCAGTGTCAGAGATTCAAGGAGCTGAAACCTGCTCCTGTGGTATTTTTTTGGTAATAAGTCTTGCCTATAACTTCTGCCTGTCTTTCTGCTGCAGTGGAGATACCCACCTCCTCATCCCTGACAATGTAGCAGCAGTCATACAGCACTGCTCAGGCAGTCCCTGGCCTGAAATGCTCCCACTGCTCTGAATGGCTCCACTGACGCTCTCACGGCCTCTCCATCCCAAGGCTCCCAGCAAATCCCTTCCTAAAGCCCAGTGTTAGCCAAAGACCCAACTCAGCTACCCATCTCTATTCGGATATCCATAGCGTTTCTCTTCTGTGAATAGGAAGGAAGGTTAAAAGCTCTCACTTACCCTGCTGTACGGTGAGGAGAATTGGAGAGAAGAGGAGAGGAGCGAATGAAGTGCTCTAGACCCTGAGACCTTTTATAGTCCCTTCGTACACCCTCCTCCTGGAAGTGAGACAGGCATTGACCATTCAGACTTCCCTGTTTACTAACCCAAACCCATACTTCTTAGCTATACGTGTCTTCTGATGTTTACTCTTTGCCTTATTATCTGTGATCACAACCTTTATTTTGCCTCATAACTATTTAGCCTGCAGATAATCAAAGGGCTCCCATGAATACTAATGAATTTGTCCTTGCTGCAGCTTTGCATGGGAGCCAAAAAATGCATCCCTGCATCCGTTTGACCAACGTGGACTGTGACGGCCACAGATGCTCAGGGATTTACTCAGCAGTAGTTGATGCTGAGTCAGTGTGAGGACTGAAACCGAAGCCCCCCAGGCTGTGTTTTTTGGGTGTGTGATGGGATGTTTCACCGGACCGGAGTCTGAAACATACGTTTGGTGAATTTCATGAAACTATGTATGTTTTTTTCCTGGTCACAGGACACGCGTTTGAGGAAGGGGCATGCAGATCATGTGCTTGGGACATGTCAGGGTCGCATCAGTTCCTGGGTCCTGGTCACCTACACGTGACTCCACGTGATCATCATTCCCCCCTGATCTCAAGAGCGTCTTTGCGTTGTCCTTTGGTTTGCCTAAATTTCTGTACATCCTCCAGGCTGGGAGGTCCAACTTTGCGTTGGGCATTACCAAGACAAAGAAGAGTGCTTCAGTTCCTGCTTTGCTCTGCCAGGTCTGCTTCCCTGGGAGTATTTTCTGAGACTCTGAACTGAATTGGCCTCCCTGTGGAATATTTTGCATTTTAATTAAAAAGTTGAGGGACTGCACTTGTGCAAATGGCGACGTGAGGAGGTACAGCTCTGGGGAAGGGTGTGATGCATGATAACCTCAGGAAGTTCAGCAAGACTGAGTGCATGGTCCTGCACTGGGGTCAGGGCAACCCTGGCTGGTGAATGCAGTGCTGTGGGGAAGGAGTTGAGGTTCTGGTGGATGTTGGAAATGAGCTGTCAATGTGCACACATCCCCAGAAAGGCAGCAGGGGATGCACCAAAAGCAGTGTTCCCTGTGCAAGACGGCACCTCTGCTGTGGAGACAGCTGTGGGGTTACTGAGTCTGAGGAAAAGAAAGAGAGACTTCACTGCAACCTTTCAGAGTATAAAAATGGGGAGGGAGAGATGTTTTGCCAGGGCCTGTACAGACAGCATGGACTGAGAGAAGCTGAGGGCAGGAGAGTTAACCAGCACAGAAAACCGGTCCCAGGTGCGGTCATGGGGCTCAGCAGGAGGCAGAGACTGCAGCCATGCAGGAAGAGATGTCGCTGAGGTGGAACCATCTTCTGGGAGGGGAGAGGGAGAAGGAAGCTCCAGGTAAAGCCTTGGGCAACTGAGCCAGGTGGAATGAACGCTCGTTTAACGCTGGCCTCCTGTGCCTTTTGCTGTGGGGCTGGATGCTGGCAGAGACACAGAGTACTCAGCAGGAAGTTTTTCTGTGACTGAGATTTGTGGCTCTCGTTTGAAGGTTTTGCCCCATTGCCCTAAGAAGAGAGATGCCTAATGAGCGGATGGCAGAGCTCGCCTGGTGAGTTCCCTGCGTCTGCCCTGCGTCCTATGATGCTGAGCTGCTGCCAGCCCTGAGTGTATTAGGATCCTGCTTTGCTTTCTGCACCATGCAAGGGGGACAGATGTGGTTGTAGCACTGCTTCACCCTGCATTAAATCCTGCCAGCTCCTTCCCAGGCTTTGCTGGAATGAGAGTCATTCCTTGAGCAGAATGCTGGAGAAGGAACACCTGTAATTGCAAGGTCTCCAGGCAGGGAAGGAGAACATGAATGGCATTTCCTTTCTAGCAGATCCCTCCTGAGGAGGCATACATTGCCTGACTGTGAGAACTGATTAATTTATAGGGAATTAATGGGGCGGAATCAAAAGGGCACACTTCACTTGCACCTTCAAGCAGGAAAAGTTTTCATTTGCAAATCCTGCAGTGGGAAGAGATGAGGATCTAAGTGGGCACCTCCCACTCATGATAGTGATGTGTTTGTAACTAGGATACTCATGGACTTCAGTGGGTGGGCTACAGATCCTCGTGCAAAGGGACTGATGTGGGGTGCAATCAGCTAAAGGGAGTTAGACGCAGACTGAGGATCACAGAGCAGAGCTCACATGCTGTCTTATGGTGTAACCCCAAATGACCCAACCACTCCTTGAAGGTGATGGAGGCATCTCAGATTTTCTTCCACCTCCTGAGCTCTGTATTGGGAAACCCAGACATTTTGGTACAGACAGGATGTCCTTCTCATAAGTTAAACTGTTTGTAGGGATTCTCCATAGGTGCTTAAGTAAACCTACAGCTGGTTGAAACACACAAAGCTTTCCTATATGTGACATGCCTATGTCAGTGTTCCCAGAAGTCATTCACACCCATCACAAGTTTATATATTATTTTCTATTTCTTTGTAGTTTTACAGCAAAAGTAGGACGGCTGCTTGCCCAGACACCCAGCTTATACCTGTCTAGCCTCATGCACAAGCTCAGAGCTGCACTGGGGACACCGAGATGTTCATTCTGTGCTCAAAGCCCCCCAGTTCACACCATCTATCCAGCAGCAGCCCATTGCTGGAAGAAAATGCAAAGAGAACGTGATAGATGAGGTGATGCACTCCGGATGCACCAGGTAGCAAACAGACAACCACAAGTTCTGCAGTGCTATGAACTACAGGCTTTAATAGGTATATATATATTATTTTTTTCCAGGCAGATTGAAGCGAAACAGAGATGAAAAGCATTTAACATCCCATACACCAAGAGGCAAAGTTAACAGCAGGACTAGTGCTTGCAAAGGAAAATCACACTGATCAGTGGGTAGAAACTTCAAAGCACATTCCAGGCATTTGGTGATGAAAGAGCAAAGAAAAGGAGAGATCTGCAGTCTCTAAGCAAAGAGGGTGCTTAGGGCCGTATCCATATCCATATCCAGCAGCAAGGAGCCAGGTGGGAAGCGCAGCAGCAGGGGAATGAGCACAGCCTTGCCCTGTGCCCAGAGCTTCAGTTGCCACAGCCGCAGCAGCCACTGTTGTTGTTGTTGTTGCTCATGGTGTAGCAGCAGGTCATGGGCATGCAGCAGGGCGTGGGGCAGCACTGCGATGGGCAGCAGCTCTGTGATGGGCAGCAGCACTGCGAGGGGTAGCAGCACTGTGAGGGGCAGCAGCTCTGTGTCTTGCAGCACGGCGTCTTGCAGGACTTGCTGCTGGTGTAGCAGCAGACGGTGCAGTTATTGCCACCACCGCAGCATCCGTTGGGCATGGTGTTGGTAGGAGTGTAGGCAAAGCTGGAAAGGAACAGGAGTCTCATTTTCTCGGCCTGAATTTCAGCTTATGCAGCTTAAGGCATCCTTATCCCCAAGTCCATCCCAAACTGGATGGCAAAGTCCAGAATCCCAAGACAGCCTGTCCCTGAGATCTCCATGTTCTGGCGTCGGCCACCAGTGCATTTGGCTCAGTGGCCATCAAAAGGAAGCCACCCAGGTGGACCCCAAAACCAATCTCTAGAACTGACCTCAAACAAGACAGTGTAGGAAATCACAGATAACTTCCTACGGAGCACACAGATACAATACAACACAGATGAGAAAGCAAGCTTCAAGCTCCAACTTACCCTGTTGACCAGAGAGGACAGGTGAGAGGAACTCAAGACGAGTGAATGAAGAGTTGAGTGGTGGGCAGCCTTTTATATGGCTCCAAAGGGTACCCCTGGAAATGAGGCATTATTCAGCAATTCACCCTTTATCCCCTCAATGCATGCCTCTCACATGTCTTCCTGTACTTAATCTTGACTTCTTTCTGCTTGCTCACCACCTCAGTGCTGCCTCATAATTAGTTGCACGTATGAACAACAGGTGCAAATTTTCTAATCAATTTACATTAATGGGAATGGGACGTAGCTATACAGTGATCCCATCCGCTTCCTCAGGAATGACCTTGAAACACTCAGCAAATTGCTCGGGGTGCTGAAGCAGGTGGGAGAACCATGACTGGAAAAAGGAAATGTCATTCATTGTTCACGTCCCCCCTCAGCTGCAATTTTGGGGGACCAGTAGACAAAACTGGTAAATGTGAATTGCTTTTTTCCTGCCTCTGAGAGGTGGTTGTGCATCCAAAGTTGGTGGAAGTCTTTCTCTTTTCCCATTGTGCATAGGACTGTTACAGTGGTGCTTTGTACTCACAACTACACGTTTTATTTCTTAGATACATAGAGCTTTCCTCTGCATTGTTTCAATGTTTTCCATTTTCTGAGGTTGTTTCTAGGGCATGCGAGGCGAAGGTAGTTTGGTTCTCATGGCATGATTAATTTGTTTCATCAGTTAGTTGAGTATTTCAGACTAAGGATTTGATTCTGTGTCCTTCGCAAGCATGATGTTCAAGGAAACTAATCCTGATCACATTTCCCCATGCTAATACTCTGTACTTCCAATGGTCCCAACCTGCGAACGCTCTGATTGTGTGATTCTGTTGGAAACAGTGAAGATGCCATGAAACAGGTTTGGGGATGAGAAAATGTACTGTGGCCATTGGACATCTCCGTGTGACAAGAAGATGCTGATTTTCCGTTGAGAATGATATAGGATCAGAGTTCCAAGATGCTGAAGTAGCACCTATTTGTGGCAATTAAAATCTGCTGTCACATTCAGCAGGCTCAGAGCGTGTGGCTGGAGTGATGGCAGGTGACCCATGATGGCTGGGACACGTAATTTCCTCCTAAGATGTGAATAGAATCTCCAATGACATTGGTGTCTCTCCTGGAATTGTCCCCAGGCGAGCATTGGCCACACAATAATAGGCAGATACCTGCTGCAGGAGGTAATGTCCTCTTTGGGCAAGCACTCCAACATGCCATCCACCAAATAAATTATTTATTGCACTTTTATCAGGCTTGATTGTTGGTTGTGTTGAGGGACATGGTTTAATGAGAACTATTGGTGATAGGCAAATGGTTGGACTGGATGATCTTCAAGGTCTTTTCCAACCTTGGTAGTCCTATGATTCTATGATTCTATGAGTCTATGATTCTATATCGGCCAGGATGGTTCCTTTGTAGGAATGGACATGAACCTCAAACGCTGTTGTTAATCAGGGTTTTATACATGTGTTGAGGAGATACTGAGACAAAATGAGTCAGAAATATCAGAGATCTTGGATCTTGCATGCATTACAAGGGAAGCCATGTCTTTGTAAAATTCCATGGTGGTTACATGAGTTTGGGAGTGGCAGTACCTTTATGAAATGGGAAGAATCTACAATGGCAGCTTTTCCAGCACGTGCTGAAATTGACAATCATAAGATTTATTTCATGACAGAACACACTTCTGATTGGGTTTGCTATGGCATGGTATAGGACATCCTTTCACAAGTGCATTGAGTATGATTTACCTGTGATTTAAAAGCTCCCAAAGACCTGAACTTTTCAAAAGAGTCTAAAGTGGTAGAGAAGCTTATTCTGATGCAGACTTTGTGTATACTCTGAAGGTCTGGTTGAGAAGAGCAATCAAGACAGTGCTCAAGGCACTTTCCTGAGACATGCAATTCAGAGCAGTGTCCTGAATGTTAATAGTTAAGGAAGTCTCAGCCAGGTGGAGAGGGCATTGTTGACTCATGTCTGTGGTATTTGAGGAATGGAGCTTTTAAGTTCTATCCTGCCTCCTGGGTTTCATTCCAGTCCTTATAATCCAGGAACGCCGCACAAGAAAATCTTTGCTAATATAAACAGGATCCACCAAAAAAGGTATTCTGTAAATTTTATTTTCAGAGGTGTTAGAGGAAGGAGATGGTGACTGCTACTCAATGAGTAGCGAATTCCTCTCAGTACCTATTGAAATCATAGAATCATTGAATGATTTGAGTTGGAAGGAACCTTTAAGACCATCTAGTTTCGACCCTCCCTATACCTCCCAGTAGACCAAGTTGCTCAAAGCCCCTTCCAACCTGACTTTCAATGCTTCCAGACAGGGGACATCTACTCTACCATCAGGGATGGGTTCCTACACATTGTTAGAGGTGGGGTGTTTTCGGAACTTGGAATTATGCATATTTCATTCAGTCCTGTCAGTTTTATTGCCCTTAACCACTACAATTGATGGCCAAAATTGAGATGAGTATCTGAGGCGGAGGATCAGCAAGACAGCATCACACTGCTCTGCCGTCTTTAGACATGACCTAATTCATGCCAACGAGAAGCTAGGCTGAGCAGTTCTGTTTCCCAAATGTTCTGCCTTGCAACTGAAGCAAATGTTGGCCCTCAGGAGGCTGTAGATGACTTGGAAAATGGCACCAGGACAAGGACATGTTCTACGCAACATGAGGTAAGAACAACCAAGCAACAAGATATTTTGTGTTTTGCTTAATGCCAAGTTTTATTGTCTACATCTCAAGAGAGAAAATACAGAATGACCATACTAACAGAAAATGTTTCCCATGTCCCATACACCAAGAAGAGAATGAATATATAAGATCTCCATGCCTTGTAAAATGGGTGACATATCCAAGTGCACTGCAGATCTTTGATAATTAAAAGACAACGTGAAAGAAGGAAGATGATAGCTTAATTTTGGAAACCAGAAGAAAATCACTAGGTATGTACTCCATCATTGTATGAAACAGAAGGAAGGTCAGGTCTCCATCTCCTTGTGCTGTTCTTCTTGCACACCAGAGACGGCTGTGGGCAGAGCTGTTTCTCCTATGCAGGGCAGGGCAGGTTCAGCAGCACTTCTTGACGGTGGTGCAGCACTGCTTGATGGGCACACAGCACTTCCTTGGCGAGGAGCAGTACTGCACGGGGCTGCAGCACACCACAACGGGCTTCTTCTTCACCACGTAGGAGCAGCAGGACAGACGGCCAGAGCAGCAGCAGGGGCGGCAGCAGGTCTGCAGGCACTGCTGGCTACAGCAGCTGCAGCAGGGCTTCTGGCACGGGTCACAGCAAACGGACTGCTGGCACGGGTCACAGCAAGGCTTCTGGCATGGGTCACAGCAGGTCTGGCATGGGTCACAGCAACGGCTTCTGGCATGGGTCACAGCAGACAGTCTTCTGGCACGGGTCACAGCAGGTCTGGCACGGGTCACAGCACGGCTTCTGGCATGGGTCACAGCAGACAGTCTTCTGGCACGGGTCACAGCAGACAGTCTTCTGGCACGGGTCACAGCAGGTCTGGCATGGGTCACAGCAGACAGTCTTCTGGCATGGGTCACAGCAAGTCTGGCATGGGTCACAGCAGACAGTCTTCTGGCACGGGTCACAGCAGGTCTGGCACGGGTCACAGCAGACAGTCTTCTGGCACGGGTCACAGCAGGTCTGGCACGGGTCACAGCACGGCTTCTGGCATGGGTCACAGCAGACAGACTGCTGGCACGGGTCACAGCAAGGCTTCTGGCACGGGTCACAGCAAGTCTGGCACGGGTCACAGCAAGGCTTCTGGCATGGGTCACAGCAGACAGACTGCTGGCACGGGTCGCAGCAAGGCTTCTGGCACGGGTCACAGCAGACAGACTGCTGGCACGGGTCACAGCAAGGCTTCTGGCACGGGTCACAGCAAGTCTGGCACGGGTCACAGCAAGGCTTCTGGCATGGGTCACAGCAGACAGACTGCTGGCACGGGTCACAGCATGGCTTTTGGCACGGGTCACAGCAGACAGACTGCTGGCACGGGTCACAGCACGGCTTTTGGCATGGGTCACAGCAGACAGACTGCTGGCACGGGTCACAGCACGGCTTCTGGCATGGGTCACAGCAAGTCTGGCATGGGTCACAACAAGGCTTCTGACATGGGTCACAGCAGACAGTCTTCTCACAGCAGACAGTCTTCTCACAGCAGACAGTCTTCTGACATGGATCACAGCAGACTGTCTTCTGACATGGATCACAGCAGACTGTCTTCTGACACGGATCGCAGCAGACTGTCTTCTGGCAGGGGCTGCACACTGTCTTGCTCTTCACAACAGAGCAGCATCCACTGGAGCAGCACACGTTGTGGCACATGGTGTTTGTTGGTAGTGTAGTCCAAGCTGGAGGGAGCGAGGATCTGAAACACAATGCACATTAAGATACAATCCATCTTTTCAAGTTCAGAGATGTGTTTTATTTTGACATGCTGATGCTGCTGTCTAGCCCCATGGGTGACAGCCATATCACACATCACTTCTTATTTATTTGTATTGAGCTGCAACTAAGATTTACATTGAGCCACCTGGCACTACCCCACTTATATTTCTGCATCTTTTGAGCTATCTTGGGAGCTACCTTCCCTGTACTGACTGATAAACATCAGTTGCAGAATTCCCTTCCCAAAAAAGCTTCTTTTCCACTCCCAAGGCCTCAGCTCTGCACACCAACAGTCTTTTGCAGCAAGCGGTAGACCAACAGGATGGGAAAGTCGCTGTCTCAGAGTTGTAGATCAAAGAGCAATTCCATTCATTGCTTGACCAAAGCCAAATGAGAACCGCTGTTAGCAGACAACCCTAGGTAACACTTACCTTGCTAACTGAGGGGTTCAGTTGAATGAGGAGCAAAGGGGTGGGGAGACCTTTTATTTGGCTGAAAATGGCCCTGACGGAAATGAGGTACCCCACAGCAATTTGTGATTTACCCACTAAGCCTATACTTATTTGTTGAATGTGCCCTCATCTGTTTGGTCTTCACCTCATTATTTTTGACCAACCCCTCAATTTTGTGCTATTATCAATTTATTCTGTGAATTTTTTACAATTTTTTAATGTCAAGTTAATGTGTGGTGCTCTTGAACTACTTAACAAGCACATTTCTGCTCATTTTGCATCTGGTAGTGCTGTGGCACTGAGATGCTAGATGGGTAGTGAGTGGTAAATTAACATACAAATCATAATTCAGATTGAGGAGCGCTGGATTCCAGAGATGTGCAGGGGCCTTTTGGGTGTCAGCCACTCCTTCATATGATTTTTATTTCTTTACATGGAGTTCCACCAAATATAGTTCCATGGCCCCATGTTTTGTTAATGAAGGCAGAAATAGTAAAGCCTGATGACGTTCTATGGGGCCTCTGTTCATCAGAAGAGCAAACGTGGAGCAGAAAGCTCTTGACATCTCATCCCTCAAACAAGATAAGGGAAAATGCATGCCCTTGGTGTCACCAATACCAGAAATTTTAGATGAAAGAACCACGCAAATTCATCATGGAATCATGTGGAATTGAGTTCGGGTCAAACCAGAGTCCGTATTTTTCCAAATCCCTTTTTTACATCTTTATATGAAAAGAAGACACAGAAGTCTTCTGGAAATCTTACATACTTAGCATATGCTTAACATGACTTGATCTGCAAAATTCCTATTCAGTTTTCAAGTTCCCATATGCCCTCGAGTAATGGAAGATCCACCTACGGAAGGTATTTTTAGAACATCTCTACGCTTGGTTCTCCGTCACCAACTGGCAGCCATTAGCGTCAATGCTAATGATCATATTGCAATTATTCATTAATGTTGTTAATATTTATTTTGCACGATGGCCTGAAGGCCTCACATAATGCATGGAGCATTGTGACGTTTCCAAACTGATGTCTGCCTAACAATTTGTCTCCGGTCAGGGGGAAAGCACGGGGCCATGGCCGTGACTGGATCTTAAATGTTTTGTGCTGATGTCACCTCGGGGCAAACTCTGCTCATGCCATGAGGGTCTGTGTGCCTGAGAATACCCAAGGACTCCAGGCCACCTCTTCCTGCATCTTCACTGAAGATTTCTGCTGAGGTAAATGGGAGAAGATCCAGGCCTTCTGCGTTCCTAAGCTTCCCCGAACACAGCAAAACCCAGAATCACAGATGCTGAGGACAGAAGAAGTCATTACTGATATTCAGTTTGACTTCTGGTGGTATTGAGCATGCGTTCCCACTCCATTTCTGTTGGGGTGCTGCTGCTAGGCTTGGCTCATGGCCTTCCATCATAAAAGGGACCACCAAGTTCCCTTTCTCCAAGCAAGCTCTTCCTAAGTTCAGCTTCCCATCTGCTAAAACGTGAGCTTTGCCTCCTGTGGAATTTGTTTAGCTTCGTGCTAACAACCTAGATGCACCAGGTCACTGCATATCATTAGAGCCCAATTAGCAATACAGATGGGCACCAGCTGATAAGAAAGGAGGGGAGGGCAACCCAGGGGATGGCCAGGAGAGGACTGGTGAGCTGCAGAGAAGCAGGAGGGTGCCCTGACATTGCAGATGGGGAGACAGGGAGCAGTGTGATAGGACAGATGTTGATGAAAAAGAGGCAGATTTCTGTGGGGCTTTGTATGGATGTGATGCACTGCTTCATCCTCTGTGCTGGTAGGTTGGAAAAGCAGTGTTGCTGTTGGAGCTGGCTGAGCACAGCAGCTGTGTCTGAAGCCATCCTGAGGAATGGCCAGAGAGGCTGAGGACCAGAAAACAATTCCCCAGTCCCCCACTACAAACTGAAAGATTAAAAAAAAATAAAAATAAAAATCCCCATTACCTTTTAGGCTTAGTGAACAAACACAAAGACCTACATAAAATGCTTGGAGTAAGGCAGTGTTGTTTATTTTGTTTGTGAATTATGAACGCGGTGAAGCAATCATTGCCATGTAACAACTAATGTAAATTCCCCCTCATTAAAGCTTCAGGGCTTTGCTAATTGTTCACCCTGGTTGTGGAAATCTGCTATTACTCTGTTTGATGCAGCGGAGTAAAAATATTTCCCTGAGCTATCTAAAGCATTAGGCCTGGAGAACTTCTTCCCTTTGCAAGTTCTTATGGTCTTGGATTTTTATTATCATTTTTATTTGTCGTATTGATGCAAAACATCCACCCAGTGCTTGATCTTTGCAGGTGATGAAGCTGACAAAACTTTCATTCTTGTTTCCTGTTATGTCTTCTCATCCTGAAGGTAACAAAACTTCAGGCATAAGCATAGAGGAAAACATAACCCAGTTAGAGCTGTGAGTCCTTTGTGGGACTAGAGGAGGAACCAAAAAGTGCTGTGATTAATCATGAAATAGAAAGTTGAAAGCCTGGGGCATGAAAGGAAAGTGAATGCATGTACCTGAAGACAAAACCACTCATGAGCAATAAAAGCCAACACCCAGTTGGAGCCATCCCAGTTATTGACCCAACATCCAATTGGAGCCATCCCAATTATTGATGACCCAACACCTGATTTGAGAGAAGTGAGGAATGCAGAAGGGAAGGAGTTTTTAATGCGTTTCCCACCAGTTGAAAGTGAGCCATCTCTTAGTAATGGTAACAAGAAGGATTCAGCTCTGTAATTAATTGCCCTCTGTCTTCAGTTGGCAGCTTTTCCTTTTAAAGAGGCTGTTCCTCCATAATGACAAATTTCTCTAACTTATAGAGAACTGTTTCCGATTACTTCTGCACCAACTGGTTATTTACTGGGGATTTTAGTGTGCAGCTCACCCAGCCTTGCTTGCCCCAGGATGGATGAATCATGCTTGGGAAACCTTTGCTCATTTTACACTGTAGAAAACGCTTAATTGAGGGTGTTCCAAGGCGCTGTTAATGTCCTTGCAGGATTTTCTTTGTTTTGTTTCCAAATATAGCAGCACCTTTTAAAGATCCCATGTGGAGTGCAAACATGACTGGGCAGGGAAAGGCCCTGGCTGTAACTCTTACACCCTCACTGCATCTGCTCAGTGCAAACACTCAGTTTTCACCCAGAATTAACCCAGTGCAGTTATTGCAGCCCCTCTGTGCAGTGCTATGAGCATTTCCCCAACTTCCACCCCTCACTGGTGCTCCTTACACTATGGCTGAGTCCACCGGTGATTATAACATAGCTCAAAACCCACAAATTCAATAGGATAGAGTAGTGACTAAACACCTCCAGAATGGCTGAAATGCAGCTTTTTATTTTCTGGCTGAAGATGGGAGCAGCAAAGCAAGAAGGAAACTACTGGCAGTGAACACCGTGCGTTGCACTGGTGGAAAGAGCTCAAACAGATAATGAACCAGAAGTTGTGCACGCTGTTATTGCATGGCCCTCCATCTGCTTTGAAAGCATTTCCTCATGGAGAAGCAGTGTGGCTGATAAGCAATGAACGCTGAGGATGAGGTCAGTGCATTGAGCAGGAAGGTATCCATGAGTTGCAGAGCCAGGTGCATGGCTGGATCCTGCTGTTAGAACTTGGGGCACGGTGGAGGCAGCTTGCAGATGTTCTTGGTGTACTGAGGGCAGTAAGGGATGGGTGGGCAGTAGGTCTTCACCGGGGGACAGCAGGGCTGCACTGGGGGGCAGTAACGCTGCACTGGGGGGCAGAAGGTCTGCACTGGGGGGCAGCACGGCGTCATGTAGGTGAACTTGGGCACGGGGACCCTCTGGATGGTGTAATGGCAGGAAGGCCCTGAGTCGTGGCAGGAGGAACGGGAGCCGTGGCAGGAGGTCTCATGGCTGTGGCAGGAGGACCCGCGGGAGCACATCTTTATGGAGTGTTGGCAAAGCTGCTGGGATCAGAAGATCACGGCTATGAGAAGACACCCAGGCATGCTTCTCACCCAACCTCACCACTCCTTTCTTTCTTATTAAAATTATCCTTGATCTCCTTATTGAATTCTGTTTCTTTCAACTTTATCCCATGTGCCCACTTGGGTCTGCCTCACCCTCTCCCTCTCAACTTGCTTTGTCCATTCCTGCACAAAGCTCAGACCTTCAATCCAACACAGAGAGCCCCACCATCCTCTCCCAAAGCCCATTTCCCACCCCAGTGCCTTCATATAGCAACACAGCCAGAATGAAGAGGAGAAGCATCCTTACCTCTGCAGCAACAGGAGAAGAGTCAGGAAGGGATGGCAAGTGAGTAGGTCTGGGCTGAGCAGGCTTTTATGCAGCTCCAAAAGATGATCTTGGGCATGAGGCACCACTGTGCAATGGCAGTGGGATTATTCACGCTCTCAATACGGCACGTGTCGGTGCTGCCCTAGTCTTAGCCCTTCCTCTTTGACGCATGATATTCTCTCCCATATTTCACTCCTAACGAATTCCCCGTGAAGATCTGGGAAGTGGTATTTTTCCTGTTTCCTGCAGACTGACAGTAATCTGATAGATGTTAATTAGCATGCCATTGGGCATCTGGAATTGCATCAGGGGCAGAAATGTCATTACGGCTCAGAAATGCTGACTCCTGTAACAGGCAAACTGCCGTGTTCAAGTGACAGCTCAGGATTTTAATTTGCCTGTTGTTTAATGTCAAGAGGAAATGACATTATCAAATGCAAGTCATGGAGTTATGGAAGCATTTAGGCTGGAAAAGACCTCCAAGACCTGCAGCGTCAGCTACCAACCTATCCTAGCAATTCTATCACTGAAGAAAACAGAACCTGTCCAGATGATGAAATTGGTGCTTTTCCACTATCTGCACCCATCCTGTTCCTATCCTTCTTCTTGCTGTCCTCCAGCAGCATCATATCAACATCCCCTCAACTCTTTCCACCTCTTCTACAGATTTCCCAGTGGGGCTTCTTCAGGTTCCACTGCTAACAAACGTTTCTGAATCTTTCATTATCAGGGCCTGTCATTGAAAATATGACACTGAAGGGTTCACATCCATTGTGTGCAGCTGTTCCAGAGGAGTACACCAGGAAAGCCCAACCTAGAGTGAGGAAATGCTGATTTTTGAATGATATGGGTGTTGACACACATCTGGATACATTCAGCAGGATTTGGGTGATGATTTCTCAATAAGAGGGCATTACAGTGTTGGGATTGGTGCTACGCTGATGTACCTGAATCTTAGATAAAACTGACCTTCTTGGAGCTTGGCCATTTCTTCATTCCAAAGGATGTATTAGCAACAAGCAGTGCTGGCGTGGGGGAAGAGAAGTTCATGACTTCTGTTTTCTCAGCTGTACAGAGATACTGAGATATTTGAAAGCACTGATATGGGCAAGTAGAACAGCTGATCTTGGAGTACATTATTTGCATGTATTGACTAAGAAGAATAGCAACTGTGAATTATTTATTACCCTTTCATGAAACGAACTCTGCATGTCCCCAGAAACTACCGTTCAATTTGCAGTCAATAGTCTTTTTTTGTTGTTTCCCAGACAGTTAGATGAAGAACCTCTGCAGAATTGCTGATGGGTTGGTGGCAGGAACTTTGTGATGCTCTGCCCTCAAGATCTACATGGAGCTTTGGTAGATGAGGACTTATTTTCTCTACTAATGTGACTCTTTTCTCCCCAGATGTACCCAGAAATTGTTGTTGGACACTGACAATAGTGGCAAGGGAGTAATCCAAGAGCCTGAAAAGTGAATAAAGAAATGAAAGGAGAATACGAGTCAAATTAATTGTAATCTTTATTGTTTCCCGCAGCCAGATGAGTCTGAAACAGAAATGCAAGGCATGAAAAGATTCCCAATTATAATTATGCACTGAATACATGGAGAGAACATTTCCCGAGTCATTGGAAAGAGCGAATCCTTGTAAGATGACTGGGGGAGCACATTAGGCACAGCAGTGATGAGGCACAGAGCAGAGACCCTGGGATGTCCATAGTGATGCGTCAATCCATGTCCATGTTATCCAAGGGGAGGCAGCCAGTGGTGGTGGAGCATGGCTGGATCATGCAGCTAGTATTTGGGGCATGTGGTGGCAGCTTGCAGATGTTCTTGGTGTACTGGGGGCAGTAGGGGATGGGTGGGCAGTAGGTCTTCACTGGGGGACAGTAGGGCTGCACTGGGGGGCAGTAACGCTGCACTGGGGGGCAGAAGGTCTGCACTGGGGGGCAGCACGGCGTCACATAGGTGTACTTGGGCACGGGGACCCTCTGGATGGTGTAATGGCAGGAGGGCTCCGAGTCGTGGCAGGAGGAGCGGGAGCTGTGGCAGGAGGTCTCGTGGCTGTGGCAGGAGGACCCGCGGGAGCACATTTTATGGAGTGTTGGCAAAGCTGTAGGAAGAAAAAGAGAGATGTCATGCTGGTTCAGCAGCTCCCCTCTAACTTGCTGCATTCTTCCTTGTGTTTTTTTCTGTGTTATTCTGGGGAAGTTCATTCTCCTCTATTTTGTAACACATGGGAGATCCTAACTCCAAAATAGATAATGCTGATTCCTTTTGGGGATACTCGACAGTGGTCCCACTCTTGTGGAAATTTTCCTAGCAAGATATTGCTGATGGTATTTGAAGATTGAAATTTACAACTGGTACTGAGTAGTGATTTAGTTGTTATGTCTCTCCCTTCATTTCCAAGGAGTTTGGGAATTAATTCCATGCTAGCTCCCAAAGGTACCCAGTCACAGACTAAAAACAAGGAAGGCAAGGTCCGAACACAAAACCAGTCAGCCAAAATCCAGTGTGATTTCTGATTCCAAGTGTTAGATAATTCAATATAACCCAACTTACCCTTTGCAGGAGCAGGGAAGAGCACTGAGAAGTGAAGCTGAGTGAAGGAACAGCAGTGGATATGAACTTTTATATGCTCCCAATGGGCTTGTCCAAGAGATTATGCATCCTTTGGCAATGCTGACAATCAACCACGTTCATACTTATCTTGTGTCTGGTGTTTTTTTTTTTTTTTTTTTTTTTAGCATTTCCGATTTGACACGGTCAGGAAAACCAATTATTATTTTTCCCTTAACAAGTTAATAGGCAGTGGATTTCCTAATCTGCTTTATAAGAGGATTTTGTAGGCAGTTAAATATTTATATATTATGAACGAACCTAACCCTGGAGTTAAAGAGTGATTTGTCATTGGGCAATCAGCGTTGCATCAACGAGCAGTTCAAAGTGTTGACTCCTACCCTGCCTGCTGCCCCTTGGTTGCTGTGGCAGACTCAAATTTTTGCTGATACATCTGTCGTGACACGAGGGACATTAATTAACAGCCGCAACTCACGTGGACCATCCTTAGAGGGAAGTCCTGATGACTGGCCCAAGTGCACCTAATGCCTCCATCACTGGAGATGACGTTAGAAGGATGTTCCCAATTCCAATTTTTTAATTCCACTCATGAGTTCGCCAACGATTTGCTGTTCTTCCCTTGTGCCATCATACTGTCCTATTTACATCCCTCCTAGAAGGCGAAGGTATCAAATCCCAGCCATTAAGCCAACTGCTAGCTAACATGCATCCTATTTTCAGATCCAAATCACATTGGGCTCCTGATTTACTTGAACAGTTCTGTAGTTTTTACTCTCTGCAGTGTTTCACCTTTTCTCTTACAGTGCTCTACAACTTGACTTTAAGGCAATAAAATGTGTATTCATTCCTATACTTTGATTATTATCCAGATGGGAGCTGCAGGACCCTCAAGGAGCAAACCTTGGATCAGTGCTCCTGCAGGTAGAACAGGAGGTCTGAAAAGTTGCTAATTGAGCTCATGAGGCAGCAGTTATCCTGACAGAGATATCATTTGGAGTTTGCTTTCATGATAAATTAAGGAAAAAAATCTGGCAGAATAGCGATCTTTTGTGAGATGCTAAATCATGCTGAATTCACCCCAGGGCAGTATGCCTTCATATTTTGGCTAGATTTATTTTACTTCTTGATTTCTCAAGTAAAAAAAATAAGCTAGCCTTGGATAAGGAGAAGCTCACTTGCAGCCCTCTGAACAACCCAGGAGTTATAAGCAATGTGAAAATGGTTCAGCAAGGTTGCTGAAGAGGTATATTTAGGGAGGACCCTGATGTCAGTCCTATTGGGTGCTGTCACCCCAGTGCGGCTACCAGAAATCAGCTGCAAAAGAAGAAATTAATTGTCGAGCTCTTTGTGACACCGATGCGGAGGAACCGGCAGAAGGAAGTGAGCCATCCTGTTCTGAAACAGACATCTCAGCTAGATGGGCTGGCGTCTGGGAGATAAGGATTAACTTAGCTTGTAAAAGCAAAGAGAGGTTTCGCATTTAATTCTGTGTGCAGCATTTGCTGAAAATAGTAATTTGCAGTCCAGTGAAAGAAGGAGGGTTAGAGAAGTCCTTTAGGTGCCTATTTGCATTTATTAGACACCTCAAACCCTTCGTAATTCTGAGTCAGATTAAGAAACGAAGCATGCTGCACTACTGAGTTAGGGAACAGGGACTGGCAGTGCCAGGCAGGGTGCAGGAGAGTTCTCTGTGTGCTGCATGTAAAGGCATCCACCCGCTGTAGGAACGTGGCTGGGATGAATGGCTCTCACTCATTTTGAAACTTTGGCATGTGGGCATTTGGTGATGTGTGGGCAGAGAAGAGCAAGAAACCGTGCTGAGAACACCAGAGGTAAAGATTATTCTTAGGTAAAGACATCAAAGAGTCAACAAATCAAACTTTTTCTGTTATGGGCAATGCAATTTTATTGGTTCATCTACATGGTTGGAGGATGACACATCATTAAGTAAGGTGCTACCAGGAGAAGCCATTCCCAGCCTTCAGGAGAAGATCAAGGACTGAATGCTTCTTGCTAAATACATCAAAACAGATAAAATTTACTTTTTGAAGGAAATTCTAATCACAGAAGAAAGATTCAAGGATTCACTCCAAATGGGATTTGGGGTTCCCAAATGGGAATCTGGCAGTTCGAGCGTTGGGCATCGAGAGCAGCAGGCAGCCGGTGCAGCTAGTACTTGGGGAATGATGATGGCAGCTTGCAGATGTTCTTGGTATACTGGGGGCAATAGGGGGTGGGTGGGTAATAGGGCTGCACCGGGGGGCAGTAACGCTGTACTGGAGGGCAGAAGGTCTGCACTGGGGGGCAGCACGGCGTCACATAGGTGTACTTGGGCACGGGGACCCTCTGGATGGTGTAATGGCAGGAGGGCTCCGAGTCGTGGCAGGAGGAGCGGGAGCCGTGGCAGGAGGTCTCGTGGCTGTGGCAGGAGGATCCGCGGGAGCACATCTTTATGGAGTGTTGGCAAATCTGTAGCAAGAAAAAAGAGAGATGTCATGCTGGTTCAGCAGCCCCTGCTTTCCCTAATTTGCTCTGGAATTCCCTGTTTTCTTAATTTCTAAATACTCATGAATAAGAAGATGATTTCAATACTGCTTAGATATTGGGAGGTGATTTCCATTCTTTCTTCATTATTTACACGACATTTAACAGATATTAGTGGAAAGATTACACCAAATGTGCATAGCCCATAGGCAGCTCCAGACCCTCCAGTGCTTTTCAAAAACTTCACAAATATTTTTCATAAAGTTCTTTGTCTGTCCTTCTCTATCTTTTTTTTTCTTTTTTTTTTTGTGCCTGTACCTGCAAATCTATATTCCCCTTGTCATTTTCGTTAATAAAACAGCTCCTGTGGGTTACAACAACTTGGTCTCTACCATGAACATGGTCCAGAGTGAATGAGTTCGTATTGTGCTCCAATTCTACAAAGCTTGTATGGAAGCAGATGGTTTCATAGAGAAACTGAGGAGAAATAGAAAAATAGACTCACCCTTTCAGCAACAGGAATGGAGATGTATGGGAGCAGAGGAGCAGATGAGGGAAACCAGGATGAGAGAGCTTTTATACTCTTCCGAAGGGTTATCTGGGACATGAGACATCTCTTGGCAAGTGCAGCATAATTACACATCCCAGCCCATTTCTATCCGCTGTATTCAGCTTCCGACATTTTCCCTTTGATGCACTGTGCTTTTAGCATTCTAATTGTCCCATGGGTTATTAATAGTGCCTTAATTCCTTCACCTCCCTATGAAAGAGATTGGAAGGTATTTTGTGCAAAGTGACGCCAGTGCTGGAGATCCTAATAGATCAGGTCATGGGCAGCGAGCACCCAGCGGAAGCGACATTCGTAAAGCATCATTTCTTCAAGCTGTGCTGGGATGTCACATGGGACAAGAGCCAAACATGATCACATGTCCATGTGAAAGAAAATTGATTATGAGTGGCAGCTCATGGGGATTATGCTTAGGGCAGGAATATTCTCACTGAATTGCTCAACGGAACCGGAAACTTTAATGAGACATTTGGAATTAGCCCTAAGAAGTTCCTTATTTCTAATTTCAACCTGTCTTTATGGAATGTCCTAACAGTGATATTTCTTTTTTTTTTCTCTTGCTATATGTGTTGGCTTTGCCTAAGTGTGCAACACTGTGCTAATAGCAGTGATACCAAACCTCAGAGCGCAATGGTTTGAGGTTCACCCATTGGTCTTAGATCCCGCTCATTTTCCCATAGGTGCAATTACTTTCCATTCTAGGTTCCCTTTGTCCTTCTTTAATTTATTCCTATTATCTCCCAGCGCTTTAAATGAAACACCTTTAGTTTAATTTGGGGAAACGTTTACTAGTTGAGGTGGTAATAAGGTGGCTCACGTTCCTACCTCCATAGAAGGCTGAAGATCTTCAGCTTCATGGTATTGAGGGTGACCCATGAACTTTTAGCTGGGACAGAGCCTTTCTGGTGTTGCTGTCCCACTTCCAGCACTCAGCCACAAGATTTCTGCAGCTCCTGTGGAAATACACAGGGATGGGGCTGTAACTTAAGAAAAACCACACAATCCATCCTGCTGTGCTGGAGACGCACGTTTCCCAGTGGGTTTTCTCCTGAATCATGGGTGAACCCCAGGGTTCCTTCCCATTTCTCCATACAGGTCATGCCCATATAACCCAGCAATTACAATTTCTTGTCACATAAGAGGCAAGAATGTGTCAGCACCAGGATGGCATTGCGGGATTAGGCGTCAGGCAGAACTGATTCTGGGTGATGCTCTGCTGAATCACCGCCATCCCTTGGACCGCCCTATTTGTGTCTGTGCAGTGGTACCACAATGTGCACCACAGTTCTATAAATACTTCTCTCCAAAGTTTTATTTACCTCTCAGCTGGCGGATGCCTTTAGGAATACGCGGTCATGTGCAGGAGTAAATCTGTTGTCATATTAAAGAGAGGTAAAAATAAAGCAGGTGAGTCAGGTGTTGGGAAGGAAAAGCAGCAGACGAAAGGCTGCGGGCAGAGGATGGCAAAGCCCCAGTTCTCCAACAGTGCCTCACACTGAGGTCTCTATAAAATCTCCTCTCCCAGCCCATTCCCTGCAGTTTGACCCCACCTGTCCCCCCGTACCTGTGTTGTAGGCAAAGATATGTGATTGGACTGATGGTTTATAATAACTTATAGACTCCAGCTCTGTTTACTCCCTCCATACAGATCTGGCTCTGCCTAAATCCAAGCACCTTGTTTATTGTAAATAGTGCAGGTGGGAGAGACCTTCTGTGGAATACTCCTTATTTTCTCCCTGATAAATCACACCTAATAACGTCATTCAAAAGGTGCTATCACACAGACAAGGACAAAGCAGGACTGAAAGAAGTCCCAGTTTACTGTAGGAAGGCCCTCACTATGGGTTATACCTGCTTATCTCAAAAGGTAGCAGGGAAAAAAGTGACAGAAAGAGATGTGCTCTGGGAGCACTCCGGGCCTCTTCCATTTCTGGTGGTTCCTTTTAGCATTCATTGTGCTTTTCCTGGCCCGTTTCTTGTCCCCTCCTCTGCTGCTGACTGGGCTGAGCCATCCCCAGGGAATGCTCTTGGCACTGAGTTGTGATGGCGTTGTGATGACAGGAGGAAAGTGAGAATGGTTTCTTGCTGGATTGGCACAACCCACTTTCCAGCTTCCCTTCTCAGCACTGTGAGCTGAGATAATAGAACCCCAGCTCAGGTGAGATTTGCTGTCTCCACTCCCCACCTCCTCCTCCATCCACTGACACAACACAACGGGCACGTACATGGGAACTTGGACTGCTTTAAAAGCACGAAGATAGCAGATTTTATCTCCCCTTCCCTCAACTGCTTTCAGTCGGGCTCAGGCCCAACTCAGAGCCTCTGTCTGCTTTGGTTTCATCCTCCCAGGGTGGGTTTGGCACCTGTGGCCATGGGACAGGTGCAGATTGTGGCACCATGCAACATCCCTCAGTTCTGTGCTGCACATCTCTGACCCCTTCACCTGCAATCCTCAATGGGAACGATGCCCTCATTGCTTTAATTAACAGTAATAATAAAACAAGTGCTAATAATAAGCTTCTAGTTTCTTTCAAAGGCTCAGTGCTAAGCCTTCGTTAATTAAATACCTGGCACATTACACAGCGCACGGCTCTCAGCCCACGGAGGCATGAATTTTGGCAGCCTCTGCACTGTTGGATGCTGGAGAAGAACCTGAGGACGAGCACGGCACAATGGGAAATACAGCTCACCATTTGATATTCCTGTTTTTCTACCCCTTCTAGGAAAGTTCAGCCCTTTTCTGGATTCTGCTGAGAAAATTCAAGGTGGTTTTTTTTCTTTTTTTTTTTTTTTTTTTTCCCTCAGCTCTATGTGATGCTCAGTCATGAGTCTCCGGTTCACAATGGGAGTCAATGGTGAGTGCACAGCCTGACTTGTACCCAAGGGGCTTTTTGTAACTGCTGATATTTCATCTAGGCAATACGAGCCCTTGTTGGCATTTTCAGAGGTAGAGTCAGCTTGTGGAAATAATCTATCTAACCTCATATTCTTGATATAGAATAGATCAGAAGGAAGATTACATAGAACCTCTGCTTATGCCCTCTTGTTCGTGGTCACCAGTGAGTTCCAGGCTTCCTAAAGGGAGCCACATAAGGATAACTCCGTATTGCAAACCTAAGGCTTTGTTTTTAGCTCTTTCAGAACATGCCAGGACTCTGAGCCCTAGGGCCAGCCATTGCACAGGATGGCTTTAACCTTCAACCCAGACAGTTTTGCCCAGCCTGGCATCTGGATTTGTCTGGCAAATGCACAAGGGGTGGGGACGGAAGCCTTGATGTATTGCTGCAATGGAAAGGGGGAAGCAGTCTGCAATGTGGAAGGCAGCTTTCATTCACAAAGCTGAGATGGTGATGATGCTAAAAGAGGTTAACGGTGGACAGACAACGAGGACACCGGCACGTTTTATGAGCCTTACATTTTAATATCACATCTTTGCTACTGGATACAGAAGCAGGAAAATAACGGATACAAATGCAAGAGGGCAAATCACATTTCTGATGTGCCAATGCCACGTCACAGCATCAGGAGAGGCAATATGTGCTGGGGAGAAGGGGCAGGAGCTGCCCCTACTCAGGGCTGTGCCCTGCAGAGGTGAGGGATGAGCATAGCCCCTTCACTTCTGCTGCTGCGTGGGCCACTGCGCCGGCTGCTTGATCTGCTGCTGTTGCTGCTGGCATGGAACGGGAGCCACGGGGCCCTGAGCGGGCACGGTGACCACGGGGCCCTGAGGCTGCAGGACCACCACGGGCGTCACGTCCTGCACGGCGCTCACTTCGTGGCAGGTGACCTCCTCAGAGCCATGGCAGGAGGAACCCCCGCTGTGGCAGGAGGAGCTCTCAGAGCTGTGGCAGCCTCTGTCAGCACGGGAGCACATCTTTGGTCAGAGCAGGAGCACTGGAAAGGAGAAGAGCCTTGAGTTGAGATGCACGCACCTTTCCATGCTCTGCTTTGCATTCAGATTTCCTCTGTGTGTTTCCGTACCCAGCAGGATTGACTCCTCCACCCATCCCGCTTCCCCTCTTCGGGGCTTTGCTTCCACATCACCACCCCACTCAGTGCCCCCACTGTCACCCTGATCTCCGTGTCATTCAAGCTTCACATTCCTGCTCTCCCTGGGTGCACCTCACAGGCACTCGTGCAGGATGTGCTGCAATAATCCATGCCACGAAGAAGTGGATGCGCTGCCTGCTGTCAATTTATATTGCAGCAGCACTTGGACAAAAGAGCCGCAAAATGGGGTTCCCTGGCACAGGTGGTAAATTTACAGCCAGGACTGGTGGTATTGGAGACCCAGCAGAATACGTTTTCAAAGCCAGGTGGTCAAAATGAAGGAACTCCTGTGCCTCCCTCCCTCTTTGTGCCGTCTTCACTCTCTGTGTGCCCTGCAGACCCTCAGCTCATTTCTGCCTAATGCACCAGGGCACGAGGAGCACTCTATGCACACATTTGACCCCCTGGGAGGGAGCAAGCCCCTGGGGCTGAGGTTGCAAGAAGGCAGGAGGCACACAGGCTGTGCTCATAGAGCTGGAGGCTCTCCGGGCTGCTCCTGCCACTCTGAGATTAGATCTGCTTTCTCCGTTGTTTCCTGGACTTCTTCAGGGAGAGCTTAATACTTACAACCCACAAACATTCACATTTTCTAAAGCGGCTTACTGAAGGAGTCAGGCTCATTAATGCAATTAAAGCCCCATCTCTCATTCATTCCCACATCCCCTGCTTTACTCCTTTTATTTCCAGCCCATCCTTTGATAACTAGAAACCTGAAGCAACTCTGTCCTGGCTACAAATTCTGCTTCCTAGCAGAGGCAGATAGAGAGCTGTGATGGAGCAGAATTGCTTCTGCCCATGAAACAGAACCTCCATAGTCTCAGCACCTGCAGAAGGAGCCATTCCTATAAGAGCACAGCACAGCTCCATTCTGCACATTTCCCTGGCAATGCAATGTTGGCCATGCAGCAAACACTCACCTTGTCTGGAAAGGTTGCTCAGAGGGAACGGATCCGAGTGAATGAGCTCCTCTCCCATTTGGGAACTTTTATATGGTTCCTCGCTCTCTTCCTGAAAACCCCTGGGGAAAATGACCAACGTATTTACAAAACAGCCCCACCTTAATTACCCACACCTTCAAAAGCTTATTCAACCCGGTTCCTTTGATTGACTTGTCATACGGTAGATTGTCTTCCTTGTGTTACACAGCTTTAATTGCCACCCTGCCCTACACGGGTTGTAATGCACGAAGAGTGAAAACCGTGTGGGTGGCTTGGCTGTCTCACTGTCATGCCAGGATGAGTTTTCTATTGCAAAACGGATGGCAAAGGTGGCAGATTTTGGGTTTCTGCCTTGCTGAAATCTCTCACCCAAAGCCTGGGGAGGAGGAGAGGTGATGGTGCAGGGTGAGGGTCTTCCTTCAGTCCCAGAAATGAGGCACTCTGTTAGAAAGTCCTCACCACACATCCCCTATGAGCATCCTCCAGGTGCTCTCATCCATCAGACATCCGGAGCTGCCAGCCAGTGGTGTGGTTCTGCAGTGCCACTCTTGTCCCCCTCTGTCTGCCTGCATCATTTCCTACAGCAATCAAAGGAGGATAACGAAGCGGGGGCATTGGGCATACTGAGAGCTGCAAAGTGCCTTGGCAAAGCCAGGGAGGAATGCTGACTGCTTCAGGAAGCCTTGGCTTAAATCTGTAAATAAAGCGTGCATGCAGCACTGTTCTTCTACTCATCTTCCTTCCATTTGTGCCTGATATTTACAGCCATTCACTGGTATTGATACAGTGACTACTAATATTCATTGCCTATGTTTTTTTCCTGGCCAACACTGGCAAGCACAGAACAGAATTGCTCTTTTAAAATATCTGTTTTTATACTTCTTGATTTTTTCCCCTGACATCTTTGCCTGCAGTGGCCGTTGTCCGTGATGGGAAACACGCACCGACAGCCGCTGATTGAGCAAAGCCCAGGTGTGAGCAAGCCGTGAGCAAGGTGCTGAGGTCAGGGCCTGTCACCCAGCTCACCCCACTCTTCCCTGGTGCTCTGGGTGCAAAGCAGCAGCTGTTGCAACCCTGGCTGCTCACCGGCCCCTGCAATCCCCATGTGCAACCACAGCTTTGCATTTCACCACCACTTACTCAGCTCCTGGCCCAGAGCTGAGCTGCAGCAGCCCTGATCTCTCCTTTTCCTGACCATGCTGTGCTGTTACAGCAGCATACAGTGCTTTTACTTGTTTTGCACCTCAGCTCCCTCTGCAATCGTGAGGTTTTGGTGGTCTGAGATTGATGGAACCTCAGGATTAGCTCCTACTCGCTATCTCCAAAGCCATTCCTTTAGTTTCTATCCAGAGGCATCGGGTGGGACTTTCATCCAGCAGCCAGACTCCTGTTGGTGGTTCATCTTGCCTACTTACAAACAGAAGCATAGTGACTACAGCATTTGCAAGCAGCAACATGCGTGGGGATGCTATCGCAGAGCTGCAGCCATGAGAAGTGAATGATTCCTCTCTGCATGAACAGTGAGCAGGAGGAAATGTGAAGGTGTGAGAGAGTGCACCAGCTGCACAACTCTGCATCTCTCCAGATGTGGAGGGAGAAGCCCCATTTGCTGAAGTTCAAAGAACAGCAGAAGGACACAGCCCTGCAGCACAGATACAAGAGCATCCTCCTCTGCTGGGTTCATTTAATATTACGTTCCAGCTCATTTATCACCTAAGCTTGTGCAGTACTTTTTGAGAGGAGCCTCAATGAACCACACAAGTGGGACAGGGAATTAGAAATGGACTTTTCAAGTGTTTTTTTACCTTTTTTTTTTTTTTTTTTTTTTGAGGTGTATGAGATTTTGGAGTGGTTTTAGGCCAGTTTGTTGAATAGATGTCTGTGGATGCTGTGGGTTTTATTAGGTTTTGGAAGTTGTTGGAGCTTTCTGAGTGCTCCACTCCCTCTGATCCCAGCAGACGAAGCAGGGAGAATAAGAGGAACCAATAATGAAGTGTTAGATTTGAGAAACATGATAGATGCCAATAAATGATAACGCTGTCTAATTTTAGAATGGAAATTATTATGGCGGGTGACAAAATCTTGAGTAATACTCCCGGCACCGCAGCTCTCCATCTTACAACACTTGCTGTGTGCAAGTTCCCACTGTGACCCTGAGTATAGGGCTGGGAGCTGCAGTGTTGTAGGAAAAGTAGAATCATAGAATCATAGGATGGCCTGGGTTAAAAAGGACCACAATGACCATCAGTTCCAACCCCCTGCTATGTGCAGGGTCACCAACCACCAGACCAGGCTGCCACATCCAGCCTGGCCTTGGAAGCCTCCAGGGATGGGGCATCCACAACCTCCTTGAGCAACCTGTTCCAGTGCTTCAATACCCTCTATGTGAAAAACTTCCTCCTAATACCTAATCTAAACCTCCCCTGTCTCCATTTAAGACATCCCCCTTGTCCTATCATTCCCCACCCTCACGAACAGCCATTCCCCCTCCTGTTCATATACTCCATTCAAGTATTGGAAGGAAGATCAGGGGAAGTTTTATGGGTGTTCGTGGAGCTGGAAGAGCCAGAATCCTCCCAGATGGGTGAAAACAGAAATGGCAAAACATATTTTACAAATGGAGTTGTGTGTCCTTTTCTCTCCCTTTAAGCGGGCACAGAGCTAGGGGTGCTTTTGTTCCGTTACTGATATTTGTAGAGAACAATCCTGGAGCTCTAAATATTTGGCCAACACCATCACTGGTACTTGAGCACCTCTGCTCTGAACCGTCAGCTCAGCACAGAGGAACCATCCTCTCCCTCCTCCTAAATTAGGGCCTGATCCTATCGCACAGTGCCACGAAGCAGGTTGCTGCGAGCAACAAAACCAGCTCACTGGAGTTGCCTCACACTGTTGGTGCAAGCACATGTCTACGTGCTCAGCTTGCGCCATCTCCTGCAATCTGCCGGATGGGGGCCGGCCATGAAATTGGTCCCAGTAAACAGAGCTGCATTCTCAAGGTCACGTAGTAAATAATAATCATGGGGAAATCACCTGGGCATTCTGCAGCTCTGCTTGTAGGGGCCGGGCTGTGTGCAGTGCTGAGGGGCCCCATTGGGCGCAGCACAAGGGGCTTTGATGTCTCCCAGAGCCAGGAAGCAGCTTTTCCTGCTGTTGTAAATAGCGTATTTTAATTGTGTTAAAATCAACGTGACATTTAATTAATTTAGTTGTAAAGTACATATCGTATCAATAGGAAAATCAATCTTCTGTAGCCCATCTTGAAGTGATCTCTTTGGATGTCTTGTACATATGTCAAATGAAGGAGAGAAGAATGAAGCAAATTATCCTGGTGCTGATGTTCCTATAGAGCATGAGGTTTGATTTCTCAACCCAAGAGAAAAATGAGAAGGAAGGAAGGAATCTTTTCCCAACCTATGAGAAAAAGGAGAGGGTGGAAGGGATTTTTTCCTGTCACTGAAGCACAGGTTCCCTTCCCGATGCAGGAAGAACAGCCTGATGGGAGGAATGCAGAGCTCCTGGTCCATGGTAAAAGTTGCAGCGTGGCACTTCTGGAGCACAGAGTGAGATCTGTAGGGTTCTTCATTTCTTCTGGCTGGGGGGCCACTGGCAGCTCTGCTTGATCTGTTGGGGCTCAATGTCGGGAATGACCACGGGGCACTTCTGCTGCATGACCTGTGCCATCCCAGCACCTCCAGAGCTGAGCTCTTCCCCGGTGCCATAGCCCGATGCACCACCATACAGCCCCTGCCCAGCACTTGTGCTTACAGCCTTTTGCCTCTGTGATGCATCATAGCCATAGCCAGAACCTCTCTCAACACCCAATTTCCCACTGTAGCATCCTGATCCTCCACCACCTGCTGAACCACCAGCCATACCCCATCCCCTGTCCTCAGTGCCATATCCCACTGCCCCCCGGGGGCTGTAGGTTGGGACTGTCCCTCCCGTTGTGCTCCATCCAGATGCCCCCTCGCTATCACCCCCAGATATTACAACAACCCCATCGCTGCTGGGTGTGCACCCCGCTGTGATGCTATAGGGGAAGGATGTGGGTGCAGCTCCCCGGCTGTAGGTGATGGAGCCCTCTCCGCTGCAGAAGATGGAGCCACGTCCCTGCAGGCTCGGAGTGCCCCCGTAGTGTGAGGAGATGCCATTGCTGTAACCCCTGTTCTGGCGGGAGCATCTCCCTCGGAAAAATTGAAAGATCTGAAAGAAGAAAAAGAAAACAACACCCATTATTGCTTCATTTTTACACCATGGCCATGTCCCGTGGCAATGCTCTGCTCTTTTTCAAATAGGAGAACATTTACTGGGACATTTCCTGTTTCCTATTTCTAGGCTGCATTTCTGGAGAATCAAAAGCTGAACTAATTTAACACCTCGGAACTGCTGCAGTTTTCCCCTCTCAATTCTCAGGCTGAGCTGTAAAGATAGCACGGATTATCCCTGATTCTGCTTTTAAAGTGTTGCAAGAGCGGTGTATCAGGATTTCCAAGCAAGGCGACATTGCTGGCTGCATTGTTATACCCATTGCATTCCCAGTGGGATTTAGATAAGCAGCACAGCTGTGAGAGGTGCGTAACCACCATGAAGGACAACACAGACTTGTCATTAAATCATATAAAACAGATGTCCCACACCTTATAAACATGTTGGAAGCATTGATGGCTCTGCTGGTCCCAATGTGCTGAGCCCACCACAGGCTTAGCTGGGTGTTCAGCCTGCGTGTGGCTCCCAGCGGTCTGATTTCACCTCTCCTCCCAGCAGCAAAATGGGAGTGCAATAATGGATGCACCATAGCTAGAAGCACCAGAACAGTGCTAAGGATGCTCAGGCAGTGGGGTACTGTTGCAGATACACCCCGAGATCCCAAATGAAGCCATCCAACTCCCATGAATATGCCATCATAAAGCTGCAGAAAAAGCAAACTTACCCTCCTCAGCCATCGGAAACACATTTAGAAGGTTAAAGTTGACTGAATGAACAGCTTTAAGACACGGGAACTTTTATACGGTGTTTAGCATAGATGGGAAGTGAGACACCTTAAGGAATGGCAATGATTTATTTACCAATCGAACACTGATCTCAATGTTTGCTTTGACTCATGACAACCGATCAATATCTCCCCGTTGTCCTGCATGCAGCAGTAATTGCTACTCCTGCTTAATAACCCCATTTTTCTGCCTAATGACTTTATTCCTGTCCTCCTGCCCTGAGCAAGGACAGCTGCGAGGCAGATCTGCTGGGGGAGGTGAGTGGGAGTGTGGGTGTAAGAGATGCTGAGCATGAGGATTGGTGCATGCAGTGAGCGGAGAAGGGGCAGAAAGATGTGGTTCAGCAGCATGACACCATTTGCAACACAGGCATCACTGCAAGGGCAGATGGGGTCAGCAGGTATCCAGGATGGAGGGGATGCAGCCCAGGGCTGCACACAGCACCTGATCTCTCCATCCTTTCACTGATGGCTCCATAGAGACATTATCTAAAGAGGACATTTGCCTTTGAGTCGGAGTAAAGCAGCCAGCTTGGGTGATTTGTGAGGATGCTACAGGGAAAGGTTAAGGATCCTGGAGATAATTGCAGAGGTTTAAATGCCCAAACACCTAAACCCAGTGTGGCAGGATTATTCCTGGCATGGAAGAGTCATCCACCAGCTGCCTTCCTTCTGCATCTACCTGTGCTGTGCCCTTGGGAAGACCATGGAGCACCAGGATCTGATCGTATGTGCTGAGGATGTGCAGTGGCTGTGCTGGTGCCACTGCCTTGCATGGTGTCCACACAAAGTCCCCGTGCTCAGCTCAGCTCGTGGTGCTGGACCAGATCTGTTCAACTCTGAGCAGTTTCCCCAGAGAGGCAGTGAGTCCCAGCTTTGGCAATAGGCCACATTTACTGGACAGCGAGCAGCACAAAGAGGTGGTGCTGCTGCCCTCAGCATTTCATTTCAAAGCAGGTTGCCAAACACGGACAAGGAGGAATTAAGGCCTGGCGGCATAGTGTGGTATGCTTTCACAGCCTAAGGGCTGTGCTGCTGGCTTTATTTCCTTCTGCTGGCCCAGGGAACATTCAGCCAATGCCGTGTGGGAGGCTTTCCTCTGGGCAGAGCTGCTCTGAGTTTTGCAAAGCTGGGTGGGAAGGTGTACCACAAAGACATGGACATTGGTATGGCATTGGGCCACTCTGGGCAGTGATAACTGCTAATGTGGACTGTCCCTGCTTCCACTGCTTCAGGTTGGAACCCAACAGTCTCAGCTGCACCATCCAGCAGATCTGTGTTGCTACACGGGCATCAACATTGGGTGCTGCTGTCCCAGAGGAGTCAGAGCCATGAGCTGGGGTGACAGTGAAAGGGAAACATCAATGCAGGAGTCAAGCGGACGATGGAAGCTGTGGGTGTTTGATGCTTTAGAATATGTTGTTGCTCTACTTTGGAGCCAGAGAAAAAGAAAGGTGCAACAGCCTCCTGGACTCTATGGTGCATTGGCTTTAGAGCTGTGACAATGCAATGCTGAACTTCTCAATGGAGGACTCAATTAACTTACCAGATATATTTCTTGCTACAAGATATTGAGATGCTCTGTGAGAAAGCAAGAAAAAAGAAACTAAAATATAAGTCTACTTTCTGATGTCACGATATTTATTAGGTACTACAAATGCTCACTGAAAATTGAGCAGAATTTGGCCAAAGCAGTCACAAAAACAGCATGGGGCAAAACATTGTTAAGGCCAGAGTTTATGGCATAGCGATGGAGCATCAAGGGGCGACAAGAGGACACATGGTGGGGAGGCAGACGAACATGGGAAAGAGGACAAGGCAGCAGAGAAAGGCAGGGCTGTTATTGCTGAGTGCTGGGCAGCTGGGGGTGTTCACTTCTGCTGGCCGGGGAAGTAGCAGGCCTGCTTGGTCTGGTGGCTCTGGATATGAGGAATGACAATAGGGCATTTCTGCTGCGAGGACTGGCCGTACCCAGCACTGCCTCCTCCGGAGCTGACAATGATGGTGTTGCCAGAGGAACCGCCACTGGCCCCACCGGATCCCCCACTGCAGCATCCAGAGTCTCCTCCACTGCTGCCACCTCCTTCAATGATGATCGTGCCTCCGGAAGATCCACCACTGCTGGATCCTCCACCACAGCATCCAGATGAACCTCCTCCTCCTCCTGAGCTAATGATGATCTTCTGGCCTGATCCCCCACTGCTGTAGCTGGAAGAGCCATAGCCAGAAGAGCCACCACCGCAGCATCCAGAGGATCCTCCACTGCTCCCACCTCCTCCAATGATACTCTTGGATCCTGAGTATCCACCACTGCTGTATCCTCCTCCCATGCCATAGCCTGAGGAGCCTCCACTGCAGCATCCAGACGATCCTCCACTGCTCCTACCTCCTGTAATTATGATCTTTCCACCTGAAGACCCACCACTGCTGCATCCTCCACCACTGCTGGATCCTCCACCACAGCATCCAGACGATCCCCCACTGCTCCCACCTCCTCCAGTGATGCTCTTGGATCCTGAGTAACCACCACTGCTGTATCCTCCTCCCATGCCATAGCCTGAGGATCCTCCACCACAGTATCCTGAGGATCCCCCACTGCTTCCACCTCCTCCAATGATGATCTTGCCACCTGAAGACCCACCACTGCTGGATCCTCCACCACTACTGGATCCTCCACCACAGCATCCTGAGGATCCCCCACTGCTCCCACCTCCTCCAATGATACTCTTGGATCCTGAGTATCCACCACTGCTGGATCCTCCTCCCATGCCATAGCCTGAGGAGCCTCCACCGCAGTATCCAGAGGATCCCCCACTGCTCCCACCTCCTCCAATGATGCTCTTGGATCCTGAGTAACCACCACTGCTGTATCCTCCTCCCATGCCATAGCCTGAGGAGCCTCCACTGCAGCACCCAGAGGATCCCCCACTACTCCCACCTCCTGTAATTATGATCTTGCCACCTGAAGACCCACCACTGCTGGATCCTCCACCACTACTGGATCCTCCAATGCAGCATCCAGACGATCCTCCACTGCTCCCACCTCCTCCAATGATACTCTTGGATCCTGAGTAACCACCACTGCTGTATCCTCCTCCCATGCCATAGCCTGAGGATCCTCCACCACAGCATCCTGAGGATCCCCCACTGCTTCCACCTCCTGTAATTATGATCTTTCCACCTGAAGAGCCACCACTACTGGATCCTCCACCACAGCATCCGGAGGAACCTCCTCCTCCTCCTCCTCCTGAGCTAATGATGATCTTCTGGCCTGATCCCCCACTGCCACCGCCGTATCCTCCTCCCATGCTGTATCCCGAGGAGCCCGTGCAGCAGGAGGAGCCCTGTGCCTGGTAGCTGGAGGAGCTGCCCCCACTGCAGCATCCCCCAGACTGGGACGATGACTCGTGGCAGCCTCCGGAGTTCTGTCGGGAACACATCACTGAGCAGCAGTCCTGCAAGAAATAGCACTGTTATTCAGGATCCACTCAGAGCTAGTGCTGAAACTTCACACCAAACTTCCAATCTGCCCCAGATTCTCTTGTTGTAGTGGAATGGTAGCTTCATAAAGCCCTTCTTCTTTGAGTGACAGCAGGATAGGAGGCAAAGGGATTGAAAAAATCTCCGTATCAATGGGCTTACCTTCAACACAGCTGGATGTGTGCAAGTCTTGGTGGTAGGTGAATGAGGAGCCCTAGGATATGTTAGCTTTTATACCGGACTCATAAGGGAAGTGAGGCAATGCTGATGGATTTATTTACTGAGCCTGGCTTCACCTACGTCCTTTGACTCACTTGCCCCGTGATACAATGGAGATCTATGGTGCTCCACTTACATTTTATATTCTAGTTGCTAATTTTACACAGTGATTCACTTCCAGGAGTCATGCTCTGAAGTACTGGGTTTGAATGTCCCATGGGGGCTTGTGGTTGGCCTCCCGGGTCTTTCTCTTGGGCTGCAGTCTCTGTGTGCTCAGCAGAGCAGGGACGGAGCCAAGGCTGAAGGATGGAGATTGAAATGAGGCAGGGCTAGAGGGAATGATGAGGGTAAAGGATGCAGTGAGTAGAGTCGGGATGGAGCTGGGGGACACCTGTGCTCAGCTCCAGCTTCCCAGGTGTCCTAATCAGCAGGCTGCATGGTCAGGGCAGGGGATGTCTTGAGATCTTTCAGTGTGCAAAGATGCACTTGAAGGCCATCAAGACCCTACCCTCAAACCACAGCACATTAGACTCTTCCTCTGCTTCAGGTCATTTTTCAGGGGTCCTGCTATGCTGGACAGCCCCCATAACTTGAGTTTAGGGAGACACCTGGGTGTTTGGCCACGGAATGTGGCTTGCTGGAGAATGGCAACTCATCAGCACGTGGTATACATTGCTGGCTCTTGTGTTTTGCAGCACTTGCATCCTTCCACCGTGTCACACGTGCTCGGAGGCTGACAACAGCATCCACCCTTGCTGGAGATGGAGCAGATGAAGGCGTAATTGGGGAGGTTTTAGCTGAGAGGATATGTGACAACAGTGACAGGTTGCTCAGGCCTCCCACAGCGAATACATTGGGCATGCAACGCAGCTCCACTGGTATGGGGACAGGGCCATCAGCCTCATCTCTGGTCACGCGGGCATGGGGGCTTCCTGTATTCTGCTTTGGACTCCCTCCAGTGTCTTGAGCTCTCCTCCAGCCACCAAAGGAAAGCTCAGATCTGACAGTAATTCTGGCTCCCACGCATGAAGTGTGGGTGTTTTACTACGGAGCATCATAGCACCTTGATCCCTGGCTCTAACCTGTAGGGACTTGCACAGAGGGGCAATTGTGGTTCAGGAATTGTGGCTCATCAGGACCCAGGGTGTGAGGGAAAGCTATGAAGGTTTTTGGCAGGGGTGGCAAGAAGCCTGCAAGCACTGCATGACTCGTGTGTGTGCAGGGCTTGGAAACACAGAGTCAGTGCCACATGCTCATCTCAGCAGGTAGAATGAAAAGGATTCACGGGGGGAGTGCCCCACATTTGGGCCACTCCGCTCTGATGTGTCTAGGCCACTCTCTGCCCTTTGGAGCAGTTCTGCTCAGGACAGGTGGTCAGGTTACGTCATGCATTCTTTGCACTTCCAGCTCCTCTGGGAATGCTGTGTATTGTTAAGAGAGAAAGAAAAAAACTTGGCCAGATCCTGCAGCCCTTTTCCCCAGCAACTTCCTTCAGGCACAGCAATGCTAATTGATGGCGTTGGCCATGAAGAAGATACCAGTGAGATCTCCCCAATAAGACGTCCCCAATTTTTTCTGCAACAGGCAGAATCTAACCAGTTGTGGCCCTTCAAGCATTTGCACGGCTGATGATAAACTCTAGAAAAGTGCTTCTACACCTAACTTTGTTACCTTCTGTGTGTGCCAGATGGATAAAAGACATCTAGCTTAACATTTGCAGAACTCAAGGCCATAGTTGTGACTGTCCCAAAGAAGCCTTGCTGCTGAATGTTGCCTAAGAAAATGAATGGTTTCCTTGAGATAAAAACCTGACTAAGTCTTTCCAAAGTTTGCTGTTGTCAGCACTGAAATCCCTTCAGGAGACCCAGAGATTGTGCTTTGCTTCCTCATGTGGGAAGGGGAAACAAGTGGAGCTATTCACCATGTTACAAATGCAGCTTCTGTGGATATTAATGAGGGACACAGACCATTTGCTCATGCAACAAAGGCTCTCCTAAGCAAGACCTGTTAATATCCATAAGCTGCAGCATTGAAGGCTGAAGGTTTCTCAGCAGAATGCATTCAGTAGATTATTCACTTTTTGAAAGTAAACAGGAGACAGAGAAAGAATAAAAGCAATGCTGCAAAAGCAGTTCTTTCCGAACACACTGTTTTTTATTGCACTTCACATTGAAGGGTGAGAAATCATCAGGGAGTTCTCAGCGTGGGGATGCAGCATCAGAGGACAAGAAGAGAAGAGGTCATTTGGAGAGGAAAGAGGACAAGGCAGCAGAGAAAGGCAAGGCTGTTATTGCTGAGTGCTGGGCTGCTGGGGGTGTTCACTTCTGCTGGCCGGGGAAGTAGCAGGCCTGCTTGGTCTGGTGGCTCTGGATATGAGGAATGACAATAGGGCATTTCTGCTGCGAGGACTGGCCGTACCCAGCACTGCCTCCTCCGGAGCTGACAATGATGGTGTTGCCAGAGGAACCGCCACTGGCCCCACCGGATCCCCCACTGCAGCATCCAGAGTCTCCTCCACTGCTGCCACCTCCTTCAATGATGATCGTGCCTCCGGAAGATCCACCACTGCTGGATCCTCCACCACAGCATCCAGATGAGCCTCCTCCTCCTCCTGAGCTAATGATGATCTTCTGGCCTGATCCCCCACTGCCGTAGCTGGAAGAGCCATAGCCAGAAAAGCCACCACCGCAGCATCCAGAGGATCCCCCACTGCTCCCACCTCCTCCAATGATACTCTTGGATCCTGAGTATCCACCACTGCTGTATCCTCCTCCCATGCCATAGCCTGAGGATCCTCCACTGCAGCACCCAGAGGATCCCCCACTGCTCCCACCTCCTCCAATGATACTCTTGGATCCTGAGTAACCACCACTGCTGTATCCTCCTCCCATGCCGTAGCTTGAGGAGCCACCACCGCAGTACCCAGAGGATCCTCCACTGCTTCCACCTCCTCCAATGATACTCTTGGATCCTGAGTATCCACCACTGCTGTATCCTCCTCCATAGCCTGAGGAGCCTCCACTGCAGCTCCCAGAGGATCCCCCACTGCTCCCACCTCCTCCAATGATACTTTTGGATCCTGAGTATCCACCACTGCTGGATCCTCCTCCCATGCCATAGCCTGAGGAGCCTCCACTGCAGCATCCAGAGGATCCCCCACTGCTTCCACCTCCTGTAATTATGATCTTGCCACCTGAAGACCCACCACTGCTGCATCCTCCACCACTACTGGATCCTCCACCACAGCATCCAGACGATCCTCCACTGCTCCCACCTCCTCCAATGATGCTCTTGGATCCTGAGTAACCACCACTGCTGTATCCTCCTCCATAGCCTGAGGAGCCTCCACTGCAGCTCCCAGAGGATCCCCCACTGCTCCCACCTCCTCCAATGATACTTTTGGATCCTGAGTATCCACCACTGCTGTATCCTCCTCCATAGCCTGAGGAGCCTCCACCACAGCATCCTGAGGATCCCCCACTGCTCCCACCTCCTCCAATGATACTCTTGGATCCTGAGTATCCACCACTGCTGGATCCTCCTCCCATGCCATAGCCTGAGGAGCCTCCACTGCAGCATCCAGAGGATCCCCCACTGCTTCCACCTCCTGTAATTATGATCTTTCCACCTGAAGACCCACCACTGCTGCATCCTCCACCACTACTGGATCCTCCACCACAGCATCCAGACGATCCTCCACTGCTCCCACCTCCTCCAATGATGCTCTTGGATCCTGAGTATCCACCACTGCTGTATCCTCCTCCATAGCCCGAGGAGCCTCCACTGCAGCTCCCAGAGGATCCCCCACTGCTCCCACCTCCTCCAATGATACTTTTGGATCCTGAGTATCCACCACTGCTGTATCCTCCTCCATAGCCTGAGGAGCCTCCACTGCAGCATCCAGAGGATCCCCCACTGCTTCCACCTCCTGTAATTATGATCTTTCCACCTGAAGACCCACCACTGCTGTATCCTCCACCACTACTGGATCCTCCACCACAGCATCCAGACGATCCTCCACTGCTTCCACCTCCTCCAATGATGCTCTTGGATCCTGAGTAACCACCACTGCTGTATCCTCCTCCATAGCCTGAGGATCCTCCACCACAGCATCCTGAGGATCCCCCACTGCTCCCACCTCCTCCAATGATACTCTTGGATCCTGAGTATCCACCACTGCTGGATCCTCCTCCCATGCCATAGCCTGAGGAGCCTCCACTGCAGCACCCAGAGGATCCCCCACTACTCCCACCTCCTGTAATTATGATCTTGCCACCTGAAGACCCACCACTGCTGGATCCTCCACCACTGCTGGATCCTCCACTACAGCACCCAGATGATCCTCCACTGCTTCCACCTCCTCCAATGATGCTCTTGGATCCTGAGTAACCACCACTGCTGTATCCTCCTCCCATGCCATAGCCTGAGGATCCCCCACTGCTTCCACCTCCTGTAATTATGATCTTTCCTCCTGAAGACCCTCCCCTGCTGGATCCTCCACCACAGCATCCAGACGATCCACCACTGCTTCCACCGCCTCCAATGATGATCTTTCCACCTGAAGACCCACCACTGCTGGATCCTCCACCACAGCATCCAGATGATCCTCCACTGCTCCCACCTCCTCCAATGATACTCTTGGATCCTGAGTAACCACCACTGCTGTATCCTCCTCCCATGCCATAGCCTGAGGATCCTCCACCACAGCATCCTGAGGATCCCCCACTGCTTCCACCTCCTGTAATTATGATCTTTCCACCTGAAGAGCCACCACTACTGGATCCTCCACCACAGCATCCGGAGGAACCTCCTCCTCCTCCTCCTCCTGAGCTAATGATGATCTTCTGGCCTGATCCCCCACTGCCACCGCCGTATCCTCCTCCCATGCTGTATCCCGAGGAGCCCGTGCAGCAGGAGGAGCCCTGTGCCTGGTAGCTGGAGGAGCTGCCCCCACTGCAGCATCCCCCAGACTGGGACGATGACTCGTGGCAGCCTCCGGAGTTCTGTCGGGAACACATCTCTGTGCAGCGGTCCTGCAAGAAATCACATATTTGTTACTGATAAGAATCAAAATGATCTCAGCCAGTACGGCCATTGTTCCATCGCAAGGTTTGTTTCCAGCAGTCTCTGAATTTCCTTACAGATAATTGTCTTCTATGTATTCCAACCATATATGAAGCCTTTGCTATCAGGGCAGCACATGGCTACCATAGATAGTCAACATAAACTCCTGAATTTGGAGTCTTTTATTCCATATGTGTTCCCTCTGGATCTCTATCCTCATGATTTCCAGTATCATGGAGTGATCTTTCTTCAGCTAATATCCACAAAAGATTTAAATTTATCAAAACAACATCCCTAAGCTTCAAGCCACCACACATTTGGTGTGCTCCACCAAGGCATTTCTGTTTTGCAAACACAAAAATCAGAAGAATTGCTCCCATATGCAGAAATGGACTTACCCTGCTTGGTTCTGATAATACGTTCAACGGCGCAATGCTGAGTGAGTGGTGCGCTACAGAACCAAGCAACTTTTATACTGCCTCTAGTTTTGCTAAGTGGGTTGTGAGGCATCCCGGGGAATGATGATGGGTTTATTTACAGGACAAATTGTGCTCCTTCAGGCCAGTCGTCCTCTTGACTCATCGAATCAGATCAATGCTTTTCCCTTGCATCACTTCCTAGTCTACTCAAAGTCTGGGTGCGGATCTCATGTGAGCTCTGTTCCCGTGGTTGTGTTTGAAGGTAGGAGCTGTGGGGCTCCAGTGCCCTGCACGTGAGCTAGGGGATGCTGCTGGGATGGTGTGAGGACTTGTGTTTACTATTCATTACAATCACAGAATCACAGAATCATTGAATCATTGAATCACTGAGTCATCGAATCATTGAATTATTGAATCATTGAATCATTGAATCATTAAGGTTGCAGACCGTTAACATCAACTACTCCAACCGTCAACCCATCATCACAATGGAGAAGTCTGGAAGAAAGGAGAGAGCTGCAGTAGTTGGGAGTGCTGTTGTTGGGGTGGCAGAGGGGAGTAGAAGATCCCCACATGCTTGGACACCTCACTGTGCCAATCTAGCATGGGTCATTTTTTTGCCTGTCCAGTCATGGGCAGTACAGAGGTCAGGTAGAATTTATGCTGCCTCTTGGAATTAGGGGTGATAGCTGCTCCAGCATAGAATACAAGTGCTGGAGGTAAAGGGTAGAGGCCCCAGCCCCTGGCCAGTGCTGGATCCATTCCTGCATGCTGCTTGGTGCAGCTTGGCAGGGTCCTTGTGTCCCACTTTGTGCTTGGTGATTCCCTGGGCACTGTCCTGGCTGGATCGCCTGGATGTGATGGGCTTGGGATACATCCACAGCCATCAATTGCAAGGGATTGAGTTGACTGGGAGAGGCCACATCACTGCAACAGGGCTGAAAACTGGAAACAGCAGCACGGGCACTCTTCATTCCCACCCAGTGGGTCACCTCAGTTCCCCTAGTATTTCTCACTTCGGTATTTACTCTCAAAGACTATTTTTCTTTTAAAAATTAGTTAGCCAGCCTGTTTGAAGCAGTAATAAAATGGAGAGTGGAGCGGCCAAGGTTGTCTGCCAGAAGAATTAAATATTACTGTTTATTTTACATTCCGCATTGCAACTGTTAATTGACAGAACGTACCACATCAAAGGAATCACTTCCCAGAGGGAAACTCCCACTGAAGACTCATACCTGAAGCAGTGTTTTATCCCTGTGTGAGTGAGGAGCTTCCCAGTTACTCCACGCTTAGCATCTCAGCCCTGGAAGGGGCTGTCTGATGTCCTGTCCCTGATGCTGAATGCTTCAGGAGCTCCGAGCTGGAGCCAAGGTTTAACAGACCTCGTATCTCTTAGTGCTTAGTGCAGCTATGAGCACCAAGAGCTTCTTCATCATTCAAGGGGCTCAGCCTCACACCTGTGAAGGTATCCTGTAATTCTTTGCACTAAAGTGTTAAGAGTTTTTGCATTTTCCCTCTCTTATCTACGCCTTCCTTGGGCATTTTGTGGTACCTAGATGAAAGAGACTTTTTCCAATATTTAACTTTGGAGTACTATATCTGATAGGCAAAAGTCAGGGTCATGTGTAGCAACTGATATTTAAAAATGACATAAAATATTTAGGGAATCTTACCTCTCTTCTACAGTGGGTTTGCAACGCATTTGTGCTCTGGAGTTTTATTAAAACAGCATAACCTCAGAAAGAAATCTTGGTGAGTGAAATAATGAAAATATGTGGTGTAAACAGAATGCAAGGACTCAGACACTGAAGTTCTCTAGAGCTGCAGTTTTATTGCCTTGTGCAAACACTAGAAAATTGAGGCAGAAAATAGACATATGATGTAACCTCACATGAGGCTGCAAGTTGCTGATACACACCACTGAGGTTCTAGTTGGCTGGAGAGCTGAAGAGAAAAATTGCAAGGAGGAGGAGAAAGGAATCATGCAAGTATTCTTACATTTAACCTGTGTAAGAAATGAGATAATGTTTGCATCCTGGGCTTTCTTATTACAAGTTTCTCTGCTAAACTTGTGCTACTTGTGTTTAGTCTGTGGTGGCCAGGAGATAGGCTGGGTCTGCTGTTGCATGGACATGCCTCCTGAGCTAGATGAACCACCTCCACCAGAGCCTCCTCCAATAATGCAGATGGATCCTTGGCCCTGGTGACCAGAACCACCCCCACCTCCTCCACCACTTCCTCCTCCAATGCAGATGGGTCCTTGGCCCTGGTAGCTGGAACCACCTCCTCCTCCTCCTCCTCCTCCACCTCCAATGCAGATGGGACCTTGGCCCTGATGGCTGGAACCACCTCCTCCTCCTCCTCCTCCTCCACCTCCAATGCAGATGGGTCCTTGGCCCTGATGGCTGGAACCACCTCCTCCTCCTCCTCCTCCACCTCCAATGCAGATGGGTCCTTGGCCCTGGTAGCTGGAACCACCTCCTCCTCCTCCTCCTCTTCCCCCTCCAATGCAGATGGGTCCTTGGCCCTGATGGCTGGAACCACCTCCTCCTCCTCCTCCTCCACCTCCAATGCAGATGGGTCCTTGGCCCTGGTAGCTGGAACCACCTCCTCCTCCTCCTCCACCTCCAATGCAGATGGGTCCTTGGCCCTGGTAGCCAGAACCACCTCCACCTCCTCCACCTCCACCTCCACCAATGCAGATGGGTCCTTGGCCCTGGTAGCCAGAACCACCTCCACCACTTCCACCTTCACCTCCACTAATACAGATGGGTCCTTGGCTCTGGTGGCTGGAACCACCTCCACCTCCTCCTCCTCCACCTCCACCAATGCAAATGGGTCCCTGGCTTTGGTGACCAGAACCACCTCCACCACCTCCTCCTCCACCTCCACCAATGCAGATGGGTCCCTGGCTTTGGTGACCAGAACCACCTCCACCTCCTTTTCCTCCACCTCCACCTCCTCCTCCTCCTCCTCCTCCACCAATACAGATGGGACCCTGGCTTTGTTGGCTAGAACTACCTCCTCCTCCACCTCCACCAATGCAGATGGGTCCCTGGCTTTGGTAACCAGAACCATCTCCACCTCCTTTTCCTCCACCTCCTCCTCCTCCTCCTCCTCCACCAATACAGATGGGACCCTGGCTTTGTTGGCTAGAACTACCTCCTCCTCCACCTCCTCCAATGCAGATGGGTCCTTGGCCCTGGTGGCCAGAACCACCTCCCCCTCCTCCTCCTCCACCTCCACCTCCACCAATGCAGATGGGTCCTTGGCCTTGATGGCTGGAACCACCTCCTCCTCCTCCTCCACCTCCTCCAATGCAGATGGGTCCTTGGCCTTGATGGCTGGAACCACCTCCTCCTCCTCCTCCACCTCCTCCAATGCAGATGGGTCCTTGACCTTGATGGCTGGAACCACCTCCACCTCCTCCTCCACCTCCACCGATGCAGATGGGTCCTTGGCTCTGGTGGCCGGAACCACCTCCACCACCACTGCTGCCACTGCCTCCTCCAATAATGCAGATGGGTTCTTGTCCCTGGTGGCCTGAAGTTCCTCCTCCTCCTCCTCCTCCTCCTCCTCCAAAGGAGGATGATGATATGTGGGTCTGGTAGATAACACCACCACCGCCACCGCCGCCGCCGCTGCTTCCTCCACCATGGCAGGATGATCCTTGGCTCTGATATCCTATAGATCCTCCACCTCCACTACTGTGGCAGGATCCTCCTCCGCCACCCCCATGGCATGAGCCTCCTCCACCACCTCCGCCATGGCATCCACCAGACTGCTCAGAAATCCCTTGGCCTTCGCCCTTCTGCTGGTGGGAACCCATCGTTGCAGGAGCCAAGAGCCCTGCAAGAGAAAGAAAAATGAGCATTAGAAAATGCAGAAGAAGAAAAGCTTGCATTATTGTGGCATTACTGCCTCTTCCTTTCCCCCTCCCCTTCCCCAGGCAGGCTGATACGAGGCAATGCGAAAGGGTATTGTCAACCTGAGGAACTTACAGCTCCAAAACAGTTACCAAGAAGAGCCTGAGAAGTTTCCAAATCATTCCATATCCCTTGATTTGGTTTTCCACAGGGCCTCCTCTATCCATACATAACTGTGTAGTTTTTTTTCCTTACATATATATTTTTTCTAGGACAGGTATGACTGTAGCCATTCCTTAACAGCTACTTCTTTAAGGAAGTTGCCAGGGTGGCATTCTGTTGGAAGAGGTACATAAGGCTGTGGTACACCAGAATTACCCTTATCCAAATGTGGTTTGGGAATTTTGACAGGGCTGTCATGCTCAGGGATAGGCATTCATATTTCATGTCATGCAAGAAACAACGGGTCATCATTTGCACAACAGTAACTCCACGGCACTTTGAAATCCTTCAATCTTGGTTTCAAAAGGACATAGTGACTGTTTTGCTTCCTCCTAAAAATTAGAAGCCATGGAACAGGGAATTCAAAAGATCCCAGCAGTGCAAAACAAGCAGACCCTCCGAAGATGATTCTGTTTTCTGTCTCAGCTCTCAATCTTTTCCATGTGATTAAGTTGCGACTCATTAGAAAAACAAATAATCAAATGAGTGTAAATAAGGAGAAATTTTTTAATCATGACATCCCAAAGCCACTTTTACTCCCACCTCTCCCAGTTGAGCATTCCAAGGCTAATCAGAAAATGAGTTTCCATCAGTAGCATGAGGTGCCTTACCGTGTCCCACGGCACGAACGAGCTGAAGGAAATCCAATGGAGTGAGGAAACCTGATGTGCTTCAGTTTTTATACTCTTCCAAGGAAACAGTGATTGATTTATTTATCCACCAAACCCAATCACAACTACCCATTTACTGGGCATAATTTTGATTGATATCTCCCTTCCGCCACCTCTTTTGTTTTCAGTTATGTCAAAGTCACTGTGTGGCTCCACCTATTCTAAGTAGAGTGAAGAAACTGAGAAAAGTGGATGTGTTTATGGATTTCCAGTAAAAAAAAAAAAAAGGGATTTACTTTCACATTCACCCTCCACACAGGTCCAACATTTCCAGAATGAAAAATGTGAGGGGAAAAAAAGAGGAACTTTACTTTTTATAGGCATAGATTATGTATCTTTCATTTGAGAACATGTTTCTGAACACTCAGACTTGACTCTACTGTGTTATTATTTTGTGTTGCAAGTGGAAGCTTGATTGGAGCATATTAACAACCCACGGTATAGTGTCAGGGTTGCACACTGTCTACAGTCCCATGAGCCTGAGCTTTCCAGAAGACAAAACAAGCCAGAGGATGAAGGTAACCCAGGAGGCTCCAGGTGCTCTATAGCTTTGAAAATATTGACCTCCAGAGTAACAGAGGGAAAAAAGGCCCAACAGCCAAAGGAGCAGTGAGGTGGTCTTCATGTGGACCCTTCTTTTACCACGCTGGCTTGTAGAGAGCTTGGCACGAGAGCAGAGCATGGTCAATTGTTTTCCCTTGGGGGGTGGATTGTTAAAACTTCATTGGTACTTCCCAATGTTTTTACCTAGCTAGTGCCTGGGGCTGTTAACAAGACATGGCCAGCTTACACAATTTTAGTGCTAAAGAGAGTCCGAGAGCCATTTCACTGCTGTGATAACTGATAGTTATATTCACAACGGCAAAGGGATGCTCTGGGCAGTGACTCTTCTGCTGGGTGACCATGACAGAAGAGGAGCAGCCTTGAAATGAGGCATGACTGTATTGGGTGTTCTATATTCAGTGGGCATATTTAGTCATCACTCTACTGAAAACTCTTGGGAGCATGTGAGAATAGGGAAAGCTCTTCTTACAAGGAGAGCATCATTTTTTGTAGGTTCCTCTGCCAAACTGGAATGATTACAAAGAACAGCAGCATACCTCCAACAAAACCCTGCAGCTCCAGTCAAGCACTGGAAGGATCTTTCTCTCAGAGCTGGCTGGGGCAGCTCTGTCTTGCTTTGTTGTTTCAGAGCCCTGTCTCCATGGAGAGATACATGCCACCATCATCTCGAGGTGCCTCCCTGTTTGCTGCCTCCTTGCATTTCCTGCCCTGGAGCACGAGGTCTCAGCCATACCTCATCTTCATGCTTGGCAGCACTACCCATCAGCTTCCATGGCACACTGGCCTCACAGCCACCATACCAGGAGGCAATGCAGTGGTGATAAGGGACCCTCTCTGCAGCACATGGGCTCTGTTAAAGGCTCTGTACAGGAAACCTTTTGGAATACTGTCAGCTAGCCTGAGTTTTCACTTACTTGGACAAATACAATGTGAAGGAGACACAATAGCAGTGATACCAAAGCCATTTAGTGGCACGGACCAGGGAGGGAAGTAGGGCAGGGAAGATAGATGTCAAGGGATGCACTGTTTGTCTGAAAGCCAAATTAAAGGCCGTGGTTGTACTATGTATTTAGCATATCTGGAACAGTGTGTTTATCTCCGCTGAGATAAAGAACAGTCAGGAAGCAGTAGTAAGAGGTTTAGCATGTTCTGGCACATAATAGATGAGTCCTGGGATGTACGGACATGTCCTGGGGAGCAGGGCATAACACAGCTTGGCTTGGTTGCTCTAGATGAGGCTTATTGGCTTGGTGGGGTGGGTGAAGGCAACACAGAGGTTCTGACACACTGCCAGTTGGTTACAGGAGCTATTGCCAGCAGTAAAACATGAGTATTCCCAAGCTGATAAGGATAGCAAGAAATCAGAGTTTGGCACTGTGTTCCTGAATTTCAGGAGCAAAGCGAGATGCTCACATTAACTGAAGAGCTCTAAGGTGAGCCTCAGCTCCAGCCAAGCTATCGGAGGTCTTAATCTGCTATAAAAGCATTTTTGCTTCCAACCAACTGCTCCTTCAGTTACTGCAGATCCCTTTTCCCAAAGTCTGAGTACCAGAGGTTGAGAATCAGACAAAGCAGAATTCTTCTCCCATTTCACACATGGAAAGGAGTGATTTGGGAAAGCCTCAAACCTGAGACTTAAACCAGAGCTTGAAAATCTCAGTGCAGTGCTCACCCCCTGCAGATAAAACCCTCTTTAGTGCAATAAAGCCACATCACAGAGGCTTGTGGATGCCAGAGCTTTCCCTCCACATGATTTAATACAGAGATCCCAGAGAACAATGCTTGTGCTGTGAAGCACAGTCTGTAGCTCCTGCAGTTGTCACAGGAGGGTGGAGTATAATTGCCACCGAGGTTTATGTGCTTTCATGATGCTTTTCTCAGTATCTCCTGATTACATCCTCTGTGTGGGTGATGCAAGAGGTGTGATCCTCATATCCGTCCTGACGTGCTGCTGGAGGAAGGGCAGCAGATGCAGCAGTCTGAACACCTCAGATTCTTTGTTTAATTCCCCCAGCTGTGCTTTTTGCACGTTGCAGGGTGGTGGGTAAGGAGGAAGATCGAGCAAGGAATGGGAGAGTTGAGGACACTTTTTCCTCTGTCTCTACCCAAAGACCTCAGCTTCTCTCCCTCACTGAGTAAATATAGAAAACATTTAATAAATAGCCATTTATGCACCATGTAGCTGTGATCTGCACCATCCTCATGGCATGCAGCAGGGTCAGCGTGGGGTTTATAGCCAACCTTACATCCTGGGCAGCATGCAGGACCACCACAGCATGGTAACATCCCTGGGAACATGCGTTGCTTGCCTGGGAACACACATTGCTGAAAGCTACTTGGGCTTGGTACTCCTCAGCAATAACAAGGCAATGCCAGGACAATGCCACGTGCTGCTTGAGGTGACAGCTGCTGCTTTCATGCCATCAGCACCTGGGCCTGAAGACACGGATCCAGCTCTGCTGAGCAAAGGGTGTTCTCCTTCCCAAAGCACTGCTTCCTTTTCCTGCCTGTTTCCTCACTCCCTGTCTGCAGACAAGGTGCAGCCTGCCTTTGCTGCTCCATCCTCTTGCCAGCTGGGTGCAAGACTCAGAGGAGGCATTATTTCTAAGCTGGAAGTGTCTCTTACTTCACTTCTTGCATTCTGCTTCTATTTTGGGGATCAGAGCTTCCGAACCTTTGCCCTCCTCACTGTAGCTCTCCCCTCAGGACAATCCACAGAGAAATTGCTCTTTTTTCTTCCTGTTGCATTTAACAGCTCAGGATTGTGGCTTAGGCTCTTTCTGTAAACCTTCTCATTTAAACACAGAGTGTGCTCTGTGTCACTGTCAAGGAATGTGATGATGGTGGAAGGTAATGATGAGGTCGGCGTACCCCAACGACTTTCCCCAACAATATAGAGTGGCTTTGGCAATCCAGCACTCCAGCCATGGGTTCTTCCCTTATTTCACTTTTCTCTGCTTCCTGCTGTTTGCCACATACATGAAAGCCGTGGGCACACCCTGTTTTTGATTTCCCCCTTTCCTGCATCCTGGTTCCTCCTTTGTCTGAAGCCCATTGGGAAATTATCAATATGGAATGGGGTTACAAAATGGGATGGCTTGGGACTGCCCTACAGCAGCAGCACCACAGCTCTGTGGTGGCACAAAGCAAAGTTTGTGCTAACACAGCTCACAGCATAGCATCTCACAGTGTCTGTGTCAAAGCAACGTCCTTTAGGCCAAAGTGCTTCTAACAGCTGCTTTGGTAGTGAGTGTGTTTGGATGCTATTCTGCTGTATACAAAGAAGTGATTCCCTCCCAAGGCTTTTGGCCCCTATATATTGAAGTGCTGTACTGTTCTTTGTACCTATATCAAACTCAGACAAACCTAGATCATAGGATAAATGCTTTACCAAACAAAAGAAAGCTCTTTTTCTTTTCCTTCCTTCCTTCCTTCCTTCCTTCCTTCCTTCCTTCCTTCCTTCCTTCCTTCCTTCCTTCCTTCCTTCTTCCTTCCTTCCTTCCTTCCTTCCTTCCTTCCTTCCTTCCTTTGTCCTTCATTCCCCCTCCCTTCCTCCCTCCTTCCCTTCTTCCCTTCCCTCCTCCCTTCCCTTCTTTCTTCCTTCCCTCCTTCCATTTTCCCTCCTTCCCTCGCCTTCCCCCCCTTCCTTCATTTTTCTGAGTGTTTCATCTTTTTTCAGACAATGTTTGCTGCAGGTGGTAAGAAATGGCAGCATGGATAAACAGATTATTGTTTTAAATAACTAAACATCTAGCAATTTTGAGAAAGCGCAGCAAAATTCATACACAGGGCTGCATGTCTTGCTCTGGCATATCAAGACAAGCCTCAACCTAGAGAGGAGTCTACCAAAGGGAGATAGCAAAAGATAAAGCAAAAAAGGATAAGTGAAGATTGAGAAACAGCCCTGCTGAGTTAAGTACGCAGATCTCTTATCACACCCACGGTCTCATCGCTGAGCAATTTGGTAATGGCAGGAAAGTTGGAGCATGAAGGGAAATGTCAACCGAGACTCCATGGTGTATACCAAGGGGAATTGTCAACCCAGGCTCCATCACTGCCGTTCCCATGCTCGGTGCCCACAGTGAGATGGAGTGAGGCTCAGGAGGGGCACAGCAATGGACCCCGTGCCAGTCTGCATTGTAGGAAGCACCCCCTGGTTTCTGAAAGCTCATTCTTGGTTTTCTTGCACAGAAGGCAGCAGAGCATGGGCATAAAGCAACCGAAATCCCACAGAAATGAGCTGCCACCTGCCTTCTTCCATGTGGTTTGTACACTCCCACTTCCAGTCAAATGAGCCCATTGGATGTATTAAATGGTGACCAGAGACACCCCAGGACTATTGCTGCCTTCTTGGGTAGAAAAAGACCAATTTAAAAGACCAATTTCCTCCTGTTAATAGATGGGGGAAGAGACACAGATTGAGATCACCAGCCCACACCCACCCCAGAGCCCCATGGCAGGGATGTCACCTGTCATACTGAGCTTCCTGCCCCAGCCGTAAGAGAAAACGTGGTTTGCTAGGGAATTGTGGGAAAATGTGGTTTGCCAGGGAATTGTGGGAAAATGTGGTTTGCCAGGCAATTATGGGATGCTCTTGCTGGAGGTTACCAACTCATCCAACTCAGCACTGTGGCTCAGAGGTACGTGACACAGTGTTCATGGGAAGTGCTCGGTGCTGCCCATCCTGTTGGTGCTTTGCACAAGAAATATCTTCAAGCCCTTTGTTTTAATGAACCTACTCCGAAGTTATAGCAATGTGAGAAGAGCCTTTGTACATTTTCAGCTTATTTGAACAGCACAGATCCCTTGTAGGAGGTAATTCTGATGTTCCCCTGTAAGCCCAAGCAAGCAGTTCTTACCATCGTTAATTCAACCTCTCAGGATCTTTTGAAGGAGAACAGCAAAGGGAACAAGAAACCTGTGTGTGTCTACCTTGTTTCACTCTCTGCAGCTCTGAGGATTGGAGCAAATACTTTATCCTGCTTTGCCCAAACCTTCTGCCCCTACAAGCAGTTTCATGGACCCCACGCACAGCATCCCATAGGCCTCAGTTGGAGGATGCTTGTTGTCACTGAGGCAACGGCTGCTCCCCGTGGCACCTCTCCAACAGTGGGCATTGCTCTCATCTTCACTCCTTCCCTTCCAAAAGGCAACAGGAGCATTTCTGAGATGCCAGGAGGGAACGTGTCATTTGTCTCCCAGCAGCACTCTGAGTGCGTCAGGGCCAACCTCATTTCAGTGCCCCTCATGGACACGTGGTGATGATGACTTTGCTCAGGACTATCCCCCTGGGAAGGAGCTGCTCCCCACCTGACAAGTCGGGCTGCATTGCTGCCTATTTGTATGACCCACCCAGCTCTTTAGTGGGTCATCTGCCCAGTTTTTACCTATGACACAAATGCAGCTTCCTTCCCATATTATTCAACTGGTTTGTGCCAGCCCATTAAATTACAGTCATCGAAAGAAAAGTCTTAATTGCTCCGTTCATTATCATCAGTGGTCATATCCGACAGTTAGCTTATTTGCCTGGGAACACCCCACAGGCTTTTCACGGGTTTTCAGATGAGATCAACAGCAGTTGGTCCAATAGGAACGAGGACAGTTGGAGAGAGGAATGTGGCCAACACAGGGGACCCTCTCCAAGGATTTTCTCCACTCAGAGCTCCTCTCTGCCACTAACATCCCCCAAGATGAGGCTGTGGTAAGAAAGGCAGACACAACCAATGGTAAAACAGCTCTGTAAGCAATCCCAGAAAGTCATGTCAAATCCTTGCTCCCTTTGGAGCAGGAAGGAGTTGGCACATTTGGATGAGGAATCTCACAGGGTCTGCAATCCCCACATCTGAGGGAGATGTGGCATTTGCCCTCTGCAGCTGAAAGCTGTCCCTGGGGGTGTTCAAGGCCGGATTGGATGGGGCCCTGGGCAGCCTGGTCTAGTATTGAATGTGGAGGTTGGTGGCCCTGCCTGTGTGAGGGGGGTTGGAGATTCATGATCCTTGAGGTCCCTTCCAACCTGGGCCATTCTGTGATTCTGTGGAACAGGTTTACCACTTCTTTCCTTTTAAAGCTGTCCCCATTTCTCCATCACACCACTTAGTCATGGGCGAGCCAACACCACATCCCAGCCTCACAGACCTGCTTTTCTACATCGCTGCTGCTGCAGCGTTGCATCACTTTATCACTGCCTTCAGTCAGGGGGCTGCCAGCAGTGCAGCAACTTGCAATTTCAACAGCAGGGCGCATCGCTCTGCACCGCTCAGCCTTCTCACGCCCACCTCATTCTTTAATCGCCCCAAACACCTTAGGCAACGTCGCGGCTCTCTTCACAATGGGGAACGGAAACGGTATCAGCGATGTAGGTGGAAGGACGCCTGTTTGGTTCGGAGAATTCGGGCTCTGCGCCCTGCAGAGGTCCCTGGAGAGCAGCAGCTCTCTGCGGAGCGATCCGCGGTGTGCGGAGCGCGTTCCTCCACCGCGGGGCGGTGCTCCAGGATCGCGATTGGAGCTCCGGGATGTTCAGATGGGAGCAGCCCTGTAGGGCTCCTTGGGGCAGGGCTCCATGGGGCGGTGCTCGCTGCAATGCCGGAGCCGTCACGGGCTGTTCCAGTGCTTCCTGACTTGAAGTCATAGAATCATAGAGTAGTTTGAGTAGGAAGGGACCCTAAAAGGTCATCAGGTCCAACTCCCCTGCAACAAAGAGGAACAGCTACAGCTCTGTCAGATTGCTTGGAGCCCCATCCACCCTGATTTTGAATGTCTCCAAAGAGGACATTCACCATGTTTTTAAAAGGATGAATTTAATTATTTTAATGCTCCTCCATCAAAAAGCGAGAGGAAAATGGGGTTTTCTGGGGGAATCTGGGGCTTAAACTTGGTGCTCAGCTGGTCTCTGAGGTAAGCATTGAGGATGGTCAAGAACAGCAAATAGTGAGAAGGTAACAGACTTAATGCCATTAATGGGAAAAGCCCCTTCTGCTAAGATGACCCCACAGCCTCTCAACTCCTTTGGAGCTATTTCTTGTACTTGACAACTTAGCTGCTTGTTTCTCTAGACAGAAGTACTCTGAAACAGGCAGCTTCAAGGAAATGGGAAACCTTTTTATAGTGCAATTTTGCTGTGGAGGAGGAGATGAACCATATAAATGGATTTCTATAGTGGATAGGAGGGGGAAAGTATTCTCAGCTCATTCCCTTCACTCAAATGTTTGAAATCACTCTTCTCAAAAGTCACAGGGTCTGCAATCCCCCCAAATTCCCACTTCTGATAGTGATTAATAATGTAGAATAGCCCAAGGCTGATGCTCTGGAAGCTGTTCATAATGAGCTTCTACAAACCCAAACCTGCTACATCACCAGTAAAACCATAACAGATTCCCATCCAGCTTCTGTAGTAACAAGAATTGTGAACAGAAAAATACGGATCTCTGAACAAAGCCCAACGTTAGAGATTCAGCAGTGCCCACTTCACTACCACCTGATAGGCCCAATAAACCACTAAATCCAAACCCCTGTGTTTATCTGGAGCTGCATTGTCCCCAGCTGCTCGTAGCTCATTGCTCAATGATGAGGGCACCCACCAAACAGAACCACCATTCTGACGTCTCCTCTTTTCTCCTCTTGGAGGATGGATCTGCAAAGGAAGGAATGAAGCCAAGAAGCAGCTATGTCCTGCAGCCTCACTGTGGAACGACTATTGGTATGCTACAAAGTTCTTGCTTAGGGAAATAGATGGATTTTGGATGGCTTTAAACTGTGTTGTGCACTGCTACGAAGGATTTTGCTGCTATGTCCAGCTGAAGCAGCCTTACAGCCTGTATGTACTGCAGTCTCCTAGATAATATTTTCTCTACTCATTACTTCTGTGGCATCCCGAAGTGTTTTAAAGCCTCGAGTTGTAGCATCCTCTCGAAGTGCAACTCGGCTCGTTGCAAATGGACAGCTCATGGCTCTGTCACTGCTGGAAGTGCTGCGGGAGCTGCAGGGGCTGGCGGTGCCCACAGGAGGGCACAGCTGGGATTGCACTGGGGTTGCTCCTGTCATTAAAACAAAGCATGCAGCTGCTGTACCTTGCTAGCTAATGGAGCCCGAAGATTACGTGAAAGTGTTTGAAAAATGGTGATAAATGAATGCCATGCTTGAGACCATGATAAATGAAAGGTTTTGGGCAGTCGGTGCTGGCTGGTGAGAGCTGGTCGGGAGTGAGGGTGGATGGTGGTAAGACAAGGGGGAATGGTTTTAAAATGAGACAGGAGAGGTTTAGGTTGGATATTAGGAGGAAGTTTTTCATACAGAGGGTGGTGAGGCACTGGAACAGGTTGCCCAAGGAGGTTGTGGATGCCCCATCCCTGCAGGCATTCAAGGCCAGGCTGGATGTGGCTCTGGGCAGCCTGGGCTGGTAGTTGGCGATCTGCACACAGCAGGGGGTTGGAACTGATGGTCATCGTGGTCCTTTTCAACCCAGGCCATTCTAAGATGTAATATGACTGTGGATCTGGGGGTGTACAGGGAGCTGCCTGTCTGGGGTTGTCCCTCTGCCCCTCCTCATCCAATGGACAGTTTGGGTCAGGGCTCTGTGACCCGATACCTGTGGGTGTCCTTGGGCTGGGTCTGTCAGGTATGTTGGACTTAACCCAATGTGGGCTTAACCAGAGTCATGGGTCTGTCTGCCTCCATAGATTGTTCATTTGTAGGTATCCATTCCTGAATGGCAGAGACACTTTAATGCCTTCCTAATTTCTCACACCTTTGGCTTTTAATAAGAAATAATTAAAAAAAAACAAACAAACCACGGTGGTTGCCGCCCAGCTTATTGAAAAAGCAGACAGCTGTATAGCTTGGGAGCATTTAAATAGAAACTGTGTGTGCTTCCAGTGCAGTGCAGTGCTGTTCTCCAGAAGTGGTGGGGCTCAGAGCTGGGGGATGGGAAGCGTCTAAATTTCCATGCAAGTGGTGGAGAGAATGTTTAGGAGCAGAAAGCTCCTAAATGAAGAATCTCTCCAGCTGACTGCTGTGCTGTAACCCCCTAAAGCCTGGCTGTAGTGGGGGTGAAAAGCCATGCAGGCGATGCTCTGTGCTGTCGTAGGCGGGGTGCAGAAGGACTCCTCTGTTCTGTGCTTAGTGTGCTGATGTGCTGCTTTCGTGAGCAGGAGAGAGCTCTCCCCTCTCTGGGTACCACCTCTGCACTTTGCCCTCTTTTGAATGCACCACATTAGAGAGATGCCCCTGGGCTGCTTGGTGGGGAGTGCAGCTTGGTTATTATTGCTCTCCTGGTCGGCAGATTTGGAGAAGGCTTAAGTCATCCTCAGCTCTGCTGACTCTGGGGAAATTGTGCTGCTTTGGAACTGCTCTTTCTGAGTTTTCAGCTCCAAGACAATCACCCTGCCTTTACTTCTTCAAGCTGTTTCCTCTTTAAAGATGCATCCTTGCTGTGTTTTGTGCTGAGCTTTTGGCTGCTGTGCTGTGATGGAGTGTGCATCTGTGTTCCCCAAACGTTCCCTGAATGATGGAAGGTGAACTTCTGGAGTTCATTTCCAAATTCAGAATTAATGGTTGGGGGCAAATCTAAATGGGATTATTGGTGTTTGGTGTCACATGACCTCAATTTACAAATAGCTTAATTTCATGCCACATCAAACAGCATGGCCCAGGGTTCAGAGCAGAGCCCTGACACGTGGCTCTTGGGTTTAATCTCAGCATTTGCTGCTGGTTTAATTGTTAGTCATCATACAGCTGAGTCAGGTTTTATTGTGAGCTGTTCTGAGATCCCAGTGTTACCAGCACAAGTGGAAGCAGTGCTCATCCCCCCAACACTGCAGTACAGCTGGGGGATTGTCTGCTTGGAGGCAGCTGAGTTAGAGGTGGGGAGTAAAAATAGAGTGGGCAGTTTGATGCAGTAGATACTTTATTATGCATTGCATATATACAGTAGAAAATAAGGCAAGAACTTCCATTTATTGAGGTGCTACATTGGAGATGGATATTTAAGCAGGCAGTGCTTCAGGAGAGAGTTGCTTCACGCAGTGCATCCCCTTGGCTTGAAAGCAGAATCCTGTTTTTCATCAGTTGATGAGTTGTATTTTTGCTTGTTGCATACATAACAAAGCACAGCACTCATGCGCAGTTTCTCTTTTACAACATCTCCTGTGGAGCAGACTTGAAAGCAGGAAGAAATGTGTATTTAACAGTGCTAGAACAGAAGGACCTGGTTGGTATTGGCATTGGGCTATAGTTGATGCTGCTCTGAGGATGCACTGCCATTTGTGTGAGTGACAATGCCTGGAGTGAAGCTCACGTATCCTTTATACCAGCAATTGCAGAAAAGCTGAGATGTGGATGCAATGGAGATGGTAGAAGGCTGTAGATACAAAGCTATGAGAATATAACATGGAGTGGGGTGATTGTGAGGTTCTGGGGCTATCCACAAGCCAGTGGCTGCAGCAAGGAATGAGCTGCACGTCTGGAAGCTGTGCTGAGCTTGGATGTGGGTCTGCGTCTTGTTCTTCATCCATCTTGCTCTTCAGTGGTGGGGTGGGCACCTCTGGAGCTTAGTTCTGCCCACAGTGGTAGTGGTAGCTGTCAGACCACTGGTATGAACAAGGGTATGAGTTGTGCTGACCCACGTGGACTGGAGCACACACCTGAGGGCGTTCCATAACACCCACCTGCCTGCAGTGTGGCATGCACAGGTGCTGCCTGTGGGGCTGGGAGAACATCATGTTGCACCCATCAGCAGACTGGTGGCTGTAGGAGGAAGAGTGTCCCTCCACCACGTGCTTCTCCACGCAGCTGGATGTGCACGGTGTGGGGCACTTAGGGCTGCTCTGCACCATCCTCCTGGTAGTGCACTGCTTGGCATCCCTGGAAGCACAAGATGTGCATGGCACTGACTTCACCACGCCAGGGCTGTGGCACTGTGTGAACGCTGGTGTGATGTTCTTCGCTCCACCAGGGATGAAGCACTGCTGCTTGTATTGGTACCAGTAGGACATAGTCCTGGATTGGAGGTGAATCTAAAAAGTACGGCAGGAGATAAAGGCAGATTAATTCCCTGCAGATTGCTGCTTCTGTCTGATGTCTTTTATGTTGTTGGAGTTTGCTGCTCTGATTCTCAGCTCTCATTCTGTAGCAGAAACTGCACAGCCTGGCATTTAAATCACGTTATTTAATAGCAACAGATGAAGTAGGCAGCTATTATTGCTGGAAGGGCAGTCTGGGGCTCAGCTGCCAAGTGACCTGCATATTTCTGCTACTGAAGCAACAGCATAGCTAGGGTTGGTGCTGAGGTTCTCACCTCATGTAGTGAAGGCTATTTGCTTTCCAGCTGCTTCAAATGAAGCCAGAATTGCTTTCTGCTAGTACTAGGTAAAGTCAAAGTATTTGCTTTACTAATTTGAATTGCAGCTTGGAAGATCATCAGGGCAATGTGGTAGGAGCTCTTTTTAGGTGCCTGTTCATTAGAGAAAAAGCAACTTTTGAAACCTGGCTCAAGCTGCCCATGTCTCAGATAACTAAAAAGTCAAATGTAACTCCATCCCAGGATGCAGCTGTGTGGTTGCTCTCCCAGCTCTGCTATCTCCTGCTCTTTCTCTCCTGAGTTTGCTCAGTAGGAGCTGGGGACCAAAGGGCTGCAGGAATCGTGAAGGTCTGCTCATAGCTGTGGAGCACGCAGTGCTGCCCTGCTCAATTCCTGGAGGCAGAGGCATTGCCTAACGTGGGCCATCAGACCTGCCTCTTTCACACCTGGAAGGCATGAGGTGTCCAAACACAGGGGGGAAACTGCTGAGACCTCAGATTTCCTAATTAAAACTCAAAATCTGACTGCAAATCAGCTTTGCTCAGCGCTAGCAAATGACACTTGGGCGTCTGCATGTTGCAAGGCGGTGGCAGCTGTGTTTGCAGCCAGACAGGGCTGCCCTGAGAACAAAGCTCTGAGGGTCAGGTCCCACCAGTGCAATTTGTTTGCAGAGGGATCAGCAGAGCTGGGAGGCTGCAGGAAGCTGGGTCAGCATCTTCCTGCTGCAATCTGAGAGCAGGTACTCCCTGTGTTTGTAAAACAAACAGAACAGCAAAGCCTCTGTGGCATTGTAGAAATCACCTAAGCCAGATTGGTTACTATGGTAGAGGTCAGCTGCCCGCAGAGTTGCTCAAATTACTGAAATCAGTGCTCTCTAATACAGCAGAAATGTAGAATTCAGGATTTTCAAAGCAGATTAAAGGTACTAACATTGCCAGATCACCACATCCCAAACAGAGGGAGGTTCTGTAAATCTCAGGCTTGGCTTCAAATGCCTCTATCTGTGCCTACAAATAGGAAAGAGCTTAAGTTTTTCAGAGGAAGCAGCCAACTTATTTCTCATTGCAGCATTTCTGCAGATTCAGATGCAAACTGAAAGCATCAGCAAGAAAACATTTAGCTAATTAGAAATAAAAACAGGCAAAAAACTTACCGAGTTCAGAGAGGAGAGTAAGAATTGGATTGGAGGTATGGAGATATGTGTTTTTATATAGTCTCTGAGGCTGCCTGGAAAACCTGAGCCATTGTGGATCAAATCCTAATATGGGTGAAATTTGTTCAGGAGCAGCTTTCATTGGTTGTAATTATTTTACTCACTGGGGTTTATTAGTGCACCATGATCCCCAAATAGCATGAAATGTACCTCACACCCTGTTGAGTTCTTTCAATGCTGAATCTTTATGGGATGAACAGGGCTTGGAGAGATGCTCCCAACGCCTGGCATTCATTGTGTGCCTGATGCGATGCTTTTCAAAGGTTATGGGTCCCTCCCTGACTTTAAGAGGCTTCATGCCTGGTGCTCTTACAGCTGGAAATGGGGTCAAGGGATGGAGTGGGCATTACCCCATGCTGCCCCAGTGTGCATCCTTCAACTTGCTGCCCATGATTGCTGTGATGGAGTCCAGCTTGGAGACCTTTGCTCTTGTACAATTTTAATGGGCAGCTGTGAGGATTTCTGAGAGATTTGCTGATGATGTTGTTGTTTCAGAGCCTCTGTCAGTGCTATTCTGTTCTATGTGTGGGTAAATGTAGGCCTGCATGGGTGTGGTATCTGGGAAGGGCTTTACCAATAGAGCAAAGCTGAGATATGGTATATTGGCTCTGATACAGGTTATGGTATGAATTGCGATGGCAGTTCTGCCAAAATTCACTCTTTTTCTCATTTCTTCCCCTTTTTCCAGCTCAGAGCATCTCCTTAGGAAACTGATGGCTGATTTTTATAAGTTTTTGTAACTTTTTATAAGGACGGGTAGTGACAAGAAATGATTTTAAACTGGAATAGGGGAGATTTAGACTAGATATCAGGAAGAAATTCTTTAGTGTGAGGATGGTGAGACACTGGAATGGATTGCCCAATGCGGCTGTGAATATCCCCTCCCTGGAAGCATTGAAGGCCAGGCTGGATGGAGCTGTGAGCAATTTGGTCTATTGGGAGGTGTCCCTGCCTATAGCAGAAGGGTTGGAATTGGATGAACTTCCTTCCAACTCAAAGCATTCTATGATTTTCTATTATTTTAATGGTTTATTTTCATGATGTTGTGGAACTTGTAAATATGACACACAACTGATGACTGAAGAATCCCACTGGTTCGGCTAAATTATGAATAACTCCATGCTCTATCAGCACCTGAGTACCTGGAGGTATTGATGGATCTCTGTTTATTTCTTGACATGAGGATAACTATTTCCATATTTACATTTAAACCTTTGCATCTTCAGGTGCTGAAATGTAATTCCCAAGCATTTTCAAGCTGTTAAATTGAATTGATGCACGTGATGTTGTTGTCCTGCTTTATTTGCTTCTGGCCGCTTTGGGCGGTGACACTTGGCTGAGGTTCAGCAGTTGATGCATCACTTCTTTCTTTGTCCACTGGTGGTGCTTGAGCTGTAATGCTCTTGTTAAACATCCATGTGACATCATCAGCTGTGTAGAACATTAATGAGCTTTTACGATGTGCTTGAGAATGCTTTCAGAAGTCATCTGGGCAAGTAATGCTGGTGTTAGCCTTTGTGTGCTGCACATAGGCCCTGCAGTGATGTTGAGTGTAGTCTCCTTTTCTTCAACACAATGTTATTAACACATTTTAAAAAGAAAATTCAGCTCTTCTGTCTTTCGTTGTCTAACTTGAAAGCGATGATTAGATTTTGAATTCCACCCTTTTTAAGGACTTAGGTTGGGTTTACATTGCTCTCTGATTTTGGCTGAGATAAAGGCATATGTTTGCAATTTGCATGGTTATCTTCTATTATAGGAAAGGCAGAGCTAATTCCCCTAAGGAATGACAGATGTCTCAGGATCATAATGACCAAGGATTGCATGAAGATAAATCTCAGTTTGCAATTAAAGGAATGTGAAAATCTTGATAGGGGTTTCTACCCCCAAGTAACACATAAGGCAGTGGGGTCTGGTGTTGTCCTTCCAACACATTTCTCTACCAGTCTGAATTGAGGTTCCCTTTGAGATCTGTTGGAAGGCAGAAATTATTCTGCAGTTTTTCCATGTCTTTTCCTTGATACTGTGCTGCTGTTCAGAGAGGGAAGGATTTGAGATGTCCTATATGACAGCAGCCCCAACAAGACTTCTCTACCGTCACAAGAGCAGCGAAATGTAAATCAGAATGGACAAGTTGGATGTGGGGAGCATCTGTATGGCATAGCCCATTGCATCTGTTGCTGACTCGGCTGCTGAGTGTTGGTGAACCTCAGCGTCCATCTGCGTGTTTAACGCTGATGATAACCCCATACCAGCAGTCACGATTCATCAGCAAAAGGAACTCGATGTTCTGGGTATGTAATGTGTTATTACAATGGATTTAGGCGCCCTTTTATAGAACAAATGACTTACTGGCAAAAATGACCTGCCAAAGTCTTGCGTAAGCCACACTCTATCTATTGCCTTTTTGTCACGTCCTTTATCAGGTCATGGTTTATAGCTTCGCAGCAGAGGATGCTTAATTTTATATAAGATATAGTCTTATTTTTTTCTTCCCATTTTAATTTTTTTTTGTCTGGTCAAAGCTTGCATTTTCAAAGACACGTGTGCCTTCTGTCTAATTGGAAGAGCTGCACTGACTTATTTGGATATATTGCTGCAGAATTCAGCCTGAAGAAGCCTACAGAATGCCAGGGTTTGAGCAGGCTTTGCATTAGCCTGATTTCATCACCAAATTGTGAACACGGCTTCCCCGTGCCAAGAATGCAGCGTATCCCTCACTTTTGAAACTCTACCTCGGCTGAGTCAAGGACCTCTTCTTCCAAGCAGGCATTTGGCTGTTGGCTGCTGAATCCTCTCATGGAGGAGGCATTGCATATGAACAGTATGGTCCTTTAGGTTTTTTTCTCTGACATGCAGAGTATCTCCTCCATGTCAATTTCTGAAATAGACAAGAGGTGGAAGGACAAGCTAATAATTACAAAGGGTGATTTATTAAAAACAATTGACATTCATTAACGATGTTAAGTCGTGAAAGAAACGTGTTTAGTAATTGATTGAGATGCTATGCATGCAGGTGACTCAGGTGCTTTGGGCAGTCTAAAAGCCAGTATAAAAACACTCAGCATTAGGCCGTGTCTGACCATTTCTCTTATTTCTGTTGCGCAGTAGGTAAGCTTGATTTGAATTCTTCTTTCTAAAGAAACCTTTTTTGTTTTCTTGTTTTAAGTCAGGGTGAATCCTATGCAAATGTTCTGTAGTATCAATCTCAAGTTTTCTTGATGTAAATACATCATTTTGTGGCTGTTCGGCTCTTGGCTGTGGTAAAGCTGATCTTCCAAGGCTGTCTGGATGATTAACTCCTATTACTTCTGTTTGATATAAACCTAATAGGTAATGTTTTCCAAGAACCCAGCTATGAAAAACTCTGCCTTTCCCTCTAACCTGTTGGTAGCTCTCTAATCTAACATTTGATTGTGGAGCTTGTGAGAATTTATCCTTCTTCCTATATTGTTCCCTTGCACCTCAGATCAACCATCTCCTAAATGACGCACTCCTTAAGCCCGTGCACTGATGGCAGCCCCTCACTGTGTGGGGTGGCTGTGCCACAGCCCGTGGCCAACAGCTGCAACGAGCCCTGCGTGGTGCAGTGCCCCGACTCGACGGTGGTCATCTACCCTCCGCCAGTGGTTGTCACCATCCCTGGACCAATCCTTACCACCTTCCCACAGCAGAGCACCGTGGGGTCCGTGGGAGCCCCTGAAATTGGAAGTGGCTTCAGTGGTGCCCCAGCTCCTGGGGGCCTGCAGGTCTCTGGGGGAGCCCGGTGGGCTCGGGGGTACCCAGTTGGGAGCTGCAAACCGTGCTGAACCTGGTGAGGAGCTGCTGGAAGAGGAACATCCAGGGAATGCTGAGCAGAATGTAGACCTGTAGCTAAAGCTCCAGCATTTGGAAGAACCAAAGAACCTTTGAGGCTGTCAGTGAAGTTAATCTGCAGATGTTCCAATCTTCTGAAGAACAAGAATCCATTCACATCCTCCTCATATTACCCTTTGCTTTCTTTTGCTTTCCCATCTTCCTAAGTGCTCTGTTCTCAGTGCAGTGGACTGAGTTTGTAATCCAGTAGGATGCCTGTAGGTATCATTGTGACAGTGTGTAGGGATCAAGCAACAATCCCATTTTAGCTTGCTTTGTCAGTGCTTTCTGTGGGTAATGAGGTGTAAGAAAGGGTCTTGGAATCAACCAGCCCATGCTCTGTGCTTTACGTCTGTCTCTGCAATAAAGAAACAGCACCAGCTATTACATGAATCACCTCACATCAAATCACAGGTTGCAAGCAATTTGTAATCTGCACCATATAATTCTGCCTCTGTATGATCTGCTTCTTTCTCATTAAATGTGACCTTGCAGTATGTTCCTGGGCTCTGCGTGTGTGTGTATTCCTCTGCTCCTGGTTTGACTCTGTCCTGCAGCACTGAGCTGATCCTATTGCCCTGCTTTGGGACAGTGATAGCCTAGAGAGATCTGAGAATGGTTGTGTGCACCTCCCTGCCATTGCTGTCCCTTAGCAAAACTGCTGCTCACAACTCTGCTTCTATTCCTGGTTATGTGAAACTGCTGAATCAAAGCTGGCTTTTATTTTCAGTGTGTTTTCATTGCCAGGTATCATCAGGCTTAATCTCCCTACAGCAGTGCTAAGAGCATCGGTGCAGAGGTGCATGGAGGTTTGTGTTTCTAGGATGAAACCAATGCCAAAAGTTTGGTTTCAGGCTTTGCTGCTTTGCTGTAGAACTCTGGAATTCTGGTTGGGTCCATTTATGGAACTTCAGATTTCCTCAGGAATTTATAGGTAATAAAGCATAATAATGCTAGAATGTTACATTACCTGGGAGTAGTTGCTCTTTGGATACATATCCTCATGTAAGGAAAACAGAGCAGGCGGGCACCATAATGGTGCATAATAGATGGCTGGATGAGATGGTTCAACCAGCTTCAACCACATAAATCCTTTCCTACAAAAGAAATCCCCTAAACCTCAACAGCCAGATGAAGGGATCTTTATTACTTTGCTCGTGGCATATTTGGAAATAAAACTCGGTAGTAAACTGGAGTGTAAATTTACCCTTTCTGTGTAATAGGTTGAGACTTTCAGTCACCACAAAGCACTGAGTCGTTAGTAAAAGGGAGAAGTTTTTGCTGGTGGATTTCTACAGAACTATTTGCAGTGCATCTTTTATTCCTTTAGATATTAAGTACTGAAGAGGACACTGGTGTGGTTTGTAAGATAGTAGAAGCATTGTTCACATCTCTTAGGTTGATTATTTGCATTATGAGGTTGGAATATTCATCTAAAGAGAAACGAGATTTGAAATGATTCTCATTTCTCTTCTGCTTCTGATAAAGCAGATTCCTATATCACTTTGCCTTCCTCTCTATGATGCTATACTCTAAGAAATCTTCCAGAGGCGTTCACTCATGGGCTCAATGTCTCATGTGGGATAGGTTTGCCCTTTAAAAGCACTTCTTGCTCTGGCTGTGTATATTTGTGCTGAAGGCATTATCCTGCCTCATGTGGGCTGCTCACAAGGTGCATTTAAATTGGCAGTTTCCCACATGCATGCAGTAAGTACATCCTGCTGCAGTCTGCCATTTGGAAGTTTAGGGGAAATTATAGGGGTTAGTGTTCTGTTAACTAAATTAGCCAGCCATCCCCTGTGGTGCTCCCAGGCAGGTAGAGTTCTTCTAATCTTAAGCCTTAGGGCAAAAAGTCCTATAAAACGGGGGAAGTTCTCTTTGCCCAATACTGTGAACAGATGTATGAGAAACTGAGGGAGACCTCAGGATTAATCCATGGGAAGTGAGCATCAGTGCTATTGGCAGATGCACAGAGGGGCTAAGAGATGGTTTGAGCTGCAGTTCTATGATTTGGGACTGCTATGATCACCCTGATATTCTTCATAGGTACAGAGCTGCCTGGTAATTAAAGGCACCCAGGGGAGATGAGCTGAAGTTATCGTGGTGGGAGCCTCAAACCTTACTCAAGGTTTTCCCTGGGGAACCCAGCCCTTCCTGTTGCTGACTGCAGCTGGCAGCAGGATTATACAGAGTGTCACAACAGTTTTTGCTTGTTTCAAAGCGTTGTGCTGATTTGCTGCCTGTGTCCTGCTAGGAGGTGAGGGTGGAGGAGGGTGCTAACTTTACCCTCTCACCAGGGTGTCCTTATCTGACTCCATCTCTCTTGAAGTAGGGCAAAAAATGGTGAGGTCTGAGCCTGGCACATCTCCTGCCTGAGGCTGCTCCTTCTCAGATGAAGAACTGGATCTGTGGGCCTTGTCCTCTCCTGTGCTTCAGTCCAAGGTCAAATGCTTTGCACGAAAGTACCAAGGATATGAAGAAATGGGTTCAACAGAAGGAAGAGCATCTACAGAACAAGGGAGTCTTTTGCCAGCTATCATCATTTCTCTGCCTATAGAAACAGCTTCAGCCCTCTCTGCTCCATCAGTCTGTCTCTGACCTCAGCTCTGTCAGCTGAGAAAATGCTGATGTGGGTGGGTACCATGAGACAAAGAGTATGTAGGGTATCTCTCAGAAATCAGCCCAGAGGTGCCCCCTCAAAGTCACATCTACAACAGCCTTTTCAACTCTTCGTTATGTCTTTGATGTGCAAGTGGGCTTGCATGGGCTCCATGCAGCTATGTCTAGCATGTGCTTGTTGAACCATTTCATTTTGTGCCAGATTATAATCTTTACTATTTTAAATCTAAATCAAGGCTGCTCAGTGTTCCAGGGGAACATAGTACAGGCAGACAGGAACTGCTTGAACAGCCTGGCTGCTCAGTTTGCAAAGCGGAGGACTTCTCCATAGGTCATAACTTGGTTGCCTTTGGTCTATTCTCTTGGGTGTTTTTCTCTAACCCTAAGAAGCATTGCTTTCTTTCCTTGGCAAACCACCTGAATGTAAGTTCCACTCAATAATTATTTCCTTTGGAAGTTATTTTTCGAGCACAAAATACAGTTTGATCTAGGACTGCATGTGTAGCAGTATAGACAGACAACTGGGTGATTTTCTGGAGAAATGTTGAGTAAATTCAGGGTCATGGGTTAATTAAAAATGATAGAACTTGTTCCTCATTTTGGAAGCAAGTTGAGGCTGGAGTATTTCAGATGGAGATGTGACAATGCTCCCTGGCACCTGGAGTCTAATCTTAGTGTATGTTTTGTCAGTAGAACTGCTGCTGGTCCCTTTCTGGTGGTGTGTCAGCAAAGACAAAAGGAGAAGACTAGACAACTGATGTTACTATGCAGAAACATTTTAATGAGTAAAGAGTGAGAAGTTACAGAAATAATAAGTTTTCAGCTTTACAAAAGGGTCTTCAGCAAGTAGAGTGGGTCTGATGCCAGATGATGATTTCTCTTTGTGGAATTTGTCAGTCCAGGCATGTTTCTTGCTCAGAGTTGCTCATAAATTCTGACCACTACCGTATGAGGCACAGCGTAACAGGAGCTTCTTTCCATGTTGTCTTTGAAGAAGTTCGTAGTTGAGCAAAGTGGACTTCTTCATAGCAGTTAAAGTCTGATTCTCATTGACATAGAACCATATATATCACTATAGCAACACAAAGCGGCTGTAAATTAATTTAAAAGGAAATTTTCTAACCCACCTAGTGGAGTAAAGCAAGACATTCAGCAAGGTGTAAGGTTGTCTCAATACTTGCTCTAATTCAAATTGCCCTTTAGAGTGATAGAAATATTAGAGAGTTACATATAGGGTAGTGTTAATGCAGCCTGGCACCCACGTCTCACTGAACACAGCCAGAGGTGTGGGTGCCCAGCGTTTCTCAGCACCATGAACTTAGCAAAGGATCTGTCTCATTTCTCGACTGCCTTTTTGCTGGTTTAGCATGGATAGCAGCTTCAATACCAGTATCTGTGGCCATGATGAGAAAAGAAGGGGTGGCGGTGCCCAAAACCAAAGAAGTCCCCATGCCCGTAATAACCCCCATGAGCACTCAAGCTCCTGTTCCCATACAGGCTCCCAAAACCTCTGTTGTAGCCATAAGGGCTCCAATGTTGGTTGTAATCATGGTGGTGGCCCCAGTGGTGGCCGTATGGGTGCCTGAATCGGTGGTCATTCAGGTCCCAGAAACCGTGCAGGTCTTCCTGGCAGAAGGGTGAGTAGTGTTCGTTGTTGTAGAATTCCCTGTGGAAAGTCATTGCTGGTTGTTGGAGGGAAACCTGAAACACACAGCAGGGAACAGAGTGAGTCCATGTCCTCACCAAAAGGCTTTTTACCTCTTGGCCACCTCATTTGTGTTTTTAGCCTTCTGAATCCTCCCAAACTTTTTTCCTCATATAGAATCATAGGATGGCTTGGGTTGGAAGGGACCCCCCAGGATCATCCAGTTCCAACCCCCCTTGCCACGGGCAGGGCCACCAACATCCAGATCTGCTACAAGCCCAAGTTAGCCAGTGCTCCATCCAACCTGCCTTTGAACACCTCCAGTGATGGGGCATCCACAGCCTCTCTGGGCAAAACACAGCATCTAACAGTACTTAGAAAACACTCTATTTACCAGCTGAGAACTGACACGCACATGTATTTTTACAGCATGCATACAGATACATACACACAAAGACATATCAAAAGGAGTAGAGTAGAGGCAGTGTGGACTTACCCGGTTCACTGAGGAGAGGAACTCGAGAGAAGCGAATGAAGCTCTGGAGTTCAAGGTCTGTATATATACCCTCTCGAACTCCAGTGTTAACTATACGATGGATCTTATTGCGTGCATTATTGCTTCAACTGATGTAATCAGAGTCAGTGATTTTCATAGTTTTCAAATTCGATGTGATGACACACCTGTAATACCTCCAGAATTTCTTTCATCTTAAAACAGGAAGAAATAGGCTCAGCACATTTTTAGTAAAATTGCATGGAATTCTTTGTAGTTTGGAAGATGGTATGTTTAGGCCATTACTGGTTTCGCAATCTGTGTGTAGGTGCACCATTTACTTGGGATTTTCATTTATGGTACAATGTGGAAGGAAGAAGAGGAGGATTTTTCTTTTGTGTTGAGATGCAGTGTTCTGTAGATACTCTGTTCAGCAATGCTGTGACCAGTGCTTCGTGCCTGGTGTATCAGTGGGGTTCTCTTGCCAGCAGCGTTGGTTTTATTCCTTGTTCCATAGCTCTGATTTTCAAGAAACTTCTCCATTTCTGTTCTAAGGATATTCCCATGTATTTCTTCCTATTTTGGAAAAGGATTTTTAGCTTTTGACTTGTATAGGACATACAGTGCATTACCCTATTAGGACACAGAAACAAGAGAGCTTCTATGTTGTAACTGACCATATTATTAAATCAGGTAGTGTCTTTTGGTGACAAACCATTAACATTAAAATACTGCAACACTTTGCAAATTGAAAACATTAATGAGTGTTTATGAAGAGCTTTGGTATTCAAAATTCTGAGGATGCCTCAACATTCTGCTTCCTCATTATTATCCTTACTTTATATTCAAATTAACGGAGGAAATTAGGTGAAGGTCATGCAAGGAGTTCTGCAGAAAACTCCAATATTCTTCATGATTGTACTATATTTGATACATGAGGTTGATTCTTCACTAAGAAAATATTAAAACACTGTCTTGGAAAGCAGCATTTAGCAAATCTCCACAAATTCTTATCATTTATTATTTTCCAGTCCTAATTTGTGCTTGTTTTCTTCATTTCATTCTGCTGAGCTCATGATCACGTTCTCCAATGAATTAAGGTGTAAAAGATGCAGTCGTCTCATTTTTGTTGAAGACATTATTTCTGCTTACGCAGCAGCATGACTTTTGTTCACGATCAACATTTTGGAGGAATGCAATTAGGATTTATTTGTTGGCTGTGCTGGTTCTGTTTGCTGCAGTTGCTCAGTAGTGTAACAGAAAATTCCATAGGAAGACCCTGCCACACTACATCAGAGTTTCTGATGATCCAAATGTAGGAAGATTTTATGTTGTAATGAAAATTTCTTCTCTCTCTAATGGCTTTGGGAGCTTACAAATGCCTTTATATTACATTTAAATAAACTCAAGTTTTGACAGCGAAGACAATAAAATGGTATCAGGAATGTAGTTGACCTAGAACAGTGTAAGATGAAAGAAACCTGTAATATGTGTGACATAAGTGAGGCTGAGAACACACTAATAATCCCAAACAATGAAGAAAATTATATTAATTGAAGATATGATGAGTACAGGCAAATTTCTTTTCCAACCAATAAGGCTACAAACCTTTTGAATATGCAAGGCGTCTTAGATAAGCTGCCAGGGCAAAGAAACAGTATAAAAAGGGCTCTGAGCTCCACGCTCTCTATCAGCTCTCTTGCCTTCCTCCTCCTGGTGAACTCGGTAAGCCTTCATGAGAATTAGAAATATTGGCTTAATAATTTGTTAGGATTACTGCAGCTTCCTGAATTTTAAGGTTTTGCTGTCTTGTATCCGTGCTTACAGCTTTGCAGAGTGGGCAGGTTCAATGCTTTGGTGCTGCTTTAGATGTTCTGATGTGTGCTAATGATTTTGTAGCTTCTTGAGTGGGTTGTTAGCATTTTCAGATCTTATTCTGAAGTCAGTGTGGACTGAAGCTGTGGATCCAGCAGCTGTGGGGAGTCACTATGGCAAACACCAGATGATTTAAGCTTTACTTAATCTTAAAGCTCTTTCTTTTTAACTCTCCTGAAGTCTGTCTTAACAAATTCGGGAATGCCGAGCTTTATACAAAGCTGGTGTCCTAAAAGAAATTTAGGATTGATAATTCCTCACCATATTCACTAAAAATAATCTTGAAGCAGCTGTAGGGAAGACTGGAGGTGTTACAGGTCTGTTCTACAGTTGGTAAGCAAGAAAGGAAATGAAATGGTTTAAAATATTTGGTTAATTGGGAAAAAATCTGATTATGGTAGATGGACAAAGTTGAGAGAAGGGGAATTGGAGAAGAGGTGTAACAAAGAAATTGCATCTGTCCTTGGCCCCATGAGACCACTGAAGAGGGCTTTGGGGTCTGAGCTGTGACTGTGAAGTGTTTCTCACTTAGGCTCTTCTTTGTGCTGCTGTGTTGCAGGTTTGCCCTCAGTGCAGAAAGATGACTTTCCTCCATGATGACTGCTACTTCCCCAACAGTTACAGGGGCCTCCACAGCTACCGGGGCTATGACTACAGCGGCCCTTACAACTACAGGGGCTTTGGTGGCCTCTACGACTTTGGGGACCGCTATGGCCATGATGGTCTGTACGGTCACTGGGGCTTCTATGGCTCTAGGGACCTCTATGGCTTTGGAGGTCTGAATGGTGGCTATAGGGGCCTGCATGGAGACTGCTATGGCTACCCAGGCTGGTACAGCAGCCGCTACGGTCACCACTTCGGTTCACGATATGGTCAACGCTACGGCCATGGGGGCTGGTAAAACCCAGCAGGAATGGTGCTGATATGTGAGGATCAACCCCAGTCTGGAACGACGACGAATCTCGGCAGCATCTTCCTAATGCACAGAGCCCAGTGACAGCAGCTTCCCTCTGCAGAGGCACTGAGGCTCTGCTCTGCTGCCCAAGTGCTCAAAATGAATGATCTTTTCCTGCTCTGTTTGCTCTCTCACCTCCCAAACTCTCCTCTTCATCCACTGCTGGAGCAAAAGCTTGCTTCCCCTCAACACCCATTCTGTACAAACTCCAGAAATGCTGCTGGAGTGCCTGGCTTTTGTGTTTGTTGCAGTGATGTACAAAACATATTCTGAATGAGTAGTACAGGCACGGTGTACCATGCCTTGAGGAATGTAGTCTTTCTATTCTGGAATATATCTGCCTTTCATATTAAAATCTATGCTTCATCAATACTGTATTTCTGTGTTTTTCAGTATTTTATTTTTTTTTTTACTTTTTTAACTTCCATTTCAAAAACACCACGGATGGGATGTTTGAAAGTTATCCTTACTTTTGTGCACTCCTGGGTTCTGTCACCGAGTCTTATCCTCCTGACACTGAAGCCTGACACAGAGCCTTATCCTCCTGAAACTTCAGCTGCATCTCTGCATTTTTCAACAGCACCAGGCTCTTGCTTTTGTGTATTTCAAACCAGTGGTTCACTTAAAACATGTTGGTGCTCCTGTTGGGCTAATGGGATGTGATTAGGATTCCTCAGCAGGTGTGACCTGTGACACCAGGTCCACTGGAGCAACATCCATGCTCCTTTTCCCATGGAAGTTGAATTTGGTGATCTTTTTAAGGCTCCTTTCAACCTGTCCCATTCTGCGATTTTGAAGAGGTCATGCAGGTGATTGCAAACTCCTGTACTTAATGGGTAATCCTGATTTAATTTTGGAAGAAGATCATATTTTATCTATTAGGGGTTCTCCAGTAGAGAGGTAGGAGGTAAATGTTTTGTTAGAAGAAATGGATGTCCAATGCCTCCAAAGGGAAGACAGCAGGGCGTTTTTGTCTGCAGGGTCATGGGAAAGAGCTCAGAACCCACGGTGTGGAAGACAGTTGGATCATGACTGGCTTTTCCTAACTTTTTTTTTCATTGACCTTTATGGGCAGAGGGTTGGCTTAAATGAATGACTGCGGCTGTGTGGTGAGAATGATGATGGTGCTTTCCTCACCACTTCCCTGGCCAGGGGCTATGGCTGCCAAGAACTGCCAAAATGCTATAGGGATGATGAGAGTTGTGTATTGTTTTGTTTCAAAAGCTGCCTCCCTTTTTTCCATTTTTTTTTTTTGTTCTCTCTCTTCTAGTTCTTAGTCCCTGGATTTAGTTGGTGTGTATGTATGTTAAACTCCACCAGCTGCTAATGCAATTTTTCTCGTGGATGGTAATAGGGTTGGGAACTGTTCTGCATGAAGAACATTTCATAGAATCATATCAGAGACTCATAGAATGGTTTGAGTTGGAAGGGACCTTTAAGATCATCTAATTCCAACCCCCTGCTATAGGCAGAGACACATCCCAGTAGAACAGGCTGCTCACAGCTCCATCCAACCTGAACTTCAATGCTTCCAGGGAGAGAGCATCTATAACTTCTCTGGGCAACCAGTTCCAGTGTCTCACCACCCTCTTGGTAAAGAATTTATTCCTAATATCTAGTCTAAATCTCCCCTCTTCCAGTTTAAAATCTGAATTTGGTTTGTAGAAATGTGCCTACTCAACTCACCTGAACATTTTTTATCTATTCTCTATAGAGATCTGGGACACAGTCTTCTATCTTAAAGAATTATAATGAAGACATTCACAGCCCTATTATGCTAAAATATGTTAACCTTCAATCTGGAATAGGTTCCATTTAATAAAGGCAAAGGAGAAATTGTGGAATTCCTCAAATTTCTGAGGTTTAGATTGAGGAATACAGCACATTTCCTTAGGCCAGCTGTTCTGCATGTGTTCAGGGGCAGAAATTCCCTCCTGAATGCCACTGCTCTCCCCGTATCCACATAACCAAGGGACTGACAAAAGAGGACTGGAGCTTGGTTTTTTTTCTCACACAGAGAATTTTAATGCAGTAAGAAAAAAAGTTGACACAGATACAGAAAGATTATAGTTTTGGCATGCTGAAGTCAATGAGTCACCGTGCTACGCTGTACAGAACATTCTTTTTTGTTGAAGCTGTATTGCTCGTTCTTAAGGTACTTGTAAATCCAGATCAAAGGAGGCATAGCCAGAATGCTTCTCCATTATGCAGTGCTGGAGCACGTTGCTGGAAGTGCTTAGTGAAAATGCAGATGACCTGGATTAGTTTTTCAAGCTGCAGAAGTTCTTTAACAATGCTGAGGCAACTGGAAGAAGCTCCAAAAGAATTGCAAGTTGTTCTCACCTCTGCCAAAGGGGTCTAAAATGCAGGAGACTATCGAGAGAGCTCATAGCTGAGGAATGCAGGAAGAAGGAAAGAGAGCAAATAACATAGAAGTGCTGAGAGATCCTAGAAAGCAGCCAAGCTCCCCATTGTTGGTAACTTCAGCTGATGCAGGAGGGACTCAGCACTGCTGAACACGTCGCCAAGATGAGCCAGGTCGGTTTGGGTTTATCAGTAGCAGCACCCAGAGCTGTAAGTGCAGTATGAGGGGTGGCGGTAGCGGGTGTAGCAGCTACGGTAGCTGTAGGGTCTGCAGTAGAAGGTGTAGCAGGGGCTGCAGCAGGAGCTGTAGCAGGAGGTGTAGCAGGGTCTGTAGCAGCAGGAGGAATAGCAGGGGCTGTAGCAGGAGGAATAGCAGGGCCGGCAGTAGCTGTAGGTACGGCGGGTGGTCCTCACAGTCCTGTAGCTCGGGGGACAGCACACGTAGTAGCAGGACATCTTGGAGGAGGAGGTGGGAGGTAAACCTGGAAACAGCAAGAGGTGAAGGGGGGAGCTTAGCTTGTAGGGAGCAGCAGTGGCTTGGGGGTGTGAGGATGGGGGATTTGGAGAGGTGCTGAAAAAATCTCTCAGCCTTGGGGTGTGCTTTTGGCATCTGTTTTTATCCAGCCCGTTCCTGTATGCCCTCATTAGGTTCAACCCTGAGACAGTTTCTATTCTATAGGCTCTATTCTTAAAATGTGAACGCAACATCTTGTATTTTTGGACTTAGGCTAGAGGAGATGCAGCCTGCAGATGCAGGCACCCAAATGCAGGTGTTTGAGAGCGCTTGGTGTCGGCGCTCCCAGGATGGGCAGCTGAGGTCAGTCCCTGCTGCAGCTCAGGACATGCACATATGGGTGTCCTAATGGCTGACAGGAATCCCACAGTGTGTTTTCAGAATGTATTTTAGAAACATTCACGCACAGTGCTCCTGGTTCGGTCCCATCACTGCTCCAGGAGAGCCACCCAGAGCAGGGTGCCCATCAGCACGGCCAGATGGACCTGCTGACAGATTTCTTTGCAGCACAAAATGTCCTTGTTTGCTTTTCATTTCAAAAACTATTCGTTGCTCTGTCTGACACAGATTTCTGACTTTGGTTCATGCACTCTGTGTGTGCCAGTTCTAGTGAGGATACAAGCAGAGCAATTCACGTGATGTGCCTGCATTCATCATTGCAACGTGTCTCCACAAACAGCAGTTTCTACTTTGCCTACACAATTCTGCCCATTATCCAGCATTACAGCCAGTGCTGATTGTTACAAAGTCAAAAGAAACAGAAACATTTTCTCTCTGTCTGTTTAAATGGAATAGAGTAGAGCTATTTCTTCCTAGTGCAGAGATAAAACTCCTTTTAAGGCTGAACCAACGATACCCAAATCCCTTTTTCTCAATGTTCTCCCATCAATGCCCTCTTATTTTTACTATAACAGCTTAGAAAAGTACAGGACACAATATTTCTACCCTTGTTACAAATCAGAGCATGTTAGTAACAGAATAACTTCTATGTTAATGGAGACTCCAAGTGAATGAATTGGGTCTGCACTCACCAAGTTCACCGAGGAGAGTAAACCAAGAGAAGTGGTGTGAGGAGCTCAGGGTTGGGAGCACTTTTATATGGTTTCTGCGACCCATGTAAATCAGTGCGGTTCTCTGCATGCTTCCATTGCCTAGTAGTCATCGAACAAATATCAGAAGCAGATCACCAGTTCAATTGCTATAATTGTTTTCCTCGACAGGAAACTTGGACAATTTTCAAATTCCGCAGGTAACAAATTGTGATTACAGTGCGTGGGGCTCTTTCATCTTCCAATTTTCAAGGACAAACAACTTTCTGGGAATGGACATAGGGGAGGACTGGGAATGAGATGGAAGATACACAGACCTGCGCTGCCCGTGGATGTGGGGAACCCGTCAATCTATTTTCACATTATGCCCCTACAAGGGAGGCAAACACCACACATTATAAGGTGACTTTAAACACCTGAGATGGAAAAAGACATTATAGCTTGTGCTTAGAGCCTTTGCCAAGTGGTTTGATTTGTTTACGTCACAATTAATGATAGGCATTCCATTGATTCCTTCAGGTTCTTCTCCTGCCTATAATTTGGCATATGCACTATGAGGAGAACAGGATCAAATAAATGAGCATCCAAGCAATGTGTTCAAAGCTTTTTTTTTTTTTTTTTTTTTTTTTTTTTTTTTTTAATTTTAGTCTCTTTTCGTTTAGAATTTCTAAGAAATCCTTAGAAAGTCTTGCACATCTCATGGTGTCCCAGCATTGACTGGGGCAAGCCTTACTGCAAAACGTGGTGGTGCAGAATGCAGCCAGGCTTCCTACCAGCCTTCCACTGGGAATGCAGTTGGGAAAAGAGGGAGAAGGATCCCTCAGGAGGGCCAGAGATGTTGGCAGTGTGGAAATTGTTCTTCCCTGCAGGTGGGAAGTGGTTGCTGGGGAAGGCGGGAGGAGGCTGTGCTTGCAATGAGGTGCTCAACCAGTCCATGCCTTTGCAACAAGCTACAGTGGTGCAAAAAGGCAGCTGAGGTGCTGCAGTTCCCCATGGCAATGGGGGTTCTGCTAAGCTGGAGAGGGAGAAATCAGTGATGAGAGATTTGTGGTGGTGCTGCCCTGTGAGATGCTCAGCCCAGGAGGTCCCATCCCCATTCTGCTGATTGTTATACAACATCACAGTTCCTGACCAACCAGTGAGAATTAAATAATACAAACGCAGCTAAATTAAGGATTTAATGACTGTTTTGGAAGAGCATTGATACCATGAATTTTGACGAGGCTCAGCATTTCCAGAATGCCTGTTATTATCCTCATTTAATATGCAAATTAGGCATGGCTCACTGCGTTGAAGGTCATCCAAGGAGGTATTTGATGAGGGAAAAAAAGAGACTTTTGTCTTTATACGCTATGCTCTGCCTCCTCCGGGAGGGCGGTGTTGGGTAAAGCAGAACACAGCATCAGTGAGATTTTCTGTAACATAATATTGCCATTTTGTTGTCTAAATATGTTGCTATTATGACTGCAACAAAACTTGATTTACATTTGCATCATCTGATGATATTCTGGATGATTTTCTTCATGGTATGAGCAGGTACAATGGTGCAATACAGAGTACATGATTCATTTTCCTATTTCCTTTCGTATGCATATTTGGATCTATGTGTGTGTTTATACGTAGCAGCTGAGAGTTCTGATTCATGACACCGTTGCATGTTTGAGGGTTTTAATCCCCATAAGATTTAAATTGCTTTCTGTCATCTTCATTTCTCAGACAGCTGATATTTCTGGTGTTATTCCTTCATTGGGAGCATTGTTCCAAGCAGTGCTGTAGCAGTTTATATCAGAACTAATGTATGTAAAGGACCAACGAAAAACAGATTTGGCTGTATGATATTAATTGAAAAATCTAATGATTTCATTAAAAAAAAAAAAACACCACAATGTCATTTCGTATAATTTAAAACATTTTTTGTTATTCTTTGCATTGCATATGAAATTTAAACTCGAACACTGGGAACAAAGTGGTTTAGGGGGAATACTGGTGATGGATGGTCAGTTGGATTGGATGATCTCAGAGGTCTGTTCCAACCCTGGAGGATCCTATGAATACTAAATGAAAGAAAATCTGTTTCCATTGTCTTCGCGTTAATCTGGAATACATCACAATGCATTAAATGAACCGGTAACTTCTCTTCAAGTTTCAAAATAGATTTCTGCACAAAACAGAGGTGCTTTCAAATGAAGACCAAATATGTTCAGATTCTGAATTTCAGCCCATGACCACGTAGGGGAAACATGCCCTCAATTTGTGTTTTCAGACTGATTTTCATTAAAAGGGAGTTGATAAAGCAGTTCAGCATGTTGAATGCAGCCAGCCTTTGTCAGCAGGTTATTTGTCTGAAACCACTTTCCTGAAGTTACCCCGTGTTCCCTGGAGACCACATGGGGAAATTCTTAACCCTGGGCTCATGGATTTGTTTTCTTCTTGTTCCTCCTTTGCTGTGTGTTCTGCCAACCTCCTGAATGAGCTGTTGGCTAAACATATAGGTTGTGTCTCACTTCTTTGCTCTGCTGGGATCAGTTGCACCCAGTGCACTGTAGGATGAGGCAGGGAAACCTGCAGCTATCCCTTTCCAAATGCCCATCCACATAGAAACACCATCCAGAACCCCTAATTCCACCTCCCCGGCTCGTGCTGCCGGGCTGAAACTCTTGCAGGTGGGGATGAAAGACGTCTCCTGTTGGAAATCTCTGGCACGACTCAGCCTCCTTGTGGTTACCAACCGCTGCAGCCTGGGAACCATCCTGGTAAGTTCATCCCTTTGTAATCGAGCTGACCATCACTTTTACCTGCAGCAGCTCTTCTCCTTCCCTGTCGTGTACCCTGCTGTTAATTATGGGGATGGATGACTTCCCATCATAGCCTCATCTTACCGCAAGCATCTGCCTTCTTCTCATCCTCTCATGTAAAATAGCTCTTCCCAATGGACTGGGTGGGAAGGATTGTGCCCAACAGGCGCACTGGCAGGGCAGGGTGCTGTCTCATGTCTTGCATGAGCAGCATTGGGCATGCAAAGCCCTTCTGGTGGAGAAACAGCAATATACAAACCTTGTTGTGCAATGGGAGCAGATGATGTGGGCTCCCATGTGCTCCTGTATCTACTTTCAGAGCTGCAAAAAGCATAAATTTGGGCACTGTGCACACCTCTGGTTGCATTCTGGATCCTCAAACGTAGCATAGCTTGGGCTGGGTGTAATCAGGAACTGCTGATCTAATTGTCTTAACTCTTCACATTTCTAAGTTAGTTTTTTGGATAAAAAAAGCATGCTGGTGTCTTTTGTGGAGTAGGTTGAGATAAGATGGATGTGAGTTTCAGGACTGCCCTGAAGGAGAAAAAGTTGGGTTGTCTGGTATGTCCTCTGTCACCTCGAACTTCAAAGGTGCTTAAACCTGCAGATCTGAAAAGCTAGGGGCTCCTTTTGACTAAATCTTGGGAAGATCATTAATAATGCCAAGAGTAAAAGCAAACCAGTACATTAAAAAACACAGAAAGCAATGCTATGATGCAAGATCTTTTAATGAGAAGAAGCAGCAATGTATACAGCAAGTACAGATAAGCAGAAAAGGAGGACCATCCCGAGATGAATACATTCTATACGTGCAGTTTCCACACTTCACAGCAGGTGCTTTGCTCTGGGGCCAAGCTCTGCACCTCCTGGTGCAAATCTCTGCACCAAAACATTGTGCAGCATGAGCAAAATGAAAAACTACGAAGGAAGAGCATATCCTAATGCAAGTTATTCAGTATTGCTTGAAGAGGTTGGAGAGAGGTGAAAGCGCTCTAGTGCTATTCCTGACTGCAGTTACTGACTCAGGAGCTCAAATTCTCCCTGGAGCCATGCATCACTATTTCACCTTTAGCAGTTATAGTAAGGGTAGCAGCTTCCGAAGCTGTACCGGCGGGTGTAGCGCGTGGAACAGGGGGAGTAGCAGCGGGAGCTGTAGGAAGGGTAGCAGTCCCGGTAGCCACTCAGCCCCCAGGAGCCGCGGTACCCACAGGGGCTCCCGCAGTCGTAGGTGCGGTAACTGCAGGGGCTCCCGCAGTCGTAGGTGCGGTAGCTGTACACGCTGCCGTAGCTGCACGGGGAGTAGCAGGAATCGTCCCACTGGGTCTGGTAGTAGAAAGTCATCTTGGTGCGGTGGAGGGAGGCGAGCCTGCAACAGCAGAAAGACAAAGCCTGTAAGGCGATGCTCCTCATAGAATCCCAAGTGAATGCTGCAAACGAGCAGTGAGGGAGAGAAAGGCAGAACACCCAGGCATGCCGTCTGAACCTCCCTCTCCTTGCTTGCCTATTGTTCTGCCCTGAATTTTAATGATGCCTTCCCCACAGCACTCCATCCTGCACAGCTTTCTGAGCTCTCTCACTCAGCCCCACTCCTGCCTGCGCTGAATGGGAACCATCAGGGGATAAATAGGAACGTCCTTCATATCTGCACTGACGTAAAGTCTTTAAGGGAAAAGAGAGCTGTGCACAGAGCTGAAACACTGAAATATTCCTGAAAACGCAGGGAAGACAGACTATCTTAGGTATAAATAACACTGATATAATCAGTCCTCCCAGTGCATTAATCTATAGCACCTGCAGCTCAGTAATGAGAAGGGATGGGAGGAGAAGAGACAGAAAAAGTTTTAACTGCCTGGAGGAAGTTGAGCTTGAAGCAGCAGGAGGGAAGAAGAGTTTGAGGTCTCTGAGATTACTCAGTAGTTCTAGCAAACTCCATGGAAGTGTGAAAAAGGGGGAGAGGAGAGAAAGGGGAGCACAGCAACCAACCAAATATGTGCACTCAAGGCTATGCCCTGGCTTCTTCCTGCCCAGCTCACTGCTTTGTGTGTACTTCTTTTTCTACTTAAAAACATTTAGAATGATAGAATCGTGGAACTGCTCAGATTGGAAAAGACTTTCAAGATCAAGCCCAACCTCAACCAAACCATAATACCCTATTCTTATTGCTTTTTTTCTGTTGTCATTGCTTGGAATCAGCAGTCCAATTTGAAACAGTGCTGTAGAGAGCACAGTGGGAGGATTTGGTGCTCTGCAAGGATTCATCTCTCTTCACCCAAACCAGCGTCTGATCTTTCCATGAAGTCCAGAAGCAACAGACAATGGTTCAGGAATAAGCTCAGCCACTGCTGGAAGGGAATCCTCCCTTTGTGCACGCTGGCAGCACTCAGCTGCAAACAACAGTTAGTTTGTTTGGTCTCCTTAATTATTCCCTGAAAAATACTAACATTTTGCCTGAAATAACTGAAATTATGTTATGCCTTCCCATTGCAAAATAAAACACCCAAGACGTTTCCATATGGTGTATAAAAAAGGAAATTTCTTATAGTGCATTGCTGGAGGTGAACATTTCTAAACTTATGCCACTGTCCCAGTGTCCCACTTTTAAAAGCAAGAATTGCACTTGCATGGCGTGAAATCACAGCCTTCTCTTTTAAAGTCTGACTCCTCTCTTTACAGCAGTATAGCAAAAAGACAGCATCCAGACAGCAATAAAAGCACTGCAGTAAGTCCCACTTACCGAGCTCAAAGAGAACGTAAGCCAGGAGGTGCGAGTAGAGAGCCCTGAATTTCTCCCCCTTTTATATATGTACCTGAGCGAACCTACTGTGCTTTAAACTCACATTCATCACAAAACAAATTTTCTGATGCGCGTCACTCTTCAGTTGATGTAATTGTTTTTCTTGGTTTGTGATTATTAGTCAGTTCTTGGCTTCCAAAAGCATGACATTGCATTGCAGTTTTCTTTCATGTTCAGACTTCCTGGGACAATTATGTTTGTGGAATTGGTGTGGTGAAATCTGAGCTATAGCAGGAAAGGGAAGGAAGGACATGGAGAGCAGAACTGATTGACATTAATAACCCCAGTTTTGGAGGAATGGACAAATCTCAGTAAATGAAGTTTGCAATGACTCCGGAATTTTTAGAGAAGAAAGAACATCAGTTTCATTTTCTTCAAAAATAATAGCCCATAAAAACATTTCTTTTTTTTTTTTTTACTTTTGTTTCAAAATCTCAATTTTAGGCCAGAATATTTACATTATTTATTATTATTCATTTGAATTCTCAAGAAGAGAAGTACAAGAAAGGTGTTTTTAGTGGTGGAGATGTCTGGTATCACCTTGCTACAATCTGATATTGACAAATGTGTTAATTGCTATTGTGATCAGCTACGAGAAGGTTATGGTTGTTCTGTTGGAAATCCAGTTTGCTTTGCTGTTCTCCATCAGCTGCTGTTAACAAACTTGAAGAGTCACCTTGTAAGACAAAGCAGAATGAGACTGGGGAAGCTGGGATCCCTTTTGGTGGGAGAGCAGTGGAAATGGTTTTGAGCAATATAAGAGGATGAAGATGAGACTTTTGGGGAAGAGTAAAATGAAGGCACGTTGAGATGAATAATATATCTAAAGGCTTTCAAGCTGAGATATCAACATTTGGAGTTTCCCAGCCTTGAAATGCTCACGCTCAGCCTCCAGCAGAGCTTGCCCAAGCAAAGCATATTTACTTGGATCCCAAATATCTGCTTCGTTATTGCTTACACCCCGATGAGAAAAAGCGATTCACGCAATAAAAGGATCAAATAAAGCAAACCAGAACATATCTCTGTAACAGCTGCACTACTCCAGAGAAGCCCTCCAGATGCCAAAGTTTGTCGAACACAGCATCTTTGTAATGTTGGCAAGGTGTTCAGCTTCATGCTGCTAATGATAGTGAATAACACTGAGTGCTGTGAGCACAACTTGTCCTGGTGAGCAGCAACATCCCAGCCTTCTCGGTGACCTTCACCTCCAAACGTGGCTGTTTACATGCATCTGAAGGCGGGATAATGACAGGCGTGACAGATGTTCCAGGCCTTTCTCTAAATTTTGAATATTAAAGCCTTCATTAATACTTATTAACATTTCAGTGTACAAAGAGATTTGTTATTTAAATATTAATGCCACATTACTGGAGAACGCCCCAATATTATGTAACACAGTTACTAAAAACGTCTATCGGGTTACCCAGTTCTGCGCTTTATTACAGCTGCAATTCACAGCTTTGGAATTGGGTCTCTGAAATATTTTTTCCTAAAAATACGTCACGCACATACCGTTCTGAAGTTTATAGGCCAGTTTTCCAGCTGAATCAATCAGCCCAGCAATATCCTGTTGTGTGACGGTGTTATAGAATCATAGAATGGCTCAGGTTGGAAAAGACCTTCAAGATCACCAAGTCCAACCTCAAGCCGAACATATTACTATCCAACTCTACCAACCTACTGCTCAATCATGGCCCTGAGCACCACATCCAGGAGGTTTTTAAAGCACATTCAGGGATGGTGGCTCAACCACCTCCATGGGGAGTCTATTCCAAAAGATCACAGAGAGGGCTTCTCCAATTTGCTAGTCATAGGAAATGTCGGAAGGGTTTGGTAGGAATGCACTGTTCCACCTGTGATCAAAGTTATGAAATACCTGAAATTAAGGGACTACTTCTTCCACGGGAATCTCTGAAAAAAATGCAAGGAAAAATGCATGGGCTAAAATGTATTTTGGAAGCCTAGCATCCAAAAATAGGATATTTGGCAATCCGGATGTCTTAGCATATCTTTTAGTTTATTGCTGTGCTAAACAAGTAAACGTAGCGTGATGATACCAAGACTTAATTGTTGCAGTTTTGAGATGAAAGCATCTGGAAGGGCGTATCCTGCATGTCAAAGCACTGGGCCAATAATCAGAAACCTTGGGGAGAACTGGAATATCAATGAGAAGAGTCATGCGGGAGGCAAAATGCATTTGGTAATTGGAGCTGATCCGGGGCATGGCCACGCACTGGGCGGGACTGCTGCTCTATAAAAGCCCTCACTGCTGACAGCTCTTCATTCACTTCTCCTGCCTTACCTCCTTGCAGAAGTGGGTAAGTCAGAATGGGTTTAGGAAAGCTAGTAGGAAATGGAGAGAGGCGTTTAATACTTTTTCTCTCCCCTCTTCTCCTCTCATCCCTTCTCATTACTGAGCTGCAGGTGCTATAGATTAATGCACTGGGAGGACTGATTATATCAGTGTTATTTATACCTAAGATAGTCTGTCTTCCCTGCGTTTTCAGGAATATTTCAGTGTTTCAGCTCTGTGCACAGCTCTCTTTTCCCTTAAAGACTTTACGTCAGTGCAGATATGAAGGACGTTCCTATTTATCCCCTGATGGTTCCCATTCAGCGCAGGCAGGAGTGGGGCTGAGTGAGAGAGCTCAGAAAGCTGTGCAGGATGGAGTGCTGTGGGGAAGGCATCATTAAAATTCAGGGCAGAACAATAGGCAAGCAAGGAGAGGGAGGTTCAGACGGCATGCCTGGGTGTTCTGCCTTTCTCTCCCTCACTGCTCGTTTGCAGCATTCACTTGGGATTCTATGAGGAGCATCGCCTTACAGGCTTTGTCTTTCTGCTGTTGCAGGCTCGCCTCCCTCCACCGCACCAAGATGACTTTCTACTACCAGACCCAGTGGGACGATTCCTGCTACTCCCCGTGCAGCTACGGCAGCGTGTACAGCTACCGCACCTACGACTGCGGGAGCCCCTGCAGTTACCGCACCTACGACTGCGGGAGCCCCTGTGGGTACCGCGGCTCCTGGGGGCTGAGTGGCTACCGGGACTGCTACCCTTCCTACAGCTCCCGCTGCTACTCCCCCTGTTCCACGCGCTACACCCGCCGGTACAGCTTCGGAAGCTGCTACCCCTACTATAACTGTTAAACACAGGAGGACTTCATGGGAAATGAGGACTGGGAATTGATTACTGGATCCATGGGCTGTGCTTGCAGGAGCTCCGAGACCAGAATGGCGATGCAAAGCAGTTTTGGGGAGCTTACTGTTTCTGTAAAACTTCTTCAATGTTCTTCCGAAATTCTGTTTTGTCTTCTTCCTTCTCTGTTTTTTCCTTTGCTTTGTGGGGGTCTGGAGGTGTAAGAGAAGCAGGGCGCGACATGAGTGTGGATAACTCATTTGTAGCTCTTCCATTATTGAAATCTGGACTGCTGTGCCCTACTCTTCCTCTAGATATGTTTCTCAATTCACTGCTTTTAAAGCTATACCAAAGAGAAAGTGGATCATGCAATCTGATTTGACTCACTGAACTCAACAAAGTGGGACAATTTGAAAATGATAGTCAATGGCACCAGCAAAACAAGGTGATTTTCAGCACAAATTCATCTCTGTATGTATTCCTTCTGCTTCTCCCTTCTCTGTCATGTTGGATTGTGATTGTTAGCTTTATTCATATTAAAATGTTATAGCATTATAGCACCTCATTGTTTTTTGCTTTCTGACTCACATGTATGCAGTTTTGTTTCCAGCTCAGTATATTCTGATAAGTTTTCCTGAGATTTACTGAGCTCTGTAGCTTTTATGTATCTTTTCACATGAGCAAACACTTTGCACATTAATGACCCAGCAGTACCTCATCAAATGAAGAGATTCATTGTGGAATTTCCTAGGGAAGGTTTGGAAGAATCCCCTTCAGTTTTCCTTAGCATCTCAGTACATGCATAGGCACTGGGGGTAACACCACCAGCACCACATCTCAGTGATTTACAAATGCAAGCAAACCCATTTTGACAGGTGGGTAAGCCAGAAATTAGGAAGAAAATTCCTTTTTCTCGGCTGATTTTGTGCTGGTAGTGTCTGAGCCACTTTCTGCATTTAGAGACCTGATTTGTTACAGAGAATTGCACACTTTCCATTCACCTCATTAAGCCCTCATAAAGACAAGCGTTTGCAAGTGTTACTGCGAGGCCCTATTTGAATGACAATGAATTGGCACGAAGTTCCCAGGCTGCACCATCACACAGATGTTATTAAGGCGAGATCCCTCTGACGCAAGCCCCAAATGACTATTATTCATGACAGAAGTACCTAACTGGCAGCAGCAGTAACCTCTTAATAGTACGATGCTGTAACAGTCACGGCTGAGAACAGCAGGCAAAGTGCTTTGAGATCCCTATTAAACCCTCGGACCTTTATTGTGAACGTAATTGCCTTTCTTTGAAGGCACTCACAGGCACTTTGACGGCAGTAGAAAAAGAGGAATGGATTTCAATTGTGCTATGGTAACCCATGCACATGAATGTGAACGTCATCAAACACCTTCACAAGAAAAGCCTCGGGTTATGCTTTCAGCACAGTCCAGAATGGAGTCCCTTATGGCTTCTGAGCAGCTTATTTCTGGGAAGGCACTGACTTTGATGCCTGACACATTTAATTCTGGAGCGTGGTACAGATTGATCCTCAACTTGTATCTTGTCATTGAGGTGAATCAGCTTTGCACTAGCTGGTCATGATTTCAATGTTTCAATATCTAAAACTGCAAAATAAAATCTGGAGGGTTCCTATTACGATACTAAATAAAATCTGGAAAATACTCAGTGTCTTAAAATGATGAAGTAAGAGGAGGTGTTAGCTGGAAATAATCACTATTACAGAATCTCGGCTTTTCTACAGGCCTTAACTGGGAATATGGTTAAGAAATGGTTGAAGATTCCTCAAAATCAATGCATTTAGCTACCTTTCTTTACCTCTCAGAAGTCTTAAGGTAGGGCTAGAAAGAAATCCAAATTTCTATGATGGAAAGACAAAGCCAATAACTGTAGGATCTATCCTGGCTGTGTTTGTAGAGAGCCACATTTTAATGAAAAAAGGGGAGGCTATAAAGCCCCATTCCAAATGAAGCATACATTGAATTGCCTCAGTATACATGTTTGAAGTGACTCTTATTCAGTAATGAAGTGCCTAATGAGTGCAGTATGCACGTAATACAGTAATAACATACTCTGAGAGCACAAAGTGAATGAGAAATGCTTTGAACTTCTCAGACCATGTAGCATGAAGAAATCAGAAATCTGGGGATATTGAACATTTCTGGTTAACAAAACGATCTCAAAGTAACAAATTCATTCAGTGATAATCTTTATGCAAAATGTCACTTGATATTAGTGAGGCTAATACCTTGTTAGCATCTACTGCACACTACAGCTCAAGGGTGTAAAAAACAAGGTGTTGAACCTTCACAAACTGCTTTCTGATCGCTAACAACGTGACTTGAGTTTCATTACCAAAAACTTTTAAGCCAGTGTGGAACATCAGAAGAGCAAATACAGACAAATCAACCAAAAGCCAAGTTGTTGATGCAATACAGATTCTTTAATGCAAATGGAGAAGGCAGTAGACAGTGATACAGAAAAAAGCACAACACAGAAATAATGAATTGCAGTCGTGCAAACCACAAGGCTGCAGCAAGTCTCAACCCAAGGCTTCACCCCAGAGATTCCTCTTCCTAGCATCGTTCAGGAAGCTCAGAGCTGGACGGAGTGGGGAGATCCTCATCCGAGGATGAGCACTGCATTGCTGTACAGAAGTAGAGGGGAACTTCTGGAGGCACTGTTGGAAACCCTGAGCCCTAAACTGCAGATTTGAAAGACTTTACAGTACAAAAAGCAAGGAACAGTAATTTAAAGTAACTGCTTTGGCACAGCCATAAGAGGGATGGAAAGCTACATCTGGTGGTAGAAGAGAAGAGGAGGTATTTGTGAAGACTCAGCAGATGCAGCACTGTACTGCGTGGATATTTGGGGTTTAGCAGGGCCCACAGCTGCCGCTGAGATACCTGTGGCCTCGGCCCCAGCTACCATATCCACAGCTGCCAAAGCCTCCATAGCCCCCAAAGCCCCCAAGGCCATAAGAGCCTCCATAGCCTCCCAGGCCTCCATAGCCCCCAAAGCCGGCACTACGTCCAAAGGTGCCACCCAAGCCAGATCCAACGGCGGGCACTCCTGCTGAGCCAACCACAGCGTTCTGCGGGAAGGAGCTGAGGATGGGCCCGGGGAAGGTGACCACGGAGGCCGGGGGTTGGATCACCACAGTGGAGTCGGGGCACTGGCGCACGCAGGGCTCGTTGTAGCTGTCAGCCAGTGGGGCCGGGGCGGCCACCCCACAGGCAGGGGCACACAGGCTGGAGCAGGACATTCTTTGGTTCAGGAGATGAAGCTGTGAGAGTAGGCAGAGCCATGGTCAGAATAGAAATGGAACACAAATCCTTCATGCCTCTCTTGCATTTGGAGCATGTGCTGAGGAAATGCTCTGCATCATATCAGTCAGTCAGAGCAAAAATACAATATTCACTTGAAATGCTGTTGTAAAGCACCTGCTCTTCCTGCATGAGACTATGTCCCAGCTGAGCCAGAGGGTGGAGTAAAACTCCCTCACAGAAAGCAGTGAGAAAATCATGGAGAGCGCAGAGGATAAAATTGCATCAGTAAGCTCAGGACATTGCGCCTAAAAGTTTAAATATCCATTATTTCCATATTTCTGAAAAAAAATATGATCACACCCAGACTTATCAGGCACTAAGAATAAAGTGTTAGAGCCCACAGCAAAGAAGCACTTGACAGAAGTACTGCTAAGAAACTGAGGAGATACATAAGGCATAGACTTACCACGCTGAGATGGAGAGTCAAGTGGAGGAAGGTGGATAGTGGACTGCAAAGCCCTCAGCTCTTTTATACCTGTCCCAGACATCCCCAAGCATCGACTTGAGGGCGGTAGTGGCAGAAGCCCCAGATAATCATGAAATAAAGCCAACAGTCTTCATGACACACAAGGAGTGATGCGGAGCAATTATATCCCTCATCACTGGTACCCTGAGTAACAAACATGCCCTGGAGAAGAAGAATGTGATGGGAGGGTCAAACACTGATGCAACATCACATGAAGGACCACGTGCTGTTGAATCTGACCTCACAACACCAACAAACCCCAAAGTGTTCCTAATCCCAAACTTCATCTGTGTTGAAGAGTCAGAGGTATCCTGCAGATGAAGCTTTTTACAGTGCAGCACGCTGCCAGCACACCTCTCATTAACTCCACTTTATGGGCTGGTAAACAGAGGTGGTGGAATTGGGGGCAAAAAATGAAGCCATCCCACCCACCTGGGACCACTCCCAGTTGTCCACCATCACCCTACACCAGTAAGGGCTGAGGGGCAATTGGGGTGTGAGTTCTGGAGCATCCACAAACATTACTTCTGTGAGACATGGGGCATTTCCTGTTCCCCAGTTCCCTAAAGATGCTGAAAAAATGTGGAGCTATGCTGGATTTTACAGGTGAAGGCGCAATTGCATGAAGGATAAGGAAAATATTAGGGTTGATTAGTTCCATGAAATGAGGACCAGTAGCGTTGGGAATTTCACATAATTGCATGTTGCCATCAAATTCTTCCATTTTCTCGTTCTCCACAGCGTGTTTGTGCCTCAAAGTCCACAAAGGGCAGAGATACAATTGCGTCACTTCACTGCTTGTGTGTCATAAAGCCTATTGGCTTTATTTCATGATTATTGGGATCTTCTGAAACCACCGCCCTCCCATCTAAGCTCGAGGCTGTCTGGGACAGGTATAAAAGAGCTGAGCACTTTGCAGTCCTCTATCCAGCTTCCTCCACTTGACTACCCTCAGCTCCTGGGTAAGTGCAGCTCTCAGAGGCTTCTCAGGACTCCCTCCCATACAGCTCTCCCTCACCCTTTCCTCACTGTGGGTGCCCTTTGCAGGACTCCTTGCTTGTGTGGAAGATGTCCTGCTCCAGCCTGTGTGCCCCTGCCTGTGGGGTGGCCGCCCCGGCCCCACTGGCTGACAGCTACAACGAGCCCTGCGTGCGCCAGTGCCCCGACTCCACCGTGGTGATCCAACCCCCGGCCACCGTGGTCACCTTCCCCGGGCCCATCCTCAGCTCCTTCCCGCAGAGCTCCGTGGTTGGCTCAGCAGGAGTGCCCGCCGTTGGATCTGGCTTGGGTGGCACCTTTGGACGTAGTGCCGGCTTTGGGGGCTATGGAGGCCTGGGAGGCTATGGAGGCTCTTATGGCCTTGGGGGCTTTGGGGGCTATGGAGGCTTTGGCAGCTGTGGATACGGTGGCTTGCGCCGAGGTCTGGGATACCTCAGCGGCAGCTGTGGGCCCTGCTAAGCACAGCAGTGCCTCTGTCTGTGGTTGAAGGAGAGCTCTGGAGAAGCTCCTGAAGAAACATGTCCCCACCTGATGCCATGAGGAAGGCTCCCCTTTGGAAGTGCTGGGCTCTGGCACTTGGACACCTCATACTTGCATGGAGACCAGCACTTTCTTGCTCTGCTCCATCTTTGCTTCAGGACTCACTGCTCTGTGATGAAGCAGCCCAGTGCTGACTGCCTGCTCTTTTCCCTCTGACCTCTGCAGGGAGATGGGGACAGCCTCTGGCCAGGGGCTGTCCTTCTGCCACCTCCATCCTCTTCCTCTGAACTTGTAATAAAGGCTCTCTTGCATCACAGATTCCATCTCTGAGTTTTGCTTCACCCCTCTTGTGTCCCCAGTTCCCACAGCATCTGCACAGGCTCTATGGAGCCATTTCCAAAATCTCCCAGCTGGGCCTTCTCAGGAACGCTGTGGGCACTGCTCCCTCCCCTCTTACCTGCCCTTGGCTCTATGGCTCCAGCTGGAGCTCACCCCATCCAGGCCCCATACCCCAGTGCCTTCAGCAGTTGCTCCTCCCTCAGAGCTCTCTCCCTTTCCTCTGCCCCTGATTCCTGCCTGCCGCAGCCCAAGGAGAGCTCATGGATAACAGTGAGCTCAGTACCCACTCTTGAGCGTCCCTGTGGGTGGCTTTTGCGCTGTGTTGATCATGAACGGCAGTGCAGCCTCCTAGTGGGCAAGGCCACGTCAGAGCATCCTGTGAGGCCATGGTGCAAAGAAAAGAGGCTAAGATTCCCTCAACAACCTTGTCTCTTGCCTCCCAAGATTATCTCCTACACCTCTTCTACCCAGAGCTCCATATACCACTACCATAGGCAGTTTTCACTCACCTTTGGCTCACAATGAATTCCACAGCAGCTTGGGCCACATGGCTCTGTCTGAGTAGGACAACGCTGCTTCACTCAGCCCCATGCAGTGAATGCAGTGCTGAGCCCTCTGCCGCTCTTCTTCTCACACAACGCTCCAGGACCTAGGCCCCACAAAACACCTGGCCATATCAGAGCAATGGGGACCAGCCACCACCTCCCATCAATGGGCCTGCAGACACCCCATGGGACACCACAGGAGGCAAAACATGGGGTTTGGCGGAGCCCCATCACACAGGAGCCAGCAGAGAGGTGAGGAAGGAGGGAAGAAATAGGCATGGAAAGAAGGTCAATGGAGGAAGGACAATTTTCCATTCAACCAGTGCAGGAAACCTATGCCTCTTGCCGATGGCATATGTTCTTCTGATGTCCATAGCACTGACCAGTCTGCTGCTCCACTGCCCAACTTGACATTCCTGGCAGGAATCACCTCTGTACAAGAGCAGCGCACAGTGCTTGGATCACGGGACCAGAAGACGTATGGGGAAGTAAAGTACATCAGACAAGGGGGAACTATAAACTTTGCCTCAAGACCTTTGTGCTCCCTGGGTCAGAAAATGGCTGTGCTCCATTCATGTCTGTGAGTGGAACCTTGGGAACATGGGGGTGTACCTCATTTACCCCCTCCAGTACCCCCTCCAAGTTATGAACATAGGGTCACTATTAGCAGGTGGCAGGAGCCCTGTCCAAGCACTGCTTGTCTTCCCATTTCCTCTGACCTCCATGTGTGATTACTGGCCTGGCAAGAAAGGATGTGAAACAAGGCATGGACAGCCCTTAGTGGGCAGAGGGTGTGGAAGAGGCCCTGTGGAACATCCAGTGAGTGTAAACATATTAAAGTGAGGCTTGTTTATGAGGTGTCACTATACCAATTGTGAGAAGGGAGGAAACTCAGTGGGATGTGCTCTGCAGGACCTCGATGCACTGTGATCCTCAGCAGTAATGCGCAGCCCCAATTGGCAGATGTCCCAGAGCCAGTGCTTTGGGAGCAGCTTGCAGCCCAGAATCAGAAACTGTGAGATGTGGGGGAAGTAGGGAAGGAGAAGGAAAATAAAAACATCAAGGTCAAGATTACAGTGCAAGAGAGAGCTTTTATTGTAGGTCCACGGAAGGAGGAGGAAGATGTAAAATGGGCAGCTCCTGGCCAGAGGCTGTCCCCATCACCTTGCAAAGGGCAGAAGGATAGGAACATACAGTCAGTGCTGGGCTGTCCCATCACGGGTAAGCCAGTCCTGAAGCAAAGATCATACGGAGCAAAGAAAGATAAAGCTGGGCCCTGTGCAGTACGAGGTGCCCAAGCTCCAGAGAACCGCACTACCAAAGGGGAGCCATTCCTCATGGCATCAGGTGGGGATGTGCTGCGGCTTCTCCAGAACTCTCCTTCAACCGCAGACAGAGGCACTGCTGTGCTTAGCAGGGCCCACAGCTGCCGCTGAGGTACCTGTGGCCTCGGCGCAAGCCACCGTATCCACAGCTGCCAAAGCCTCCATAGCCCCCAAAGCCCCCAAGGCCATAAGAGCCTCCATAGCCTCCCAGGCCTCCATAGCCCCCAAAGCCGGCACTACGTCCAAAGGTGCCACCCAAGCCAGATCCAACGGCGGGCACTCCTGCTGAGCCAACCACGGAGCTCTGCGGGAAGGAGCTGAGGATGGGCCCAGGGAAGGTGACCACGGAGGCCGGGGGTTGGATCACCACGGTGGAGTCGGGGCACTGGCGCACGCAGGGCTCGTTGTAGCTGTCAGCCAGTGGGGCCGGGGCGGCCACCCCACAGGCAGGGGCACACAGGCTGGAGCAGGACATCTTCCACACAAGCAAGGAGTCCTGCAAAGGGAACCCACAGTGAGGAAAGGGTCGGGGAGAGCTGTATGGATGGAGGCTGGGAGAGAGTCCTGAGAAGCCTCCGAGATCTGCACTTACCCAGGAGCTGGAGGTAGTCAAGTGGAGGAAGCTGGACAGAGGACTGCAAAGTGCTCAGTTCTTTTATACTATCCCTGACAGCCCAAGGCATACATGAGAGGGCGGTGGTGGCAGAAGCTCCCAACAATCATGAAATAAAGCCAGTACGCATCATGACATACAAGAAGAGATGCGGAGCAATTATTTCCTTTCCCATTGGTACACTGAGGCAAAAACATGCCTTGGAGAACAACAAGGGGATTAGAAGGCCAAATGGCTATACACAATTACTTGAAATAAAAGGTGCAGCTCTTGCTGATGTGTTATGAACCAATTATTCCCTTGTGTGTTCGTAATGCCTTGGCAGGTCAACATTTACAAAGAAATCATAGCCACAGATGTACCCTTGGCTGGCAAGACAGAAATGCCCCGGGATGCTGCACTGGGCAGGCAGCTGGCAACAATCAGGGATGCTCTGACTTCCCAACTCAATTGCGCCCCACTGTTTGCCACTGAAGGGTGGTGGCAGTTGTTTGGGAGCTGTCCCAGGAGGGTGGGATCACTTCATCGCTTTGTCCAAAGTTTACCAGCCCATAAAACAGTGGTAATGAAGGTAATGATAGACATTGTGTTTGTGAGCAGGATTGCAAAGTGCTTTGTCTGCAGGATACCTGTGAGTCTTTCTCATAGATGAAGTTTGGGATTAGGAACACACTGGGGTTTACAGGGGTTGTGAGGTCAGCATCAGCAGTGCATGGTCTGTCTTTCATGTACTTGCTTGTAATCACCTGTCCCTCTCATCACCTTCATGTCCTCGGGGGCATGCTTACACCCCAGTATCTCCACTGATGAGGGATTTAATTGCTTTGCCTCACTCCTTGAGTGTCATGAAGCGTGTTGACTTTATTTAATGATTATCTGTGACTTCTGACACCAATGACCTCCCATCCATGCCCCAGGCTGTCTGGGATAGGTATAAAAGAGCTGAGCACTTTGCAGTCCTCTATCCAGCTTCCTCCACTTGACTACCCTCAGCTCCTGGGTAAGTGCAGATCTCGGAGGCTTCTCAGGGCTCTCTCCCAGCCTCCATCCATACGGCTCTCCCTCACCCTTTCTTCACTGTGGGTTCCCTTTGCAGGACTCCTTGCTTGTGTGGAAGATGTCCTGCTCCAGCCTGTGTGCCCCTGCCTGTGGGGTGGCCGCCCCGGCCCCACTGGCTGACAGCTACAACGAGCCCTGCGTGCGCCAGTGCCCCGACTCCACCGTGGTGATCCAACCCCCGGCCTCCGTGGTCACCTTCCCCGGGCCCATCCTCAGCTCCTTCCCGCAGAGCTCCGTGGTTGGCTCAGCAGGAGTGCCCGCCGTTGGATCTGGCTTGGGTGGCACCTTTGGACGTAGTGCCGGCTTTGGGGGCTATGGAGGCCTGGGAGGCTATGGAGGCTCTTATGGCCTTGGGGGCTTTGGGGGCTATGGAGGCTTTGGCAGCTGTGGATACGGTGGCTTGCGCCGAGGCCACAGGTACCTCAGCGGCAGCTGTGGGCCCTGCTAAGCACAGCAGTGCCTCTGTCTGTGGTTGAAGGAGAGCTCTGGAGAAGTCCCAGCACATCCTCACTTGATGCCATGAGGAAGGATTTCCCTTTGCCATTGCTGGGCACTCGTGCTCAGTTATCCCATCCCTGCACAGGGACTCTGTGCTCTATCTTCCTTTGCTGTGCTTGAACTTCACTTCCGGTCTGGACACCCCATGACATCGGAGACCAGAGCTGGCTGCCTGCACCTTTCCCTCTGTCCTGTGCAAGAGGTTGGGAACATCTGCTGGCCAGAGGCTGCCCTTCCGCCACCTCCTTCAACCATGGAACCTGCAATAAAATCTATCTTGCATCACAGTTTCCATCTCTGAGTTTTCCTTCACATCTCCATTATGCCGACTTCCCACTGAAGACACAAAGGCTCTCTGGGGCCATCAGTTCCAGCTTACAGCTGAGCCTTCTCAGGATCTCTGTGGGCACTGCCCCCTCCCCTCTCACCTGCCCTGCGCACCAAAAGCTTCAGCAGGAGCTTCCCCAGGCAGGCTCCATACAATGCCTTCAGTACCTGCTCCTCCCTCAGAGCTCTCCCCCACTTCTCTGCCCCTGGTTTCTGCCTGCTGCAGCTCAAGAGGAGCTCTTGGCCCCATACAGAGCTCAGGGTCTGCTCTTGAGTGTCCCTGTAGCTGGCCTTTGTGATGTGGGATCTGCGGACAGACAGACGTGCACCCTTCTAAAGGACAAAAAGAATTCCAGAGACTCCTGGGATGCCATGAGGCAAAGGGAGGAGGGTGATAGCCCAGGAGCAACCTTGTCTACAGCCTCTCAAGATTCTTTCCTGCTCCACTTCTTTCCAGAGCTTCATATGGCATCAAGGATGCTGATTTTCCCCACCTTTGCTCAGAAACAATTCCACAGCAGCTGTGAAAAATTGCTCTGACAGGGCAGGGCAGCACAGCCGTGCTTCACTCTGCCCCATGTAGTGAATGCAATGCTGGGCCCTTGGCTGCCCTTCATCTCATACAAACCTCCTGGACTGAGGCTACCCAAATAACCCTCCACCTCAGCATGATGGGGCCCAGCCACCACCTCCCACCAATGGGCCCTCACCCACCCCACATGGGTCACCACAGGAGGCAAAACATGGAGTTTGGCTGAGCACGCTCACACAGCAGCCAGCAGACAGGTGGGAAAGGAAGGGAGAAATTGAGGTGTAGCCAAAGGCAAGGGAGGAAGGACAATTTTCTGCTCATCCAGTGTAGGAAACCTATGGCTGTTCCAGATATTTGCTGCCTTTTCACCCTTCCCTGTCTTCCAGTTGTTGATGAGTGTGTTCTCCTGAGGTCCCCGGCAGTGACCAACGTGCTGCTCCACTGCCCACCTTGATTTCTCTGGCAGGAGTCGCCTCTGTGCAAGACTAGTGCACAGTGCTAGGATTGTGGAATCTGAAGATGTCTGGGGAAAAAAAGGGATGTAAGGAGAGGAGGAACTCCAAACTCCGGCTCAAGACCTTGGTGCTCTCTGGGACAGGATGGCTGTGCCCCATTCATGGCTACCTTGGGTACATGGGGTGCTAATTCCTTTACCCCCTCCACTGTCCCCCTCCAGGATCTGAGCACAGGGACACTGTTAGCAGGTGGCAGCAGCCCTGTCCATGCACTGCTTGTCTCCCCATTTCCTCTGACCTCTATGTGTTATCACTGGCATAACAAGAAAAGGAAGAGAAAGAAGGCATGCAGAGGCCAGGTTGTGCAGATCTCATGGAAGAGGTTCTGTGGGGCATCCATTGAGTGTTAACATATTGAAGTGAGGTTTGTTTCAGAGGTATCATTGTACCGGTTGTAGAAGAGAGGAGGCTCAGTGGAATGGGCTCTGCAGGACCATCTGTGCACTGTGATCCTCAGCAGTAATGCACAGCCCAACTGGCAAATGTCCCAGAGGCAGTGCTGTGGGAGCAGCTAGCAGCCCAGAATCAGTGTCTCTGAGATATCGGGCAATTAGGGAAGGACAAGGAAGACAAAATACCGGGGTCAAGACTGCAGTGTAAGAGAAATTTTATTGAAGGTCCAGGGGAGGAGGAGGGAGGTGGCAGAAGGGCAGCCCCTGGCCCGAGGCTGTCCTTGTCTTCTTGCAGAGAGCAGAGGGACAGGAGCAGGCTGCCGTAGCTGGGCCATGCTATCAAGGGTGAGCCAGACCAGAAACAAAGACCAGGCAGAACAAAGAAAGACAGAGCTTGTCCCCATGCAGGCATGTAGCATCCAAGGTTCGCAGTCCAGCGATGCTGAAGGGAAGCCCATTGTCACGGCATCTGGTGGGATGTGCTGGGACTTCTCCAGAGCTCTCCTTCAACCGCAGACAGAGGCACTGCTGTGCTTAGCAGGGCCCACAGCTGCCGCTGAGGTACCTGTGGCCTCGGCGCAAGCCACCGTATCCACAGCTGCCAAAGCCTCCATAGCCCCCAAAGCCCCCAAGGCCATAAGAGCCTCCATAGCCTCCCAGGCCTCCATAGCCCCCAAAGCCGGCACTACGTCCAAAGGTGCCACCCAAGCCAGATCCAACGGCGGGCACTCCTGCTGAGCCAACCACGGAGCTCTGCGGGAAGGAGCTGAGGATGGGCCCAGGGAAGGTGACCACGGAGGCCGGGGGTTGGATCACCACGGTGGAGTCGGGGCACTGGCGCACGCAGGGCTCGTTGTAGCTGTCAGCCAGTGGGGCCGGGCGGCCACCCCACAGGCAGGGGCACACAGGCTGGAGCAGGACATCTTCCACACAAGCAAGGAGTCCTGCAAAGGGAACCCACAGTGAAGAAAGGGTGAGGGAGAGCCGTATGGATGGAGGCTGGGAGAGAGCCCTGAGAAGCCTCCGAGATCTGCACTTACCCAGGAGCTGAGGGTAGTCAAGTGGAGGAAGCTGGATAGAGGACTGCAAAGTGCTCAGCTCTTTTATACCTATCCCAGACAGCCTGGGGCATGGATGGGAGGTCATTGGTGTCAGAAGTCACAGATAATCATTAAATAAAGTCAACACGCTTCATGACACTCAAGGAGTGAGGCAAAGCAATTAAATCCCTCATCAGTGGAGATACTGGGGTGTAAGCATGCCCCCGAGGACATGAAGGTGATGAGAGGGACAGGTGATTACAAGCAAGTACATGAAAGACAGACCATGCGCTGCTGATGCTGACCTCACAACCCCTGTAAACCCCAGTGTGTTCCTAATCCCAAACTTCATCTATGAGAAAGACTCACAGGTATCCTGCAGACAAAGCACTTTGCAATCCTGCTCACAAACACAATGTCTATCATTACCTTCATTACCACTGTTTTATGGGCTGGTAAACTTTGGACAAAGCGATGAAGTGATCCCACCCTCCTGGGACAGCTCCCAAACAACTGCCACCACCCTTCAGTGGCAAACAGTGGGGCGCAATTGAGTTGGGAAGTCAGAGCATCCCTGATTGTTGCCAGCTGCCTGCCCAGTGCAGCATCCCGGGGCATTTCTGTCTTGCCAGCCAAGGGTACATCTGTGGCTATGATTTCTTAGTGAGTGGATGTTAAGCTGCCAAGGCATTACGAACACACAAGGGAATAATTGGTTCATAACACATCAGCAAATGCAGCACCTTGCCTTCAGAGTAATTATGTATAGATATGTGACCATACCATCTCCTTCATATTCCCAAAGGTATGATTATCCCTCATTGTACCCAGTAAGAATGGAAATATTGCTCTGCATCTCTTCTTGTGTGTCATGTTGAGTACTGGCTTCATTTAAAGAGTATTGGAAGCTTCTACGACACCATCGCCCTCCCGTATGTGCCCCGGGCTGTCAGGGACAGGTATAAAGGACCTGATCACTTTGCAGTCCTCTATCCAGCTTCCTCCACTTGACTACCCTCAGCTCCTGGGTAAGTGCAGCTCTCAGAGGCTTCTCAGGGTTCTCTCCCAGCCTCCATCCATACGGCTCTCCCTCACCCTTTCCTCACTGTGGGTTCCCTTTGCAGGACTCCTTGCTTGTGTGGAAGATGTCCTGCTCCAGCCTGTGTGCCCCTGCCTGTGGGTGGCCGCCCCGGCCCCACTGGCTGACAGCTACAACGAGCCCTGCGTGCGCCAGTGCCCCGACTCCACCGTGGTGATCCAACCCCCGGCCTCCGTGGTCACCTTCCCTGGGCCCATCCTCAGCTCCTTCCCGCAGAGCTCCGTGGTTGGCTCAGCAGGAGTGCCCGCCGTTGGATCTGGCTTGGGTGGCACCTTTGGACGTAGTGCCGGCTTTGGGGGCTATGGAGGCCTGGGAGGCTATGGAGGCTCTTATGGCCTTGGGGGCTTTGGGGGCTATGGAAGCTTTGGCAGCTGTGGATACGGTGGCTTGCGCCGAGGTCTGGGATACCTCAGCGGCAGCTGCGGGCCCTGCTAAGCACAGCACTGCCTCTGTCTGCGGTTGAAGGAGAGCTCTGGAGAAGCCCCAGCTCATCCCCACCTGATGCCATGAGGAATGGCTCCCCTTCAGCATTGCTGAGTCCGGGATTCAATTCCTCATGCTTGCATGGGGACCGGCTCAGCCTTCCTCTGCTCCCCTTGATCTTCACTTCAGTGTTCTCTGCCCCATGATTACGCAGCCCTGTGCTGGCTCCCTGCTCCTTTCCCTCTGCCCTCTGCAAGAAGATGGGGACAGCCTCTGGCCGGGGGCTGCCCATTTTACATCTTCCTCCTCCTCCCCGGACCTGCAATAAAAGCTCCCTTACACTGCATTCTTGAACTTGATGTTTTTATCTTCCTTCTCCTTACCCCACATCTCAGAACCTACAAGTGTGTGCTGTGAGCGGCTCCCACAGTATTGCCACTGCCACATTAGGCCGTTGGGGCAGTCCATTACAGCTGAGGATCACCAGTGCACAGATGGTCCTGCAGAGCCCATTCCACTGAGTCCTCCCTTCTCGCAATGCGCGTAATGACACCTCACAAACAAACCTCACTTCAGTATGTTAACACTCAATGGACATCCCACAGAACCTCTACCACACCCTCTTGCCATCCAGGGCTCTCCATGCCTTGATCACCTTCTTTTCCTGCCATGGCAGTGTTCACACGTAGAGGTCAGAGGAAATTTGGAAACAAGCAGTGCACGGACAGTGTTGTTGCCATCTGCTGACAGTGCCCCCATGCCCCACTCCTGGAGGGGACAGTGGGGCTAGCCATGAATGGAGCACAACCATCCTGTCCCAGGGAGCACAAAGGTCTTGAGGCAAAGTTTATAGTTCCCCCTTGTCTGGCGTCCTTTTCTTCCCCCATACATCTTCTGGTCCCATGATCCAAGCACTGTGCGCGGCTCTTGTACAGAGGTGATTCCTGCCAGGAAGTGAAGGTGAGGAACTGAGCAAAAGGTTGTTCATTGCTGGGACCTCAAGAGAACACATGCCGTCAACAAGAAGCATAGGTGTCCTGCACTGGTTGAATGGAAAATTGTCCTTCCTCCATTGACCTTCTTTCCATGCCTATTTCTTCCCTCCTTCCTCACCTCTCTGCTGGCTCCTGTGTGATGGGGCTCCGCCAAACCCCATGTTTTGCCTCCTGTGGTGTCCCATGGGGTGTCTGCAGGCCCATTGATGGGAGGTGGTGGCTGGTCCCCATTGCTCTGATATGGCCAGGTGTTTTGTGGGGCCTAGGTCCTGGAGCGTTGTGTGAGAAGAAGAGCGGCAGAGGGCTCAGCACTGCATTCACTGCATGGGGCTGAGTGAAGCAGCGTTGTCCTACTCAGACAGAGCCATGTGGCCCAAGCTGCTGTGGAATTTATTGTGAGCCAAAGGTGAGTGAAAACTGCCTATGGTAGTGGTATATGGAGCTCTGGGTAGAAGAGGTGTAGGAGATAATCTTGGGAGGCAAGACACAAGGTTGCTGAGGGAATCTTAGCCTCCTTTCTTTGCACCATGGCCTCACAGGATGCTCTGACATGGCCTTGCCCATTAGGAGGCTGCACTGCCGTTCATGATCAACACAGCGCAAAAGCCACCCACAGGGACGCTCAAGAGTGGGTACTGAGCTCACTGTTATCCATGAGCTCTCCTTGGGCTGCGGCAGGCAGGAATCAGGGGCAGAGGAAAGGGAGAGAGCTCTGAGGGAGGAGCAACTGCTGAAGGCACTGGGGTATGGGGCCTGGATGGGGTGAGCTCCAGCTGGAGCCATAGAGCCAAGGGCAGGTAAGAGGGGAGGGAGCAGTGCCCACAGCGCTCCTGAGAAGGCCCAGCTGGGAGATTTTGGAAATGGCTCCATAGAGCCTGTGCAGATACTGTGGGAACTGGGGACACAAGAGGGGTGAAGCAAAACTCAGAGATGGAATCTGTGATGCAAGAGAGCCTTTATTACAAGTTCAGGGGAAGAGGATGGAGGTGGCAGAAGGACAGCCCCTGGCCCGAGGCTATCCCCATCTCCCTGCAGAGGTCGGAGGGAAAAGAGCAGGCAGTCAGCACTGGGCTGCATCATCACAGAGCAGTGAGTCCTGAAGCAAAGATGGAGCAGAACAAGAAAGTGCTGGTCTCCGTGCAAGTATGAGGTGTCCAAGCACCAGAGCCCAGCACTTCCAAAGGGGAGCCTTCCTCATGGCATCAGGTGGGGACATGTTTCTTCAGGAGCTTCTTCAGAACTCTCCTTCAACCGCAGACAGAGGCACTGCTGTGCTTAGCAGGGCCCACAGCTGCCGCTGAGGTATCCCAGACCTCGGCGCAAGCCACCGTATCCACAGCTGCCAAAGCCTCCATAGCCCCCAAAGCCCCAGAGGCCATAAGAGCCACCATAGCCTCCCAGGCCTCCATAGCCCCCAAAGCCGGCACTACGTCCAAAGGTGCCACCCAAGCCAGATCCAACGGCGGGCACTCCTGCTGAGCCAACCACAGCGTTCTGTGGGAAGGAGCTGAGGATGGGCCCGGGGAAGGTGACCACGGAGGCCGGGGGTTGGATCACCACGGTGGAGTCGGGGCACTGGCGCACGCAGGGCTCGTTGTAGCTGTCAGCCAGTGGGGCCGGGGCGGCCACCCCACAGGCAGGGGCACACAGGCTGGAGCAGGACATCTTCCACACAAGCAAGGAGTCCTGCAAAGGGAACCCACAGTGAGGAAAGGGTTAGGGAGAGCTGTATGGGAGGGAGTCCTGAGAAGCCTCTGAGAGCTGCACTTACCCAGGAGCTGAGGGTAGTCAAGTGGAGGAAGCTGGATAGAGGACTGCAAAGTGCTCAGCTCTTTTATACCTATCCCAGACAGCCTGGGGCATAGATGGGAGGTCATTGATGGCAGATAATCGTTAAATAAATTCGTCACGCTTCATGACACTCAAGGAGTGTGGCAAAGCAATTAAATCCCTCATCAGTGGAGATACTGGGGTGTAAGCATGCCCCCGAGAACCTGAAGGTGATGAGAGGGACAGGTGATTACAAGCAAGTACATGAAAGACAGACCATGCGCTGCTGATGCTGACCTCACAACCCCTGTAAACCCCAGTGTGTTCCTAATCCCAAACTTCATCTATGAGAAAGACTCACAGGTATCCTGCAGACAAAGCACTTTGCAATCCTGCTCACAAACACAATGTCTATCATTACCTTCATTACCACTGTTTTATGGGCTGGTAAACTTTGGACAAAGCGATGAAGTGATCCCACCCTCCTGGGACAGCTCCCAAACAACTGCCACCACCCTTCAGTGGCAAACAGTGGGGCGCAATTGAGTTGGGAAGTCAGAGCATCCCTGATTGTTGCCAGCTGCCTGCCCAGTGCAGCATCCCGGGGCATTTCTGTCTTGCCAGCCAAGGGTACATCTGTGGCTATGATTTCTTAGTGAGTGGATGTTAAGCTGCCAAGGCATTACGAACACACAAGGGAATAATTGGTTCATAACACATCAGCAAATGCAGCACCTTGCCTTCAGAGTAATTATGTATAGATATGTGACCATACCGTCCCCTTCATATTCCCAAAGGTATGATTATCCCTCATTGTACCCAGTAAGAATGGAAATATTGCTCTGCATCTCTTCTTGTGTGTCATGTTGAGTACTGGCTTCATTTAAAGAGTATTGGAAGCTTCTACGACACCATCGCCCTCCCGTATGTGCCCCGGGCTGTCAGGGACAGGTATAAAGGACCTGATCACTTTGCAGTCCTCTATCCAGCTTCCTCCACTTGACTACCTCCAGCTCCTGGGTAAGTGCAGATCTTGGAGGCTTCTCAGGACTCTCTCCCAGCCTCCATCCATACGGCTCTCCCCGACACTTTCCTCACTGTGGGTGCCCTTTGCAGGATTCCTTGCTTGTGTGGAAGATGTCCTGCTCCAGCCTGTGTGCCCCTGCCTGTGGGGTGGCCGCCCCGGCCCCACTGGCTGACAGCTACAACGAGCCCTGCGTGCGCCAGTGCCCCGACTCCACCGTGGTGATCCAACCCCCGGCCTCCGTGGTCACCTTCCCCGGGCCCATCCTCAGCTCCTTCCCGCAGAGCTCCGTGGTTGGCTCAGCAGGAGTGCCCGCCGTTGGATCTGGCTTGGGTGGCACCTTTGGACGTAGTGCCGGCTTTGGGGGCTATGGAGGCCTGGGAGGCTATGGAGGCTCTTATGGCCTTGGGGGCTTTGGGGCTATGGAGGCTTTGGCAGCTGTGGATACGGTGGCTTGCGCCGAGGTCTGGGATACCTCAGCGGCAGCTGCGGGCCCTGCTAAGCACAGCACTGCCTCTGTCTGCGGTTGAAGGAGAGCTCTGGAGAAGCCCCAGCTCATCCCCACCTGATGCCATGAGGAATGGCTCCCCTTCAGCATTGCTGAGTCCGGGATTCAATTCCTCATGCTTGCATGGGGACCGGCTCAGCCTTCCTCTGCTCCCCTTGATCTTCACTTCAGTGTTCTCTGCCCCATGATTACGCAGCCCTGTGCTGGCTCCCTGCTCCTTTCCCTCTGCCCTCTGCAAGAAGATGGGGACAGCCTCTGGCCGGGGCTGCCCATTTTACATCTTCCTCCTCCTCCCCGGACCTGCAATAAAAGCTCCCTTACACTGCATTCTTGAACTTGATGTTTTTATCTTCGTTCTCCTTACCCCACATCTCAGAACCTACAAGTGTGTGCTGTGAGCGGCTCCCACAGTATTGCCACTGCCACATTAGGCCGTTGGGGCAGTCCATTACAGCTGAGGATCACCAGTGCACAGATGGTCCTGCAGAGCCCATTCCACTGAGTCCTCCCTTCTCGCAATGCGCGTAATGACACCTCACAAACAAACCTCACTTCAGTATGTTAACACTCAATGGACATCCCACAGAACCTCTACCACACCCTCTTGCCATCCAGGGCTCTCCATGCCTTGATCACCTTCTTTTCCTGCCATGGCAGTGTTCACACGTAGAGGTCAGAGGAAATTTGGAAACAAGCAGTGCACGGACAGTGTTGTTGCCATCTGCTGACAGTGCCCCCATGCCCCACTCCTGGAGGGGACAGTGGGGCTAGCCATGAATGGAGCACAACCATCCTGTCCCAGGGAGCACAAAGGTCTTGAGGCAAAGTTTATAGTTCCCCCTTGTCTGGCGTCCTTTTCTTCCCCCATACATCTTCTGGTCCCATGATCCAAGCACTGTGCGCTGCTCTTGTACAGAGGTGATTCCTGCCAGGAAGTGAAGGTGAGGAACTGAGCAAAAGGTTGTTCATTGCTGGGACCTCAAGAGAACACATGCCGTCAACAAGAAGCATAGGTGTCCTGCACTGGTTGAATGGAAAATTGTCCTTCCTCCATTGACCTTCTTTCCATGTCTATTTCTTCCCTCCTTCCTCACCTCTCTGCTGGCTCCTGTGTGATGGGGCTCCGCCAAACCCCATGTTTTGCCTCCTGTGGTGTCCCATGGGGTGTCTGCAGGCCCATTGATGGGAGGTGGTGGCTGGTCCCCATTGCTCTGATATGGCCAGGTGTTTTGTGGGGCCTAGGTCCTGGAGCGTTGTGTGAGAAGAAGGGCAGCAGAGGGCTCAGCACTGCATTCACTGCATGGGGCTGAGTGAAGCAGCGTTGTCCTACTCAGACAGAGCCATGTGGCCCAAGCTGCTGTGGAATTTATTGTGAGCCAAAGGTGAGTGAAAACTGCCTATGGTAGTGGTATATGGAGCTCTGGGTAGAAGAGGTGTAGGAGATAATCTTGGGAGGCAAGACACAAGGTTGCCGAGGGAATCTTAGCCTCCTTTCTTTGCACCATGGCCTCACAGAATGCTCTGACATGGTCTTGCCCATTAGGAGGCTGCACTGCCGTTCATGATCTACACAGCGCAAAAGCCACCCACAGGGACGCTCAAGAGTGGGTACTGAGCTCACTGTTATCCATGAGCTCTCCTTGGGCTGCGGCAGGCAGGAATCAGGGGCAGAGGAAAGGGAGAGAGCTCTGAGGGAGGAGCAACTGCTGAAGGCACTGGGGTATGGGGCCTGGATGGGGTGAGCTCCAGCTGGAGCCATAGAGCCAAGGGCAGGTAAGAGGGGAGGGAGCAGTGCCCACAGCGCTCCTGAGAAGGCCCAGCTGGGAGATTTTGGAAATGGCTCCATAGAGCCTGTGCAGATGCTGTGGGAACTGGGGACACAAGAGGGGTGAAGCAAAACTCAGAGATGGAATCTGTGATGCAAGAGAGCCTTTATTACAGGTTCGGAGTGGTGGGCGGTGGCAGAAGGACAGCCCCTGGCCCGAGGCTATCCCCATCTCCCTGCAGAGGTCGGAGGGAAAAGAGCAGGCAGTCAGCACTGGGCTGCATCATCACAGAGCAGTGAGTCCTGAAGCAAAGATGGAGCAGAACAAGAAAGTGCTGGTCTCCGTGCAAGTATGAGGTGTCCAAGCACCAGAGCCCAGCACTTCCAAAGGGGAGCCTTCCTCATGGCATCAGGTGGGGATGAGCTGGGGCTTCTCCAGAGCTCTCCTTCAACCGCAGACAGAGGCACTGCTGTGCTTAGCAGGGCCCACAGCTGCCGCTGAGATACCTGTGGCCTCGGCGCAAGCCACCGTATCCACAGCTGCCAAAGCCTCCATAGCCCCCAAAGCCCCCAAGGCCATAAGAGCCTCCATAGCCTCCCAGGCCTCCATAGCCCCCAAAGCCGGCACTACGTCCAAAGGTGCCACCCAAGCCAGATCCAACGGCGGGCACTCCTGCTGAGCCAACCACGGCGTTCTGCGGGAAGGAGCTGAGGATGGGCCCGGGGAAGGTGACCACGGAGGCCGGGGGTTGGATCACCACGGTGGAGTCGGGGCACTGGCGCACGCAGGGCTCGTTGTAGCTGTCAGCCAGTGGGGCCGGGGCGGCCACCCCACAGGCAGGGGCACACAGGCTGGAGCAGGACATCTTCCACACAAGCAAGGAGTCCTGCAAAGGGAACCCACAGTGAGGAAAGGGTGAGGGAGAGCTGTATGGATGGAGGCTGGGAGAGACCCCCGAGAAGCCTCTGAGAGCTGCACTTACCCAGGAGCTGAGGGTAGTCAAGTGGAGGAAGCTGGATAGAGGACTGCAAAGTACTCAGCTCTTTTATACTATCCCAGACAGCCTGGGGCATAGATGGGAGGACAGTGGTAGCAGAAGTCCCAGATAATCTTTAAGTAAAGCCAACACATTTCATGACACATAAAGAGTGACGCTGATTAATTATATCATCATCGGATACATGGAGTAGTAAGTGTGCCATGTCAAACAGGGACATGATGGGTAGGACAAAATTTTAAATGACATTACATCAGTTCTAGGCACTGCTGAACCTGAACTAATAACCCTCGTAAACCTTAGAATGTTCTTTATTGCATTCTTATGGATTTTAATAGTCTTGGTCATTTTGCAGTATATGCTCTTTGAGACTGAGCTTACCACCAGCACACCTGTCATTGTATCTCTTTTGCTGGCTGGAAAGCTGAAGTTTTAAAGGATTGTTCAAAAACCTCTTCTGTCCTTGTAGGTTCCAGTCCTACCTTCTCCTCATGCCAGCGAGAGATGCGGGATGCGGATCCTGTCAGGGCCCACTCCATGCATGTTGTCTTTGGTTGCAGGTTTTAAGTATTCAGGGGTGCCTAATCCACTTCATGGCACTGAAAAATCTGGAGCAACAAATTCAAGCTTGACAAAGCTTGGAGATCAGTAGGATCTGATATGGGGACATATGAGGTAGAGGATGGTAGAGGAGACAAGGCAAAGAGGACATGGTTTATGTCATGTTCAGCCTTCTCAGTTGAATACCTGCAAGAAGCAAGGGAAGACGATTCAAGTTTTGGATCTGTCTGAAGTGGGTGTGATTGCTTCATCTCTCTCCTCAAATTTCCACCACCTCTCTTTTCCAGCCCATAAAAGGGAGGTAATAAAAGTCATTCCATTTATAAGCAGGATTGCAAAGTGCATCCTTCACAAGATTTGTGTGATTCTTACACTTTGGGATTAGGAACACATCGGTGATTATTGGTTCCACAAAGACAGGATCAGCAGTACCTGTTCTTTAATATAATTGCACATAGATATCTGAACAGAACATCACATCCTTATCCTTCAGGGGATGTTTGCTACCCAGTGTATACAATGGGGAGGGAAATAATTGCTCTGCATCACACCTTGAGTGTTACGAAACACGTTGCTTTATTTTCTTCTCAATTCCCTGGGTCTTCTGCCACCACCACCCTCCCATATACGCCCCAGGCTGTCTGGGATAGGAATAAAAGAGCTGAGCACTTTGCAGTCCTCTATCCAGCTTCCTCCACTTGACTACCCTCAGCTCCTGGGTAAGTGCAGCTCTCAGAGGCTTCTCAGGACTCCCTCCCATACAGCTCTCCCTAACCCTTTCCTCACTGTGGGTTCCCTTTGCAGGACTCCTTGCTTGTGTGGAAGATGTCCTGCTCCAGCCTGTGTGCCCCTGCCTGTGGGGTGGCCGCCCCGGCCCCACTGGCTGACAGCTACAACGAGCTCTGCGTGCGCCAGTGCCCCGACTCCACCGTGGTGATCCAACCCCCGGCCTCCGTGGTCACCTTCCCCGGGCCCATCCTCAGCTCCTTCCCACAGAACGCTGTGGTTGGCTCAGCAGGAGTGCCCGCCGTTGGATCTGGCTTGGGTGGCACCTTTGGACGTAGTGCCGGCTTTGGGGGCTATGGAGGCCTGGGAGGCTATGGTGGCTCTTATGGCCTTGGGGGCTTTGGGGGCTATGGAGGCTTTGGCAGCTGTGGATACGGTGGCTTGCGCCGAGGTCTGGGATACCTCAGCGGCAGCTGTGGGCCCTGCTAAGCACAGCAGTGCCTCTGTCTGCGGTTGAAGGAGAGTTCTGAAGAAGCTCCTGAAGAAACATGTCCCCACCTGATGCCATGAGGAAGGCTCCCCTTTGGAAGTGCTGGGCTCTGGTGCTTGGACACCTCATACTTGCACGGAGACCAGCACTTTCTTGTTCTGCTCCATCTTTGCTTCAGGACTCACTGCTCTGTGATGATGTAGCCCAGTGCTGACTGCCTGCTCTTTTCCCTCCGACCTCTGCAGGGAGATGGGGATAGCCTCGGGCCAGGGGCTGTCCTTCTGCCACCTCCATCCTCTTCCCCTGAACTTGTAATAAAGGCTCTCTTGCATCACAGATTCCATCTCTGAGTTTTGCTTCACCCCTCTTGTGTCCCCAGTTCCCACAGCATCTGCACAGGCTCTATGGAGCCATTTCCAAAATCTCCCAGCTGGGCCTTCTCAGGAGCGCTGTGGGCACTGCTCCCTCCCCTCTTACCTGCCCTTGGCTCTATGGCTCCAGCTGGAGCTCACCCCATCCAGGCCCCATACCCCAGTGCCTTCAGCAGTTGCTCCTCCCTCAGAGCTCTCTCCCTTTCCTCTGCCCCTGATTCCTGCCTGCCGCAGCCCAAGGAGAGCTCATGGATAACAGTGAGCTCAGTACCCACTCTTGAGCGTCCCTGTGGGTGGCTTTTGCGCTGTGTTGATCATGAACGGCAGTGCAGCCTCCTAATGGGCAAGGCCATGTCAGAGCATTCTGTGAGGCCATGGTGCAAAGAAAGGAGGCTAAGATTCCCTCAGCAACCTTGTGTCTTGCCTCCCAAGATTATCTCCTACACCTCTTCTACCCAGAGCTCCATATACCACTACCATAGGCAGTTTTCACTCACCTTTGGCTCACAATAAATTCCACAGCAGCTTGGGCCACATGGCTCTGTCTGAGTAGGACAACGCTGCTTCACTCAGCCCCATGCAGTGAATGCAGTGCTGAGCCCTCTGCCGCTCTTCTTCTCACACAACGCTCCAGGACCTAGGCCCCACAAAACACCTGGCCATATCAGAGCAATGGGGACCAGCCACCACCTCCCATCAATGGGCCTGCAGACACCCCATGGGACACCACAGGAGGCAAAACATGGGGTTTGGCGGAGCCCCATCACACAGGAGCCAGCAGAGAGGTGAGGAAGGAGGGAAGAAATAGGCATGGAAAGAAGGTCAATGGAGGAAGGACAATTTTCCATTCAACCAGTGCAGGACACCTATGCTTCTTGTTGACGGCATGTGTTCTCTTGAGGTCCCAGCAATGAACAACCTTTTGCTCAGTTCCTCACCTTCACTTCCTGGCAGGAATCACCTCTGTACAAGAGCAGCGCACAGTGCTTGGATCATGGGACCAGAAGATGTATGGGGGAAGAAAAGGACGCCAGACAAGGGGAACTATAAACTTTGCCTCAAGACCTTTGTGCTCCCTGGGACAGGATGGTTGTGCTCCATTCATGGCTAGCCCCACTGTCCCCTCCAGGAGTGGGGCATGGGGCACTGTCAGCAGATGGCAACAACACTGTCCGTGCACTGCTTGTTTCCAAATTTCCTCTGACCTCTACGTGTGAACACTGCCATGGCAGGAAAAGAAGGTGATCAAGGCATGGAGAGCCCTGGATGGCAAGAGGGTGTGGTAGAGGTTCTGTGGGATGTCCATTGAGTGTTAACATACTGAAGTGAGGTTTGTTTGTGAGGTGTCATTACGCGCATTGCGAGAAGGGAGGACTCAGTGGAATGGGCTCTGCAGGACCATCTGTGCACTGGTGATCCTCAGCTGTAATGGACTGCCCCAACGGCCTAATGTGGCAGTGGCAATACTGTGGGAGCCGCTCACAGCACACACTTGTAGGTTCTGAGATGTGGGGTAAGGAGAAGGAAGATAAAAACATCAAGTTCAAGAATGCAGTGTAAGGGAGCTTTTATTGCAGGTCCGGGGAGGAGGAGGAAGATGTAAAATGGGCAGCCCCCGGCCAGAGGCTGTCCCCATCTTCTTGCAGAGGGCAGAGGGAAAGGAGCAGGGAGCCAGCACAGGGCTGCGTAATCATGGGGCAGAGAACACTGAAGTGAAGATCAAGGGGAGCAGAGGAAGGCTGAGCCGGTCCCCATGCAAGCATGAGGAATTGAATCCCGGACTCAGCAATGCTGAAGGGGAGCCATTCCTCATGGCATCTGGTGGGATGAGCTGGGGCTTCTCCAGAGCTCTCCTTCAACCGCAGACAGAGGCAGTGCTGTGCTTAGCAGGGCCCGCAGCTGCCGCTGAGGTATCCCAGACCTCGGCGCAAGCCACCGTATCCACAGCTGCCAAAGCTTCCATAGCCCCCAAAGCCCCCAAGGCCATAAGAGCCTCCATAGCCTCCCAGGCCTCCATAGCCCCCAAAGCCGGCACTACGTCCAAAGGTGCCACCCAAGCCAGATCCAACGGCGGGCACTCCTGCTGAGCCAACCACGGAGCTCTGCGGGAAGGAGCTGAGGATGGGCCCGGGGAAGGTGACCACGGAGGCCGGGGGTTGGATCACCACGGTGGAGTCGGGGCACTGGCGCACGCAGGGCTCGTTGTAGCTGTCAGCCAGTGGGGCCGGGGCGGCCACCCCACAGGCAGGGGCACACAGGCTGGAGCAGGACATCTTCCACACAAGCAAGGAGTCCTGCAAAGGGAACCCACAGTGAGGAAAGGGTGAGGGAGAGCCGTATGGATGGAGGCTGGGAGAGAACCCTGAGAAGCCTCTGAGAGCTGCACTTACCCAGGAGCTGAGGGTAGTCAAGTGGAGGAAGCTGGATAGAGGACTGCAAAGTGATCAGGTCCTTTATACCTGTCCCTGACAGCCCGGGGCACATACGGGAGGGCGATGGTGTCGTAGAAGCTTCCAATACTCTTTAAATGAAGCCAGTACTCAACATGACACACAAGAAGAGATGCAGAGCAATATTTCCATTCTTACTGGGTACAATGAGGGATAATCATACCTTTGGGAATATGAAGGAGATGGTATGGTCACATATCTATACATAATTACTCTGAAGGCAAGGTGCTGCATTTGCTGATGTGTTATGAACCAATTATTCCCTTGTGTGTTCGTAATGCCTTGGCAGCTTAACATCCACTCACTAAGAAATCATAGCCACAGATGTACCCTTGGCTGGCAAGACAGAAATGCCCCGGGATGCTGCACTGGGCAGGCAGCTGGCAACAATCAGGGATGCTCTGACTTCCCAACTCAATTGCGCCCCACTGTTTGCCACTGAAGGGTGGTGGCAGTTGTTTGGGAGCTGTCCCAGGAGGGTGGGATCACTTCATCGCTTTGTCCAAAGTTTACCAGCCCATAAAACAGTGGTAATGAAGGTAATGATAGACATTGTGTTTGTGAGCAGGATTGCAAAGTGCTTTGTCTGCAGGATACCTGTGAGTCTTTCTCATAGATGAAGTTTGGGATTAGGAACACACTGGGGTTTACAGGGGTTGTGAGGTCAGCATCAGCAGCGCATGGTCTGTCTTTCATGTACTTGCTTGTAATCACCTGTCCCTCTCATCACCTTCATGTCCTCGGGGCATGCTTACACCCCAGTATCTCCACTGATGAGGGATTTAATTGCTTTGCCTCACTCCTTGAGTGTCATGAAGCGTGTTGACTTTATTTAATGATTATCTGTGACTTCTGACACCAATGACCTCCCATCCATGCCCCAGGCTGTCTGGGATAGGTATAAAAGAGCTGAGCACTTTGCAGTCCTCTATCCAGCTTCCTCCACTTGACTACCCTCAGCTCCTGGGTAAGTGCAGATCTCGGAGGCTTCTCAGGGCTCTCTCCCAGCCTCCATCCATACGGCTCTCCCTCACCCTTTCTTCACTGTGGGTTCCCTTTGCAGGACTCCTTGCTTGTGTGGAAGATGTCCTGCTCCAGCCTGTGTGCCCCTGCCTGTGGGGTGGCCGCCCCGGCCCCACTGGCTGACAGCTACAACGAGCCCTGCGTGCGCCAGTGCCCCGACTCCACCGTGGTGATCCAACCCCCGGCCTCCGTGGTCACCTTCCCCGGGCCCATCCTCAGCTCCTTCCCGCAGAGCTCCGTGGTTGGCTCAGCAGGAGTGCCCGCCGTTGGATCTGGCTTGGGTGGCACCTTTGGACGTAGTGCCGGCTTTGGGGGCTATGGAGGCCTGGGAGGCTATGGAGGCTCTTATGGCCTTGGGGGCTTTGGGGGCTATGGAGGCTTTGGCAGCTGTGGATACGGTGGCTTGCGCCGAGGCCACAGGTACCTCAGCGGCAGCTGTGGGCCCTGCTAAGCACAGCAGTGCCTCTGTCTGCGGTTGAAGGAGAGCTCTGGAGAAGTCCCAGCACATCCCACCAGATGCCGTGACAATGGGCTTCCCTTCAGCATCGCTGGACTGCGAACCTTGGATGCTACATGCCTGCATGGGGACAAGCTCTGTCTTTCTTTGTTCTGCCTGGTCTTTGTTTCTGGTCTGGCTCACCCTTGATAGCATGGCCCAGCTACGGCAGCCTGCTCCTGTCCCTCTGCTCTCTGCAAGAAGACAAGGACAGCCTCGGGCCAGGGCTGCCCTTCTGCCACCTCCCTCCTCCTCCCCTGGACCTTCAATAAAATTTCTCTTACACTGCAGTCTTGACCCCGGTATTTTGTCTTCCTTGTCCTTCCCTAATTGCCCGATATCTCAGAGACACTGATTCTGGGCTGCTAGCTGCTCCCACAGCACTGCCTCTGGGACATTTGCCAGTTGGGCTGTGCATTACTGCTGAGGATCACAGTGCACAGATGGTCCTGCAGAGCCCATTCCACTGAGCCTCCTCTCTTCTACAACCGGTACAATGATACCTCTGAAACAAACCTCACTTCAATATGTTAACACTCAATGGATGCCCCACAGAACCTCTTCCATGAGATCTGCACAACCTGGCCTCTGCATGCCTTCTTTCTCTTCCTTTTCTTGTTATGCCAGTGATAACACATAGAGGTCAGAGGAAATGGGGAGACAAGCAGTGCATGGACAGGGCTGCTGCCACCTGCTAACAGTGTCCCTGTGCTCAGATCCTGGAGGGGGACAGTGGAGGGGGTAAAGGAATTAGCACCCCATGTACCCAAGGTAGCCATGAATGGGGCACAGCCATCCTGTCCCAGAGAGCACCAAGGTCTTGAGCCGGAGTTTGGAGTTCCTCCTCTCCTTACATCCCTTTTTTTCCCCAGACATCTTCAGATTCCACAATCCTAGCACTGTGCACTAGTCTTGCACAGAGGCGACTCCTGCCAGAGAAATCAAGGTGGGCAGTGGAGCAGCACGTTGGTCACTGCCGGGGACCTCAGGAGAACACACTCATCAACAACTGGAAGACAGGGAAGGGTGAAAAGGCAGCAAATATCTGGAACAGCCATAGGTTTCCTACACTGGATGAGCAGAAAATTGTCCTTCCTCCCTTGCCTTTGGCTACACCTCAATTTCTCCCTTCCTTTCCCACCTGTCTGCTGGCTGCTGTGTGAGCGTGCTCAGCCAAACTCCATGTTTTGCCTCCTGTGGTGACCCATGTGGGGTGGGTGAGGGCCCATTGGTGGGAGGTGGTGGCTGGGCCCCATCATGCTGAGGTGGAGGGTTATTTGGGTAGCCTCAGTCCAGGAGGTTTGTATGAGATGAAGGGCAGCCAAGGGCCCAGCATTGCATTCACTACATGGGGCAGAGTGAAGCACGGCTGTGCTGCCCTGCCCTGTCAGAGCAATTTTTCACAGCTGCTGTGGAATTGTTTCTGAGCAAAGGTGGGGAAAATCAGCATCCTTGATGCCATATGAAGCTCTGGAAAGAAGTGGAGCAGGAAAGAATCTTGAGAGGCTGTAGACAAGGTTGCTCCTGGGCTATCACCCTCCTCCCTTTGCCTCATGGCATCCCAGGAGTCTCTGGAATTCTTTTTGTCCTTTAGAAGGGTGCACGTCTGTCTGTCCGCAGATCCCACATCACAAAGGCCAGCTACAGGGACACTCAAGAGCAGACCCTGAGCTCTGTATGGGGCCAAGAGCTCCTCTTGAGCTGCAGCAGGCAGAAACCAGGGGCAGAGAAGTGGGGGAGAGCTCTGAGGGAGGAGCAGGTACTGAAGGCATTGTATGGAGCCTGCCTGGGGAAGCTCCTGCTGAAGCTTTTGGTGCGCAGGGCAGGTGAGAGGGGAGGGGGCAGTGCCCACAGAGATCCTGAGAAGGCTCAGCTGTAAGCTGGAACTGATGGCCCCAGAGAGCCTTTGTGTCTTCAGTGGGAAGTCGGCATAATGGAGATGTGAAGGAAAACTCAGAGATGGAAACTGTGATGCAAGATAGATTTTATTGCAGGTTCCATGGTTGAAGGAGGTGGCGGAAGGGCAGCCTCTGGCCAGCAGATGTTCCCAACCTCTTGCACAGGACAGAGGGAAAGGTGCAGGCAGCCAGCTCTGGTCTCCGATGTCATGGGGTGTCCAGACCGGAAGTGAAGTTCAAGCACAGCAAAGGAAGATAGAGCACAGAGTCCCTGTGCAGGGATGGGATAACTGAGCACGAGTGCCCAGCAATGGCAAAGGGAAATCCTTCCTCATGGCATCAAGTGAGGATGTGCTGGGACTTCTCCAGAGCTCTCCTTCAACCACAGACAGAGGCACTGCTGTGCTTAGCAGGGCCCACAGCTGCCGCTGAGGTACCTGTGGCCTCGGCGCAAGCCACCGTATCCACAGCTGCCAAAGCCTCCATAGCCCCCAAAGCCCCCAAGGCCATAAGAGCCTCCATAGCCTCCCAGGCCTCCATAGCCCCCAAAGCCGGCACTACGTCCAAAGGTGCCACCCAAGCCAGATCCAACGGCGGGCACTCCTGCTGAGCCAACCACGGAGCTCTGCGGGAAGGAGCTGAGGATGGGCCCGGGGAAGGTGACCACGGAGGCCGGGGGTTGGATCACCACGGTGGAGTCGGGGCACTGGCGCACGCAGGGCTCGTTGTAGCTGTCAGCCAGTGGGGCCGGGGCGGCCACCCCACAGGCAGGGGCACACAGGCTGGAGCAGGACATCTTCCACACAAGCAAGGAGTCCTGCAAAGGGAACCCACAGTGAAGAAAGGGTGAGGGAGAGCCGTATGGATGGAGGCTGGGAGAGAGCCCTGAGAAGCCTCCGAGATCTGCACTTACCCAGGAGCTGAGGGTAGTCAAGTGGAGGAAGCTGGATAGAGGACTGCAAAGTGCTCAGCTCTTTTATACCTATCCCAGACAGCCTGGGGCATGGATGGGAGGTCATTGGTGTCAGAAGTCACAGATAATCATTAAATAAAGTCAACACGCTTCATGACACTCAAGGAGTGAGGCAAAGCAATTAAATCCCTCATCAGTGGAGATACTGGGGTGTAAGCATGCCCCCGAGGACATGAAGGTGATGAGAGGGACAGGTGATTACAAGCAAGTACATGAAAGACAGACCATGCGCTGCTGATGCTGACCTCACAACCCCTGTAAACCCCAGTGTGTTCCTAATCCCAAACTTCATCTATGAGAAAGACTCACAGGTATCCTGCAGACAAAGCACTTTGCAATCCTGCTCACAAACACAATGTCTATCATTACCTTCATTACCACTGTTTTATGGGCTGGTAAACTTTGGACAAAGCGATGAAGTGATCCCACCCTCCTGGGACAGCTCCCAAACAACTGCCACCACCCTTCAGTGGCAAACAGTGGGGCGCAATTGAGTTGGGAAGTCAGAGCATCCCTGATTGTTGCCAGCTGCCTGCCCAGTGCAGCATCCCGGGGCATTTCTGTCTTGCCAGCCAAGGGTACATCTGTGGCTATGATTTCTTTGTAAATGTTGACCTGCCAAGGCATTACGAACACACAAGGGAATAATTGGTTCATAACACATCAGCAAGAGCTGCACCTTTTATTTCAAGTAATTGTGTATAGCCATTTGGCCTTCTAATCCCCTTGTTGTTCTCCAAGGCATGTTTTTGCCTCAGTGTACCAATGGGAAAGGAAATAATTGCTCCGCATCTCTTCTTGTATGTCATGATGCGTACTGGCTTTATTTCATGATTGTTGGGAGCTTCTGCCACCACCGCCCTCTCATGTATGCCTTGGGCTGTCAGGGATAGTATAAAAGAACTGAGCACTTTGCAGTCCTCTGTCCAGCTTCCTCCACTTGACTACCTCCAGCTCCTGGGTAAGTGCAGATCTCGGAGGCTTCTCAGGACTCTCTCCCAGCCTCCATCCATACAGCTCTCCCCGACCCTTTCCTCACTGTGGGTTCCCTTTGCAGGACTCCTTGCTTGTGTGGAAGATGTCCTGCTCCAGCCTGTGTGTCCCTGCCTGTGGGGTGGCCGCCCCGGCCCCACTGGCTGACAGCTACAACGAGCCCTGCGTGCGCCAGTGCCCCGACTCCACCGTGGTGATCCAACCCCCGGCCACCGTGGTCACCTTCCCCGGGCCCATCCTCAGCTCCTTCCCGCAGAACGCCGTGGTTGGCTCAGCAGGAGTGCCCGCCGTTGGATCTGGCTTGGGTGGCACCTTTGGACGTAGTGCCGGCTTTGGGGGCTATGGAGGCCTGGGAGGCTATGGAGGCTCTTATGGCCTTGGGGGCTTTGGGGGCTATGGAGGCTTTGGCAGCTGTGGATATGGTGGCTTGCGCCGAGGCCACAGGTACCTCAGCGGCAGCTGTGGGCCCTGCTAAGCACAGCAGTGCCTCTGTCTGCGGTTGAAGGAGAGTTCTGGAGAAGCCGCAGCACATCCCCACCAGATGCTGTGAGGAATGGCTCCCCTTTGGCAGTGCGGTTCTCTGGAGCTTGGGCACCTCGTACTGCACAGGGCCCAGCTTTATCTTTCTTTGCTCCGTATGATCTTTGCTTCAGGACTGGCTTACCCGTGATGGGACAGCCCAGCACTGACTGTATGTTCCTATCCTTCTGCCCTTTGCAAGGTGATGGGGACAGCCTCTGGCCAGGAGCTGCCCATTTTACATCTTCCTCCTCCTTCCGTGGACCTACAATAAAAGCTCTCTCTTGCACTGTAATCTTGACCTTGATGTTTTTATTTTCCTTCTCCTTCCCTACTTCCCTCACATCTCACAGTTTCTGATTCTGGGCTGCAAGCTGCTCCCAAAGCATTGGCTCTGGGACATCTGCCAATTGGGGCTGTGCATTACTGCTGAGGATCACAGTGCATCGAGGTCCTGCAGAGCACATCCCACTGAGTTTCCTCCCTTCTCACAATTGGTATAGTGACACCTCATAAACAAGCCTCACTTTAATATGTTTACACTCACTGGATGTTCCACAGGGCCTCTTCCACACCCTCTGCCCACTAAGGGCTGTCCATGCCTTGTTTCACATCCTTTCTTGCCAGGCCAGTAATCACACATGGAGGTCAGAGGAAATGGGAAGACAAGCAGTGCTTGGACAGGGCTCCTGCCACCTGCTAATAGTGACCCTATGTTCATAACTTGGAGGGGGTACTGGAGGGGGTAAATGAGGTACATCCCCATGTTCCCAAGGTTCCACTCACAGACATGAATGGAGCACAGCCATTTTCTGACCCAGGGAGCACAAAGGTCTTGAGGCAAAGTTTGGAGTTCCCCCTTGTCTGATGTCCTTTACTTCCCCATACGTCTTCTGGTCCCGTGATCCAAGCACTGTGCGCTGCTCTTGTACAGAGGTGATTCCTGCCAGGAATGTCAAGTTGGGCAGTGGAGCAGCAGACTGGTCAGTGCTATGGACATCAGAAGAACATGTGCCATCGGCAAGAGGCATAGGTTTCCTGCACTGGTTGAATGGAAAATTGTCCTTCCTCCATTGACCTTCTTTCCATGCCTATTTCTTCCCTCCTTCCTCACCTCTCTGCTGGCTCCTGTGTGATGGGGCTCCGCCAAACCCCATGTTTTGCCTCCTGTGGTGTCCCATGGGGTGTCTGCAGGCCCATTGATGGGAGGTGGTGGCTGGTCCCCATTGCTCTGATATGGCCAGGTGTTTTGTGGGGCCTAGGTCCTGGAGCGTTGTGTGAGAAGAAGGGCAGCAGAGGGCTCAGCACTGCATTCACTGCATGGGGCTGAGTGAAGCAGCGTTGTCCTACTCAGACAGAGCCATGTGGCCCAAGCTGCTGTGGAATTTATTGTGAGCCAAAGGTGAGTGAAAACTGCCTATGGTAGTGGTATATGGAGCTCTGGGTAGAAGAGGTGTAGGAGATAATCTTGGGAGGCAAGAGACAAGGTTGTTGAGGGAATCTTAGCCTCTTTTCTTTGCACCATGGCCTCACAGAATGCTCTGACGTGGCCTTGCCCACTAGGAGGCTGCACTGCCGTTCATGATCAACACAGCGCAAAAGCCACCCACAGGGACGCTCAAGAGTGGGTACTGAGCTCACTGTTATCCATGAGCTCTCCTTGGGCTGCGGCAGGCAGGAATCAGGGGCAGAGGAAAGGGAGAGAGCTCTGAGGGAGGAGCAACTGCTGAAGGCACTGGGGTATGGGGCCTGGATGGGGTGAGCTCCAGCTGGAGCCATAGAGCCAAGGGCAGGTAAGAGGGGAGGGAGCAGTGCCCACAGCGCTCCTGAGAAGGCCCAGCTGGGAGATTTTGGAAATGGCTCCATAGAGCCTGTGCAGATGCTGTGGGAACTGGGGACACAAGAGGGGTGAAGCAAAACTCAGAGATGGAATCTGTGATGCAAGAGAGCCTTTATTACAAGTTCAGGGGAAGAGGATGGAGGTGGCAGAAGGACAGCCCCTGGCCAGAGGCTGTCCCCATCTCCCTGCAGAGGTCAGAGGGAAAAGAGCAGGCAGTCAGCACTGGGCTGCATCATCACAGAGCAGTGAGTCCTGAAGCAAAGATGGAGCAGAGCAAGAAAGTGCTGGTCTCCATGCAAGTATGAGGTGTCCAAGCACCAGAGCCCAGCACTTCCAGAGGGGAGCCTTCCTCATGGCATCAGGTGGGGACATGTTTCTTCAGGAGCTTCTCCAGAACTCTCCTTCAACCACAGACAGAGGCAGTGCTGTGCTTAGCAGGGCCCACAGCTGCCGCTGAGGTATCCCAGACCTCGGCGCAAGCCACCGTATCCACAGCTGCCAAAGCCTCCATAGCCCCCAAAGCCCCCAAGGCCATAAGAGCCTCCATAGCCTCCCAGGCCTCCATAGCCCCCAAAGCCGGCACTACGTCCAAAGGTGCCACCCAAGCCAGATCCAACGGCGGGCACTCCTGCTGAGCCAACCACGGAGCTCTGCGGGAAGGAGCTGAGGATGGGCCCGGGGAAGGTGACCACGGTGGCCGGGGGTTGGATCACCACGGTGGAGTCTGGGCACTGGCGCACGCAGGGCTCGTTGTAGCTGTCAGCCAGTGGGGCCGGGGCGGCCACCCCACAGGCAGGGGCACACAGGCTGGAGCAGGACATCTTCCACACAAGCAAGGAGTCCAGCAAAGGGCACCCACAGTGAGGAAAGGGTTAGGGAGAGCTGTATGGGAGGGAGTCCTGAGAAGCCTCCGAGATCTGCACTTACCCAGGAGCTGAGGGTAGTCAAGTGGAGGAAGTTGGATAGAGGACTGCAAAGTGCTCAGCTCTTTTATACCTGTCCCAGACAGCCTCGAGCTTAGATGGGAGGGCGGTGGTTTCAGAAGATCCCAATAATCATGAAATAAAGCCAATAGGCTTTATGACACACAAGCAGTGAAGTGACGCAATTGTATCTCTGCCCTTTGTGGACTTTGAGGCACAAACACGCTGTGGAGAACGAGAAAATGGAAGAATTTGATGGCAACATGCAATTATGTGAAATTCCCAACGCTACTGGTCCTCATTTCATGGAACTAATCAACCCTAATATTTTCCTTATCCTTCATGCAATTGCGCCTTCACCTGTAAAATCCAGCATAGCTCCACATTTTTTCAGCATCTTTAGGGAACTGGGGAACAGGAAATGCCCCATGTCTCACAGAAGTAATGTTTGTGGATGCTCCAGAACTCACACCCCAATTGCCCCTCAGCCCTTACTGGTGTAGGGTGATGGTGGACAACTGGGAGTGGTCCCAGGTGGGTGGGATGGCTTCATTTTTTGCCCCCAATTCCACCACCTCTGTTTACCAGCCCATAAAGTGGAGTTAATGAGAGGTGTGCTGGCAGCGTGCTGCACTGTAAAAAGCTTCATCTGCAGGATACCTCTGACTCTTCAACACAGATGAAGTTTGGGATTAGGAACACTTTGGGGTTTGTTGGTGTTGTGAGGTCAGATTCAACAGCACGTGGTCCTTCATGTGATGTTGCATCAGTGTTTGACCCTCCCATCACATTCTTCTTCTCCAGGGCATGTTTGTTACTCAGGGTACCAGTGATGAGGGATATAATTGCTCCGCATCACTCCTTGTGTGTCATGAAGACTGTTGGCTTTATTTCATGATTATCTGGGGCTTCTGCCACTACCGCCCTCAAGTCGATGCTTGGGGATGTCTGGGACAGGTATAAAAGAGCTGAGGGCTTTGCAGTCCACTATCCACCTTCCTCCACTTGACTCTCCATCTCAGCGTGGTAAGTCTATGCCTTATGTATCTCCTCAGTTTCTTAGCAGTACTTCTGTCAAGTGCTTCTTTGCTGTGGGCTCTAACACTTTATTCTTAGTGCCTGATAAGTCTGGGTGTGATCATATTTTTTTTCAGAAATATGGAAATAATGGATATTTAAACTTTTAGGCGCAATGTCCTGAGCTTACTGATGCAATTTTATCCTCTGCGCTCTCCATGATTTTCTCACTGCTTTCTGTGAGGGAGTTTTACTCCACCCTCTGGCTCAGCTGGGACATAGTCTCATGCAGGAAGAGCAGGTGCTTTACAACAGCATTTCAAGTGAATATTGTATTTTTGCTCTGACTGACTGATATGATGCAGAGCATTTCCTCAGCACATGCTCCAAATGCAAGAGAGGCATGAAGGATTTGTGTTCCATTTCTATTCTGACCATGGCTCTGCCTACTCTCACAGCTTCATCTCCTGAACCAAAGAATGTCCTGCTCCAGCCTGTGTGCCCCTGCCTGTGGGGTGGCCGCCCCGGCCCCACTGGCTGACAGCTACAACGAGCCCTGCGTGCGCCAGTGCCCCGACTCCACCGTGGTGATCCAACCCCCGGCCTCCGTGGTCACCTTCCCCGGGCCCATCCTCAGCTCCTTCCCGCAGAATGCTGCGGTTGGCTCAGCAGGAGTGCCCGCCGTTGGATCTGGCTTGGGTGGCACCTTTGGACGTAGTGCCGGCTTTGGGGGCTATGGAGGCCTGGGAGGCTATGGAGGCTCTTATGGCCTTGGGGGCTTTGGGGGCTATGGAGGCTTTGGCAGCTGTGGATATGGTAGCTGGGGCCGAGGCCACAGGTACCTCAGCGGCAGCTGTGGGCCCTGCTAAACCCCAAATATCCACGCAGTACAGTGCTGCATCTGCTGAGTCTTCACAAATACCTCCTCTTCTCTTCTACCACCAGATGTAGCTTTCCATCCCTCTTATGGCTGTGCCAAAGCAGTTACTTTAAATTACTGTTCCTTGCTTTTTGTACTGTAAAGTCTTTCAAATCTGCAGTTTAGGGCTCAGGGTTTCCAACAGTGCCTCCAGAAGTTCCCCTCTACTTCTGTACAGCAATGCAGTGCTCATCCTCGGATGAGGATCTCCCCACTCCGTCCAGCTCTGAGCTTCCTGAACGATGCTAAGAAGAGGAATCTCTGGGGTGAAGCCTTGGGTTGAGACTTGCTGCAGCCTTGTGGTTTGCACGACTGTAATTCATTATTTCTGTGTTGTGCTTTTTTCTGTATCACTATCTACTGCCTTCTCCATTTGCATTAAAGAATCTGTATTGCATCAACAATTCTTTTTTGTCTGAGTTTGGTCTTCCTTTCGCTATGAGATTTGTTTATAACAAAGCAGTGATGTGAAATATCCAACAGCTCACAGGTTTGGTGAAAAGTTTTATAATATCTCCGATTTTCTCTCAGAGATCACTTTTAAAATGAAGTGTAGGCAAACTACTACAAAAAGATATGCTTTGTTACTGTGTCCAGATTCAAAGGTAAGATTGTCCCCCCTACTCCGCTCTTGTGAGGCCCTATCTGGAATGCTGTGTCCAAGTGTGGAGCCCCCAGTGCAAAGGGGATGGGGGACTGTTGGGGATGGTCCGGAAGGGGGCCCCAGGGATGGTCAGGGAACTGGGGGGCCTCCCCTGTGGGGACGGGCTAAGGGAGCTGGGCTTGTTCAGCCTGGAGGGGAGAGGGCTCTGGGGTGATCTCATTGCAGCATTTTGGTACCTAAAGGGAGCCTACAAAGAGGAGGGGAATCAACTCTTTGGAAGGGTTGATAACTGCAGGACATGGGGAAATGGTTTTAAGTTCTGGGAGGGGAGATTTAGGTTGGATGTCAGGGGGAAATTCTTTACAGAGAGAGTGGTGAGGTTCTGGAACAGCTGCCCAGAGAGGTTGTGGATGCCCCGTCCCTGGAGGTGTTCAAGGTCAGGTTGGATGGGGCCCTGGGCAGCTGGTCTAGTATTAAATGTGGAGGATGGTGGCCCTGCCTGTGGCAGGGGGGTTGGAGATTCATGGTCCTTGAGGTCCCTTCCAACCATGTGATTCTGTGATTCTGTGATTCTGTTATTCTGTAATGTTTTGTGTGTTCTATAGAGGAACAAATACTGGACTAGTGCCATATTTTGTTCTCGTTCAGACCCTGGGAAAACTTATACATGTTTTTACACTGAAAGTAAGAAAATACAGATTAAATGAATATGCTTTTCCTTCCTCCTAGATGGAAAGGAGGAAGGAAAACTTCCAGTGGGATCCAAAGCGACGTTTCTTCAGCTCTTTAAATCAGATCCCTCTGCTCCCCATTACAACCCATCAGGTGTGATGCTATTGTGGTGCTTCACATGTGCACACCAGAATGTCCATACAGCTTTGCCTCCCTCTGCAGGCAGCCCCTGTGCTTTGTCTGAGCCCTGGGATTCTCCACCCTGAAGGCTGAACCCAATTAAGTCACCTCCTGTTTGGGCTTTGGGCCAAGTGCTGGGAAGTTGCCCTGCCCTGAGAAGGACACAGAAGTTTGATGGAGATCATTCCCTGAGAAATGAAACCTGCAGGGGACGTGGTTTGAGGCCTTCCTGATGCTTCTTCAGGCTCTTGGGCACATCATGACTTGTTCCCTGGTTTGGCCAGTCTCGTGCAGGATATTCTTGCAATGTGTATGACGAAAAAATTACATACATATTCATGCTGACTAAATATGTTGCTATCTATACATGTATATTGCTAATTGTTTAACTTTTCCTCCTTAAATTCTCTATTACTTGGGTCTTGTCTGTCCAGCACCAAATATTAGTATTTCAGAAGGCTGGACAGAAACAAACTGCAGTCTTTGTGCCTATAACCTACTCCATCTACCTAATCTCTATGACTATAAATTACTTCACCTATATACCAAGCATGCATTACTGGGGAAGGTTCATCTAGAGGATAAGTAATGAAAACTATCAGAGAATCCCCCCCTCCCCAGTAAAGTAGAAAGCTCCCCCAGAAAACTTTGGCAGTGGAGACCATGAAATAAAAAATTCTTATCTTGCTCTAATAACATTTGAATCCCACACTACGAATTCAATAAAGGAATGAAAGGAGAAGGCAGTGATTACATGGCAATGAAAACCAAAGGGCATAGTTTGGTATAGAAAATTTATTTGGAAGGAGACAGCTTTTCTACAATTGTACAAAGTATAAGTTGGGCAGAATATAAAGTTTATCTTTCTGGGGGTCCAGTGGGGCTTTGGCCCATCACCATCATCAAAGTAATGCAATCAATTTATTTATTTCCCTTTTAGTGCATTTCCTGTGTGCAATTTCTAGCATCCTAAGTCACCTCTTTAAAATCAGTGTTAATAACATAACTGAAACAAAGCACGACGTAAGCAGATGACTAACTGGGAAAGCCAGAGGATAACAGACCTAACCTAAAGGCAAAATGAGGAAATGCACACACAGGCCTCCCTTCAACAAGTGCTGAGCACTCACAGCTCTCATTCTCTTCAGCTGGAGCCCAGCCCTGGGGTGATTTGAGCTGCTCCCATTGGCTCCACCCTTAATTTTCTTCTAGAGTTCCCTCAGCAACTTCTTCAGATTGTTCCACGAGTGTTCAGTATGCCCACCGCTTTCCGGAGCGATATGAGTTGCATGGATGTGTCCATTGGGAAGAATAGGTGTAGGAGTACTTCGGGGTGCAGCGCGGCTCAGGACGGGTGATGACCTGTGGGGTGAGTTTCTCAACTGGTGGTGCCTCTGCAGGTAGGGCTACTGCGGCGGGGGGCTCAGCCTGGGCCACTTCTGCGGACTCTGAGGACCCCACTACGGTTTGCTGTGGGTAGGTGGTGAGGATGGGCCCTGGGAAGGTGACGACCACAGGTGGTGGGTAAATGATGACCCGGGAGTCACCACAGGTCACCACGCAGGGCTCATTGCTACTGCTGGCCAGCGGCTGGGGGCATTTGGCCTCGCAGGGATTGGAGCAAGCCAGCTGGTTGGTAGCCATTACCTGGCTGTGGCACAGGTTTCCTGCAAGTTAATTGTAGAATTAGACAGGGGAAAAAAATAGAAGTCTTGGTTGTCATTGCTTTCCCCCCCCCCCCCCCCCCCCCCCCCCCCGTATGCTCAGTAATTGACGCTTCTAAGCTTGGCTATAAGGGAACTTAAGACAGGTAACTTGGACAAAGAAACTGTTTAACTCCTCTCCCCATCTCCTTTTCCTTAATCTATTTCTCTCTTTCTAATTTGCTCCTTTAAGCTTGTTCCCTTGCCTTCTTCCCAAAGCCCAAATCCTCCCCTTTCCCTGTGTCTCCCATCCCCACCCCCCCAAGCTAACTCTGCTCTGACACCTCCCTGCCCTTGGCAGTGCTTCCTGCAGACAAGCAGTAGCCTGTTCCCACAGCGTCTCCTCTCCTCCCACCCACAGCCTCCAGGGCTGCACCCACTCTATGTGCTGTATGGATGGGATGCAAGCTGGGGGATCTGGGTTTTCCACACTTCTGAATATCGAATTATCCGTTTATGAACCTACTTTATTTCTTCTATTATTTTCCATGTAAATTCCTGCTATTAACAGGCACTGTTCCATTAAGACACGGAAAAATTCAAGGCAGAGAATAAACGGGGGTTTTCAAATACAGATTTAATAAATAAAATGCGTTGCTTACAGCATTCATATTGTAGATGAGTGGTTGGTCAATTGTTTTATCAATGGAGAAGTGGTATACGGTGTCATAAAGTAGGTTGCCAGATATGCTTTCTAATGGATAAACAATTATATTGCAAAGCATGGAGTGTCTGAAGCTGCTTTCCCTGACTTCAGGAGCTCAGTGCTGCCTTGTACCAGAGGCTAGCAGAGGGAAGGAGCAAGCCAGTGAGCTCTCTAATCTAATTGCTTCTCTCAGCTGTAGCCAGGGGAACAGAAAACTATCCCTAAACACTTCATTCTGCAGAGGGTGGGGGCAGCGGGAAGGCATGCATAGCGTTTTATTCCTCAAATACCCTTAGGTCAGAACTCAGCTTTGACCTGAAAAAATTGTGTAATTTATCCTCTGTAAAGACATGAAAATGCCAGCAAAACCATGTGCTAATAGTTAGAAGTGAGAGCTTATTTTCAAAGTTATATGAAGTAATAGTATGTAATCATCAGCTGGTGTAGCTTGTTAGGACTCCAAGTAAACTAGTTAATAACAGATAGAAGTAGTGCTGCATCTCTATAGCGGAGCAAAGCTATTTCAAGCAATGAAGTTTTACTTCAGCGGCTGTCTACAGAATTCCACCCCCTCTACATCCCCACCAGCAACTGCCAAATCCCCTTGCATGGCAAATAAGCAAGAACGGAGCTAAAAAGACACTCTCTGCTCTTCTGTGAAGTTTTCCAAGAGAAGAGATTAAAATTCCTGCATCTCCTATCAAATTAGCAGCCCAGAGTCTCCAGAAACCCTTGATTTTATTTTACAGCCTTTATCCTGCAGAGAAAAAAAGAATCTATAGAAAGGTGTTTACTAATCCCACTGATAGCACATTCATGCAGGATTTAGTCCCAATTTTTAACAAGATTTACACTAAAATAACATCAAATTCATAGTTGTCAAATCAGACTTACTCAGTATACCGCAGAGAACAAACCAAGAGAAGTAGTGAGAAAAGCTGTGTGCGAAAAGAGCGTTTATATCCTTCCTCAGATTGCCTGGAGGATCTGAGCCACCCTTTGTGTAAAGCACCTTAATTACTTATGAAGCAAACTTTGTTGCATGTATTACTCCTGTAATTGTTTTGCTTGCTGTTTATGATTATCTGAAGCTGAGTTAAGTAATGACTCAAAATGCAGACTGTAAGCTGCCAGTTCCTTTAATCTTGAAGTTTCCTGGTTTTGCTCTGCTGATTTTGTTAGGAATTTAAAATGCATGGCTGCTTTTTGAGACTTATCTTTGCTAAAAACATGAGTGCACAGAGAGTTGGAGATGTCAGTATCACGGTGAGTCAATGCATGCAAGATCTCTTTCCTTGTTGGAAATACAGACTGACATAGACTCTTCCTCGCCTAGATAAATCTCTAGAGGCACAGGGCTTCCTTCTCATCTGATACAATGTTAATGGAGTTGATGGAAGTGCTCTTAACGAACTCAGAGGAAGTATCTGGTGCAAAAACTTGACAGCAAAACTACCTCTTAAATAAAGATGAAATCATCTTCAATTCTGAAGCCTAAAAGGAGGAGCTGATTAAACAAATGCTTTACATTTTTTATTCTGTGTGAGGTCAGAGAAGTCTAAACCCACTAAGATATCTTTACTATTAACATAAACTGATTTCCAAATATGATATACTGACATGTTCGTGAAGTACTTTGAATTCTTGTTTCCCAGTGTCTCCAGAATATTCCTGATAAGCTCTGCTGCCTGGGGGATGTTCAGGGCTGCCTCACTAAATAACAGTAATTCATGACGCAAACATCAAGACAGTGGATTTAATTTATCTAAGTGTGTTTGGTGTCTTTATGCACAAAGCCTCCCTCCAGAGGGAGGATGGAATGCAGTGAACTAATTTATTGGAGAATGGGTGTTCCCCACGAATCTATCACTGAAGTCCTCCTGCTGGTCTTCTGCCACCAGGGGGAGCCTTCCTGTGTTCAGGAGCCTCCCATCATGCACTGTTCCTCTGCTCACCTGGAGGCAGAATTAAGGGGATTGGGGCAGCCTGGGGCTGCGTTTGGGCTGTGGGTCTGTGCCATGGCAGAAGTGGCCTCAGGTTTTCATGCTTTGCTCCCAGTGAGGTGGTACGAATATTGCACACACGGAGGAAACTCGCTATTCAACTGCAAATATAATCATGTTGTTCTTGTCCATTTTTTTTTACCAAGATCTTGTGGTTCTAATTTAACATAACTTCTGTCTAGAAGTCTGTTGCCCTCAGGAATTGCCATTTCAAAGCATGGCTTTTAGAACACATGCAGCAAGAATGGAATTCACCCCTGTAAAACGATTCTAGCTTAGGACAGTGGATTCTTGTTTCATCTCCATGGCACTTCAGAAATCCCTGACATAGGCAGGAACTGAATCCTGGCTGTTGTGTTAAGATGCATTCCCTTAGCTATGAGAGAATGAATTCTTCTGAATTCCCTCCTATGCATTATTGCTGAATTAGATTTTTTCCCCACTCTAGTTTTTATATTGTACTCTGAAGTGACTAATAAAGGCAACAGAGCACAAAGAGTAAGGTAGGCTGCATATACCACAATATACAATGTTAATATTGTGAGCACCTATTAACTTTAAATCATTTTAGATAATTATACCCTTGTGCAAGGCAGGGACAGCATTAATAATGGCTCTTGTCTAGCTAAAATATGATCTCTATGGCCAAACCAGTTCTATTCAACTTCATAGTGCAGAAGACTTGTTTGTAAAGCTGAGTCAGGAATGCTTGCTAATGAAAGAATAATCAAAGGGAAATACTTAGGAATGGATGCTCTGCTGATGTAGATCTGCAACGTTCACTCTCTGAACTTCAAAGAACCTCTATATGCTTACCTCATCTGCAAATATATTGTATCAGCACAAATTCTGCCCATTAGGCAATTATAAATTAAAACGCAAGTCCAGATTTCGAAAAAAAAGTTAATCTCTTATGTATTTAACATGATTTCTTATACTAGAAGAAACTCTGCCTTTCTGGTTTTATACAAACTACAAGTGAAAGTTAAATAATTCAGAATCTGAGGCAGCACATCGCAGTCTAATTAGGACAGTACCAGAAGTGACCTTGATCATCTCCTTTAAGATGATACTCTTGCCTAACACTAGGCGTCACCTACAGCTATTGTCATTATACAGCAATTTGCATAGGCCACGTATTAATGTTTGTGAAACATTTGCAGTCCTCAGCATTCCCATGGCATTTAATTACACAGGGTGTTTCCAGAAACACCTCGTAAATCCTAATGTATGGCAAGAAGGCGTACAATTGAACAAAGCTGCACAGCTACTGGAAAAATTAAAATAAATCCATCAAGCTGGGTGTCAAACAGGGTTATGGAAGGCTTTCTTGGAGAATTATTCCAGTTCAACTGAGCAGACCCTTTACTGAAGGTCTTCCAATAACACCGGTGGATAAAAAAGGGGAACATTGTCTTGCTTGATGACCTCGTGGCATGTGCACTTGCTGGCCGGACTCTTGGTTTTCCAGGCTTGTCAGAACCAATGCTGTGGGGCTGGGGCTCCTTGGCTGTTCCACATCTTTACCAGTTCACTTCTAGGTATTAACAGCCCAGCAGACAGTGTAGGAGAAGCACTGACTTGCACAAGCTCAAAATTTATGTGAGAAATTTAGAGGAAGAAAGTGCTGAAAGAGCACAGGAGGGAAAGAGGATGAAGGGAGCAGACCCGATGAGAGGCACACAGCTCACCATATGATGACCAGAGCAGTACTGAAATATGTTGTAACACCAGGAAGTCTAAATGGTGGCTTGTTGGGTGTAGGAAAGCTCAAAAAAAAAAAAGTCACTTTAATGATGTAAAATGTGTTTGGAGTGTACCTAACGCTGCATGTTGTCCTTGGTCTTACCATGGGTTTTATGTTTTTTCCCTGCTAGCCCTGTGTTGTGTTTTTTTTTTTTTTCTTCTGTTTGTTTGTATATAGAAACCAGAGCCATACAACCAAGTCTAAAATCCAGAGTTAACCCAGGGTTACTTAGCCTCTACAGCTCCCTCTAGCTGCCCAGTGTGACATTGCATAACTTGCCTCAGTTTCCCTTTGTCTTGAGTTTTCTTTAGCTTTCACACCTAAGCAGGAACACAGATGGTATCCAGCACATAAATAGCAAACTGCTTTTCTTCTGCCACATGTCATGTGCACAGCCTTATTCCTAGGTGTGCAATTATCTATTTTCAACACAAATATAAATATGGGTGCTGAAGTTGCTGGTTGGTTTCCTAGATTTGGATAAGGAGCTGGCCAGGTTAAGTTCTAGTGGTGTATATCTGATATTTATTACCTGTAATGTTAGAGTCAAAGTGAAGCTTGCATTGCACTGACTACAAAATAGCAGTGTCAGAGATGGTCCCTGAATGGGGCCATATCTGAGATCATCAGTCTGGCTTGCCAAAAGGTGTGGAAGAAGCTATTCTCACTGCTTATTTGTCACTACAGATGAGCAGCTCACAAATGTAGAAGGCTGAAACCTCCTTGGTGAGTGAGAGTTAGGGAGAAGTTGGAGTCAGGCCCTTGTGGAGGTGCATTGCACGTGAATGAGGAGCAATAAACTGAAATGGAAGATGTTCACATTGACATAAGAAGACGGAAAAAAAAGAAAAAAAATCCTTCCTGTGAAGGAGTTGACCAAGAAACCTAAGAAAATCTTCAATCAGTTGATGATTAGATTAGATCCATTGGCTCACCATCTCTCTGCCATTTTGAATCATGTTGTCCCAGATGTGATGGGCAGATCTGAAGCATTTTCTTTAAAGCAGCTGTTTCTCAATGAAAGCGAAATGAATAGAGATCATAGGGAATTGGCTTTGGTGTATTAAAAAAAAAAGGATATTTTTCAGTCCTATGGTATCACAGCTCACTGAAATGTGATTGTTTGCAGTACTGCAGTGTAGTACTTTCAGAAGTTATTGCAGAGCCTTCACAAAATTTTCTGAAAGTATTTGCTCTCTGCGTTCAGCAGGATATATTTAACAAGTGAATGTTTCCCTCAGGGTGATCCCACACATTCACCTCAGAATTTAAGAACAGTTTATGGCATGGAAACCTGAAGTCATTTAATCAGGATCAAACCACAGGAATGTAAACAAATTATACAGGAGAATGAAGAAGGTACTTTTAGCAATCTGTGGGCGTAGCAGCTTAATCCAGTGAGAGTCATTTCATGTCCTCCATGGAAGACTTCAGAGTTGAGATGGTTATGGGGTGAGAAATGCTGCCCAGTAATGGACCTCTGGTCCCAGTGTCCCCCATACTTGTCTGTGGGGGGCAGGGGGGAGCTTGGCTGCCAATGGAAGTCAAAGTACTCAAAGGTCAGGGATTGGAAATGACAGCTACATTAGCAAAGTGTCATAAATGAAATGCATGTTTTAACATGATGTTAGTATTTGATATTCAAGTGTTGTCTGATGTGATGTGGTTCCATCTGTTTTGTGGCCATGTTTTATGGAAAAATAAAAAACCCACCTAAAAATGAGTTTGAGATAATAATTTTGAAGTTTTGTCTATTAAAATAGACACAGGTAGATGCTATTGCTTAATGGTTCCTTTAGAGGGCAGCCCAGAAACTAGGGATAAGGATTGGAGAAGTTGATGAATTGAGGAAAAGAAGATGGCAAAATTATGTCTTCCTGCACATAGAAGTACTCTGAGATGGGACACAGGCAGAAGAAAAAGTTGGAGAGAATCAGGAACGTGGATTCTGTCTCATGGGAAGTCTTGACACAATGAATAAAATCATTTTGCACATTCAAAGTTTAAGATTGGATTTGTCTGATCCGGATAAGTAGTAAAGACAGTAGTAAAGATCTGGTTCTGGGACATCTAAGTTGAGTAAATGATATTGATTTTATAGTAGGTTCTTTGCCTATGTAAATAAACACAAAAGCACTCGAGAAGTACTTTGGAACTCTGTCCCTGAGGGCAACTGGTGGTTTCCCAGAGAATGATTTTGCCTCTGGGACCCTTTGAAAGGAGATGGGTTTATTGGACTGGACTGCTACAGGGCAGTGATATTCCAAACACATGAAAATTCTGTGCTTGTGCCCAATTTATACTGAGCATAATGCGTCCTGGGCTGGTGAAGGAGAGAGAGAGCAAGATTGGATGCTAATGTCTTGAGGTTTGTCCCATGCTCTTGAAAAAGCTTCAGTGTATGTGAGAGGAGAGTTAGTTAAAATGAAATGTGAGATCATTATTTTGCAGCTTTTCACCTGCAAAATGCTGCTTGCAGTCCTTGCATTCATTTCTAATGTGTGGATGTTACTCAACATCTGGATGTCAAAATGTGAGGGCAAATGCTGAGTTTCAAAACTCTGCCTGTGTACAAACATAATTAATGTTTGTGAAATACTGGAGACTTCAGGAATATGTGCTATTACTGAAAAGATCGATCAGCAGTCGCTCTAATTGACGGAAGTTAAAGCTGCAGGTTTAATTAGCAGACTCCAAGAGCTTGAATGAATGAGTATGGGGAAGGCTGTTGGAAATTACATTGGGGGAAAATATGTCCACTTTAAAATCTTGTGAGGCAGCAGCATTTGTCTCTGACTTCAGGGTGTGCATTTTTATGTCATTTTTCATGGATTTATGCCCACAGGCCTCAAGTCATCCCCTTATATCTGTCCTGTTTTCTTGAATATTTTGGAAGCATGGGAAGGGAGAAGGTGTTAATCCTTCCTACTCACACAGGGTAGCCAATTAAAGACAGAATAACACCCCTGCCTGGCCTCTTCAGCTCCCTAATGCTTAGGCTAATAGCTCATTAGTTCTAGCTGTTATTGAGTGTTGGCCAACTCCTGTTTGCTTTGCACCATTAAGTTGCACGTATCCAGGCTGCAGGCTTCTTTTGCGCAAGCTGTCCCAAAAAAGTGACCTGGAGAGAATGTCACAGTGCTGCTGCCACCTCCAAGTGCTCAGCTGAGGATTTTATTCTGTTTTCTTGGGAATAGACTTGAGAGCTGCCTGATAAACTCATTGTAGTACTCCAGTTAAGAATCAGAAAATCTGCATCTGTTGTACATGTATCTATGCTCCTGATAGCCTGCGAAGGATGGTGTAGGGCTGGGTAGGCTTTTGTGATCTTCTTTGATGCTGCTCACTGCACCGCTCTCATTGGAGATTGCAGAGCATCATTCTTCCATTCAAAAAAGCAGTTGGGATGGATGCTTTAAAAAATAGAAAATTCGATAAATATTGGGTGGTGATCAAGTTGATTCTGGTGTGGGAGTTGTGCCTCGGGCAGGTGACACCATCAGTGGTGGCACTCAGGAGGGTTCAAAAATAAAATGTAGAGAAGGTTAAAAAAAAAAAAGGAAAACTGAAAAGTGCATGCTGCATGATAATGTTTAATGCAAACAAGAAGCTGAGTATACATGTGCTACACGTGCAAAATGAGATGGATAGGATATAAGCAGAAGAATTCCAGGACTTCATGAGGGTCTACAATGAATCTCCAGTTACATGGCACTGCATAGGTTGTTCTTTTTTTCCCTTTAATCGTAAGCATTTTACAATTAAATCTGCTACTACAATTGATTAGATTTGTTGGGTTTTGTTTTGCTTTGCCCTGGTTTGCATCAAATGAGATATAAGCTCATATAAGTAGAGAAATAAGCTGTTAAATCATTACATTATGCATTATGATTCTAAGCAGAAATAAAGCGTAAAGACTTATAAATGCCTAAGAGCTGATTATTATTAATATTATTGATGGTAAATCCAGGTTCAGCAGAGTATACAAATGAATGTCAATTTCAGTTAAAAATTTCATTTTGGAACCCAAGATTTTCAGTTTGTATAATTTTAAGAAGTTATTTTACTTTTTTTTTTTTTTTGTCCTAGAGAAGTTGATAATAAACATCAGTGTTGGCATAAAAACTTGAATTTATTCAGAAATACAGGCTTATCAAATCAGGAAATTTATTTTTGAAAATCTTGTTTCTCGGAGAATTCTTTTTCATCTGAACTTTGAATAAGACCAATAACCAATTCTCAATTTCTTGTTTGGAAATTCTGGTCCTCGTGCAGGTTTAATGCCAGGAAGCCATTCCCTTATTGACTCCACTGGGAACTGTGGGAGTTCAGCACTTCTACAATCCGTCAACCATAAACTTAGTCGTGATCTGTCTTTTTTCAGTTCTGTTTTTTTTTTTTTTTTTTTTTTTTTTTTACTTAATCCAGCACGGATATCCACAGATTTAGGTAGGCCTACAAGTTCCAAAACACAATGGTTTGGAGAATTGAGGAGACAAAGGATTACCGCTTCCTGAATCAAAAAATGATAATTCTGAGTTACATGCTGTCCCAGAACCACACATGCCCCTGAACCCAAGAGATCCCCTGGAACCAAGCATGTTGCTGATATCAAAGAGCGCAGTAGTTCCCACTATGGTTTGCTGTGGGAAAGTGGTGAGTGTTGGGCCTGGATAGATCACAGAATATGGTGGCGAGTCGGGCTCCACTATGTCCACTATCGTGTCGGGGTACTTTATGACACAGGTCTCATTGGAGGTGAGGGCAAAGGGCTCGGGGCATGCCACCCCTGGCGGCAGGCAGCACTCATCAAAGGGCGACATGGGATGGATCCAGACCTGAAACACAGGAGAAAGGAGGGGGGAAGAGGAGGTGGTCAGTCCAGTGGGGAGATGTTCTGATGGATGTCAGGATTTTAGGATGAAAGAGCTGTGGGCTGGATACTGTGAATGCTGGCAAAAGGGAGAATTGTGAGGCACAGATGTTCTAGGTAATTGATGGTCTAGTACTGGATACAGAGGTTGGTGACAGGGGGGCTGGATCTTGATGATCCTTGTGGTCCCTTCCAACCCAAACCGTTCTATGCCTCTATGACAGGTGTTGGTTTCTGTCTTCTCCATAAGTAACCCTTTTTAATTTAATTGTTTCAATATCTAATGATACTTTCTAGATCTTGGCTGTTCTCAGCCTAAAATGGTTATTACTTATCAGGATTCTTAACTTGTTGCACTGCTGATTCCTCCTACCACCTGTTGAACTTTGCTGAAAGCTGTAACCCAAACTCCAATCCATGTTAGGACTCCAATTTTAATCCTCAGCACTGGCAAAACCAAAGCATGGGATGAAGTGAGTTACCTCATCTCACGTGGTTAGAAGTGGGTCAGAACTGGGATGGAGATCCACCCATTTTTTATTAGTCCCATTGTTTATCATTCACATTCCAGTATCTTATATTTAAAACCACACAGCTCTTTAAAACCATACCTGATATCAAGGACAGATTTTCTTGGGCATTGTTTAATTATATATTGACAAGCAGTCCTTGCTCTGATTTGTGCCCACATTAATTAGGTGATGCAAACAGAGTGAGGGAGAAGTGATAAGTTCCTTCACTTTATCAACATGAAACTGATATGGAAGAGATTAAGGGATGGTAGGAGGGTCCACACGAATCCCAACATTTACCACTTGAGTCTGCCGGAGAAAGACAAGAAATCTCCCTGAGTTTTCTCCATCTAAACATCTTGTTTTAGCTATGTGTCTTCGTTGTCTTCTCCCATCATCAGGACTGCATCTTCAGCTTTTGTAAATTGCCCTAATGCCTGACTTGAAGGTAAGGAAAAGGCAATGACAGAAGGTATTGGCAGCTGAGGAGCTGGATTTAAGTGTTTAGGTTCCCCTTGGGCAGGGAGAAGAGCTGCTGCCACGGATCAGTCTAAAGACAGCAATGCTCAATGCAGCCTATCCTTGCACCCACATAGAGCTGGAGAGGGAACATTTATATGTTCCTCTTAGATTTGTAGTTCAGCATTGTCTAAAACATATCTTAAACAAAAACAGCAAAGTGGCTTTTAATAGGAAAATCTGAGCTCCAGTCCCCATAGGCTTTTGTAAATATTTAGAACACATTCTTTGACTGTTTAAAGACAAAAGGCATTACCGTCTGTGAAACAGCTGAAGGTGAGAGCATCAAACAAATATTTTAAGTTGAATTGTTTAATGTGTCAGTTCTTGTAGTATTAAAAAAGAAATGCTTGTCAATATGAAATTGAGACTTCCTAGAGTTCTGAGGGAATCCTATATTCCCTTCCCAGCCTAAATGAACTGTTGGCCTGAAACGCTAACGTCGTTTGCAAATGCCAGTGTTCGCCTCTGAAGTGTAAAACTTCACTTGACTTAAACCTAAAGGATAACAGAAAGTATATTTCTGGAAGAGCATCCCCTTACCACTTCCTAAGTTTAACATATTATTTCATTAATATTTAGATAGCAATAAGTAATTGATTCAAAATTGACTTACCCGGATCACCAAGGAGAAGAGTTTAAGAAAAGTGATTAGGAGAGTTCTATGTAGCAAATGCTTTTATACACTTAGTCAAATTGCCTGGAGGATGTGACACCCTTTTTGCATGAAGTCTTAATTAGTTGCAAAACAAAGTTTGCTGCATGCATAACTTCTGCAAGTAATGAAACTGTTTTGCTTGCTGTTTGTTTGCTGGCTATTGGATCTTCACACAGTGTGCTAACGTGCTGCTACACCCTGCAGGCAGGATTCACTTCAACATCACATGGGTCAAAAAGAACTAGATAGACTCCATTAACCACATGTCAGTTATATTATGACTTGATTAAACATTCATTTATACACTTCAATCTGAAAGGAATTGAATGGAGCATCAGCAGTAGCACTTGCTGTCAGGGAACTTTTCTTTTAGTAAATTTGCACTCCTGTGCAGCATAGAAGAGAGGAAACTTTACCTCTGAAATGTTTTACAGTGTGACATGAAGCTGTTATGTGAATATACATGCTAAAGGGAAGAGTTAACATTCATAGCCATTTCCCCATGAGACTGACCATCTCAGTGCAGAACTGATTTCTGGGGAGAAATCACTGTTATTTAACATCCACTTCAGTCCTTACAAACAGAAGTTGCATGGGTCTGAAGTGGAGGATGCAGATTTGCTTTGGCCACGTTGCAATTAAAGGCAGGCAGATGTTACCCACGTTTTTTGTCACTGACTCAAAGTGAAGTCATGGAGAATCATGGGACTGTGTGTTTTGTTGATGGGGTTTTTTCTTTTTTTTTTTGTTTTTGTTTTTGTTTTTTAATAGTTTATGGACTGGGTTGAAAAGGGCAGTACTACAGGAAAGGAAGATTGCAAGAGATTGCTCTGCATGCTGAAACTGGTCTTTCCATCCAGTCTTTGTTTGCTTTCTATGACTTCCGGAGAAGGTAGTGTGGATGGGAGTGTTTTTGATGTCATTCACTGACACAGCAGCTCATAAATCAGAAGCAGTTTAGTATTGTTTTGTTTTTTTTCCAAATAAAATTACATCAAAGGTATTCTTAATTAAAATCTTATTGCAAGGGCATAGTTCATTTACATGCTGGGGAACACTTCAGCAGAATAGAACTCAGTGTGTTGCATTAACGCACACACACAGTGATTTATCTGCGCAAATACTGAGAACAACTCAATCTTTTGTTCTGGTCAGGAGTCTATGTAAATATTTCAGCTTTAGGACCTCTGTGAACACCCTCCCAAGCTACAGATAGTTTGATGTGAAGGAAAACTTCAGGAAATAGTTACAAACAAAATCATGCCTCCTAGTTTGCAAGGAGAGAAGGGCAAGCATGTCATTTCTCATGAGGATGGCTTGACTTTGCTTGGAATACAAAGGGAAGTGATTGTGTTGACAGAAGGGTCTTGAGGTTACTGGAGCATTTGCCATCATTTGTCCAGCATATTTCAAAACCAAATGTCTGCTTGAGGCTATGGGGTGAAAAAAGATTACCTGTTCCTCCTGTGTAACAGAGGTGAGATATTGCTTCTATTCACAGAAGGCAAATATTGTGTAGATTAAGTACACTGTTTCTTGATTGTCTCTTGTGTAGCTCCTGACTGTGAATAGACATCTGTGGAGGAATATTATGCATGCAGTGACACTTCTCTTCTGCCAGAAGGTGGCAAGTTTGGAGGAAAAGTGGATTTCTCTTTAATCTTATGTCTGTATTGGCTTTTTTTCCCAACTTTTTTTAAAAATTGTCTCCTACCCAGAATATTTTTTATGGCCATAGTAAGAAATCAATAGGGAAAAACTGATTTCTAATTAGAAGTAGAATTTCTGAACACACTGGGTAAGAGGAGAATAAAGGTAAATAGGGATATCCTAAAAATCTACCTGTATCATTTACCTGCCTAAGCACTGCTTTGCCAAAGTGGGACTGCATAACATCACAGCTGTGCATTGGAATTCATCCAGCTGAAGTGCTGCAGGTATAGAATCACACATTTGGAGATCCATATACATTTATTTAGTAGACTCGTTCAGAATTTGCTTATTATGATTCTCATTGTTGCAATTTGACCACAGAGAGAGTAATTGGTTGTACTAATGCAAGATGTGCTAATTCACAATGTGTATGTTGTACTAATACACCATGTGCTGCTCACAAGCCAAGTAGAGATAAACCTGGAAAACTTACCGGTGGTAAAAGGCATTTTTTAGCCAATTGTAACACAGTACTGGTGCTGTTCCTAGCAGGGAGAGCTATTATATTCAAAAGGTCCTTTAATGACAGCAAGTGCTCATCTGTTTAGTTTTGTGGGCAAAGAAGAGGACCACCTGTGTTGGTGGTGCAGGTGTGGGTCCTGCTGGTGGGAGAACCCATGGGGTTGGTGTGGAGGAGCAGAGAGAACGATGGCAGTTCCATTCCCAAAGCACTGAGTTGCTTTGGATACCACCTGAAGCAGCATGATGCCCCACAGAGGCTTTGTTGCCATTGCTTCAGGCAAATGGATACGGACCTTGGTAACAGCACAGGGAGATAATGGCACAAAACCCTTAGCTGCCAACCATACTCATCTCTAATGTCACCACCACTCTTCCACATCCTCTCGCTCTCTCCTGGAATGCCCCAGGGTGGATCAGTGCTTTGTGTCACATTACATCGTGGGGATCCACGGGACTTTTAGTTTCTTTGTAGTTTGGGGAACTGTGTTAAATAGTACCCAAAGCTTCCCTTGCAGCCCAGTTTTTCATTGCCTTAAGCCAATTTTAATTCTAGCTATTATCTAGGTTTAATAAAGTGAAGCACAGAGGCTAAATGAATCACCAGAGGTCACTTGGTGAGTGAATGGAACAGCCTGGAGTAAAACAGGCTCTCCTCTTTGGCGTTTATCATATTTATAATTGGAATTCCAGCAACTGTTTGAAGCTTTAACTGAGATTGCATTGCACTGGGCAAAAAAAAGGACAAATCCTTGCACTGAACAACAAACACTGGAACAGATTAGACCTGAGAAACAAAGGAAAGGGGATTATTATCTCTTTTACAAATGCAACTATAATGCACGTGGATTAAGGGAGGGGCTGTCAGCACAGGAAAGCACGGTGAGCAATTTTCGACACGTCCTGAAATGACTTCACCAATTTTAACATAGGAAATGTGTGGCAGTCAGGAAGTAAACACAGACCATGTTTTAATAAATGATGGAGCCCCAAGAGTAACCATCAGAGTGGTATTGTCCTGTGCTGTTTCCATGATAAAACTGAAGATTTGGTGCAAAAACTCAGTCCCAAAGTTGTCTGCAGTGTGTGTGATCATGACTAACCCAGTGGTTTGGGTAATGGTGCATCCTTCTCTCAGGAACATCTGTTTGTAGAGAAAAGAGCTCTAAAATTGAATCTGAAGGAATAAGTGGTCTCACTGTGGCCTTCCAGTACTTGAAGGGAGTGTATAAACAGGAGGGGGAAAGGCTGTTTACATAGGTTGATAGTGGTAGGACAAGAGTTAGGGTAGTATGGTTGGACTTGATGATCTTCAAGGTCTTTTCCAACCTGAGCATTTCTATGATTCTATGAATGATTTTAAACTAAGGCAGGGAGGTTTAGGTTAGATATTAGGAGGAAGTTTTTCACTCAGAGGGTGGTGCCACACTGGAACAGGTTGCCCAAGGAGGTTGTGGATGCCCCATACCTGGAGGCATTCAAGGCCAGGCTGGATGTGGCTCTGGACAGCCTGGGCTGCTGGTTGATGACCTGCACACAGCAGGGGGTTGAAACGAGGTGATCTTTGAGGTCCTTTTCAACCCAGGCCGTTCTATGATTCTATGATAAGCATCTGAGAGGATTATAAATGCTGCCTGTGTGAAGGTAAACTTGTTCAGACCAAAGCATAACATTTCAATAGGGATGGAGACTCTATCTGTGCTTTTTTTTTTTTTTTTTTTTCTTTTTTTTTCCCGTAGAACAGAAAAAGGTGCCAAGTTTTTCAAAGCTCTCTGAAGGATTTAGGATATGATCTCCAGTTAAAATCTATGTTGGCTTTTATGTCTTTTTTTGAAACCTGAGCTGCCATTTAAGAAAACAGCAATTACTGATGCCTAGGAGTTAATGACTATGGAATAATGATCTTTAATGAAAAGAAATCCCCTTAATAAAAATCTACATTGAGAGTCATCCTTTAGGTGATAGTTGGTTAAAAAAGAAAGAATTGTCTTACTGTGAATTTATGTGCTTTTCTGAAGAGAATAGTTAGAGAGAAACAAAGGAAAGAATAAGAATAGGAATGAGAATTTTATCTTGTGGAAATGTTCTTAAACTGACTGAAGGATTAAAGATGTTTTTGTGCTTGAGGTCCTATTTATCCATGCAGGTTTCTACTTCCACCTGCTCATGTGTGCCAGGCTGCACCCAAATAGAACACAGATTCATATTCTGCCTGCAGGTTTCTTTGCTTGGAAATGTAGAAGACCCTAAGCCATCTCTTGAGTCATTCTCCTAACTCTGGAAACAGCCTCTGGAATTGAAGAATGTTCCTTTTGTTGCTCCTTTTTCAACCTGAGCATATGAATGCTTCAGGTCTTTCTAAGCCCCTTTCCCAAAATGCAAATGAAATGAAAGGTGAGCAGATCATGCATTCATACATGACATTAGACAGGGAAGAACACTGTACACAGACAGTGAGCAAGTAGGTTTTCATTCAAGTGACTTTTGAGAAGATGGTTTTGTATGAAAAGTTTCAGACTTGCTCTGCAATGTGATTTCAGCTGCCTATTTTGAGACGCCTGCCAACACTGCAAAGCTACTCCAATCAAAAGAAAAAAAAAAAAAGAAGCATGTGATGCAAGCACCTTAACGCATAACTAGAGAATATATATTAATAACCTTGACACCTATTTCAGGGTGACTTTGTAACTTTGCTTTAAAATGCTGCAATCGTGCTGGATACTTAAAATATGGTAATAAGCATTTTGCATGTATAAATCATTAATGAAGGCTTGCGAAGTGCATAGGAATCCTTTAATCAGAAACTTCTGTCAGCTGTTTCCTATGGCTGTCATTGCTCTGGGATCTTTACAAAGGCATCTACTTCACAGGGATAATTCAGAAGATGAGAATAAGGGATTGAATTAGTTATATTAAAAAAAAAAAAAAAAAAAAAGAGAGAGAGAGAGAGAATGCCGGCAATTAAAGAAATGGAATGGTTTTAAGAGAAAGATGATGGAGCACAAAGAATTTTTATGCTAGAATCTCCCTGTCTCTTATGAGAGAGATCCCCAGCCACCTTACCTTGTCCAAAGAGACTGACTTGCATAGTTCAGGAGTTGGTACATCAAACTCTGCCAGGAGTTTTTCACACCTAGCTACAAATGTAATCCTGGCATTATGAGAGAGAAAGAGTCATCCTGGCTCATCAGCTTTGTCCAAACAGCTGACTGCTATGATTGTCTGCCTCCAGATTATGCCATTGGTCTCCAGGGCAGGATGAAGATCTCGTGGTGTGTAGGAGAGCTAAAATGAGGGAACAAAGAAAATATAATATATTTAAAATATATTCCCTATATATCAGATCATATGTGCTCACTCCCCCTAGGCATGTAGGGTCCTTGGGCATGGCCGGTGGTAGATGGGACTGTCCTTATTTTATGGCCATATCTTCAGTATTGCTTCATGCAGAGCCCAGTGATTCCCTGTCATCTTTCCTCTGAGATCCCCGTGAGTCTCTTTGGAGCCAGGTGAAAGCTGTAAGTGACATCCTGGGGAGACAGAATGAAAACATTGCCCAAAGTGCTCCTGATTAAGCCAGAGTGCTTTAAAAAATACTGATTTTTTTAGAAAACATTTGCCTTGACAACAAGACATCTGAGGGGCTCCACATCTAGATCCCAAAGTAATTATCACTGAAATAAGCTTATGAGAAGGGAAAATAATCCATAATAGATATGACTTTTATTCTGAGAAAAATATGGTTACAATGACTTCTACTCTTGGTGGTAAAAATCATTGTAATGATGACATCTACTGGGGTAACCTGAGACTGTTTAAGGTGTGAATGGATTTTAGTGTGAACACAATGTTGGGAAAAAAATGCATTATGAGGCAAGAAATCATGACCTGATTAGGAGCTGATGAGAGGAATGACATGCGTGACTGTGATCTGTTTATCTTGAAGGGATGCTGTTGCACAACTCATGGGTGTCTGAAGCCAGAACCATATTTTAAATATAATAGCACTGCACTCTGCATGTATAAATCATTAATGAATACCTGTGATATGACATTTGATCTAAGGAGGTCACAGAGCTTCCTGATAAGACTTACTGCCCCAGGCATCCTTCCAACACACCTTATAATTTGGAAGAGATTTGCAGAAAAAAAATTACCATTCTATGAGAGAAGCAAACAAGCAGGTAAACAACCCCAGATGGGGAAATCTGGAAGGCAGATCTCAGGGTACATGAGGCACTTTCCCTGATGAGCTCCTCCTGTGGGCTGTCAAATGCAGTTTCTGCCACAAAGATAAGCTTCACAGGGGGCAGGAAAAAATGCTGTCATCAGTGGTGGTTGCAGCTTTTCACCCTGATTCTTGCTGACAGACCCCTTAGTGAGGGTCACTGCCCAAGTGAGCATCCTGGGGGCCAGCAGAGCTTGAAGAGTAATGCTTTACCCATCAGAAAAGGTGAGGAAGGTTAAAGGCCCGTTTCTAAAATAATCATCTAAGTTGTCTAGACAGCACATCAGTACATTACAATTGCTTTTATTTCAGACTTCAATGGAAGGAAAAGTCTGTAACCCTTCCTTCTGAGACAAGAAGGAGCCCACCTGCTGTGGGATCACTGGGTGTGATCTCGGGCTGGAGCAGACGTTTGGCTCCAGCTCTGGAGGTAAACGCCTTTAGTTTGTCTTCTCTCAGCAGATGTAAGGAAATTACTCTTCATTGAGATGGGCACACTGGTGAAACACAAAGGGAGGGAAGCAAAAAGAGGCAGAATTTGTATAAAACACATATTTTTGAAGTGGCAACAGGTACAGCAGCAGGCTGATTCTTGGGAAAGTGGCTGGTTTGTGTTGATGGTCTCCAAAAAAGCACATTCCAACTTTATTTTGCTACCTGATGCTGCTGCATTACATAGTCAGAAGAATTTGGAGCAGCTGAAGATCTGCTCCAGAAGTTTTTAAACACTGCCATTATGACACACAAAACTACTTTTTAATGAAAAATTTAATAACCCTGGTTATTAAATATTGTCTGCTTAGGGAGTAACCATGACTCTCAAACTTAAAGTGAAGTTATTATCCAAGTGACATGCCTGTTTAAATTTTGTCATATACTTGGAATATTTACACAGTATATGCACTTTATGTCTCAACCATTAATGAATATTTGGGACTAACTTTGAAGCTTGATTCTTTAAAGAAGCCGAGGGAGAAGCTTCAGTATTGTTGTACAGCCCCAGGGATCTTCAGGCAGACACACCTTGGTGGCTTCTAAAGGTATAATGGAAGTGAATGAAAGATGGTGATGGTGATATTGTGAGGTAGAAAACTTTAACTTAAGTCAAGTATACCTTTTCAGCAGGAAATAGTATTTTGTACGAACTCTTTCCTAGAACTGATCATAGAATCATAGAATGGCTTGGGTTGGAAGGGACCCCAAGGATCATCCAGCTCCAACCTCCCTGCCGCAGGCAGGGCTGCCAGCCACCATACCAAATACTAGACCAGTCTGCCCAGGCCCCCATCCAACCTGGCCTTGAACACCTCCAGGGATGGGGTATCACTTATTTCACTTCAGTGATAGTCATGGGCTGCACTCTTGAGAATTTCTTCTTGTTTTATGGTTGTAAAATCTTTTGAGAATGAGAGTGAGCTAGACTATTAAATACAGAAAAATAAATACTAAACTCTTAGAGTAAAAATCACCAAATAACATCATAGGATGTGGTATTTTGTAGCAACACTGCTAAAAAAATAATTTTGATCCGTTCATAGTTAGTTCAATTCTTGTTTTGCTGCAGATGTGATGAATTAAGCACCATTTTCATAAATGAAACGAAACTCTTCTCAGAAAAGCTTGCTTCAGACATTCTTCATTTTTCTTCATTTGCTTAAGCCAAAATTACCAACTCAAATTATTTGAGTCTAATAGAAGTGATTGTCTGGTACACCACCTCAATGAAGCATTTGTTTTTCCTGTGTTAGGATATGGTAATAAATCAACAAATATGTGTCCAAGCAATTACATGGATGCCATCTTCTCACGTGATGTAAATTGGTTTGATTTATTTCCTATAAAAGAGGTGTCTGAATAACATAAGTGGAGGTTCTGGGCACAAAATTATTATTCCTGTACATAAAACCTTAGCATAATACACCTCTAATTAGACATGGGAAACTACTAATTCAATAGCCCATACCCAATAATATCCAGCACTGGATACTGAGAAGTATTTTTTCCATAGATAAGCGCTTTGTAAAATAATTTTGGATCGCTTTAAAAAACTGTTTCTTAGTTGTACCAAATTCCTAAGTCTTTCTTAAAAGGAGCAAGCTAAAGATCTGCATTATGGAGGGATGTGACTTGGTTCTGCTTTTACTAAAAAAAGTTTCAATGTAAAATTTATTTCAAAGATGCGAAGTGTGTGACAAGTCTTAGGAAAAAATGCTTGGAAAGTTGTGCAAACAATGCATTTTTTTCTGATCATGTACTAATTTAGGATGTCTGGCATTATTCTGATTTCTAAATGGCCCCATGAAAGACAAGCCAATGATAAAGCGACACAGAGTGAAGGAAGATTGCATTGCTTTCAAGAAGAATACCATTAATGTACAAAATATGAGAGTAAAGAGTACTCTGCTTGACACATCATTTGCAACATTAGTGAAGATAAAATGAAAGGATCAGAGGAGGAATGGGCATCCCATAAGCAAGGAAATGAAAGGAGAGCATTGCAAGGATCAATCCTAAACACTGTGTCTCTAGTGGGGAGTGATTTGCATGCAAGGTGAGCATGTTGCTGGTACACAAATTACAAGAGAAACAGGTACTATAGGCCTGGGGCGGTCCAGATCAGTATAAAAGCCAGTCCAGCACCAAGCTCCCTCATCCACTTCTCTTGCCTTCTCCTCCTTGGTGAACAAGGTGCACTGTAGTGGCCTTCTCCTCACTCTTCTCTTTCTTTGCTTTTCCTCTTGCCCTTCTTGCTTCCACTGAATCTTTGCCTCCGTGCAGGCCTTGGTGTGAGCCTTGTTCCTTGATGGTGCTCCCACCTGCTCTCTTCTGCTTTCCAGTGCGGGGGGAGGTGGGAGAAGGCCTTGGGCTGACTCTGCTGGGGCTCTTGAAGATTTGAACTGCCAAGCCTCTCTATGTCCCTGCACTACCTATCCCTGTTTCCCAGCCTGTGCCTCCTTACTTGGCAAGCAGGCTGCCAGGCTGCTGCTCACACTGTGTTTTGTTGTCCTCTCTCCAGGTCCTCTTCCATTCCACAGCCATGTCCTGCTACGATCTGTGCCGTCCCTGTGGCCCGACCCCGCTGGCCAACAGCTGCAACGAGCCCTGTGTGCGCCAGTGCCAGGACTCCCGAGTGGTGATTGAACCATCTCCCGTGGTGGTCACCCTGCCCGGACCCATCCTCAGCTCCTTCCCCCAGAACACTGCTGTGGGATCTTCAGCATCTGCTGCTGTTGGCAACATCCTAAGTGCTGAAGGTGTGCCCATTTCTGGTGGCTTTGGCTTGTCTGGCCTGGGTGGCCGTTTCTCTAGCAGGAGGTGCCTGCCCTACTAAGGATGAGGTGGAATGTCCCGTGAGCCCATTGCGCAGGAAGACCGAAGCCGAGTGCCAGACTGAGGATGGAGCTGTTAGTCAGTGTTTCCAGATGGGCTGAGCACCCTTGTGCCCTCAGGTAAAGAGAGGGAAGCCAGGGCGCCAACTTATGTGTCTGGAAACACGGCCAGCAGATGTCTTCTCCTGCTTTCTTCTCATCATCATGAGTTCATATTGTCTCATGCTGTTCTGTGCTATGGGTTTGTCCTGAAGCCAGCTGAGATGGCTCTGCTTCTTCTTTCTCTCACCATACGAGGGAGAAAGATATGCATCTCGTTTTGGAGAAGGGGTGTAAGATCCTTTTACCATGTACTGTTTTTTTTTTTTTTTTTTCTTCTATCTTTAGACTCAATAAAATTTGTGCTGCATTGTAATCTCAGTTTATTTTTGTTTCTTCACTGTTGCGATGCCCAACCATGCTCTCCAAGGTGAAATGTGATGTTCTGGACTGCAAAGTTCAGTTCTGCTCCCAGATCTTCCCTGTAGTCCTACTCCCCACTTTTTGATTCCTCAGCAATGATAAAACTGCTACACAGTAACTGCCTGTGTTTGTAGGACCACTGAGCTGCAACTATGAATTGAAGGTGTTTGGGAATTCAGTGTCTGACCCTTGCACACATGAGGAAAAGAGAAATTCTCTTAATTGCAGTCACTGCATCTTTTAGCCCTTCTGCCCCAAACTGCCAGACCACCAATGTTAGAGAGGGACACAGCCTGACCCATGAGTGGTGTGGCCTATATTATTGCATTTCACTTCACCACGTCATGATTGCTTCTGCCTAAGGGAGTGCAGGGAGAAAGAAGCTACATAGTTCTTCCCATATGCTCTAGTCCTTCACAAGTGATGCTTTTTGTCTGTGCCTCCCAGTCCTGTTTGAGGCACTGAGGGGCAGCTCTCCTGCTGTGCCAAATGCTGTGGGAAGCCCTGCAATGCCCTACACTGTAGGTAAAGGCTTGTCTTCCATAACAAGTAGCTTTCGTGAAAAAAAGTCCTGAGTCTGACTGTGCAAGAAGCCCCTCAGGAAATGTACTCTTTGCCAACAGTCATGAGTCATTGTGAGCTTTGAGCTGGAGCAAAGTGTGCTGAAAAGCTGTAACAGGGGAGGGAAAGCGATGTCTGCAGTACATGGTGAGGGGAGCAGGGTGCTGGAGGGCACCAGGGCCTTTGGGCAGACTACGATTGTGAGCACTGAATGTAGGATTTCCACGTGGAAAATTGTGTGAGAGTGATGAGATGCAGATGGGGATCTTGACATCTACTTGCATCCACAGGCATCTTGCTTTTGTTCTTGGTCAACAGCAGCTGGTGGTGACTTTAGGTGTCCTTCTTGGGATGCTATGGAATGCTAAAGTTTCCAAGCTATTTTAGTGATGTCTATTGAATTAGCATGGAGTTTCAAACCAGAATTTGTTGAAAGCCTTGAAGAGAAAAAAGAAACAGACCTGAGTCCACAACAATGGCCTTTGCTGGTGTGTTAAGAAGCATCTCTCCTCTAAAAGCCATCTGCAGTCAATTGGAGGCTACAGGAAACTTCACAGGTGGAGAGAGAAGGACAAAGAACATGTGAATGTCTCCTGATGTTAAATTTTGGATAGTCTAAAACACAACAGGGTATATTCAACCTGCCTGGGAAGGCTCATACTTAATTTTGGCAGAGTTAGGTGAGACATGAAGCAATGGTGGCAGCTACTCCTCTCATAGGAAAATCTTATTAAGACTTGTATTTTAGGATTGGAAGGCAACATGAGGCATGCATTTTTTAAATCTTCAAAGCAAAGTCCCTGAGGGTACAAGGTTGGCATCAAATGCTGTAGTTGGATACTGCACACTGCTGGATGCATCATTTGCTTGTGCTGACGTATCATTTCCAATGGAAAAATTTTGGTCTCTAATCCTGTCACTTGAAAGGAACTTGTGTGGCAAAATGCGTATGTCATGAAAAGTTAAATGAAAAGGGAGAATTGCAGGGAAGAAAAATCAGTGTCCCTATTTACTTAATTCCCAAGTTTTGCATACACGATGAGCTTGGGTATCTCACAGTAATGGTACCTCTAGGCCTGGGGCGGTCCAGATCGGTATAAAAGCCAGTCCAGCATCAGGATCCCTCATCCACTTCTCTTACCTTCTCCACTTTGGTGAACAAGGTGAACTGCAGTGGCCGCCTTCTCAACCTCATCATTCTCTGCTTCTCCTCTTGCTCTTCTGTTTTCCAATGTGCCTTTCCCTCTATGCCAACCTTGGCATGAGCCTTGCTCCTTGACGGTGCTCCCTCCTGCTCTCTTTTGCTTACCAGTGTGGGAGGAGGTGGAAGAAGGCCTTGGGCTGAATCTGCTGGGGTTCTTGGGGATCTGGACTGCTATAGACTTTCCCTGCCCCAGCACTATCTATCCCTGCTCCCCAGCCTGTGTATCCTCTCTTGGTGAGCAGGCTGCCAGCCTGCTGCTCATGCTCACGCTGTGTTTTGCTGTTCCCTCTCCAGGTCCACCTCCATCCCACAGCCATGTCCTGCTTCGATCTGTGCCGTCCCTGTGGCCCGACCCCGCTGGCCAACAGCTGCAACGAGCCCTGTGTGCGCCAGTGCCAGGACTCCCGAGTGGTGATTGAACCATCTCCCGTGGTGGTCACCCTGCCCGGACCCATCCTCAGCTCCTTCCCCCAGAACACCGCTGTGGGCTCCAGCACCTCCGCTGCCGTGGGCAGCATCTTGAGTGAGGAGGGAGTGCCCATCTCCTCTGGTGGCTTTGGCTTGTCTGGCCTGGGTGGCCGTTTCTCTGGCAGGAGGTGCCTGCCCTACTAAGGATGAGATGGATGTCCTGTGAGCCCATTGCCCAGGAAAGCCTGAAGCCAGATGCTGGACTGAGGATGAAGCTGATGGCCTGAGTTTTCAGATGGGCTGAACACTCTCATGCCCTGCTGCAAAACCTGCGTTGTCTGGAAACATGGCCCTGTGATGTCATTTTCTTTTTCCATTTTCTTTTCATCGTCATTAGTCCATATTATCTCCTGCTGTTCTGTACAATGGGTTCATCCTGAAGCACGTTTAGATGCTCCTGCTTTTTCTCCCTCTCACCATGTGAGGGAGGAAGATGTGCATCCCGTTCTGGTGAGGGGATGTCTGAGTACGAGCTGCTCTTGTAGCAGCCTGGACCAGATCCATTACCCCATGCATTGCTTTATTTTCTACCTTCAGACTCAATAAATTTATGCTGCATTGTTATCTCAGTCTCCTCTTGTTTCTTTCCTGTTGGGATGTTCACTCAAACTGTCTAGGGGAAAATGTAATGCCCTGCTGTTGAAAATGGTCAATGGCTATTGTCCTAATTAGATCTCCTTCCTGCTTTGAGTATTGGAGATAGACATTGGAGATGATGTTGTGAACTTCTTGAGAGCCAGAGCATTGTTGGTAATGTCTGCCAAGTGTTTTCATATGCTCCTTCAAATTTCATTTAAAGAATGAGCAAGGTTTTGATTTTGTCTTTCAGTTGCTGATGCAAACATCTGAGTTGTTGAATTGTATGGTTTTGAGACTAGTGCCCAACTGGTTGAAGCTCTGATGCTATATTACCATTCTAAGAATATTTTTCTTCCCATTCCTCCATGAGCACCTGGTAAACCCTCAAATTACAGAGTTCGGAAGGAGTCAAAGAGATAAGCTGGCATCTATTCCATCTTTCTCATGGCAGATTTTGGCTTCTATTTTCAGTTCTCTTCTCAGAACCTACCATCCTCTTCTCTACTACTTCATGGGCAATCCTTATCTCCTGGCCTCTGTAGTCCTGTTTAAAGTAGAATGAGAGTCCACCTCAGTGTTGTATCCTCTTGACAAAAGTATATTTCTATGCCAGATGGATACTATCGTATTTGATGGCTACTATTCTAACTTACATTCAGCGAGATTTCAAAATACCCTCTCTGCTTGGCAGAATCAGTAAAAATCCATTTTGCTTCATGCTTTATGGCATTCTGTGCCTTTTACTGAATACAGGTCATGTCAAAATATATACCCAGGCACAGAAGACAACACCCTTAGCATGAAGTCTGAGAAAGAAGGGTGTTGTAAAATGTTTGAGATCTTGTGTAGACCCTCAGCGTGGGGATCTGAGTTGCAAGTATGGAGAGATGGTAGGAAAACACTTCTTTTGCATGCAGTGTTTTGCTTGATGAGGGTTTTTGAATGAAAGAAGCATGGATAGGACACCGATGTTCCATAAAGTTTGAGGATGACAAAGATTCCTTAAAGTATGAATAAAATCCTTTTTTCTTCATGCAGAGATGCTGTATTGCAATCACACTGAGAACTTATTTTGAATAGATATTTGCTTAAATGAACATATCCTGTCGCCCTAGAAGCTCCTTTCATCTTCCTGAATGAAAAATTTGGTTGTGCCTCTGTGATTACAGAGTTTCCCCTGTCTGGTAGAGTCCCACTGTAATTGTGGAAGGATTTTTGTCCACACTGTGGGATGAGGGCCTGGAAATGGCCTGAGGTGTGCATGTCGGGTATCTCATGCCGGGCAGTTTCTCCCCCTGGGCATGTGCTGCCTCAGGCCTACACTGCATAGAGCTTGGTGTCCTCCTATGGCACATGTCCTCGGAGTGGCCCTGACTCCTGCTACTATTCCAGCTGCCCTATGTGGCTCTCCCAGACCTCATTTGTTTCTGGGTGGATGTATATACAGCCTGGAAATGTTGCTGTGTGTTTGTCAGTGTGTACTGTGTCAGGACATAGGGGCAAAAAAGGATCCAAAGCATGGGGACATAGGGAAAGAAGAAGGAAGATTTTTAAAGAAACAAAATGGTTTTGTTAAGGTTTGGATTCTATAAGATAGCAGTAGAATCTCTCTAATACCGACTTTGGAAGAGTAACACCATTCTTTTCTGATATATGCATGGTCTGGTGTTTGGGGATCACCAGGCAATGCTGAAGGAGGAAAAAAAGGCAAAGTGGAGAGGCTAGACTGACGGAGTGCAGTGACATATCACATAGAGAGTTTGAAACACCTGACAGCACATTCTCCCTGCTGTGAAAATTATGCCTAGGAAAGCTTAAAAGCCCTTGGTGGCACTGAGGGCAATAGGCTTGACCAGATCTTGGATAAAGAAGCTCTGCTCTTTAATCATACGTTTATAATGAAAAAAGAACAAAAGCACAAACATACTCATAACAACAATGCATAAAGACATACCTCAGAAGGGAAAAATGCTGATGTCACCTGAAAAAATGGCAACATTCTGACTTGAAAAAAAAGGGCCTGAATTAAGCATAATTACCAATGGAAATAGTGGCCTATAATATTGCACCTAGAATGGAAACGGCATGAGGGAATGGGCAAGTAATGAAAATGGAAATAAAAAGGAAGCACTGCAGGGAAAATAAACAATCAAATTATTTACATAATTGGAATGCTAAACATAAAATATGACAGTGTTGGTAAACACATTACAAGTGCAAATAGTGCCTCGCTGCCAGGGGCGGACAAGGCCAGTATAAAAGCCAGTCCAGCACCAGGCTCCCTCATCCACTTCTCTTGCCTTCTCCGCTTTGGTGAACAAGGTGAGCTGCAATGGTCTTCTCCTCACTCTCCACTTTCTCTGCTTCTCCTCTTGCTCTTCTGGCTTCCAGGGAGTCATTGCCTCCATGCAGACCTTGATGTGAGCCTTGCTCCTTTGTGGTCCGCCCACCTGCACTTATCTGATTGCAAATGTGGGAGGTGGAGGGAGGAGGGAGAAGGCAGTGGTGTGTCTCTGCTGGGGCTCCTGGGGATCAGAACACTCTCTGTACCCACGCTGCCTGTACAGGCTTCCCAGCCTGAGCATCCTCTCTTGGTGAGTATATCACCAGCCTACTGCTCACGCTGTGTGTGTTTGGCTGTCCTGTCTGCAGGCCCACCTCGATCCCACAGCCATGTCCTGCTTCGATCTGTGCCGTCCCTGTGGCCCGACCCCGCTGGCCAACAGCTGCAACGAGCCCTGTGTGCGCCAGTGCCAGGACTCCCGCGTGGTGATCCAGCCCTCTCCCGTGGTGGTCACCCTGCCCGGACCCATCCTCAGCTCCTTCCCCCAGAACACCGCTGTGGGCTCCAGCACCTCCGCTGCTGTGGGCAGCATCCTGAGCCATGAGGGAGTGCCCATCTCCTCCGGTGGCTTTGGCATCTCTGGCCTGGGCAGCCGCTTCTCTGGCAGTAGGTACCTGCCCTGCTAAGGATGAGGTGGAATTCCCATGAGCTCATTGCCCAGGAAGCCCAAAGCCAGGCACTGAACTGAGGACACAACTGCTGGCAGATATTACTGCCAGGGAATACAACCAGCAGACGTCTTCTTCTTCTACTTTCTTCCCAACATCACGAGGTCGTCTTGTGTCCTGCTGTCCTGTGCCTTGGGTTCATCCTGAAGCAAGTGGAGGTGGCCCTGCTTCTTCCCCCTCTAGACATATGAATGAGGAAAACCTGTATCCCGTTCAGGTTGAAGTGTGTCTGAGAGCCAGCTGCCCCCATAGCAGCCTGGACCAGATCCATTCCACCATGCATTGCTTCATTTCTATCTTTCAACTCAATAAAGTTTATGCTGCATTGTAATCTCAGTCTCCTTGTGTTCCTTCCATGTTGGGATGACTGGTTCATCGAGGGTTCGTCTAGGGGTTGAAGTGATGTTTTGGGTGGGAAAAGAGTGGGTACTTAGAGTCCTAATTGGACCTCCTTTCCACACAGCGTGGTAGGTTACTCTCAAGGCAGATGAGACTTAGTGCAGGACTGTAGAGGTGAATGGGTGTGTAGTTAGACAAGGTATGCCAAGAGCGCCCAGGTGCTCTCTCAAATTTATCTATATCTACATGTATAAGGAACTAAGGTTTTCACTGTAAATGTCAATTGGTGAAGCAAACATTTGAATTGCCGGATTGTGTATTTGTGAGGCCAGTGCTCAAAGAGGCAAAGCTCTGACCGGACGCTACGACTCAGAGAGTATTCTTCTGCCCGTCCCTCCTCCAAGAACATCTGCCAAACTCTCAAAGCGGACAGAGCCCCAGAGAAGTCAAAGTGAGGCCAACGCTGCTGAAACCCAAGCCCTGCTTTGATTTGTCACTGCATGTACGTGTTGAGCATGGGTGTGTATAATGGTTACGAGTGCAAGCTGGAAACGCAGAGGCTATCTTCTGGCAACTGAGGAACTGGGCAGCATCTGTGATATCTCCTGAAACCACTGCAGAGTGCAGGAAAGGAGCAGGATGGTCTTCCCTGGTGGAGCAATCCTGTGGTCTAACTCGTAAGTTACTGAGAAGTCCTTGCAAGCTCATCACTGCGTCCTGAGGGGAAGTGGTCTGGAGCAGCCCCTCCAGAAATCCCATTCAGCTGCTGAGCAGACTGTGCTTGGGAGGTCCCAAACCAGGCTTAGTTTTGTCCTCCACACAGGCCTCAAGCTGGGGAGACTGAGGCAGTGGTACACCACCAACTTTGGTCTCAGTCGTCCTTCCCATACTCCTGTCATCCACAACCTCTGCTTTGCTCCAGCCACTCTCATCCTGCCTCCAGTGATAGCAGGGGAACCTCTGGTGCCGTTGATCAGCCACCTGCCTTTGCGAGTACTCTCAGTGCTCCTGAACAGGGTGGCGTGTCTGGTGGAAATTCTATCAAGTATTTGGTTGTGCCCATTGTGCTGCCAGTCTGGATGGCCAAAGCAGGACTTGTGTGAAAGACATGGGCAGGTGGAGGGGCAGGTATCAATTGCCTACGTGAGCTTTTGTCATTGGGATTCCTCCTAGTTTACCAGAGGTGTCCAGCAAGGCGTCATTGGAGGGCGTAGCCGACATTTGCTATTCTTAGAAGTATGCTACTTAAGGCACGGAGGTATGAAGGAGAGAAGTAAGATTGCAAAGGAAGAGCCAGGCCCATTGCTGCCAAGGGCAATAATTACCAGGAGAGATATTCCAAAATCCAAGAGCAGAAGTGCCCTGACTGCTAAGGTAGTTTATAAAAGAATATGAGCAAGCAGAGTGTTAGAGTGATGATGCACATCTTGAGACACTGAAGTCCAGCCAAAAGTTTCATCGCAAGGAGGAGAACCCCGGTCATCAGGACCACGCTAAATCAAGGCCCCAGAGTCACACGCTGACATCCCCTGGAGTGGTGAGACACTCATCATGCCAGGCTGTATCATCAGGTTGTGCCTACGTGTCCATTTCTCTGGCAATATTTTGAACAGCAGTACAGTCACTTGAAAGGAATGCGAATGATAGAATGGGTGCGACTAGAAAGGGGAAACAAAATGGTAGCATCACTACAAGTTAAAAAAGACTCTATTTTCTGTAATGGTCCGTGTTTTGCATGCAAGAAGAGCTATCTGTAAACATTTGCATCCGAAGCAGGCTCTGTGCCTGGGGCGGACAAGGCCAGTATAAAAGCCAGTCCAGCACCAGGCTCCCTCATCCACTTCTCTTGCCTTCTCCGCTTTGGTGAACAAGGTGAGCTGCAATGGTCTTCTCCTCACTCTCCACTTTCTCTGCTTCTCCTCTTGCTCTTCTGGCTTCCACGGAGTCGTTGCCTCCATGCAGACCTTGATGTGAGCCTTGCTCCTTTGTGGTCCGCCCACCTGCACTTATCTGATTGCAAATGTGGGGGGTGGAGGGAGGAGGGAGAAGGCAGTGGTGTGTCTCTGCTGGGGCTCCTGGGGATCAGAACACTCTCTGTACCCACGCTGCCTGTACAGGCTTCCCAGCCTGAGCATCCTCTCTTGGTGAGTATATCACCAGCCTACTGCTCACGCTGTGTGTGTTTGGCTGTCCTGTCTGCAGGCCCACCTCCATCCCACAGCCATGTCCTGCTTCGATCTGTGCCATCCCTGTGGCCCGACCCCGCTGGCCAACAGCTGCAACGAGCCCTGTGTGCGCCGGTGCCAGGACTCCCGCGTGGTGATCCAGCCCTCTCCCGTGGTGGTCACCCTGCCCGGACCCATCCTCAGCTCCTTCCCCCAGAACACCGCTGTGGGCTCCAGCACCTCCGCTGCTGTGGGCAGCATCCTGAGCCATGAGGGAGTGCCCATCTCCTCCGGTGGCTTTGGCATCTCTGGCCTGGGCAGCCGCTTCTCTGGCAGTAGCTGCCTGCCCTGCTAAGGATGAGGTGGAATTCCCATGAGCCCATTGCCCAGGAAGCCCAAAGCCAGGCACTGAACTGAGGACACAACTGCTGGCAGATATTACTGCCAGGGAATACAACCAGCAGACGTCTTCTTCTTCTACTTTCTTCCCAACACCACGAGGTCATCTTGTGTCCTGCTGTCCTGTGCCTTGGGTTCATCCTGAAGCAAGTGGAGATGGCCCTGCTTCTTCTCCCTCTAGACATATGAATGAGGAAAACCTGTATCCCGTTCAGGTTGAAGTGTGTCTGAGAGTCAGCTGCCCCCATAGCAGCCTGGACCAGATCCATTCCACCATGCATTGCTTCATTTCTATCTTTCAACTCAATAAAGTTTATGCTGCATTGTAATCTCAGTCTCCTTGTGTTCCTTCCATGTTGGGATGAATGGTTCATCGAGGGTTTGTCTAGGGGTTGAAGTGATGTTTTGGGTGGGAAAAGAGTGGGTACTTAAAGTCCTAATTGGACCTCCTTTCCACACAGCGTGGTAGGTTATTCTCAAGGCAGATGAGACTTAGTGCAGGACTGTAGAGGTGAATGGGTGTGTAGTTAGACAAGGTATGCCAAGAGCGCCCAGGTGCTCTCTCAAATTTATCTATATCTACATGTATAAGGAACTAAGGTTTTCACTGTAAATGTCAATTGGTGAAGCAAACATTTGAATTGCCGGATTGTGTATTTGTGAGGCCAGTGCTCAAAGAGGCAAAGCTCTGACCGGACCCTACGACTCAGAGAGTATTCTTCTGCCCGTCCCTCCTCCAAGAACATCTGCCAAACTCTCAAAGCGGACAGAGCCCCAGAGAAGTCAAAGTGAGGCCAACGCTGCTGAAACCCAAGCTCTACTTTGATTTGTCACTGCATGTACGTGTTGAGCATGGGTGTGTATAATGGTTACGAGTGCAAGCTGGAAACGCAGAGGCTATCTTCTGGCAACTGAGGAACTGGGCAGCATCTGTGATATCTCCTGAAACCACTGCAGAGTGCAGGAAAGGAGCAGGATGGTCTTCCCTGGTGGAGCAATCCTGTGGTCTAACTCGTAAGTTACTGAGAAGTCCTTGCAAGCTCATCACCGCGTCCTGAGGGGAAGTGGTCTGGAGCAGCCCCTCCAGAAATCCCATTCAGCTGCTGAGCAGGCTGTGCTTGGGAGGTCCCAAACCAGGCTTAGTTTTGTCCTCCACACAGGCCTCAAGCTGGGGAGACTGAGGCAGTGGTACACCACCAACTTTGGTCTCAGTCGTCCTTCCCATACTCCTGTCATCCACAACCTCTGCTTTGCTCCAGCCACTCTCATCCTGCCTCCAGTGATAGCAGGGAAACCTCTGGTGCCGTTGATCAGCCACCTGCCTTTGCGAGTACTCTCAGTGCTCCTGAACAGGGTGACGTGTCTGGTGGAAATTCTATCAAGTATTTGGTTGTGCCCATTGTGCTGCCAGTCTGGATGGCCAAAACAGGACTTGTATGAAAGACATGGGCAGGTGGAGGGGCAGGTATCAATTGCCTACGTGAGCTTTTGTCATTGGGATTCCTCCTAGTTTACCAGAGGTGTCCAGCAAGGCGTCATTGGAGGGCATAGCCGACATTTGCTATTCTTAGAAGTATGCTACTTAAGGCACGGAGGTATGAAGGAGAGAAGTAAGATTGCAAAGGAAGAGCCAGGCCCATTGCTGCCAAGGGCAATAATTACCAGGAGAGATATTCCAAAATCCAAGAGCAGAAGTGCCCTGACTGCTAAGGTAGTTTATAAAAGAATATGAGCAAGCAGAGTGTTAGAGTGATGATGCACATCTTGAGACACTGAAGTCCAGCCAAAAGTTTCATCGCAAGGAGGAGAACCCCGGTCATCAGGACCACGCTAAATCAAGGCCCCAGAGTCACACGCTGACATCCCCTGGAGTGGTGAGACACTCATCATGCCAGGCTGTATCATCTGGTTGCGCCTACGTGTCCATTTCTCTGGCAATATTTTGAACAGCAGTACAGTCACTTGAAAGGAATGCGAATGATAGAATGGGTGCGACTAGAAAGGGGAAACAAAATGGTAGCATCACTACAAGTCAAAAAAGACTCTATTTTCTGTAATGGTCCGTGTTTTGCATGCAAGAAGAGCTATCGGTAAATATTTGCACCCGAAGCAGGCTCTGTGCCTGGGGCGGACAAGGCTAGTATAAAAGCCAGTCCAGCACCAGGCTCCCTCATCCACTTCTCTTGCCTTCTCCGCTTTGGTGAACAAGGTGAGCTGCAATGGTCTTCTCCTCACTCTCCACTTTCTCTGCTTCTCCTCTTGCTCTTCTGGCTTCCACGGAGTCGTTGCCTCCATGCAGACCTTGATGTGAGCCTTGCTCCTTTGTGGTCCGCCCACCTGCACTTATCTGATTGCAAATGTGGGGGGTGGAGGGAAGAGGGAGAAGGCAGTGGTGTGTCTCTGCTGGGGCTCCTGGGGATCAGAACACTCTCTGTACCCACGCTGCCTGTACAGGCTTCCCAGCCTGAGCATCCTCTCTTGGTGAGTATATCACCAGCCTACTGCTCACGCTGTGTGTGTTTGGCTGTCCTGTCTGCAGGCCCACCTCCATCCCACAGCCATGTCCTGCTTCGATCTGTGCCATCCCTGTGGCCCGACCCCGCTGGCCAACAGCTGCAACGAGCCCTGTGTGCGCCGGTGCCAGGACTCCCGCGTGGTGATCCAGCCCTCTCCCGTGGTGGTCACCCTGCCCGGACCCATCCTCAGCTCCTTCCCCCAGAACACCGCTGTGGGCTCCAGCACCTCCGCTGCTGTGGGCAGCATCCTGAGCCATGAGGGAGTGCCCATCTCCTCCGGTGGCTTTGGCATCTCTGGCCTGGGCAGCCGCTTCTCTGGCAGTAGCTGCCTGCCCTGCTAAGGATGAGGTGGAATTCCCATGAGCCCATTGCCCAGGAAGCCCAAAGCCAGGCACTGAACTGAGGACACAACTGCTGGCAGATATTACTGCCAGGGAATACAACCAGCAGACGTTGTCTTCTTCTACTTTCTTCCCAACACCACGAGGTCATCTTGTGTCCTGCTGTCCTGTGCCTTGGGTTCATCCTGAAGCAAGTGGAGGTGGCCCTGCTTCTTCCCCCTCTAGACATATGAATGAGGAAAACCTGTATCCCGTTCAGGTTGAAGTGTGTCTGAGAGCCAGCTGCCCCCATAGCAGCCTGGACCAGATCCATTCCACCATGCATTGCTTCATTTCTATCTTTCAACTCAATAAAGTTTATGCTGCATTGTAATCTCAGTCTCCTTGCGTTCCTTCCATGTTGGGATGACTGGTTCATCGAGGGTTCATCTAGGGGTTGAAGTGATGTTTTGGGTGGGAAAAGAGTGGGTACTTAGAGTCCTAATTGGACCTCCTTTCCACACAGCGTGGTAGGTTACTCTCAAGGCAGATGAGACTTAGTGCAGGACTGTAGAGGTGAATGGGTGTGTAGTTAGACAAGGTATGCCAAGAGCGCCCAGGTGCTCTCTCAAATTTATCTATATCTACATGTATAAGGAACTAAGGTTTTCACTGTAAATGTCAATTGGTGAAGCAAACATTTGAATTGCCGGATTGTGTATTTGTGAGGCCAGTGCTCAAAGAGGCAAAGCTCTGACTGGACGGTACGACTCAGAGAGTATTCTTCTGCCCGTCCCTCCTCCAAGAACATCTGCCAAACTCTCAAAGCGGACAGAGCCCCGCTTTGAGAAGTCAAAGTGAGGCCAACGCTGCCGAAACCCAAGCCCTATTTTGATTTGTCACTGCATGTACGTGTTGAGCATGGGTGTGTATAATGGTTACGAGTGCAAGCTGGAAACGCAGAGGCTATCTTCTGGCAACTGAGGAACTGGGCAGCATCTGTGATATCTCCTGAAACCACTGCAGAGTGCAGGAAAGGAGCAGGATGGTCTTCCCTGGTGGAGCAATCCTGTGGTCAAAAAAAAAAAAAAAAAAAAAAAAAAAAAAAAAAAAAAAAAAAAAAAAAAAAAAAAAAAAAAAAAAAAAAAAAAAAAAAAAAAAAAAAAAAAAAAAAAAAAAAAAAAAAAAAAAAAAAAAAAAAAAAAAAAAAAAAAAAAAAAAAAAAAAAAAAAAAAAAAAAAAAAAAAAAAAAAAAAAAAAAAAAAAAAAAAAAAAAAAAAAAAAAAAAAAAAAAAAAAAAAAAAAAAAAAAAAAAAAAAAAAAAAAAAAAAAAAAAAAAAAAAAAAAAAAAAAAAAAAAAAAAAAAAAAAAAAAAAAAAAAAAAAAAAAAAAAAAAAAAAAAAAAAAAAAAAAAAAAAAAAAAAAAAAAAAAAAAAAAAAAAAAAAAAAAAAAAAAAAAAAAAAAAAAAAAAAAAAAAAAAAAAAAAAAAAAAAAAAAAAAAAAAAAAAAAAAAAAAAAAAAAAAAAAAAAAAAAAAAAAAAAAAAAAAAAAAAAAAAAAAAAAAAAAAAAAAAAAAAAAAAAAAAAAAAAAAAAAAAAAAAAAAAAAAAAAAAAAAAAAAAAAAAAAAAAAAAAAAAAAAAAAAAAAAAAAAAAAAAAAAAAAAAAAAAAAAAAAAAAAAAAAAAAAAAAAAAAAAAAAAAAAAAAAAAAAAAAAAAAAAAAAAAAAAAAAAAAAAAAAAAAAAAAAAAAAAAAAAAAAAAAAAAAAAAAAAAAAAAAAAAAAAAAAAAAAAAAAAAAAAAAAAAAAAAAAAAAAAAAAAAAAAAAAAAAAAAAAAAAAAAAAAAAAAAAAAAAAAAAAAAAAAAAAAAAAAAAAAAAAAAAAAAAAAAAAAAAAAAAAAAAAAAAAAAAAAAAAAAAAAAAAAAAAAAAAAAAAAAAAAAAAAAAAAAAAAAAAAAAAAAAAAAAAAAAAAAAAAAAAAAAAAAAAAAAAAAAAAAAAAAAAAAAAAAAAAAAAAAAAAAAAAAAAAAAAAAAAAAAAAAAAAAAAAAAAAAAAAAAAAAAAAAAAAAAAAAAAAAAAAAAAAAAAAAAAAAAAAAAAAAAAAAAAAAAAAAAAAAAAAAAAAAAAAAAAAAAAAAAAAAAAAAAAAAAAAAAAAAAAAAAAAAAAAAAAAAAAAAAAAAAAAAAAAAAAAAAAAAAAAAAAAAAAAAAAAAAAAAAAAAAAAAAAAAAAAAAAAAAAAAAAAAAAAAAAAAAAAAAAAAAAAAAAAAAAAAAAAAAAAAAAAAAAAAAAAAAAAAAAAAAAAAAAAAAAAAAAAAAAAAAAAAAAAAAAAAAAAAAAAAAAAAAAAAAAAAAAAAAAAAAAAAAAAAAAAAAAAAAAAAAAAAAAAAAAAAAAAAAAAAAAAAAAAAAAAAAAAAAAAAAAAAAAAAAAAAAAAAAAAAAAAAAAAAAAAAAAAAAAAAAAAAAAAAAAAAAAAAAAAAAAAAAAAAAAAAAAAAAAAAAAAAAAAAAAAAAAAAAAAAAAAAAAAAAAAAAAAAAAAAAAAAAAAAAAAAAAAAAAAAAAAAAAAAAAAAAAAAAAAAAAAAAAAAAAAAAAAAAAAAAAAAAAAAAAAAAAAAAAAAAAAAAAAAAAAAAAAAAAAAAAAAAAAAAAAAAAAAAAAAAAAAAAAAAAAAAAAAAAAAAAAAAAAAAAAAAAAAAAAAAAAAAAAAAAAAAAAAAAAAAAAAAAAAAAAAAAAAAAAAAAAAAAAAAAAAAAAAAAAAAAAAAAAAAAAAAAAAAAAAAAAAAAAAAAAAAAAAAAAAAAAAAAAAAAAAAAAAAAAAAAAAAAAAAAAAAAAAAAAAAAAAAAAAAAAAAAAAAAAAAAAAAAAAAAAAAAAAAAAAAAAAAAAAAAAAAAAAAAAAAAAAAAAAAAAAAAAAAAAAAAAAAAAAAAAAAAAAAAAAAAAAAAAAAAAAAAAAAAAAAAAAAAAAAAAAAAAAAAAAAAAAAAAAAAAAAAAAAAAAAAAAAAAAAAAAAAAAAAAAAAAAAAAAAAAAAAAATTTTTTTTTTTTTTTTTTTTTTTTTTTTTTTTTTTTTTTTTTTTTTTTTTTTTTTTTTTTTTTTTTTTTTTTTTTTTTTTTTTTTTTTTTTTTTTTTTTTTTTTTTTTTTTTTTTTTTTTTTTTTTTTTTTTTTTTTTTTTTTTTTTTTTTTTTTTTTTTTTTTTTTTTTTTTTTTTTTTTTTTTTTTTTTTTTTTTTTTTTTTTTTTTTTTTTTTTTTTTTTTTTTTTTTTTTTTTTTTTTTTTTTTTTTTTTTTTTTTTTTTTTTTTTTTTTTTTTTTTTTTTTTTTTTTTTTTTTTTTTTTTTTTTTTTTTTTTTTTTTTTTTTTTTTTTTTTTTTTTTTTTTTTTTTTTTTTTTTTTTTTTTTTTTTTTTTTTTTTTTTTTTTTTTTTTTTTTTTTTTTTTTTTTTTTTTTTTTTTTTTTTTTTTTTTTTTTTTTTTTTTTTTTTTTTTTTTTTTTTTTTTTTTTTTTTTTTTTTTTTTTTTTTTTTTTTTTTTTTTTTTTTTTTTTTTTTTTTTTTTTTTTTTTTTTTTTTTTTTTTTTTTTTTTTTTTTTTTTTTTTTTTTTTTTTTTTTTTTTTTTTTTTTTTTTTTTTTTTTTTTTTTTTTTTTTTTTTTTTTTTTTTTTTTTTTTTTTTTTTTTTTTTTTTTTTTTTTTTTTTTTTTTTTTTTTTTTTTTTTTTTTTTTTTTTTTTTTTTTTTTTTTTTTTTTTTTTTTTTTTTTTTTTTTTTTTTTTTTTTTTTTTTTTTTTTTTTTTTTTTTTTTTTTTTTTTTTTTTTTTTTTTTTTTTTTTTTTTTTTTTTTTTTTTTTTTTTTTTTTTTTTTTTTTTTTTTTTTTTTTTTTTTTTTTTTTTTTTTTTTTTTTTTTTTTTTTTTTTTTTTTTTTTTTTTTTTTTTTTTTTTTTTTTTTTTTTTTTTTTTTTTTTTTTTTTTTTTTTTTTTTTTTTTTTTTTTTTTTTTTTTTTTTTTTTTTTTTTTTTTTTTTTTTTTTTTTTTTTTTTTTTTTTTTTTTTTTTTTTTTTTTTTTTTTTTTTTTTTTTTTTTTTTTTTTTTTTTTTTTTTTTTTTTTTTTTTTTTTTTTTTTTTTTTTTTTTTTTTTTTTTTTTTTTTTTTTTTTTTTTTTTTTTTTTTTTTTTTTTTTTTTTTTTTTTTTTTTTTTTTTTTTTTTTTTTTTTTTTTTTTTTTTTTTTTTTTTTTTTTTTTTTTTTTTTTTTTTTTTTTTTTTTTTTTTTTTTTTTTTTTTTTTTTTTTTTTTTTTTTTTTTTTTTTTTTTTTTTTTTTTTTTTTTTTTTTTTTTTTTTTTTTTTTTTTTTTTTTTTTTTTTTTTTTTTTTTTTTTTTTTTTTTTTTTTTTTTTTTTTTTTTTTTTTTTTTTTTTTTTTTTTTTTTTTTTTTTTTTTTTTTTTTTTTTTTTTTTTTTTTTTTTTTTTTGGGGAAAGCTTAAACTCACACCGGTCTCATCACTCTTGCTCCCCTTTGTGAATGAGCATGTCCCACCACTTCTCTCCCTCCTCTTCAGTGTTCCATGCAGCTTATGTAGCCTCTCCTTGCGCCACTGCTTACATAATGGGTGAGGGGGAAACTGGTGTGTCTCTGCTGGGGCTCCTGGGGATCAGAACACTCTCTGTACCCACGCTGCCTGTACAGGCTTCCCAGCCTGAGCATCCTCTCTTGGTGAGTATATCACCAGCCTACTGCTCACGCTGTGTGTGTTTGGCTGTCCTGTCTGCAGGCCCACCTCCATCCCACAGCCATGTCCTGCTTCGATCTGTGCCGTCCCTGTGGCCCGACCCCGCTGGCCAACAGCTGCAACGAGCGCGCAGGTGCCAGGACTCCCGCGTGGTGATCCAGCCCTCTCCCGTGGTGGTCACCCTGCCCGGACCCATCCTCAGCTCCTTCCCCCAGAAAACCGCTGTGGGCTCCAGCACCTCCGCTGCTGTGGGCAGCATCCTGAGCCATGAGGGAGTGCCCATCTCCTCCGGTGGCTTTGGCATCTCTGGCCTGGGCAGCCGCTTCTCTGGCAGTAGCTGCCTGCCCTGCTAAGGATGAGGTGGAATTCCCATGAGCCCATTGCCCAGGAAGCCCAAAGCCAGGCACTGAACTGAGGACACAACTGCTGGCAGATATTACTGCCAGGGAATACAACCAGCAGACGTTGTCTTCTTCTACTTTCTTCCCAACATCATGAGCTCGTCTTGTGTCCTGCTGTCCTGTGCCTTGGGTTCATCCTGAAGCAAGTGGAGGTGGCCCTGCTTCTTCCCCCTCTAGACATATGAATGAGGAAAACCTGTATCCCGTTCAGGTTGAAGTGTGTCTGAGAGCCAGCTGCCCCCATAGCAGCCTGGACCAGATCCATTCCACCATGCATTGCTTCATTTCTATCTTTCAACTCAATAAAGTTTATGCTGCATTGTAATCTCAGTCTCCTTGTGTTCCTTCCATGTTGGGAGGACTGGTTCATCGAGGGTTCGTCTAGGGGTTGAAGTGATGTTTTGGGTGGGAAAAGAGTGGGTACTTAGAGTCCTAATTGGACCTCCTTTCCACACAGCGTGGTAGGTTACTCTCAAGGCAGATGAGACTTAGTGCAGGACTGTAGAGGTGAATGGGTGTGTAGTTAGACAAGGTATGCCAAGAGCGCCCAGGTGCTCTCTCAAATTTATCTATTTCTACATGTATAAGGAACTAAGGTTTTCACTGTAAATGTCAATTGGTGAAGCAAACATTTGAATTGCCGGATTGTGTATTTGTGAGGCCAGTGCTCAAAGAGGCAAAGCTCTGACCGGACCCTACGACTCAGAGAGTATTCTTCTGCCCGTCCCTCCTCCAAGAACATCTGCCAAACTCTCAAAGCGGACAGAGCCCCGCTTTGAGAAGTCAAAGTGAGGCCAACGCTGCCGAAACCCAAGCTCTATTTTGATTTGTCACTGCATGTACGTGTTGAGCATGGGTGTGTATAATGGTTACGAGTGCAAGCTGGAAACGCAGAGGCTATCTTCTGGCAACTGAGGAACTGGGCAGCATCTGTGATATCTCCTGAAACCACTGCAGAGTGCAGGAAAGGAGCAGGATGGTCTTCCCTGGTGGAGCAATCCTGTGGTCTAACTCGTAAGTTACTGAGAAGTCCTTGCAAGCTCATCACCGCGTCCTGAGGGGAAGTGGTCTGGAGCAGCCCCTCCAGAAATCCCATTCAGCTGCTGAGCAGACTGTGCTTGGGAGGTCCCAAACCAGGCTTAGTTTTGTCCTCCACACAGGCCTCAAGCTGGGGAGACTGAGGCAGTGGTACACCACCAACTTTGGTCTCAGTCGTCCTTCCCATACTCCTGTCATCCACAACCTCTGCTTTGCTCCAGCCACTCTCATCCTGCCTCCAGTGATACCAGGGAAACCTCTGGTGCCGTTGATCACCCGCCTGCCTTTGCGAGTACTCTCAGTGCTCCTGAACAGGGTGGCGTGTCTGGTGGAAATTCTATCAAGTATTTGGTTGTGCCCATTGTGCTGCCAGTCTGGATGGCCAAAGCAGGACTTGTGTGAAAGACATGGGCAGGAGGAGGGGCAGGTATCAATTGCCTACGTGAGCTTTTGTCATTGGGATTCCTCCTAGTTTACCAGAGGTGTCCAGCAAGGCGTCATTGGAGGGCATAGCCGACATTTGCTATTCTTAGAAGTATGCTACTTAAGGCACGGAGGTATGAAGGAGAGAAGTAAGATTGCAAAGGAAGAGCCAGGCCCATTGCTGCCAAGGGCAATAATTACCTGGAGAGATATTCCAAAATCCAAGAGCAGAAGTGCCCTGACTGCTAAGGTAGTTTATAAAAGAATATGAGCAAGCAGAGTGTTAGAGTGATGATGCACATCTTGAGACACTGAAGTCCAGCCAAAAGTTTCATCGCAAGGAGGAGAACCCCGGTCATCAGGACCACGCTAAATCAAGGCCCCAGAGTCACACGCTGACATCCCCTGGAGTGGTGAGACACTCATCATGCCAGGCTGTATCATCTGGTTGTGCCTACGTGTCCATTTCTCTGGCAATATTTTGAACAGCAGTGCAGTCACTTGAAAGGAATGCGAATGATAGAATGGGTGCGACTAGAAAGGGGAAACAAAATGGAAGCATCACTACAAGTTAAAAAAGACTCTATTTTCTGTAATGGTCCGTGTTTTGCATGCAAGAAGAGCTATCTGTAAATATTTGCACCCGAAGCAGGCTCTGTGCCTGGGGCGGACAAGGCCAGTATAAAAGCCAGTCCAGCACCAGGCTCTCACATCCACTTCTCTTGCCTTCTCCGCTTTGGTGAACAAGGTGAGCTGCAATGGTCTTCTCCTCACTCTCCACTTTCTCTGCTTCTCCTCTTGCTCTTCTGGCTTCCAGGGAGTCGTTGCCTCCATGCAGACCTTGATGTGAGCCTTGCTCCTTTGTGGTCCGCCCACCTGCACTTATCTGATTGCAAATGTGGGGGGTGGAGGGAGGAGGGAGAAGGCAGTGGTGTGTCTCTGCTGGGGCTCCTGGGGATCAGAACACTCTCTGTACCCACGCTGCCTGTACGGGCTTCCCAGCCTGAGCATCCTCTCTTGGTGAGTATATCACCAGCCTACTGCTCACGCTGTGTGTGTTTGGCTGTCCTGTCTGCAGGCCCACCTCCATCCCACAGCCATGTCCTGCTTCGATCTGTGCCGTCCCTGTGGCCCGACCCCGCTGGCCAACAGCTGCTACGAGGTCTGTGTGCGCAGGTGCCAGGACTCCCGCGTGGTGATCCAGCCCTCTCCCGTGGTGGTCACCCTGCCCGGACCCATCCTCAGCTCCTTCCCCCAGAACACCGCTGTGGGCTCCAGCACCTCCGCTGCTGTGGGCAGCATCCTGAGCCATGAGGGAGTGCCCATCTCCTCCGGTGGCTTTGGCATCTCTGGCCTGGGCAGCCGCTTCTCTGGCAGTAGCTGCCTGCCCTGCTAAGGATGAGGTGGAATTCCCATGAGCCCATTGCCCAGGAAGCCCAAAGCCAGGCACTGAACTGAGGACACAACTGCTGGCAGATATTACTGCCAGGGAATACAACCAGCAGACGTTGTCTTCTTCTACTTTCTTCCCAACATCATGAGGTCGTCTTGTGTCCTGCTGTCCTGTGCCTTGGGTTCATCCTGAAGCAAGTGGAGGTGGCCCTGCTTCTTCCCCCTCTAGACATATGAATGAGGAAAACCTGTATCCCGTTCAGGTTGAAGTGTGTCTGAGAGCCAGCTGCCCCCATAGCAGCCTGGACCAGATCCATTCCACCATGCATTGCTTCATTTCTATCTTTCAACTCAATAAAGTTTATGCTGCATTGTAATCTCAGTCTCCTTGTGTTCCTTCCATGTTGGGATGACTGGTTCATCGAGGGTTCGTCTAGGGGTTGAAGTGATGTTTTGGGTGGGAAAAGAGTGGGTACTTAGAGTCCTAATTGGACCTCCTTTCCACACAGCGTGGTAGGTTACTCTCAAGGCAGATGAGACTTAGTGCAGGACTGTAGAGGTGAATGGGTGTGTAGTTAGACAAGGTATGCCAAGAGCGCCCAGGTGCTCTCTCAAATTTATCTATATCTACATGTATAAGGAACTAAGGTTTTCACTGTAAATGTCAATTGGTGAAGCAAACATTTGAATTGCCGGATTGTGTATTTGTGAGGCCAGTGCTCAAAGAGGCAAAGCTCTGACCGGACCCTACGACTCAGAGAGTATTCTTCTGCCCGTCCCTCCTCCAAGAACATCTGCCAAACTCTCAAAGCGGACAGAGCCCCGCTTTGAGAAGTCAAAGTGAGGCCAACGCTGCCGAAACCCAAGCTCTATTTTGATTTGTCACTGCATGTACGTGTTGAGCATGGGTGTGTATAATGGTTACGAGTGCAAGCTGAAAACGCAGAGGCTATCTTCTGGCAACTGAGGAACTGGGCAGCATCTGTGATATCTCCTGAAACCACTGCAGAGTGCAGGAAAGGAGCAGGATGGTCTTCCCTGGTGGAGCAATCCTGTGGTCTAACTCGTAAGTTACTGAGAAGTCCTTGCAAGCTCATCACCGCGTCCTGAGGGGAAGTGGTCTGGAGCAGCCCCTCCAGAAATCCCATTCAGCTGCTGAGCAGACTGTGCTTGGGAGGTCCCAAACCAGGCTTAGTTTTGTCCTCCACACAGGCCTCAAGCTGGGGAGACTGAGGCAGTGGTACACCACCAACTTTGGTCTCAGTCGTCCTTCCCATACTCCTGTCATCCACAACCTCTGCTTTGCTCCAGCCACTCTCATCCTGCCTCCAGTGATACCAGGGAAACCTCTGGTGCCGTTGATCACCCGCCTGCCTTTGCGAGTACTCTCAGTGCTCCTGAACAGGGTGGCGTGTCTGGTGGAAATTCTATCAAGTATTTGGTTGTGCCCATTGTGCTGCCAGTCTGGATGGCCAAAGCAGGACTTGTGTGAAAGACATGGGCAGGAGGAGGGGCAGGTATCAATTGCCTACGTGAGCTTTTGTCATTGGGATTCCTCCTAGTTTACCAGAGGTGTCCAGCAAGGCGTCATTGGAGGGCATAGCCGACATTTGCTATTCTTAGAAGTATGCTACTTAAGGCACGGAGGTATGAAGGAGAGAAGTAAGATTGCAAAGGAAGAGCCAGGCCCATTGCTGCCAAGGGCAATAATTACCTGGAGAGATATTCCAAAATCCAAGAGCAGAAGTGCCCTGACTGCTAAGGTAGTTTATAAAAGAATATGAGCAAGCAGAGTGTTAGAGTGATGATGCACATCTTGAGACACTGAAGTCCAGCCAAAAGTTTCATCGCAAGGAGGAGAACCCCGGTCATCAGGACCACGCTAAATCAAGGCCCCAGAGTCACACGCTGACATCCCCTGGAGTGGTGAGACACTCATCATGCCAGGCTGTATCATCTGGTTGTGCCTACGTGTCCATTTCTCTGGCAATATTTTGAACAGCAGTGCAGTCACTTGAAAGGAATGCGAATGATAGAATGGGTGCGACTAGAAAGGGGAAACAAAATGGAAGCATCACTACAAGTTAAAAAAGACTCTATTTTCTGTAATGGTCCGTGTTTTGCATGCAAGAAGAGCTATCTGTAAATATTTGCACCCGAAGCAGGCTCTGTGCCTGGGGCGGACAAGGCCAGTATAAAAGCCAGTCCAGCACCAGGCTCTCACATCCACTTCTCTTGCCTTCTCCGCTTTGGTGAACAAGGTGAGCTGCAATGGTCTTCTCCTCACTCTCCACTTTCTCTGCTTCTCCTCTTGCTCTTCTGGCTTCCAGGGAGTCGTTGCCTCCATGCAGACCTTGATGTGAGCCTTGCTCCTTTGTGGTCCGCCCACCTGCACTTATCTGATTGCAAATGTGGGGGGTGGAGGGAGGAGGGAGAAGGCAGTGGTGTGTCTCTGCTGGGGCTCCTGGGGATCAGAACACTCTCTGTACCCACGCTGCCTGTACGGGCTTCCCAGCCTGAGCATCCTCTCTTGGTGAGTATATCACCAGCCTACTGCTCACGCTGTGTGTGTTTGGCTGTCCTGTCTGCAGGCCCACCTCCATCCCACAGCCATGTCCTGCTTCGATCTGTGCCGTCCCTGTGGCCCGACCCCGCTGGCCAACAGCTGCTACGAGGTCTGTGTGCGCAGGTGCCAGGACTCCCGCGTGGTGATCCAGCCCTCTCCCGTGGTGGTCACCCTGCCCGGACCCATCCTCAGCTCCTTCCCCCAGAACACCGCTGTGGGCTCCAGCACCTCCGCTGCTGTGGGCAGCATCCTGAGCCATGAGGGAGTGCCCATCTCCTCCGGTGGCTTTGGCATCTCTGGCCTGGGCAGCCGCTTCTCTGGCAGTAGCTGCCTGCCCTGCTAAGGATGAGGTGGAATTCCCATGAGCCCATTGCCCAGGAAGCCCAAAGCCAGGCACTGAACTGAGGACACAACTGCTGGCAGATATTACTGCCAGGGAATACAACCAGCAGACGTTGTCTTCTTCTACTTTCTTCCCAACATCATGAGGTCGTCTTGTGTCCTGCTGTCCTGTGCCTTGGGTTCATCCTGAAGCAAGTGGAGGTGGCCCTGCTTCTTCCCCCTCTAGACATATGAATGAGGAAAACCTGTATCCCGTTCAGGTTGAAGTGTGTCTGAGAGCCAGCTGCCCCCATAGCAGCCTGGACCAGATCCATTCCACCATGCATTGCTTCATTTCTATCTTTCAACTCAATAAAGTTTATGCTGCATTGTAATCTCAGTCTCCTTGTGTTCCTTCCATGTTGGGATGACTGGTTCATCGAGGGTTCGTCTAGGGGTTGAAGTGATGTTTTGGGTGGGAAAAGAGTGGGTACTTAGAGTCCTAATTGGACCTCCTTTCCACACAGCGTGGTAGGTTACTCTCAAGGCAGATGAGACTTAGTGCAGGACTGTAGAGGTGAATGGGTGTGTAGTTAGACAAGGTATGCCAAGAGCGCCCAGGTGCTCTCTCAAATTTATCTATATCTACATGTATAAGGAACTAAGGTTTTCACTGTAAATGTCAATTGGTGAAGCAAACATTTGAATTGCCGGATTGTGTATTTGTGAGGCCAGTGCTCAAAGAGGCAAAGCTCTGACCGGACGTACGACTCAGAGAGTATTCTTCTGCCCGTCCCTCCTCCAAGAACATCTGCCAAACTCTCAAAGCGGACAGAGCCCCGCTTTGAGAAGTCAAAGTGAGGCCAACGCTGCCGAAACCCAAGCTCTATTTTGATTTGTCACTGCATGTACGTGTTGAGCATGGGTGTGTATAATGGTTACGAGTGCAAGCTGAAAACGCAGAGGCTATCTTCTGGCAACTGAGGAACTGGGCAGCATCTGTGATATCTCCTGAAACCACTGCAGAGTGCAGGAAAGGAGCAGGATGGTCTTCCCTGGTGGAGCAATCCTGTGGTCTAACTCGTAAGTTACTGAGAAGTCCTTGCAAGCTCATCACCGCGTCCTGAGGGGAAGTGGTCTGGAGCAGCCCCTCCAGAAATCCCATTCAGCTGCTGAGCAGACTGTGCTTGGGAGGTCCCAAACCAGGCTTAGTTTTGTCCTCCACACAGGCCTCAAGCTGGGGAGACTGAGGCAGTGGTACACCACCAACTTTGGTCTCAGTCGTCCTTCCCATACTCCTGTCATCCACAACCTCTGCTTTGCTCCAGCCACTCTCATCCTGCCTCCAGTGATACCAGGGAAACCTCTGGTGCCGTTGATCACCCGCCTGCCTTTGCGAGTACTCTCAGTGCTCCTGAACAGGGTGGCGTGTCTGGTGGAAATTCTATCAAGTATTTGGTTGTGCCCATTGTGCTGCCAGTCTGGATGGCCAAAGCAGGACTTGTGTGAAAGACATGGGCAGGAGGAGGGGCAGGTATCAATTGCCTACGTGAGCTTTTGTCATTGGGATTCCTCCTAGTTTACCAGAGGTGTCCAGCAAGGCGTCATTGGAGGGCATAGCCGACATTTGCTATTCTTAGAAGTATGCTACTTAAGGCACGGAGGTATGAAGGAGAGAAGTAAGATTGCAAAGGAAGAGCCAGGCCCATTGCTGCCAAGGGCAATAATTACCTGGAGAGATATTCCAAAATCCAAGAGCAGAAGTGCCCTGACTGCTAAGGTAGTTTATAAAAGAATATGAGCAAGCAGAGTGTTAGAGTGATGATGCACATCTTGAGACACTGAAGTCCAGCCAAAAGTTTCATCGCAAGGAGGAGAACCCCGGTCATCAGGACCACGCTAAATCAAGGCCCCAGAGTCACACGCTGACATCCCCTGGAGTGGTGAGACACTCATCATGCCAGGCTGTATCATCTGGTTGTGCCTACGTGTCCATTTCTCTGGCAATATTTTGAACAGCAGTACAGTCACTTGAAAGGAATGCGAATGATAGAATGGGTGCGACTAGAAAGGGGAAACAAAATGGTAGCATCACTACAAGTTAAAAAAGACTCTATTTTCTGTAATGGTCCGTGTTTTGCATGCAAGAAGAGCTATCTGTAAATATTTGCACCCGAAGCAGGCTCTGTGCCTGGGGCGGACAAGGCCAGTATAAAAGCCAGTCCAGCACCAGGCTCTCACATCCACTTCTCTTGCCTTCTCCGCTTTGGTGAACAAGGTGAGCTGCAATGGTCTTCTCCTCACTCTCCACTTTCTCTGCTTCTCCTCTTGCTCTTCTGGCTTCCAGGGAGTCGTTGCCTCCATGCAGACCTTGATGTGAGCCTTGCTCCTTTGTGGTCCGCCCACCTGCACTTATCTGATTGCAAATGTGGGGGGTGGAGGGAGGAGGGAGAAGGCAGTGGTGTGTCTCTGCTGGGGCTCCTGGGGATCAGAACACTCTCTGTACCCACGCTGCCTGTACGGGCTTCCCAGCCTGAGCATCCTCTCTTGGTGAGTATATCACCAGCCTACTGCTCACGCTGTGTGTGTTTGGCTGTCCTGTCTGCAGGCCCACCTCCATCCCACAGCCATGTCCTGCTTCGATCTGTGCCGTCCCTGTGGCCCGACCCCGCTGGCCAACAGCTGCTACGAGGTCTGTGTGCGCAGGTGCCAGGACTCCCGCGTGGTGATCCAGCCCTCTCCCGTGGTGGTCACCCTGCCCGGACCCATCCTCAGCTCCTTCCCCCAGAACACCGCTGTGGGCTCCAGCACCTCCGCTGCTGTGGGCAGCATCCTGAGCCATGAGGGAGTGCCCATCTCCTCCGGTGGCTTTGGCATCTCTGGCCTGGGCAGCCGCTTCTCTGGCAGTAGCTGCCTGCCCTGCTAAGGATGAGGTGGAATTCCCATGAGCCCATTGCCCAGGAAGCCCAAAGCCAGGCACTGAACTGAGGACACAACTGCTGGCAGATATTACTGCCAGGGAATACAACCAGCAGACGTTGTCTTCTTCTACTTTCTTCCCAACATCATGAGGTCGTCTTGTGTCCTGCTGTCCTGTGCCTTGGGTTCATCCTGAAGCAAGTGGAGGTGGCCCTGCTTCTTCCCCCTCTAGACATATGAATGAGGAAAACCTGTATCCCGTTCAGGTTGAAGTGTGTCTGAGAGCCAGCTGCCCCCATAGCAGCCTGGACCAGATCCATTCCACCATGCATTGCTTCATTTCTATCTTTCAACTCAATAAAGTTTATGCTGCATTGTAATCTCAGTCTCCTTGTGTTCCTTCCATGTTGGGATGACTGGTTCATCGAGGGTTCGTCTAGGGGTTGAAGTGATGTTTTGGGTGGGAAAAGAGTGGGTACTTAGAGTCCTAATTGGACCTCCTTTCCACACAGTGTGGTAGGTTACTCTCAAGGCAGATGAGACTTAGTGCAGGACTGTAGAGGTGAATGGGTGTGTAGTTAGACAAGGTATGCCAAGAGCGCCCAGGTGCTCTCTCAAATTTATCTATATCTACATGTATAAGGAACTAAGGTTTTCACTGTAAATGTCAATTGGTGAAGCAAACATTTGAATTGCCGGATTGTGTATTTGTGAGGCCAGTGCTCAAAGAGGCAAAGCTCTGACCGGACGCTACGACTCAGAGAGTATTCTTCTGCCCGTCCCTCCTCCAAGAACATCTGCCAAACTCTCAAAGCGGACAGAGCCCCGCTTTGAGAAGTCAAAGTGAGGCCAACGCTGCCGAAACCCAAGCTCTATTTTGATTTGTCACTGCATGTACGTGTTGAGCATGGGTGTGTATAATGGTTACGAGTGCAAGCTGAAAACGCAGAGGCTATCTTCTGGCAACTGAGGAACTGGGCAGCATCTGTGATATCTCCTGAAACCACTGCAGAGTGCAGGAAAGGAGCAGGATGGTCTTCCCTGGTGGAGCAATCCTGTGGTCTAACTCGTAAGTTACTGAGAAGTCCTTGCAAGCTCATCACCGCGTCCTGAGGGGAAGTGGTCTGGAGCAGCCCCTCCAGAAATCCCATTCAGCTGCTGAGCAGACTGTGCTTGGGAGGTCCCAAACCAGGCTTAGTTTTGTCCTCCACACAGGCCTCAAGCTGGGGAGACTGAGGCAGTGGTACACCACCAACTTTGGTCTCAGTCGTCCTTCCCATACTCCTGTCATCCACAACCTCTGCTTTGCTCCAGCCACTCTCATCCTGCCTCCAGTGATACCAGGGAAACCTCTGGTGCCGTTGATCACCCGCCTGCCTTTGCGAGTACTCTCAGTGCTCCTGAACAGGGTGGCGTGTCTGGTGGAAATTCTATCAAGTATTTGGTTGTGCCCATTGTGCTGCCAGTCTGGATGGCCAAAGCAGGACTTGTGTGAAAGACATGGGCAGGAGGAGGGGCAGGTATCAATTGCCTACGTGAGCTTTTGTCATTGGGATTCCTCCTAGTTTACCAGAGGTGTCCAGCAAGGCGTCATTGGAGGGCATAGCCGACATTTGCTATTCTTAGAAGTATGCTACTTAAGGCACGGAGGTATGAAGGAGAGAAGTAAGATTGCAAAGGAAGAGCCAGGCCCATTGCTGCCAAGGGCAATAATTACCAGGAGAGATATTCCAAAATCCAAGAGCAGAAGTGCCCTGACTGCTAAGGTAGTTTATAAAAGAATATGAGCAAGCAGAGTGTTAGAGTGATGATGCACATCTTGAGACACTGAAGTCCAGCCAAAAGTTTCATCGCAAGGAGGAGAACCCCGGTCATCAGGACCACGCTAAATCAAGGCCCCAGAGTCACACGCTGACATCCCCTGGAGTGGTGAGACACTCATCATGCCAGGCTGTATCATCTGGTTGTGCCTACGTGTCCATTTCTCTGGCAATATTTTGAACAGCAGTGCAGTCACTTGAAAGGAATGCGAATGATAGAATGGGTGCGACTAGAAAGGGGAAACAAAATGGTAGCATCACTACAAGTTAAAAAAGACTCTATTTTCTGTAATGGTCCGTGTTTTGCATGCAAGAAGAGCTATCTGTAAATATTTGCACCCGAAGCAGGCTCTGTGCCTGGGGCGGACAAGGCCAGTATAAAAGCCAGTCCAGCACCAGGCTCTCACATCCACTTCTCTTGCCTTCTCCGCTTTGGTGAACAAGGTGAGCTGCAATGGTCTTCTCCTCACTCTCCATTTTCTCTGCTTCTCCTCTTGCTCTTCTGGCTTCCAGGGAGTCGTTGCCTCCATGCAGACCTTGATGTGAGCCTTGCTCCTTTGTGGTCCGCCCACCTGCACTTATCTGATTGCAAATGTGGGGGGTGGAGGGAGGAGGGAGAAGGCAGTGGTGTGTCTCTGCTGGGGCTCCTGGGGATCAGAACACTCTCTGTACCCACGCTGCCTGTACAGGCTTCCCAGCCTGAGCATCCTCTCTTGGTGAATATATCACCAGCCTACTGCTCACGCTGTTTGTGTTTGGCTGTCCTGTCTGCAGGCCCACCTCCATCCCACAGCCATGTCCTGCTTCGATCTGTGCCGTCCCTGTGGCCCGACCCCGCTGGCCAACAGCTGCTACGAGGTCTGTGTGCGCGGTGCCAGGACTCCCGCGTGGTGATCCAGCCCTCTCCCGTGGTGGTCACCCTGCCCGGACCCATCCTCAGCTCCTTCCCCCAGAACACCGCTGTGGGCTCCAGCACCTCCGCTGCTGTGGGCAGCATCCTGAGCCATGAGGGAGTGCCCATCTCCTCCGGTGGCTTTGGCATCTCTGGCCTGGGCAGCCGCTTCTCTGGCAGTAGCTGCCTGCCCTGCTAAGGATGAGGTGGAATTCCCATGAGCCCATTGCCCAGGAAGCCCAAAGCCAGGCACTGAACTGAGGACACAACTGCTGGCAGATATTACTGCCAGGGAATACAACCAGCAGACGTTGTCTTCTTCTACTTTCTTCCCAACACCACGAGGTCATCTTGTGTCCTGCTGTCCTGTGCCTTGGGTTCATCCTGAAGCAAGTGGAGGTGGCCCTGCTTCTTCCCCCTCTAGACATATGAATGAGGAAAACCTGTATCCCGTTCAGGTTGAAGTGTGTCTGAGAGCCAGCTGCCCCCATAGCAGCCTGGACCAGATCCATTCCACCATGCATTGCTTCATTTCTATCTTTCAACTCAATAAAGTTTATGCTGCATTGTAATCTCAGTCTCCTTGCGTTCCTTCCATGTTGGGATGACTGGTTCATCGAGGGTTCATCTAGGGGTTGAAGTGATGTTTTGGGTGGGAAAAGAGTGGGTACTTAGAGTCCTAATTGGACCTCCTTTCCACACAGCGTGGTAGGTTACTCTCAAGGCAGATGAGACTTAGTGCAGGACTGTACAGGTGAATGGGTGTGTAGTTAGACAAGGTATGCCAAGAGCGCCCAGGTGCTCTCTCAAATTTATCTATATCTACATGTATAAGGAACTAAGGTTTTCACTGTAAATGTCAATTGGTGAAGCAAACATTTGAATTGCCGGATTGTGTATTTGTGAGGCCAGTGCTCAAAGAGGCAAAGCTCTGACCGGACCCTACGACTCAGAGAGTATTCTTCTGCCCGTCCCTCCTCCAAGAACATCTGCCAAACTCTCAAAGCGGACAGAGCCCCGCTTTGAGAAGTCAAAGTGAGGCCAACGCTGCCGAAACCCAAGCTCTATTTTGATTTGTCACTGCATGTACGTGTTGAGCATGGGTGTGTATAATGGTTACGAGTGCAAGCTGGAAACGCAGAGGCTATCTTCTGGCAACTGAGGAACTGGGCAGCATCTGTGATATCTCCTGAAACCACTGCAGAGTGCAGGAAAGGAGCAGGATGGTCTTCCCTGGTGGAGCAATCCTGTGGTCTAACTCGTAAGTTACTGAGAAGTCCTTGCAAGCTCATCACCGCGTCCTGAGGGGAAGTGGTCTGGAGCAGCCCCTCCAGAAATCCCATTCAGCTGCTGAGCAGACTGTGCTTGGGAGGTCCCAAACCAGGCTTAGTTTTGTCCTCCACACAGGCCTCAAGCTGGGGAGACTGAGGCAGTGGTACACCACCAACTTTGGTCTCAGTCGTCCTTCCCATACTCCTGTCATCCACAACCTCTGCTTTGCTCCAGCCACTCTCATCCTGCCTCCAGTGATACCAGGGAAACCTCTGGTGCCGTTGATCACCGCCTGCCTTTGCGAGTACTCTCAGTGCTCCTGAACAGGGTGGCGTGTCTGGTGGAAATTCTATCAAGTATTTGGTTGTGCCCATTGTGCTGCCAGTCTGGATGGCCAAAGCAGGACTTGTGTGAAAGACATGGGCAGGAGGAGGGGCAGGTATCAATTGCCTACGTGAGCTTTTGTCATTGGGATTCCTCCTAGTTTACCAGAGGTGTCCAGCAAGGCGTCATTGGAGGGCATAGCCGACATTTGCTATTCTTAGAAGTATGCTACTTAAGGCACGGAGGTATGAAGGAGAGAAGTAAGATTGCAAAGGAAGAGCCAGGCCCATTGCTGCCAAGGGCAATAATTACCTGGAGAGATATTCCAAAATCCAAGAGCAGAAGTGCCCTGACTGCAAAGGTAGTTTATAAAAGAATATGAGCAAGCAGAGTGTTAGAGTGATGATGCACATCTTGAGACACTGAAGTCCAGCCAAAAGTTTCATCGCAAGGAGGAGAACCCCGGTCATCAGGACCACGCTAAATCAAGGCCCCAGAGTCACACGCTGACATCCCCTGGAGTGGTGAGACACTCATCATGCCAGGCTGTATCATCTGGTTGTGCCTACGTGTCCATTTCTCTGGCAATATTTTGAACAGCAGTGCAGTCACTTGAAAGGAATGCGAATGATAGAATGGGTGCGACTAGAAAGGGGAAACAAAATGGTAGCATCACTACAAGTCAAAAAGACTCTATTTTCTGTAATGGTCCGTGTTTTGCATGCAAGAAGAGCTATCTGTAAACATTTGCATCCGAAGCAGGCTCTGTGCCTGGGGCGGACAAGGCTAGTATAAAAGCCAGTCCAGCACCAGGCTCCCTCATCCTCTTCTCTTGCCTTCTCCGCTTTGGTGAACAAGGTGAGCTGCAATGGTCTTCTCCTCACTCTCCACTTTCTCTGCTTCTCCTCTTGCTCTTCTGGCTTCCAGGGAGTCGTTGCCTCCATGCAGACCTTGATGTGAGCCTTGCTCCTTTGTGGTCCGCCCACCTGCACTTATCTGATTGCAAATGTGGGGGGTGGAGGGAGGAGGGAGAAGGCAGTGGTGTGTCTCTGCTGGGGCTCCTGGGGATCAGAACACTCTCTGTACCCACGCTGCCTGTACAGGCTTCCCAGCCTGAGCATCCTCTCTTGGTGAGTATATCACCAGCCTACTGCTCACGCTGTGTGTGTTTGGCTGTCCTGTCTGCAGGCCCACCTCCATCCCACAGCCATGTCCTGCTTCGATCTGTGCCGTCCCTGTGGCCCGACCCCGCTGGCCAACAGCTGCAACGAGCCCTGTGTGCGCCGGTGCCAGGACTCCCGCGTGGTGATCCAGCCCTCTCCCGTGGTGGTCACCCTGCCTGGACCCATCCTCAGCTCCTTCCCCCAGAACACCGCTGTGGGCTCCAGCACCTCCGCTGCTGTGGGCAGCATCCTGAGCCATGAGGGAGTGCCCATCTCCTCCGGTGGCTTTGGCATCTCTGGCCTGGGCAGCCGCTTCTCTGGCAGTAGCTGCCTGCCCTGCTAAGGATGAGGTGGAATTCCCATGAGCCCATTGCCCAGGAAGCCCAAAGCCAGGCACTGAACTGAGGACACAACTGCTGGCAGATATTACTGCCAGGGAATACAACCAGCAGACGTTGTCTTCTTCTACTTTCTTCCCAACATCATGAGGTCGTCTTGTGTCCTGCTGTCCTGTGCCTTGGGTTCATCCTGAAGCAAGTGGAGGTGGCCCTGCTTCTTCCCCCTCTAGACATATGAATGAGGAAAACCTGTATCCCGTTCAGGTTGAAGTGTGTCTGAGAGCCAGCTGCCCCCATAGCAGCCTGGACCAGATCCATTCCACCATGCATTGCTTCATTTCTATCTTTCAACTCAATAAAGTTTATGCTGCATTGTAATCTCAGTCTCCTTGCGTTCCTTCCATGTTGGGATGACTGGTTCATCGAGGGTTCGTCTAGGGGTTGAAGTGATGTTTTGGGTGGGAAAAGAGTGGGTACTTAGAGTCCTAATTGGACCTCCTTTCCACACAGCGTGGTAGGTTACTCTCAAGGCAGATGAGACTTAGTGCAGGACTGTAGAGGTGAATGGGTGTGTAGTTAGACAAGGTATGCCAAGAGCGCCCAGGTGCTCTCTCAAATTTATCTATATCTACATGTATAAGGAACTAAGGTTTTCACTGTAAATGTCAATTGGTGAAGCAAACATTTGAATTGCCGGATTGTGTATTTGTGAGGCCAGTGCTCAAAGAGGCAAAGCTCTGACTGGACGGTACGACTCAGAGAGTATTCTTCTGCCCGTCCCTCCTCCAAGAACATCTGCCAAACTCTCAAAGCGGACAGAGCCCCGCTTTGAGAAGTCAAAGTGAGGCCAACGCTGCCGAAACCCAAGCTCTATTTTGATTTGTCACTGCATGTACGTGTTGAGCATGGGTGTGTATAATGGTTACGAGTGCAAGCTGAAAACGCAGAGGCTATCTTCTGGCAACTGAGGAACTGGGCAGCATCTGTGATATCTCCTGAAACCACTGCAGAGTGCAGGAAAGGAGCAGGATGGTCTTCCCTGGTGGAGCAATCCTGTGGTCTAACTCGTAAGTTACTGAGAAGTCCTTGCAAGCTCATCACTGCGTCCTGAGGGGAAGTGGTCTGGAGCAGCCCCTCCAGAAATCCCATTCAGCTGCTGAGCAGGCTGTGCTTGGGAGGTCCCAAACCAGGCTTAGTTTTGTCCTCCACACAGGCCTCAAGCTGGGGAGACTGAGGCAGTGGTACACCACCAACTTTGGTCTCAGTCGTCCTTCCCATACTCCTGTCATCCACAACCTCTGCTTTGCTCCAGCCACTCTCATCCTGCCTCCAGTGATAGCAGGGGAACCTCTGGTGCCGTTGATCAGCCACCTGCCTTTGCGAGTACTCTCAGTGCTCCTGAACAGGGTGGCGTGTCTGGTGGAAATTCTATCAAGTATTTGGTTGTGCCCATTGTGCTGCCAGTCTGGATGGCCAAAGCAGGACTTGTGTGAAAGACATGGGCAGGTGGAGGGGCAGGTATCAATTGCCTACGTGAGCTTTTGTCATTGGGATTCCTCCTAGTTTACCAGAGGTGTCCAGCAAGGCGTCATTGGAGGGCATAGCCGACATTTGCTATTCTTAGAAGTATGCTACTTAAGGCACGGAGGTATGAAGGAGAGAAGTAAGATTGCAAAGGAAGAGCCAGGCCCATTGCTGCCAAGGGCAATAATTACCTGGAGAGATATTCCAAAATCCAAGAGCAGAAGTGCCCTGACTGCTAAGGTAGTTTATAAAAGAATATGAGCAAGCAGAGTGTTAGAGTGATGATGCACATCTTGAGACACTGAAGTCCAGCCAAAAGTTTCATCGCAAGGAGGAGAACCCCGGTCATCAGGACCACGCTAAATCAAGGCCCCAGAGTCACACGCTGACATCCCCTGGAGTGGTGAGACACTCATCATGCCAGGCTGTATCATCTGGTTGCGCCTACGTGTCCATTTCTCTGGCAATATTTTGAACAGCAGTACAGTCACTTGAAAGGAATGCGAATGATAGAATGGGTGCGACTAGAAAGGGGAAACAAAATGGTAGCATCACTACAAGTTAAAAAAGACTCTATTTTCTGTAATGGTCCGTGTTTTGCATGCAAGAAGAGCTATCTGTAAACATTTGCATCCGAAGCAGGCTCTGTGCCTGGGGCGGACAAGGCCAGTATAAAAGCCAGTCCAGCACCAGGCTCCCTCATCCACTTCTCTTGCCTTCTCCGCTTTGGTGAACAAGGTGAGCTGCAATGGTCTTCTCCTCACTCTACTCTCCACTTTCTCTGCTTCTCCTCTTTCTCTTATCCTCCTCTTATTTGTTGCCTCCTTGCAAACTTAGGTGCTCTTGATCGAGCTCCCACCTGCTCTCTTCTGCTATCCAGAGTCAGGGTAGGTGTGAGACGGCCTTGGGCTGACTCTGTTGGGCCTCCTGGAGATCTGGGCTGCCAAGCCTCTCTATGTCTCTGCACTATCTGTCCCTGCTTCCCAGCCTGTTCCTCCTCTCCTAGCAAATGTGCCACCCGGCTTCTGTTCACCGTAACTGTGTTTTGCTGTCCTATCTGCAGGCCCACCTCCATCCCACAGCCATGTCCTGCTTCGATCTGTGCCGTCCCTGTGGCCCGACCCCGCTGGCCAACAGCTGCAACGAGCCCTGTGTGCGCCAGTGCCAGGACTCCCGCGTGGTGATCCAGCCCTCTGCAGTCTTGGTCACCCTGCCTGGACCCATCCTCAGCTCCTTCCCCCAGAACACCGCTGTGGGCTCCAGCACCTCCGCTGCCGTGGGCAGCATCCTGAGTGAGGAGGGAGTGCCCATCTCCTCCGGTGGCTTTGGCATCTCTGGCCTGGGCAGCCGCTTCTCTGGCAGTAGGTACCTGCCCTGCTAAGGATGAGGTGGAATTCCCATGAGCCCATTGCCCAGGAAGCCCAAAGCCGGTCGCGGGATAGAGTACAAAGCTGTTAGTCAGATACCACCTTTATTGTCTGGAAATGCCACAAGATATCTTCTTCTTCTCCCACTTTCTACTCATCATCATGAGTACATATTGTGTCCTGCTGTCCTGGACTTTGGGTTTATCCTGAAGCAAGTTTAGATGGCCCTGCTTCTTCTCCCTCTTCTCTTCTGCGGGAGAAACATATGAATCTCATGTTGCTGATGGGGTGTCTGAGTTTGGCTTCCTTTATAGAAGCTTGGGCAAGATCTTCCACCATGCACTGCTTTGATTTCTTCTGTTGTCTCAATAAAGCTTATGCTGCATTGTAACCTCAGTCTTGTTGTGTTCCTTCCTTGTTCAGATGCCCCATCATACTCTTTGTGGGAAATGGGATATTTTGGAGTGTAAAGACAATTTCATGGAATCATAGAAATAAAATGATGGGATTGCAAGGGACCTCAGGGGACAATCTAGTCCACCCCCCAGCTAAAGCAGGCTTTCTGGAACTGTCAGCACAGAAAAAATCCAGGTGGGTCTGGAATATAACCAGCAGCTGTCTGGGCAGCTATTTCCAGTGCACTGACACTCCCACTTCAGTGGGAGTTCTGCTCCCACACCTTCCCTTGATGCCTACTGTTCTATTTCTGAAATATTGACAAATACAAGACCTGCCCAGAGACACTGCTTGTGCGTGTGCATTTCCAAAATGCTGCAAGTATGGAGGTTTAACAAGTCCTTAAATAACAATAGTAAACACGAGGAAGAAATAAATAAATTCTTCTGGCAACGAGTACTGTACATTTTGGGTCTTCTACTGCAATCTGGAAGATCACCAGTATCAGAGAGGGAAGTAATGCGTTGTGTGTATGGCTGGCATGTTGCATTGTGTCCCACGCAACCACAAGTGATGATGTTTGTACCAAGAGGAAGTCCTCCCTTCCTTTTCTGTGGCAGATGAAGATGGTGTCCTGTGTCCTGAATGCACTGCAGATGTTGTCATCAGGAATATAACTGCTCTAGGTATGCCAGAGGCCTATCGGTGCTCCTCACACTCACCTGGGATCTCCCACCACACCCACTGCTTCAGGCCCATTGACTCAGGGCCTGTATTACGCCTCTGCCATCAGCCCTTAGCCTTCTCTCCAGCTCAGGGACACCAGTCTGGTTCTGCTGTTCTCGGATAGGTCAGTTTATGCTTGGTAATTGTCCCCTTGGACTGGGTGCACTGTTGCCCGGTGCTTTCCCAGCTCCCTCTTGGATGTATCTGTATTCTTCTGGCACTGCTCAGGAGTGTTGGCCCATGTTAGTGTCACAGCACATCAGAACCTGAGCTGTACCCTGACTTCCTGGCCTGGCATCAGTGCTGCCATAGCACTGCAAACCTGCTTGTTGAGCTGGTCTTTGGTGGACTTGTCTGCCATTTCTGCATCTCCCTTGCTCAGGCATTGTGTAATGAGTTCTATTGGTGGTGTGGCTCCTGGTTTCCATTCTCTTCATCTTCCTAAATGAGACATTTGGCTGTGTCTCCGAGATGAGAGATTTACCAGTGCCTGGCGGAGTGCCAGCATAATTACGGAGGGCATTTTGTCAGTGCAGTGGGCTGTGGCCTGGCTGGAGCCTGAGCTGTATATGTTGGGTATCGCCTGTTGCACAGTCACTCCCTCTGAACACTTGTCACCTCAGGCCAACACTACGTAGAGTTTGGGGTCTTCCTTTGGCATACGTGTTTGGAACAACCCTGACCCCTGCTGCTGTCCCTGCTGCCCTTGCTGGTCCTCCCATCTTTCACATGCTACTGGGCAAATGTGTTTCCAGCGTAACCTGGAAATGTTGCTGTGTGTTTGTTGGTGTGTGCTGCTGTGTCAGGATGTAAAGGCAAAGCAGGACGCGAGGCGTGGACATGGGGGTGGTGGGGAACCAGTCAATTTTTGCCCAGTCTTTTTGTTTGACTGTGGCAGACATTGCAATTTATGATGAGTGATCAACTTATGTTTGATTGCGTGAGTGCAATGTCTTTTTTGTGAAACACACCTTTACTGGTGTTAGGTCCTCTATCAGCTGCTGACAGAGGGGAGAGGAATAGTAGTGAGGCTTTGGTCTCCTGAGAACAGTGCTTCATGCTATAGAATAGCTAGAACCAGAGAGCAGAGCATCCAAACCTGGACTGCTTCCAGCTGGGGCCGTCTGAGCACGTAGATGGGTGAAGCGAAGGCTGTGTTGGACTTTGCATGCGAGCCTTGTTGGAAGTTCTGCTCCATGTTTTATGGAAATTATACCTAAAGCATTTCTGCTAAAAATTAAAGCAAGTTGCAGGGGAATGAGAGGCTGTCTCAAGTCTTGGCCATCTCCTCCCCTTGCCTTCATCTTCTCCCTGTGCTTTTGAGTTCCTGCCTCAGAAATGCTTAGGCCTCTAATTCTGTCACTTGAAAGGAGCTTGTACAGCAAAATGGACTCGTCATAAACGGGGAAATGAAAAGGAGCGTTGCAGGGAAGTGAAATAAGCCATCAATTTCTATAATTGTGTTGTTTTGCATACAAACGAGCTTGCCCTACTACAGCTACTTACACGTGGGTTGCCTCTGGGCCTGGGGCAGTCCAGATTGGTATAAAAGCCAGTCCGGCATCAGGCTCCCTCATCCACTTCTCCTGCCTTCTCCTCCTTGGTGAACAAGGTGAGCTGCAGCGGCCTTCTTCTCACCCTCGTCTTTCTCTGCTTCTCCTCTTGCTCTTCTGTTTTCCAGTGTGCCTTTCCCTCTATGCAAGCCTTGGTGTGAGCCTTGCTCCTTGCTGGTGCTCCCACCAGCTCTGTTCTGCTTGCCAGTGTTGGGGGAGGTGGGAGAAGGCCTTGCGCTGACTCTGATGGGGTTCCGGGGGATCTGGGCTGCTAAGACGCTCTCTCACCTCGCATTACCTGTCCCTGCTCCCTTTGTGAGCAGGCCACCAGGCTGCTTCTTGCACTGACTGTCTTTTACTGTCCTCTCTCCAGGTCCACCTCCATCCCACAGCCATGTCCTGCTTCGATCTGTGCCGTCCCTGTGGCCCGACCCCGCTGGCCAACAGCTGCAACGAGCCCTGTGTGCGCCAGTGCCAGGACTCCCGCGTGGTGATCCAGCCCTCTCCCGTGGTGGTCACCCTGCCCGGACCCATCCTCAGCTCCTTCCCCCAGAACACCGCTGTGGGCTCCAGCACCTCCGCTGCTGTGGGCAGCATCTTGAGTGAGGAGGGAGTGCCCATCTCCTCCGGTGGCTTTGGCATCTCTGGCCTGGGCAGCCGCTTCTCTGGCAGGAGGTACCTGCCCTGCTAAGATGTGGTGGACGTCCCATGAGCCCATTGCCCAGGAAGCCCAAAGCCAGACGGCGGACTGAGGACAGAGCTGTTGGCCTTCGTTTCCGGATATGTTGAGCACCTTCCATGCCCTCCTGTAAAGCAACGAGGGAATCTAGGGTGCCAGCTTTTGTGTTCTGGGCGCATGACCAGCAGATATCTTCTTCTCCCACTTTCTTGTCATCATCACACATCCCTGTTGTCTCCTGCTGTCTTGTGCCTTGGGTTCATCCTGAAGCAAGCTGAGATGGCCCTGCTTCTTTCCTCTCTCGCCATGTGATGGAGAAAGATGTGCATCCCAATACGTTGATGGTGTATCTGTGTACCAGCTGCCCTCATAGCAGCCTGGGCCAGATTCCATTCACAATACATTGCCTTGTTTCTACCTTCATTCTCAATAAATGTTGTGCTGCATTTAAATCTTAGTCTCTTTGTGTCCCTCCCTCGTTGAGATGCTCAACAACAATCCTCAAAGTGGAATGGGATATCTTGGGTTGTGAAGCTCAGTTCTGCTCCCAGTACTTAATCAGTTTTAGCAGGACCCTTGACCAACATCTCTGAATTAAAGGCATTTCACAAGTCCTTGACAGACCAATGTGAACTCGGGAAGAAAAACTCTCCTGGTTGCAGGCATTGTGCCATCTGGCCTTTTGCTCCACATATGCAACACCACCAGCATCAGAGAGGGATACAGGCTGATTTGAGTGTGGAGTGGCCTTTGCTATTTTGTCTCACTTCAGCAGATGTGATGGTTGCTCTTGCTACAGGGAGTGCAGGAGAAAGCAAGGGACAGAGCTCTACTTCGTATATGCTCAAGACCACCTTACATGAGGCATTTGTCTGTGCCTCCCAGTGCTGTTGAAGGCAGAGTGATTGGCAGCTCTCCAGCTGCGCCGTGGGCTGTGGGAAGCCCTGCAATGCCTTTCACCAACTGTCAAAGCATGGTGAGCTGAGAGTAGGAGGAAAATGTGCATAAAATACTGTATCTGGAATGGAAGGCAACAGGCGCAACACGTGGCCATGGGTGCTGTAGGGCACGAGAAACATTTGGGCAGATCCTGAGAAACGAGGACCTATTTTTCACTCTGGAAATTGACAAAAGTTTACGTTGAGGACAAAGGAAATCCTCCCTTCCTTTTCTGTGGCAGATGAAGATGGTAGTCTACGTCCCGGGAGCATCGGAGATGTTCTCTTCAGGCACATCAGTGCTCTGAGATCTGCCCAAGGGCTTCCCTTACACTCACTTGGGGTCTCCCACCACACCCACTGCTTCAGGCCCATTGACTCAGGGCCTGTATTACGCCTCTGCCATCAGCCCTTAGCCTTCTCTCCAGCTCAGGGACACCAGTCTGGTTCTGCTGTTCTCGGATAGGTCAGTTTATGCTTGGTAATTGTCCCCTTGGACTGGGTGCACTGTTGCCCGGTGCTTTCCCAGCTCCCTCTTGGATGTATCTGTATTCTTCTGGCACTGCTCAGGAGTGTTGGCCCATGTTAGTGTCACAGCACATCAGAACCTGAGCTGTACCCTGACTTCCTGGCCTGGCATCAGTGCTGCCATAGCACTGCAAACCTGCTTGTTGAGCTGGTCTTTGGTGGACCTGTCTGCCATTTCTGCATCTCCCTTGCTCAGGCATTGTGTAATGAGTTCTATTGGTGGTGTGGCTCCTGGTTTCCATTCTCTTCATCTTCCTAAATGAGACATTTGGCTGTGTCTCCGAGATGAGAGATTTACCAGTGCCTGGCGGAGTGCCAGCATAATTACGGAGGGCATTTTGTCAGTGCAGTGGGCTGTGGCCTGGCTGGAGCCTGAGCTGTATATGTTGGGTATCGCCTGTTGCACAGTCACTCCCTCTGAACACTTGTCACCTCAGGCCAACACTACGTAGAGTTTGGGGTCTTCCTTTGGCATACGTGTTTGGAACAACCCTGACCCCTGCTGCTGTCCCTGCTGCCCTTGCTGGTCCTCCCATCTTTCACATGCTACTGGGCAAATGTGTTTCCAGCGTAACCTGGAAATGTTACTGTGTGTTTGTTGGTTTGTGCTGCTGTGTCAGGATGTAAAGGCAAAGCAGGATGCGAGGCATGGACATGGGGGTGGTGGGGAACCAGTCAATTTTTGCCCAGTCTTTTTGTTTGACTGTGGCAGACATCACAATTTATGACGAGTGATCAACTCATGTCCGATTATGAGAGAGCAATGTCCTCTTTTGTGAAACAGACCTTTGCTGGTGTCAGTGGATATCTCACAGCTGGAGACAGAGGGGAGAGGAATAGTAGTGAGGCTTTGGTCTCCTGAGAACAGTGCTTCATGTTGTAGAATAGCTAGAACCAGAGAGCAGAGCATCCATCCTTGGACTGCTTCCAGCTGGGGCCGTCTGAGCACGTAGATGGGTGAAGCGAAGGCTGTGTTGGACTTTGCATGCGAGCCTTGTTGGAAGTTTGACCTTTAAGGCCATGCTTGCAAGGAAATGAGGCCTCACACACTGGGGCAAAGCATTAAAGCAAGTTGTAGGAAAATGAGAGGCCATCACCAGCTGACAGCATTGGCCATCTCCTCCCCTTGCCTTCATCTTCTCCCTGTGCTTTTGAGTTCCTGCCTCAGAAATGCTTAGGCCTCTAATTCTGTCACTTGAAAGGAGCTTGTACAGCAAAATGGACTTGTCATGAACAGGGAAATGAAAAGAGAGCGTTGCAGGGAAGGGAATTAATCCATCAATTTCTATAATTGTGTTGTTTTGCATACAAACGAGCTTGCCCTACTACAGCTACTTACACGTGGGTTGCCTCTGGGCCTGGGGCAGTCCAGATTGGTATAAAAGCCAGTCTGGCATCAGGCTCCCTCATCCACTTCTCCTGCCTTCTCCTCCTTGGTGAACAAGGTGAGCTGCAGCGGCCTTCTTCTCACCCTCGTCTTTCTCTGCTTCTCCTCTTGCTCTTCTGTTTTCCAGTGTGCCTTTCCCTCTATGCAAGCCTTGGTGTGAGCCTTGCTCCTTGCTGGTGCTCCCACCAGCTCTGTTCTGCTTGCCAGTGTTGGGGGAGGTGGGAGAAGGCCTTGCGCTGACTCTGATGGGGTTCCGGGGGATCTGGGCTGCTAAGACGCTCTCTCACCTCGCATTACCTGTCCCTGCTCCCTTTGTGAGCAGGCCACCAGGCTGCTTCTTGCACTGACTGTCTTTTACTGTCCTCTCTCCAGGTCCACCTCCATCCCACAGCCATGTCCTGCTACGATCTGTGCCGTCCCTGTGGCCCGACCCCGCTGGCCAACAGCTGCAACGAGCCCTGTGTGCGCCAGTGCCAGGACTCCCGCGTGGTGATCCAGCCCTCTCCCGTGGTGGTCACCCTGCCCGGACCCATCCTCAGCTCCTTCCCCCAGAACACCGCTGTGGGCTCCAGCACCTCCGCTGCTGTGGGCAGCATCTTGAGTGAGGAGGGAGTGCCCATCTCCTCCGGTGGCTTTGGCATCTCTGGCCTGGGCAGCCGCTTCTCTGGCAGGAGGTACCTGCCCTGCTAAGATGTGGTGGACGTCCCATGAGCCCATTGCCCAGGAAGCCCAAAGCCAGACGGCGGACTGAGGACAGAGCTGTTGGCCTTCGTTTCCGGATATGTTGAGCACCTTCCATGCCCTCCTGTAAAGCAACGAGGGAATCTAGGGTGCCAGCTTTTGTGTTCTGGGCGCATGACCAGCAGATATCTTCTTCTCCCACTTTCTTGTCATCATCACACATCCCTGTTGTCTCCTGCTGTCTTGTGCCTTGGGTTCATCCTGAAGCAAGCTGAGATGGCCCTGCTTCTTTCCTCTCTTGCCATGTGATGGAGAAAGATGTGCATCCCAATACGTTGATGGTGTATCTGTGTACCAGCTGCCCTCATAGCAGCCTGGGCCAGATTCCATTCACAATACATTGCCTTGTTTCTACCTTCATTCTCAATAAATGTTGTGCTGCATTTAAATCTTAGTCTCTTTGTGTCCCTCCCTCGTTGAGATGCTCAACAACAATCCTCAAAGTGGAATGGGATATCTTGGGTTGTGAAGCTCAGTTCTGCTCCCAGTACTTAATCAGTTTTAGCAGGACCCTTGACCAACATCTCTGAATTAAAGGCATTTCACAAGTCCTTGACAGACCAATGTGAACTCGGGAAGAAAAACTCTCCTGGTTGCAGGCATTGTGCCATCTGGCCTTTTGCTCCACATATGCAACACCACCAGCATCAGAGAGGGATACAGGCTGATTTGAGTGTGGAGTGGCCTTTGCTATTTTGTCTCACTTCAGCAGATGTGATGGCTGCTCTTCCTACAGGGAGTGCAGGAGAAAGCAAGGGACAGAGCTCTACTTCGTATATGCTCAAGACCACCTTACATGAGGCATTTGTCTGTGCCTCCCAGTGCTGTTGAAGGCAGAGTGATTGGCAGCTCTCCAGCTGCGCCGTGGGCTGTGGGAAGCCCTGCAATGCCTTTCACCAACTGTCAAAGCATGGTGAGCTGAGAGTAGGAGGAAAATGTGCATAAAATACTGTATCTGGAATGGAAGGCAACAGGCGCAACACGTGGCCATGGGTGCTGTAGGGCACGAGAAACATTTGGGCAGATCCTGAGAAACGAGGTCCTATTTTTCACTCTGGAAATTGACAAAAGTTTACGTTGAGGACAAAGGAAATCCTCCCTTCCTTTTCTGTGGCAGATGAAAATGGTAGTCTACGTCCCGGGAACATCGGAGATGTTCTCTTCAGGCACATCAGTGCTCTGAGATCTGCCCAAGGGCTTCCCTTACACTCACTTGGGGTCTCCCACCACACCCACTGCTTCAGGCCCATTGACTCAGGGCCTGTATTACACCTCTGCCATCAGCCCTTAGCCTTCTCTCCAGCTCAGGGACACCAGTCTGGTTCTGCTGTTCTCGGATAGGTCAGTTTATGCTTGGTAATTGTCCCCTTGGACTGGGTGCACTGTTGCCCGGTGCTTTCCCAGCTCCCTCTTGGATGTATCTGTATTCTTCTGGCACTGCTCAGGAGTGTTGGCCCATGTTAGTGTCACAGCACATCAGAACCTGAGCTGTACCCTGACTTCCTGGCCTGGCATCAGTGCTGCCATAGCACTGCAAACCTGCTTGTTGAGCTGGTCTTTGGTGGACCTGTCTGCCATTTCTGCATCTCCCTTGCTCAGGCATTGTGTAATGAGTTCTATTGGTGGTGTGGCTCCTGGTTTCCATTCTCTTCATCTTCCTAAATGAGACATTTGGCTGTGTCTCCGAGATGAGAGATTTACCAGTGCCTGGCGGAGTGCCAGCATAATTACGGAGGGCATTTTGTCAGTGCAGTGGGCTGTGGCCTGGCTGGAGCCTGAGCTGTATATGTTGGGTATCGCCTGTTGCACAGTCACTCCCTCTGAACACTTGTCACCTCAGGCCAACACTACGTAGAGTTTGGGGTCTTCCTTTGGCATACGTGTTTGGAACAACCCTGACCCCTGCTGCTGTCCCTGCTGCCCTTGCTGGCCCTCCCATCTTTCACATGCTACTGGGCAAATGTGTTTCCAGCGTAACCTGGAAATGTTACTGTGTGTTTGTTGGTGTGTGCTGCTGTGTCAGGATGTAAAGGCAAAGCAGGATGCGAGGCATGGACATGGGGGTGGTGGGGAACCAGTCAATTTTTGCCCAGTCTTTTTGTTTGACTGTGGCAGACATCACAATTTATGACGAGTGATCAACTCATGTCCGATTATGAGAGAGCAATGTCCTCTTTTGTGAAACAGACCTTTGCTGGTGTCAGTGGATATCTCACAGCTGGAGACAGAGGGGAGAGGAATAGTAGTGAGGCTTTGGTCTCCTGAGAACAGTGCTTCATGCTGTAGAATAGCTAGAACCAGAGAGCAGAGCATCCATCCTTGGACTGCTTCCAGCTGGGGCCGTCTGAGCACGTAGATGGGTGAAGCGAAGGCTGTGTTGGACTTTGCATGCGAGCCTTGTTGGAAGTTTGACCTTTAAGGCCATGCTTGCAAGGAAATGAGGCCTCACACACTGGGGCAAAGCATTAAAGCAAGTTGTAGGAAAATGAGAGGCCATCACCAGCTGACAGCATTGGCCATCTCCTCCCCTTGCCTTCATCTTCTCCCTGTGTTTTTGAGTTCCTGCCTCAGAAATGCTTAGGCCTCTAATTCTGTCACTTGAAAGGAGCTTGTACAGCAAAAAGGACTTGTCATGAACGGGGAAATGAAAAGAGAGCGTTGCAGGGAAGGGAATTAATCCATCAATTTCTATAATTGTGTTGTTTTGCATACAAATGAGCTTGCCCTACTACAGCTACTTACACGTGGGTTGCCTCTGGGCCTGGGGCAGTCCAGATTGGTATAAAAGCCAGTCTGGCATCAGGCTCCCTCATCCACTTCTCCTGCCTTCTCCTCCTTGGTGAACAAGGTGAGCTGCAGCGGCCTTCTTCTCACCCTCGTCTTTCTCTGCTTCTCCTCTTGCTCTTCTGTTTTCCAGTGTGCCTTTCCCTCTATGCAAGCCTTGGTGTGAGCCTTGCTCCTTGCTGGTGCTCCCACCAGCTCTGTTCTGCTTGCCAGTGTTGGGGGAGGTGGGAGAAGGCCTTGCGCTGACTCTGATGGGGTTCCGGGGGATCTGGGCTGCTAAGACGCTCTCTCACCTCGCATTACCTGTCCCTGCTCCCTTTGTGAGCAGGCCACCAGGCTGCTTCTTGCACTGACTGTCTTTTACTGTCCTCTCTCCAGGTCCACCTCCATCCCACAGCCATGTCCTGCTACGATCTGTGCCGTCCCTGTGGCCCGACCCCGCTGGCCAACAGCTGCAACGAGCCCTGTGTGCGCCAGTGCCAGGACTCCCGCGTGGTGATCCAGCCCTCTCCCGTGGTGGTCACCCTGCCCGGACCCATCCTCAGCTCCTTCCCCCAGAACACCGCTGTGGGCTCCAGCACCTCCGCTGCTGTGGGCAGCATCTTGAGTGAGGAGGGAGTGCCCATCTCCTCCGGTGGCTTTGGCATCTCTGGCCTGGGCAGCCGCTTCTCTGGCAGGAGGTACCTGCCCTGCTAAGATGTGGTGGACGTCCCATGAGCCCATTGCCCAGGAAGCCCAAAGCCAGACGGCGGACTGAGGACAGAGCTGTTGGCCTTCGTTTCCGGATATGTTGAGCACCTTCCATGCCCTCCTGTAAAGCAACGAGGGAGTCTAGGGTGCCAGCTTTTGTGTTCTGGGCGCATGACCAGCAGATATCTTCTTCTCCCACTTTCTTGTCATCATCACACATCCCTGTTGTCTCCTGCTGTCTTGTGCCTTGGGTTCATCCTGAAGCAAGCTGAGATGGCCCTGCTTCTTTCCTCTCTCGCCATGTGATGGAGAAAGATGTGCATCCCAATACGTTGATGGTGTATCTGTGTACCAGCTGCCCTCATAGCAGCCTGGGCCAGATTCCATTCACAATACATTGCCTTGTTTCTACCTTCATTCTCAATAAATGTTGTGCTGCATTTAAATCTTAGTCTCTTTGTGTCCCTCCCTCGTTGAGATGCTCAACAACAATCCTCAAAGTGGAATGGGATATCTTGGGTTGTGAAGCTCAGTTCTGCTCCCAGTACTTAATCAGTTTTAGCAGGACCCTTGACCAACATCTCTGAATTAAAGGCATTTCACAAGTCCTTGACAGACCAATGTGAACTCGGGAAGAAAAACTCTCCTGGTTGCAGGCATTGTGCCATCTGGCCTTTTGCTCCACATATGCAACACCACCAGCATCAGAGAGGGATACAGGCTGATTTGAGTGTGGAGTGGCCTTTGCTATTTTGTCTCACTTCAGCAGATGTGATGGCTGCTCTTGCTACAGGGAGTGCAGGAGAAAGCAAGGGACAGAGCTCTACTTCGTATATGCTCAAGACCACCTTACATGAGGCATTTGTCTGTGCCTCCCAGTGCTGTTGAAGGCAGAGTGATTGGCAGCTCTCCAGCTGCGCCGTGAGCTGTGGGAAGCCCTGCAATGCCTTTCACCAACTGTCAAAGCATGGTGAGCTGAGAGTAGGAGGAAAATGTGCATAAAATACTGTATCTGGAATGGAAGGCAACAGGCGCAACACGTGGCCATGGGTGCTGTAGGGCACGAGAAACATTTGGGCAGATCCTGAGAAACGAGGACCTATTTTTCACTCTGGAAATTGACAAAAGTTTACGTTGAGGACAAAGGAAATCCTCCCTTCCTTTTCTGTGGCAGATGAAGATGGTAGTCTACGTCCCGGGAGCATCGGAGATGTTCTCTTCAGGTACATCAGTGCTCTGAGATCTGCCCAAGGGCTTCCCTTACACTCACTTGGGGTCTCCCACCACACCCACTGCTTCAGGCCCATTGACTCAGGGCCTGTATTACGCCTCTGCCATCAGCCCTTAGCCTTCTCTCCAGCTCAGGGACACCAGTCTGGTTCTGCTGTTCTCGGATAGGTCAGTTTATGCTTGGTAATTGTCCCCTTGGACTGGGTGCACTGTTGCCCGGTGCTTTCCCAGCTCCCTCTTGGATGTATCTGTATTCTTCTGGCACTGCTCAGGAGTGTTGGCCCATGTTAGTGTCACAGCACATCAGAACCTGAGCTGTACCCTGACTTCCTGGCCTGGCATCAGTGCTGCCATAGCACTGCAAACCTGCTTGTTGAGCTGGTCTTTGGTGGACCTGTCTGCCATTTCTGCATCTCCCTTGCTCAGGCATTGTGTAATGAGTTCTATTGGTGGTGTGGCTCCTGGTTTCCATTCTCTTCATCTTCCTAAATGAGACATTTGGCTGTGTCTCCGAGATGAGAGATTTACCAGTGCCTGGCGGAGTGCCAGCATAATTACGGAGGGCATTTTGTCAGTGCAGTGGGCTGTGGCCTGGCTGGAGCCTGAGCTGTATATGTTGGGTATCGCCTGTTGCACAGTCACTCCCTCTGAACACTTGTCACCTCAGGCCAACACTACGTAGAGTTTGGGGTCTTCCTTTGGCATACGTGTTTGGAACAACCCTGACCCCTGCTGCTGTCCCTGCTGCCCTTGCTGGCCCTCCCATCTTTCACATGCTACTGGGCAAATGTGTTTCCAGCGTAACCTGGAAATGTTGCTGTGTGTTTGTTGGTGTGTGCTGCTGTGTCAGGATGTAAAGGCAAAGCAGGACGCGAGGCATGGACATGGGGGTGGTGGGGAACCAGTCAATTTTTGCCCAGTCTTTTTGTTTGACTGTGGCAGACATCACAATTTATGACGAGTGATCAACTCATGTCCGATTATGAGAGAGCAATGTCCTCTTTTGTGAAACAGACCTTTGCTGGTGTCAGTGGATATCTCACAGCTGGAGACAGAGGGGAGAGGAATAGTAGTGAGGCTTTGGTCTCCTGAGAACAGTGCTTCATGCTGTAGAATAGCTAGAACCAGAGAGCAGAGCATCCATCCTTGGACTGCTTCCAGCTGGGGCCGTCTGAGCACGTAGATGGGTGAAGCGAAGGCTGTGTTGGACTTTGCATGCGAGCCTTGTTGGAAGTTTGACCTTTAAGGCCATGCTTGCAAGGAAATGAGGCCTCACACACTGGGGCAAAGCATTAAAGCAAGTTGCAGGAAAATGAGAGGCCATCACCAGCTGACAGCATTGGCCATCTCCTCCCCTTGCCTTCATCTTCTCCCTGTGTTTTTGAGTTCCTGCCTCAGAAATGCTTAGGCCTCTAATTCTGTCACTTGAAAGGAGCTTGTACAGCAAAAAGGACTTGTCATGAACGGGGAAATGAAAAGAGAGCGTTGCAGGGAAGGGAATTAATCCATCAATTTCTATAATTGTGTTGTTTTGCATACAAATGAGCTTGCCCTACTACAGCTACTTACACGTGGGTTGCCTCTGGGCCTGGGGCAGTCCAGATTGGTATAAAAGCCAGTCTGGCATCAGGCTCCCTCATCCACTTCTCCTGCCTTCTCCTCCTTGGTGAACAAGGTGAGCTGCAGCGGCCTTCTTCTCACCCTCGTCTTTCTCTGCTTCTCCTCTTGCTCTTCTGTTTTCCAGTGTGCCTTTCCCTCTATGCAAGCCTTGGTGTGAGCCTTGCTCCTTGCTGGTGCTCCCACCAGCTCTGTTCTGCTTGCCAGTGTTGGGGGAGGTGGGAGAAGGCCTTGCGCTGACTCTGATGGGGTTCCGGGGGATCTGGGCTGCTAAGACGCTCTCTCACCTCGCATTACCTGTCCCTGCTCCCTTTGTGAGCAGGCCACCAGGCTGCTTCTTGCACTGACTGTCTTTTACTGTCCTCTCTCCAGGTCCACCTCCATCCCACAGCCATGTCCTGCTACGATCTGTGCCGTCCCTGTGGCCCGACCCCGCTGGCCAACAGCTGCAACGAGCCCTGTGTGCGCCAGTGCCAGGACTCCCGCGTGGTGATCCAGCCCTCTCCCGTGGTGGTCACCCTGCCCGGACCCATCCTCAGCTCCTTCCCCCAGAACACCGCTGTGGGCTCCAGCACCTCCGCTGCTGTGGGCAGCATCTTGAGTGAGGAGGGAGTGCCCATCTCCTCCGGTGGCTTTGGCATCTCTGGCCTGGGCAGCCGCTTCTCTGGCAGGAGGTACCTGCCCTGCTAAGATGTGGTGGACGTCCCATGAGCCCATTGCCCAGGAAGCCCAAAGCCAGACGGCGGACTGAGGACAGAGCTGTTGGCCTTCGTTTCCGGATATGTTGAGCACCTTCCATGCCCTCCTGTAAAGCAACGAGGGAGTCTAGGGTGCCAGCTTTTGTGTTCTGGGCGCATGACCAGCAGATATCTTCTTCTCCCACTTTCTTGTCATCATCACACATCCCTGTTGTCTCCTGCTGTCTTGTGCCTTGGGTTCATCCTGAAGCAAGCTGAGATGGCCCTGCTTCTTTCCTCTCTCGCCATGTGATGGAGAAAGATGTGCATCCCAATACGTTGATGGTGTATCTGTGTACCAGCTGCCCTCATAGCAGCCTGGGCCAGATTCCATTCACAATACATTGCCTTGTTTCTACCTTCATTCTCAATAAATGTTGTGCTGCATTTAAATCTTAGTCTCTTTGTGTCCCTCCCTCGTTGAGATGCTCAACAACAATCCTCAAAGTGGAATGGGATATCTTGGGTTGTGAAGCTCAGTTCTGCTCCCAGTACTTAATCAGTTTTAGCAGGACCCTTGACCAACATCTCTGAATTAAAGGCATTTCACAAGTCCTTGACAGACCAATGTGAACTCGGGAAGAAAAACTCTCCTGGTTGCAGGCATTGTGCCATCTGGCCTTTTGCTCCACATATGCAACACCACCAGCATCAGAGAGGGATACAGGCTGATTTGAGTGTGGAGTGGCCTTTGCTATTTTGTCTCACTTCAGCAGATGTGATGGCTGCTCTTGCTACAGGGAGTGCAGGAGAAAGCAAGGGACAGAGCTCTACTTCGTATATGCTCAAGACCACCTTACATGAGGCATTTGTCTGTGCCTCCCAGTGCTGTTGAAGGCAGAGTGATTGGCAGCTCTCCAGCTGCGCCGTGGGCTGTGGGAAGCCCTGCAATGCCTTTCACCAACTGTCAAAGCATGGTGAGCTGAGAGTAGGAGGAAAATGTGCATAAAATACTGTATCTGGAATGGAAGGCAACAGGCGCAACACGTGGCCATGGGTGCTGTAGGGCACGAGAAACATTTGGGCAGATCCTGAGAAACGAGGTCCTATTTTTCACTCTGGAAATTGACAAAAGTTTCCGTTGAGGACAAAGGAAATCCTCCCTTCCTTTTCTGTGGCAGATGAAGATGGTAGTCTACGTCCCGGGAACATCGGAGATGTTCTCTTCAGGCACATCAGTGCTCTGAGATCTGCCCAAGGGCTTCCCTTACACTCACTTGGGGTCTCCCACCACACCCACTGCTTCAGGCCCATTGACTCAGGGCCTGTATTACGCCTCTGCCATCAGCCCTTAGCCTTCTCTCCAGCTCAGGGACACCAGTCTGGTTCTGCTGTTCTCGGATAGGTCAGTTTATGCTTGGTAATTGTCCCCTTGGACTGGGTGCACTGTTGCCCAGTGCTTTCCCAGCTCCCTCTTGGATGTATCTGTATTCTTCTGGCACTGCTCAGGAGTGTTGGCCCATGTTAGTGTCACAGCACATCAGAACCTGAGCTGTACCCTGACTTCCTGGCCTGGCATCAGTGCTGCCATAGCACTGCAAACCTGCTTGTTGAGCTGGTCTTTGGTGGACCTGTCTGCCATTTCTGCATCTCCCTTGCTCAGGCATTGTGTAATGAGTTCTATTGGTGGTGTGGCTCCTGGTTTCCATTCTCTTCATCTTCCTAAATGAGACATTTGGCTGTGTCTCCGAGATGAGAGATTTACCAGTGCCTGGCGGAGTGCCAGCATAATTACGGAGGGCATTTTGTCAGTGCAGTGGGCTGTGGCCTGGCTGGAGCCTGAGCTGTGTATGTTGGGTATCGCCTGTTGCACAGTCACTCCCTCTGAACACTTGTCACCTCAGGCCAACACTACGTAGAGTTTGGGGTCTTCCTTTGGCATACGTGTTTGGAACAACCCTGACCCCTGCTGCTGTCCCTGCTGCCCTTGCTGGCCCTCCCATCTTTCACATGCTACTGGGCAAATGTGTTTCCAGCGTAACCTGGAAATGTTGCTGTGTGTTTGTTGGTGTGTGCTGCTGTGTCAGGATGTAAAGGCAAAGCAGGACGCGAGGCATGGTCATGGGGGTGGTGGGGAACCAGTCAATTTTTGCCCAGTCTTTTTGTTTGACTGTGGCAGACATCACAATTTATGATGAGTGATCAACTCATGTCCGATTATGAGAGAGCAATGTCCTCTTTTGTGAAACAGACCTTTGCTGGTGTCAGTGGATATCTCACAGCTGGAGACAGAGGGGAGAGGAATAGTAGTGAGGCTTTGGTCTCCTGAGAACAGTGCTTCATGCTGTAGAATAGCTAGAACCAGAGAGCAGAGCATCCATCCTTGGACTGCTTCCAGCTGGGGCCGTCTGAGCACGTAGATGGGTGAAGTGAAGGCTGTGTTGGACTTTGCATGCGAGCCTTGTTGGAAGTTTGACCTTTAAGGCCATGCTTGCAAGGAAATGAGGCCTCACACACTGGGGCAAAGCATTAAAGCAAGTTGCAGGAAAATGAGAGGCCATCACCAGCTGACAGCATTGGCCATCTCCTCCCCTTGCCTTCATCTTCTCCCTGTGTTTTTGAGTTCCTGCCTCAGAAATGCTTAGGTCTCTAATTCTGTCACTTGAAAGGAGCTTGTACAGCAAAAAGGACTTGTCATGAACGGGGAAATGAAAAGAGAGCGTTGCAGGGAAGGGAATTAATCCATCAATTTCTATAATTGTGTTGTTTTGCATACAAATGAGCTTGCCCTACTACAGCTACTTACACGTGGGTTGCCTCTGGGCCTGGGGCAGTCCAGATTGGTATAAAAGCCAGTCTGGCATCAGGCTCCCTCATCCACTTCTCCTGCCTTCTCCTCCTTGGTGAACAAGGTGAGCTGCAGCGGCCTTCTTCTCACCCTCGTCTTTCTCTGCTTCTCCTCTTGCTCTTCTGTTTTCCAGTGTGCCTTTCCCTCTATGCAAGCCTTGGTGTGAGCCTTGCTCCTTGCTGGTGCTCCCACCAGCTCTGTTCTGCTTGCCAGTGTTGGGGGAGGTGGGAGAAGGCCTTGCGCTGACTCTGATGGGGTTCCGGGGGATCTGGGCTGCTAAGACGCTCTCTCACCTCGCATTACCTGTCCCTGCTCCCTTTGTGAGCAGGCCACCAGGCTGCTTCTTGCACTGACTGTCTTTTACTGTCCTCTCTCCAGGTCCACCTCCATCCCACAGCCATGTCCTGCTACGATCTGTGCCGTCCCTGTGGCCCGACCCCGCTGGCCAACAGCTGCAACGAGCCCTGTGTGCGCCAGTGCCAGGACTCCCGCGTGGTGATCCAGCCCTCTCCCGTGGTGGTCACCCTGCCCGGACCCATCCTCAGCTCCTTCCCCCAGAACACCGCTGTGGGCTCCAGCACCTCCGCTGCTGTGGGCAGCATCTTGAGTGAGGAGGGAGTGCCCATCTCCTCCGGTGGCTTTGGCTTGTCTGGCCTGGGCAGCCGCTTCTCTGGCAGGAGGTACCTGCCCTGCTAAATTGAAGATGTCATCGCATGATCACATCCTTCAGGAAACCGAAAACTTTGTTCCGGACTGCAGACCGAATTGCTGGACAGGTTGTGTTGTGCACCCTCCAACTCTGCTTCAAATCTGAGAGGGTAGTCAAGGTCTCAGCCTGCGCTGCCTGTAGACACAGCCAGCTGATGTTTTCCTCTTTTCCTGCTTTCTTCTCATGATCGGGTGTCCATGTTATCTCCTGTTGTCCTGTGCCATGAGTTCATCCGGAAGCAAGTTGAGATGGCCCTGCTTCTTCTTCCATTTCCCCATTGTGGTGGAGAAGACATGCATCCCATCTTCCTGTAGTTTCCCTCCTTATGGCCAATGTCTTTGTCAGCTGTATTTGTAGCAGCCTTAAACTTTTCACTGTTTTCATTCCTTCTTTGAGCACAATAAAGTTTATGGTGCATTGTAATCTTGATCTCCTCATGTTTTTTCCCTCATATTCATTCTATGTTTGATACTCAGCTAATCTGTCCACGGTGTGAAGTTTTTTACTGGAATGGAGATTTGAGTAGTATCCCCCTAGTGTGAACCTTCTTGCTCTGCTAAGGTGCTGAATTCCCTCAAAACCCCTTTTAATTAGAAGAGAGATGTGTAGCTGGATGGGTGTATAGTGTTGGCACATTATTATACTAGTGTTTCTGAGCACCCTGTAGTGACGTATCAGGAATGAGCAAAGTTGAATGTTTTTCAACTTTCAGATGATAAGAGAAGACATTGGATTGCTAGAAGGCATTTCTGTACCTGCCAGAGCTCAGCTGATTGAAGCTGTGTTTGGATGTTAACACTCTAAATGTTTTCTTCTTCTCATCCATTCCTTGAGCACATCTAAATCTAAATTGGAGAGGGTACCAAAGGAGTCAAAAGAACTAGTGGCAGCTGGGACAACAGTGTGAATTGAGATCTGAGTCCTCTCTAGAGGAATAGTTATCCTGAGAGAGACTGTCTAAAACCCAAGAGCAGAGGTGCCTGGAAATGCAATGCTTAAGACAGCCTGAGTGAGTTGGTGTTCATGGGTGACACTAAGTTTATGGAATTCACTAATCTGACTGATGTATTTGATACTCTAGTGGATAGGGATTTCCTTAGGAGAGACTCAGACAGGTGTGAGGACTGGGGCTATGTGAACCTCATGAAGTCCAACAAAGACAAGTGCAAGTCCTGCCTTTCTCTTGGAGAAAATCCCAGCTTCAGTATAGGCGGTGAAATGAATTTAGACAACTGAGATCAGCCTTCCAGAGGAGGGGTTGGGCATAATGGTTGATGGATAACTGTATCTGAGTTGATACTGTGTGCTTGTTACTCAGAAACCAATCATATTCTGGGATGTGTGAAAAGAAGTGTGGCCAGAAGGTCAAGGGAGGTGATTCTCCTCATCTACTCTGCTTTCATAAGACCCTCCCTGGTGTACTGCATTCACCTCCGGGTCCCCAGGACAAGGACGATACAGATCTGCTAGAGCAGGTCCAGAGGAGGCCACAAAGATGATCAGAGTTCTGCAGCAGTACTCCTGTGAAGAAAGGCTGGTAGAGTTGGTGTTATTGAGCCTGAAGAAGAGAAGACTCCATGGAAATGTTATTGCAGCCTTCCAATATAAAGGTGGCTTATAAGAAAGATGGAGAGAATATATACCAGGTACAGCAGTGACAAGACGAGGGAAAATAGTTTTAATGTGAAAGAGGGTAGAGTAAGGTGGGTTTATTAGACACTAGAACAGGTTGTGCAGAGAAGTTGTGGATGCCCCAGCATTGGGAACATTCAAAGTAAGGTTAGATGGATTATGAATAGCCAGACCTACTGGAATATGTCCAAACTCATGTCAGGAGTTTGGACTATATGATATACAAAGGTGCTTTCCAAACTAAGTCATTCTAAAATATAAGTTTTAACATAGTATCAGGGAGAGCAGTTGGTGATGCTGGACTTCCCATTTGGAAGTTCAGGTGAAGCTTCAGGGTTAGGAGGAAACCCGCTCCAGGATGAGTGTTGAAGCAAGGCCCAAAGGGTAGGAGGCTGCTCTTCCCACTGCTCATTACTGGCTTGCATCACTTACTTGTGCAGACATGTCAGGTCTCCAAGAAGTATTTTGGTCTCTAATTCTGCCACTTGAAAGGAGAATTAGTGGTGGAAGGACTATGTCACAAACAGGGAAATGAAAAGGGAGTGTTGCAGGGAACAGAAAAAAAAGACACTATTTTCTTTAATTGTGGTGTTTTGCATGCAAGATGAGCTTGTTGATACATACAGGGTACGTACAAAGGATGCCTCTGGACCAGTGGGTTGTCCTGACCAGTATAAAAGCCAGTCCAGCACCAGGCTCCCTCATCCACTTCTCTCGCCTTCTCCTCCTTGGTGAACAAGGTGAGCTGCAGCGGCCTTCTCTTTCCTCTTCTCTTTCTCTACTTCTCCTCTTCCTCTCCTTGCCTCCACTGAGCCTGAGTCTGTGTAGGCTTTGGTGTGAGCCATGCTCCTTGATGGTGCTCCCACCAGCTCTGTTCTGCTTGCCAGTGTTGAGGTAGATGGGAGGAGGTCCTGGGCTGATTCTGATGGGGCTCTTGGCTGCTAAGATTTTCTCTGTCCCTGCTGTGCCTCTCCCTCCTCCCCAGTCTGTGCCTCTTCTCTAGCTGAGCAGGACACCAGACTTCTGCTCATTCTGTGTGTGTTCTGCTGTCCTCTCTCCAGGTCCACCTCCATCCCACAGCCATGTCCTGCTACGATCTGTGCCGTCCCTGTGGCCCGACCCCACTGGCCAACAGCTGCAACGAGCCCTGTGTGCGCCAGTGCCAGGACTCCCGCGTGGTGATCCAGCCCTCTCCCGTGGTGGTCACCCTGCCCGGACCCATCCTCAGCTCCTTCCCCCAGAACACCGCTGTGGGCTCCAGCACCTCCGCTGCCGTGGGCAGCATCCTGAGCCAGGAGGGAGTGCCCATCTCCTCCGGTGGCTTTGGCATCTCTGGCCTGGGCAGTCGCTTCTCTGGCAGGAGGTACCTGCCCTGCTAAGATGTGGTGGAATTCCCATGAGCCCATTGCCCAGGAAGCCCAAAGCCAGACGCAGGACTGAGGATGGAGCTGCTGGCCAGAATTTCCAGATGGGCTGAGCATCCTTGTGACTTCTGCAAAGCAGAGAGTGATGCCAGGTTGCCAGCTTATGCTGTCTGGAAACATGGCCAGCACATGTCTACTTCTCCCACTTTCTTCTCATCAAGACAAGTCCTCGTTGTCTCCTGCTGTTCTGTGCCATGGGTTTATCCTGAAGCAAGTTGAGATGGCCCTGATCTTTCCCTTCACTCCTTGTGAGGGAGGAATGAGTACATCTCATTTTGATGAAGTTTGCCAGCTAATTGCCAATCTGTTAATCAACTGCCTTGATAGCAGCTTTAAACTATGCACTGCTTTGTTTCTGTCTTTAGACTAAATAAAATTTATGCTGCATTGTAATCTCAGTCTCCTCTGGTTTCTTTCCAGTTTGTATTCATAGGAAAGCAATTCAGGGGAAAATGTTTTGTCTTGGAATCCGAGTGTTGTTTAACATCCTGGCATTTACCTTCTTCTTGCTCACGGGATTTGAGCACACTCAAGCGAGATGGTATTTGCGAGAGTCACAGCGGGGTATAGAGGGTAGGTGGCATTGACCTGTTCATTCATATACGAGGGTCCAGGATCTCCCTCTAATGGGAATGAGTGCAATAGATGATATTAGAAATTGTTTTTCATTTGATGAGACAGGATAATTTGGATAGCTGGACACAGGAGTTGTACTTAAAAATCTTTATGGACCCTTTCCAACTCAGGATATTCTAATATTCTATGATAAAGGAAGACACTGGATTGCCAGAAGGCATTACAATGCTCACTGCTTCAAAAGTGTTCTTCAGCACATCCCTCCTCCAAGAACATCTGCCAAACTCTCAAAGCGGACAGAGCCCCAGAGAAGTCAAAGTGAGGCCAACGCTGCCGAAACCCAAGCTCTACTTTGATTTGTCACTGCATGTACGTGTTGAGCATGGGTGTGTATAATGGTTACGAGTGCAAGCTGGAAACGCAGAGGCTATGTTCTGGCAACTGAGGAACTGGGCAGCATCTGTGATAACTCCTGAAACCACTGCAGAGTGCAGGAAAGGAGCAGGATGGTCTTCCCTGGTGGAGCAATCCTGTGGTCTAATGCGTAAGTCATTGTGAAGTCCTTGCAAGCTCATCACTGTGTCCTGAGGGGAAGTGGTCTGGAGCAGCCCCTCCAAAAATCCCATTCAGCTGCTGAGCAGACTGTGCTTGGGAGGTCCCAAACCAGGCTTAGTTTTGTCCTCCACACAGGCCTCAAGCTGGGGAGACTGAGGCAGTGGTATACCACCAACTTTGGTCTCAGTCGTCCTTCCCATACTCCTGTCATCCACAACCTCTGCTTTGCTCCAGCCACTCTCATCCTGCCTCCAGTGATAGCAGGGGAACCTCTGGTGCCGTTGATCAGCCACCTGCCTTTGCGAGTACTCTCAGTGCTCCTGAACAGGGTGGCGTGTCTGGTGGAAATTCTATCAAGTATTTGGTTGTGCCCATTGTGCTGCCAGTCTGGATGGCCAAAGCAGGACTTGTGTGAAAGACATGGGCAGGAGGAGGGGCAGGTATCAATTGCCTACGTGAGCTTTTGTCATTGGGATTCCTCCTAGTTTACCAGAGGTGTCCAGCAAGGCGTCATTGGAGGGCATAGCCGACATTTGCTATTCTTAGAAGTATGCTACTTAAGGCACGGAGGTATGAAGGAGAGAAGTAAGATTGCAAAGGAAGAGCCAGGCCCATTGCTGCCAAGGGCAATAATTACCTGGAGAGATATTCCAAAATCCAAGAGCAGAAGTGCCCTGACTGCAAAGGTAGTTTATAAAAGAATATGAGCAAGCAGAGTGTTAGAGTGATGATGCACATCTTGAGACACTGAAGTCCAGCCAAAAGTTTCATCGCAAGGAGGTGAACCCCGGTCATCAGGACCACGCTAAATCAAGGCCCCAGAGTCACACGCTGACATCCCCTGGAGTGGTGAGACACTCATCATGCCAGGCTGTATCATCAGGTTGTGCCTACGTGTCCACTTCTCTGGCAATATTTTGAACAGCAGTACAGTCACTTGAAAGGAATGCGAATGATAGAATGGGTGCGACTAGAAAGGGGAAACAAAATGGTAGCATCACTACAAGTTAAAAAAGACTCTATTTTCTGTAATGGTCCGTGTTTTGCATGCAAGAAGAGCTATCTGTAAACATTTGCATCCGAAGGAGGCTCTGTGCCTGGGGCGGACAAGGCTAGTATAAAAGCCAGTCCAGCACCAGGCTCTCACATCCACTTCTCTTGCCTTCTCCGCTTTGGTGAACAAGGTGAGCTGCAATGGTCTTCTCCTCACTCTCCACTTTCTCTGCTTCTCCTCTTGCTCTTCTGGCTTCCAGGGAGTCGTTGCCTCCATGCAGACCTTGATGTGAGCCTTGCTCCTTTGTGGTCCGCCCACCTGCACTTATCTGATTGCAAATGTGGGGGGTGGAGGGAGGAGGGAGAAGGCAGTGGTGTGTCTCTGCTGGGGCTCCTGGGGATCAGAACACTCTCTGTACCCACGCTGCCTGTACAGGCTTCCCAGCCTGAGCATCCTCTCTTGGTGAGTATATCACCAGCCTACTGCTCACGCTGTGTGTGTTTGGCTGTCCTGTCTGCAGGCCCACCTCCATCCCTCAGCCATGTCCTGCTACGATCTGTGCCGTCCCTGTGGCCCGACCCCGCTGGCCAACAGCTGCAACGAGGTCTGTGTGCGCCAGTGCCAGGACTCCCGCGTGGTGATCCAGCCCTCTCCCGTGGTGGTCACCCTGCCCGGACCCATCCTCAGCTCCTTCCCCCAAAACACCGCTGTGGGCTCCAGCACCTCCGCTGCTGTGGGCAGCATCCTGAGCCATGAGGGAGTGCCCATCTCCTCCGGTGGCTTTGGCATCTCTGGCCTGGGCAGCCGCTTCTCTGGCAGTAGGTGCCTGCCCTGCTAAGGATGAGGTGGAATTCCCATGAGCCCATTGCCCAGGAAGCCCAAAGCCAGGCACTGAACTGAGGACATAACTGCTGGCAGATATTACTGCCAGGGAATACAACCAGCAGACGTTGTCTTCTTCTACTTTCTTCCCAACACCACGAGGTCATCTTGTGTCCTGCTGTCCTGTGCCTTGGGTTCATCCTGAAGCAAGTGAAGATGGCCCTGCTTCTTCTCCCTCTAGACATATGAATGAGGAAAACCTGTATCCCGTTCAGGTTGAAGTGTGTCTGAGAGCCAGCTGCCCCCATAGCAGCCTGGACCAGATCCATTCCACCATGCATTGCTTCATTTCTATCTTTCAACTCAATAAAGTTTATGCTGCATTGTAATCTCAGTCTCCTTGTGTTCCTTCCATGTTGGGATGACTGGTTCATCGAGGGTTCGTCTAGGGGTTGAAGTGATGTTTTGGGTGGGAAAAGAGTGGGTACTTAAGAGTCCTAATTGGACCTCCTTTCCACACAGCGTGGTAGGTTACTCTCAAGGCAGATGAGACTTAGTGCAGGACTGTACAGGTGAATGGGTGTGTAGTTAGACAAGGTATGCCAAGAGCGCCCAGGTACTCTCTCAAATTTATCTATATCTACATGTATAAGGAACTAAGGTTTTCACTGTAAATGTCAATTGGTGAAGCAAACATTTGAATTGCCGGATGGTGTATTTGTGAGGCCAGTGCTCAAAGAGGCAAAGCTCTGACCGGACCCTACGACTCAGAGAGTATTCTTCTGCCCGTCCCTCCTCCAAGAACATCTGCCAAACTCTCAAAGCGGACAGAGCCCCGCTTTGAGAAGTCAAAGTGAGGCCAACGCTGCCGAAACCCAAGCCCTACTTTGATTTGTCACTGCATGTACGTGTTGAGCATGGGTGTGTATAATGGTTACGAGTGCAAGCTGGAAACGCAGAGGCTATCTTCTGGCAACTGAGGAACTGGGCAGCATCTGTGATATCTCCTGAAACCACTGCAGAGTGCAGGAAAGGAGCAGGATGGTCTTCCTTGGTGGAGCAATCCTGTGGTCTAACTCGTAAGTCATTGTGAAGTCCTTGCAAGCTCGCCACTGCGTCCTGAGGGGAAGTGGTCTGGAGCAGCCCCTCCAGAAATCCCATTCAGCTGCTGAGCAGACTGTGCTTGGGAGGTCCCAAACCAGGCTTAGTTTTGTCCTCCACACAGGCCTCAAGCTGGGGAGACTGAGGCAGTGGTACACCACCAACTTTGGTCTCAGTCGTCCTTCCCATACTCCTGTCATCCACAACCTCTGCTTTGCTCCAACCACTCTGATCCTGCCTCCAGTGATAGCAGGGGAACCTCTGGTGCCGTTGATCAGCCACCTGCCTTTGCGAGTACTCTCAGTGCTCCTGAACAGGGTGGCGTGTCTGGTGGAAATTCTATCAAGTATTTGGTTGTGCCCATTGTGTTGCCAGTCTGGATGGCCAAAGCAGGACTTGTGTGAAAGACATGGGCAGGTGGAGGGGCAGGTATCAATTGCCTACGTGAGCTTTTGTCATTGGGATTCCTCCTAGTTTACCAGAGGTGTCCAGCAAGGAGTCATTGGAGGGCAGTAACTTACATTTGCTATTTTTAGAGCTATGCTACTTAAGAGGTATGAAGAAGTAAGATTGCAAAGGAAGAGCCAGGCCCATTGCTGCCAAGGGCAGTAATTACCTGGAGAGATATTCCAAAATCCAAGAGCAGAAGCGCCCTGACTAGAAAGGTGATTTTTAAAAGAATATGAGCAAGCAGAGTGTTATGGAGCTTGATTGATGTGGCCTTTCCTTGCCTATGGATGCCCAGCCTGAAGCTTCAGATTTAGGAGAAGAAGAATCCAAATCATCAGGACAAATGTTAGTGCAGTGCCCCAGAGAGTAAATGGCAGACACCCCCTGGAGTGCTGAGACACTCTTCATCACTGGCTGCATCATTCTTGTGATGATGTGTTTTTACATCTGGAAATATTTCGGCCTCTAATGTTGGCACTTGAAAGCAGTCTGCGCGGTTGAATAGTATGTGCAGAACAGGAAAATAAAAGGAAGCACCACAAGGAAAATAAGCAAGACAGTACTTTTAATAATTGTTATGATTTGCATGCAAGATGAGCTTTTGGTAAACACATTACCTTTGCAAATATTGCTGCTCTAAGCCTGAGGCAGACTAGACCAGTATAAAAGTCCGTCCAGCACCAGGCTCCTTCATCCACTTCTCTTGTCTTCTGCTTCTTGGTGAACAAGGTGAGCTGCCGTGGTGATCTTTTCATTTTTCTCTGCTTCTTCTCTTGCACTTCTGGCATCCACTGAGTCTTTCTCTATGTGTAGATCTTGATGTGAGTCTTACTCCTTGATGGTGCTCCCACCAGCTCTGTTCTGCTTGCCAATGTGGGGGGGAGGTGGAAGAAAGGCTGGGCTGACTCCATGTAGGCTCTTGAGGATCTGGTCTGCCAAGCCTCTCTCTGGCCATGCAATGCCTATCCCTGCTTCCCAGCCTGAGCCTCTTCTCTAGGTGATCAGGGCACCAGGCTGCTTCTTGCACTGACTGTCTTTTACTGTCCTCTCTCCAGGCCCACCTCCATCCCACAGCCATGTCCTGCTACGATCTGTGCCGTCCCTGTGGCCCGACCCCGCTGGCCAACAGCTGCAACGAGCCCTGTGTGCGCCAGTGCCAGGACTCCCGTGTGGTGATCCAGCCCTCTCCTGTGGTGGTCACCCTGCCCGGACCCATCCTCAGCTCCTTCCCCCAGAACACCGCTGTGGGCTCCAGCACCTCCGCTGCCGTGGGCAGCATCCTGAGCCAGGAGGGAGTGCCCATCTCCTCTGGTGGCTTTGGCATCTCTGGCCTGGGCAGTCGCTTCTCTGGCAGTAGGTACCTGCCCTGCTAAGGATGAGGTGGAATTCCCATGAGACCATTGCCCAGGAAGCCCAAAGCCAGACTGCTGACTGAGGATGAATCTGCTGGCCTTCGTTTCCAGATATGTTGAGCATCCTTGTGACTTCTGCAAAGCAGAGAGGAATGTGAGGTTGCCAGCCTACAATGTCTGGAAACTCAAACACCAGTTGTCTTCTCCCACTTTCTTGTCATCATCACACATCCTTGTTGTCTCCTGCTGTCCTGTGCCTTGGGTTCATCCTGAAGCAATTTGAGATGGCCCTGCTTCTTCTCCCATTCACCATGTGATGGAGGAAGACATGCATCCCATTATGTTGAAGGTCAATCAGAGTTCCAGCTGCCCTCATACCAACCTAAACCATATTCCTTCTACCATGCAATGCTCTGTTTCTATCTTCAAACCCAATAAATGTTATGTTGCATTGTAATATCAGTCTCATTTTGTAAATTCCTTGATGAGATGCCCAGTAACATTCCCATAGGAGAAATCGGATATCTTGGGTTGTGAAGCTTAGTTTTACTCCCAGACTTAATCTCTTTTGTGAGGAGCCTTGGCCAACATTAAAGGCATTTCACAAGTCATTGACTGACCAGTGAGAACACGAAGAGGAAAAATTCTCCTGGTTGCAGGCATTGTGCCATCTGGCCTTTTGCTCCACATATGCAACACCACCAGCATCAGAGAGGGATACAGGCTGATTTGAGTGTGGAGTGGCCTTTGCTATTTTGTCTCACTTCAGCAGATGTGATGGCTGCTCTTGCTACAGGGAGTGCAGGAGAAAGCAAGGGACAGAGCTCTACTTCGTATATGCTCAAGACCACCTTACATGAGGCATTTGTCTGTGCCTCCCAGTGCTGTTGAAGGCAGAGTGATTGGCAGCTCTCCAGCTGCGCCGTGGGCTGTGGGAAGCCCTGCAATGCCTTTCACCAACTGTCAAAGCATGGTGAGCTGAGAGTAGGAGGAAAATGTGCATAAAATACTATATCCGGAATGGAAGGCAACAGGCGCAACACGTGGCCATGGGTGCTGTAGGGCACGAGAAACATTTGGGCAGATCCTGAGAAACGAGGACCTATTTTTCACTCTGGAAATTGACAAAAGTTTACGTTGAGGACAAAGGAAATCCTCCCTTCCTTTTCTGTGGCAGATGAAGATGGTAGTCTACGTCCCGGGAGCATCGGAGATGTTCTCTTCAGGCACATCAGTGCTCTGAGATCTGCCCAAGGGCTTCCCTTACATTCACTTGGGGTCTCCCACCACACCCACTGCTTCAGGCCCATTGACTCAGGGCCTGTATTACGCCTCTGCCATCAGCCCTTAGCCTTCTCTCCAGCTCAGGGACACCAGTCTGGTTCTGCTGTTCTCGGATAGGTCAGTTTGTGCTTGGTAATTGTCCCCTTGGACTGGGTGCACTGTTGCCCAGTGCTTTCCCAGCTCCCTCTTGGATGTATCTGTATTCTTCTGGCACTGCTCAGGAGTGTTGGCCCATGTTAGTGTCACAGCACATCAGAACCTGAGCTGTACCCTGACTTCCTGGCCTGGCATCAGTGCTGCCATAGCACTGCAAACCTGCTTGTTGAGCTGGTCTTTGGTGGACTTGTCTGCCATTTCTGCATCTCCCTTGCTCAGGCATTGTGTAATGAGTTCTATTGGTGGTGTGGCTCCTGGTTTCCATTCTCTTCATCTTCCTAAATGAGACATTTGGCTGTGTCTCCGAGATGAGAGATTTACCAGTGCCTGGCGGAGTGCCAGCATAATTACGGAGGGCATTTTGTCAGTGCAGTGGGCTGTGGCCTGGCTGGAGCCTGAGCTGTGTATGTTGGGTATCGCCTGTTGCACTGTCACTCCCTCTGAACACTTGTCACCTCAGGCCAACACTACGTAGAGTTTGGGGTCTTCCTTTGGCATAAGTGTTTGGAACAACCCTGACCCCTGCTGCTGTCCCTGCTCCCCTTGCTGGCCCTCCCATCTTTCACATGCTACTGGGCAAATGTGTTTCCAGCGTAACTTGGAAATGTTGCTGTGTGTTTGTTGGTGTGTGCTGTTGTGTCAGGATGTAAAGGCAAAGCAGGATGCGAGGCATGGACATGGGGGTGGTGGGGAACCAGTCAATTTTTGCCCAGTCTTTTTGTTTGACTGTGGCAGACATCACAATTTATGATGAGTGATCAACTCATATCCGATTATGAGAGAGCAATGTCCTCTTTTGTGAAACAGACCTTTGCTGGTGTCAGTGGATATCTCACAACTGGAGACAGAGGGGAGAGGAATAGTAGTGAGGCTTTGGTCTCCTGAGAACAGTGCTTCATGCTGTAGAATAGCTAGAACCAGAGAGCAGAGCATCCATCCTTGGACTGCTTCCAGCTGGGGCCGTCTGAGCACGTAGATGGGTGAAGCGAAGGCTGTGTTGGACTTTGCATGCGAGCCTTGCTGGAGTTTGACCTTTAAGGCCATGCTTGCAAGGAAATGAGGCCTCACACACTGGGGCAAAGCATTAAAGCAAGTTGCAGGAAAATGAGAGGCCATCACCAGCTGACAGCATTGGCCATCTCCTCCCCTTGCCTTCATCTTCTCTCTGTGCTTTTGAGTTCCTGCCTCAGAAATGCTTAGGTCTCTAATTCTGTCACTTGAAAGGAGCCTGTACAGCAAAATGGACTTGTCATGAACGGGGAAATGAAAAGAGAGCGTTGCAGGGAAGGGAATTAATCCATCAATTTCTATAATTGTGTTGTTTTGCATACAAACGAGCTTGCCCTACTCCAGCTACTTACACATGGGTTGCCTCTGGGCCTGGGGCAGTCCAGATTGGTATAAAAGCCAGTCTGGCATCAGGCTCCCTCATTCACTTCTCCTGCCTTCTCCTCCTTGGTGAACAAGGTGAGCTGCAGCGGCCTTCTTCTCACCCTCGTCTTTCTCTGCTTCTCCTCTTGCTCTTCTGTTTTCCAGTGTGCCTTTCCCTCTATGCAAGCCTTGGTGTGAGCCTTGCTCCTTGCTGGTGCTCCCACCAGCTCTGTTCTGCTTGCCAGTGTTGGGGGAGGTGGGAGAAGGCCTTGCGCTGACTCTGATGGGGTTCCGGGGGATCTGGGCTGCTAAGACGCTCTCTCACCTCGCATTACCTGTCCCTGCTCCCTTTGTGAGCAGGCCACCAGGCTGCTTCTTGCACTGACTGTCTTTTACTGTCCTCTCTCCAGGTCCACCTCCATCCCACAGCCATGTCCTGCTACGATCTGTGCCGTCCCTGTGGCCCGACCCCGCTGGCCAACAGCTGCAACGAGCCCTGTGTGCGCCAGTGCCAGGACTCCCGCGTGGTGATCCAGCCCTCTCCCGTGGTGGTCACCCTGCCCGGACCCATCCTCAGCTCCTTCCCCCAGAACACCGCTGTGGGATCTTCAGCATCTGCTGCTGTTGGAAACATCCTGAGTGAGGAGGGAGTTCCCATCTCCTCCGGTGGCTTTGGCATCTCTGGCCTAGGCAGCCGCTTCTCTGGCAGGAGATGCCTGCCCTATTAAAGGCAACTCCAATTTCCCATGAGCTTATCCCTGTGGAAGCCCAAAGTCAGGCACCGGACTGAAAACGGAGCTGCTGGCCAAAGTTTCCAGATGGGCTGAGCACCCTTATGCCCTCCTGTTAAGCAGAGATGCAAGATAAATTACCAACCTGTTCTGATTGGAATAATGATGGATATTTCATTTTCAAAAACTTTCTTGTTCATTTTTTTGTGCATTTAAATTTTGGTTTCTGATTGGTTTTATTTAATGCTCTGCTTATAAATTATCTGTTTAGGGTTCTTAATTCATGTGTTAGGAAATCAATCTTGCTTTCTGTTCTTCATTTAGAATGGTTTAAGTGGTTTCCTTCCTTCATGTAAACTTATATTTTGCTTTTTATTGTAGAGTACTTCATAACTTTTTCATTAAACTGATGTTGCATCTTAGCTTGTTTTATGTTTGTCTTTTTTTTTAGTCCTTGTTTCTCTTTCTTTATGGTGGAATATACCATCATATGAAAAAAATAATCCGTGCAGTAATCAAACTGTAAATTCTCAGTTGAGTGAGGGAATTATCTGCTTAGGAATAATCAGACTGAGTAGAATCTATGTCACCCTGACAAAATTGGTATGATTGAAGAAAGTAGATACTCACTCAGATTTGTGAGGAATCACTGATAATACTGATATACATCCAGGAATGCTTTTGCTCTTGGTGGCATGGTGATGTCTTCTGTGATAGACATGTGGCATTAAGAATATATAAATGTGTTTCAGAAGAATGAGGAGCCTGGGCAAGTGGCCTGTGTCCCGCAGTGGCGTATACTGAATGGTCTGTTTTGTGGTGCTTGTCTTGATGTGGAACTAAGGGACATGGTTTAGTGGGAAAATACTGGTGGGAGGTAGATGGTTGGGCTAGATGATCTTGGAGGTCTTTACCAATCTTTGTGATTTTATGATTCTGTGAATGAGGGAGCTTGGAGAAGTTCCTCGTCTTCTTTCTTTAAGTCTGTTTATTAACACTGGTTGGTTTTAAATAAATATATCTCCTGGAATGAATCCACCTTTGGATGTTATGGCCCTAAGGAGTGTTTATGCAAGATGTTAAAGCCTTTATTAAACATTTCATTAGATAGTTCCTGAAGAATGTGAATGTCAGCTTGAAATCCATGTCCCCTTTGCACGTTAAGATTGGAGAAATGGATGTAATAAGTATGATTATGGAATTTTACAAACTTCTCAGGCTGTTTAAGACTAGTGAGATATCCTCAATTGCATGAACCAATTAGTTTTCATGTATGTTTTTTCAAACTGAATCTTTTCTTGATAATGAAATTATTCTGCTTTTAGTTTTCCAGTCTACTTTTGTCCTGGCATTGCGTGAGAAACATACTCTACCCATTTAAAACCTTTTCATCTTCACAGTTTATGGATTCTTTTTATTTCTGATACTTTAGTGTTAGTGTGAAATGAATCAAAGCGCAGTCTAATGAAGCTTTCTTTCCTGCTCCTCAGCAATTTGTTAGCTTGCAGGTGTCTTGGAAATACAATCCAAGATTGAATCCAAGACATTTATTAAAGCTTGTGTGTGGTTTTCTGTCTGACCTAGTTAAGTACAATTGCCATCTAATTTTTTCACCGTTCTTTAAAAAATATGTATATAATTCCGAGATGGGTTCCAACCCTCTTGGATGATTTCTTTGAGCCAGCCAGACCAGTCTGGAGTCAGTTCACCACCAGAAGACAATTCAGGAGTCTTTTCGAAAATACTGCTGTGATCTTAGAGCTGGGTTTTGAAATGAGTTAGTATACCAAATTGAAGCTCTTGTATTAATGAAAGGAAGAACAGAAGTGTTGAAAGCAACATCTATGGCCGTTGTTGCATGCTTTACAGAAAATTAATTATTCAGGTTGCCAATAAATACCTACTGCTGCAGAGAACTTGTGTGTCAAAAACATGGGTGCAACATATTTATTTATGGCTTGATAGCATTATTTAGGTCTGAAAAGGGAGGGAACTACTTAAGTGTGTATGCAGGTCACTTTAGCTAATGTTACTAAAATAGGAAAAACTGTTTAAAATTTGTTAAAAGGTTGATTTTTCTTCAATAGTTCAGAGATATTTTTCACAAAGTCCACTGAATTGCAAATTTCTACACTATATAAACCTAGATGACAAAAGATGATCTTGGATAGGAGATTTTAAAGATATCCCAATAAATGGACGATGAGAGCGTTCAAACTTCATTGTCCATCATGAGAAATTTGATAACTTAATTACATGAATATGCACATTGTTAATGGAAATGGCAAAGGATTCTGAACACTTTCTTCTTTAGTTTCTTAAGTAACATAAGACCAAATTAATTCTATTTCCAGATATCACTGAGTTCTCGCACACAATATTCAGTAACTTCTCCAAGGAGAGGCTCAAACCTTGCATCTTGTGCAGTGGATAAAGGAATAACTGTATAGAATATCTCTACAGTACTAAAGCTAAAAAAAAGAAAACAGTAAAATTGTGAATATGTATTCCAGTTGTGCAACGAACTTGCACTAGTCTGGAGTATAATCACTGCTATACTGAAGTCTGTTGCAAGGGGAATAAATGTGATGGCAAACAGGTAATTGTTGTGTTGTTTTTTCCACAATGACTCCACAGTTAAACTCATGTGAGGGTAATACTAAAAAATCATTTAAAATTCATGTGTGTCCTCAAGATGATTTGGGAAATGCTATTCATATTTGTGGTCTGAGATGATACAGAAGGGAGTTATAAGTTCTCTTTGTGAAAGACCTGAGAAATCAGGTTCAGAACTGGTCTGCATATGCCTCCAGGTGATAGCAGCTGCACCTCAAACTGAGATACCAAAGTGGAAGAGTGTGATAACATCTCAATTAGACAAGATCGCTCCTAAATTTTGTGCTTCATCCATGGCGAAGAAGCAAAATCTTGTACAGATTTGAATCTCTACTGAAGAATGTGAATTATCCCAGTTTACACTGGAAATGTTTTCTGCTGGCATACTTCATCATACTGCTTTATATAGCAATATTTTTCTCTGAATTTCACAAAATCTGAGTCATAGGTATTGGGAGGGGCCTCTGGAGACCCAGTTCAACCGCAACTGCCAGTGCAGATTCCCTAGAGTAGGTTTACGCAGGGATCTCATCCTTTCTCATTGGATTCAGTGGGATTTCATTTCAGCTGTGCATCTAATTGTGCCTTTTTAGGTACCCTTGAGAAAACACATAAGTTCAATCTTGATTGCTCTTATGCATAGCTGGAGTCAGAGCTCCATAAACATTAGTGGAGACCGGAATTTAAGGACTTGGACTCATTTGTAATAAAAGAAAAAAACCTGAATGATGTATTATGTATTTCCTACATTTTCCTTAATCTTTATCCTGATGACAGAGACATACACTGGAGGACAAACTCTGTTGTGATTGAATGGTAGCACTCTAATAAATTTGGCCCATTACTCTATAAGATGAGAGAAACTTGTAGGACAGAACATGCATTTCAGAAGATAAGGAAAGGAAAACAGTAATAAACAGTCAAAAAAAGGCAGTTATTCAGTTGGAAGCATTTTGTATTCAGGACATACTTGTTGGTAAATAATTTCATGTACAAAGAATGTCTGTAGTCCTCAGGCCATTCAAGGTGCAGTATAAAAGTTAGCTCAACTCACGGTCTCTCTTACCACTTCTCTTCCCTCTTTCTCTTTTGTGAACAAGGTTAGTTGAGATCTACTTTTCTTTTTCTACTTGCTGAATTCTTGTCTTCCTAGAAATTTGATTACTATCTTTTTTCCTCCATTTTGCTAGTTGTTGGATTGAGGTGGGGGTGGGGGCACAATTGTTGGTGCTTTTTTTATGAAGTGCTTTTTCACTGTTTGAATTGCAGGGATTTCTGGAGGTCTGGCCATACAGAACTTTGAAATGCTAATATATATATATATTTCCATATGTCTCTCTCTATATATTCAAATGTGGGCTTTCAGGTATGCTAAGTGACTTGGAAAATCACAATAATACTAATAATACTAGAGATTAATAAAAAGAATAGGTAAAATGCATAAAGCTGTGTGTCTAGTTATCTTTCAAGGAGAACTGTGCGTTTTCCATCTTCAAGAACATGATTCATCTCCTGTAATGCTTCAACAAGATTGAAATGAAGAGAAAACAGTGGTGTTTGTAAGAGATGTGAATATATTTATTTTCAGAAATGTCCAGAAAAAAAGAGTTATGTGTTGTTTATGCTGTGGAAGCCTTCTTCAGTGTTCCAGTTTTCATTACGATGAATCTACTGCTGTGTGCAGTGGGAAACAGAAGGGTAAAAGGAACCAGAAACTTGAAGAAATAGTTGGAGAGAAAGGAAAATAGGAAGGTTTAAAGAAGAGTTTTGTGGATCTTAAGTTATGTTGAACCATAAGACTTAGATCTAAATACCACTTTTTAAATGAGGAAAGAAAGAAGCTGCGTACTGAGATTAGAAGTAATCACAGTGTTCAATATGGATAGTGGTTCTAAGCCCATATCTTCAACCTTCTTCTGTTATAGTAGTCACCATAGACTTCAACATCACAGATATCATAAAAATATTCTAGCTGCCTGGGTTTTGAAATTACAGCATGTGATATCTCCCTCAAGCTTAGGAAGATGGTTTCGAAGTCTATGAGGAAACAGAATAACAAATATAGAGAACTGAGCACCCAACAGAGATGGGCATAGGAGATGATAGTGAAATTTGTGTTTGTGGGAGTGCAGGAACTGGGCACAGATAATGCATAGGGAACTCCTGGATTTCTCATGGATGGCACATCTATGGACATGTCATCTGGGACAGATTTCCAAACTTCTAAGCTTCAAGTATGCCAAACCATATTGAAATTTAAACCTCTTCTTAGGTTAAGTCAGAACATGGAAATAATTCTTCATTTTCAAGCAGTCTAGTGAATTCTAACTGTAAGTGCATTTGTGGCTAGGAATTATTCATAATTACTACTTCTACAATGCCTTTAATACCTGAGGTATGTATTCCAGACATACAGACAATAAAAATATTAAAGTATAAGTCATGAAAGAGGTACATATCATTTTGTTCTTCTGCCAGCTGTTCAATTGGATCACCAAAGACTGAGAAAGGACAATTTCAGCCTCTATCTTCTTGAAGTAAAGAAGTTATTTTCGTTCCTCACTTGATTCTTGGAAAGTCTCAAGGAAAACTCCTGCGGTCCTGGTACCTGAGCTGAAACATAATTGCAATATGACTCCTATGCTGTTTTCACTTCTGGTCCTGTATTTCAGGTCCACCTCCATCTGTAGACATGTCGTGCTATGAGAGATGTCCTTCCATGTCCTGCAGTCCGACCCCCCTGGCCAAAAGCTGCAACGGGGCCTGTGTGCGCCAGTGCCAGGACTCCCGCGTGGTGATCCAGCCCTCTCCCGTGGTGGTCACTCTGCCCGGACCCATCCTCAGCTCCTTCCCCCAGAATACCACCGTGGGATCCACAGCATCTGCAGCTGTTGGGAGTGCTCTCAGTGCAGGAGGAGTCCCTATCTCCTCTGGCAGCTCCTTGGGATTTGGGAGCTTTGGTTATCCCAGTCTGGGAAGCGAGTACAGCCGGCCCTACCGTCGCTACAACACCTACCGCAGTGGCTTCAATGGGCCGTGCTAGAGCACGAGGAGCAGGCAGGAAGAAGTGACCAGAAATACTGAAGCATGACTCGATGTGGGAGAGAGCTCCTGGCCATGGTTACGTGTTGTTGGACACCCACAATTCTGCCTGTAGTTAGTGGAGCTGTGGGAGTTAATTATTCCCTACAGCGAGGCCCTGTTCTTGTTAGACTACTTTATATTTCTAATCAAGTATGTAGTTCTGCTACGCATCACTGTATTTGATACTGCCTGGTATTAAACATACTTTAAGCAGTAAATTGGACTATATTTTCAAAGTGTCATCCTGCTCTGAAAAAAGAGCTCTGTGGAACACTTCACCATCAGATGTGCTTGTGTTTCCATATCAAAACCTATTGCTTTGCAGCATTTTAATCCATTCTTTAGTGTTATTAAAGGTATGCTTTTATCATATCCCAAGTCCTCTGTTATTTTTATTCCTCCTTCTACTTTTCATTGAAACATACTTTATTACTGCTAGAAGTAAGTACCTGAGGTCAAAACCAGATTTGTACAGCCACTGAAGCTATTAAAGCAACAGCTTTTGGGGTAAAAATTGAGATGTCCTCGTGCCAGGGAATGTTTGAGGCATTTGAATGAGTCCAGTAATCGCATAGATTCTGTTGCAGCAGGTTAAATTGTCCCCAATAGTTAAATTGTTCCCAGCAGTTAAATTGCTTCGCTTATTGTTTATGTACCAGTCTCATCTCATCCTGGCATCAGATGAAAAGCCCTCCTCAAAGCTTCTTTCATCATTTAAATGCCTCATACTGTTACACTCAACACCTCTGAAGTCAACACAAAGATGATACAAATTTCAATTTGTGTAAGTAATTTGTCAGCTCTTTGGCAATTTGTTTGTTCTTCAGCCCCATGAGTGCACTCTGCCCTTCCTTACACAAGAGGGTTTTAATTGGGTGGAATTTGAAACGCCATCACCAACTCATCTGTCAGAGCAGTTAAGTCATGGTTCACCACCTTAGCCAACGCAAAAAGCAAGATCCAATGGCCCTCAACCTTCCAAGTGAACTCTGGGTGCCGACTAAACTGGCAGAATATCAGTGAAAACGTTCCGAGGTGGTTAATGAGATTGTTTCTGTAATCATAGAATCATATATTTTTAAAATCTATAAAATAAATTCAAGTAGTATGTGACATAGAGATTTTCTGGCAAGGGAGGGAAATTGTAAGCATAGGGAAGGAGATTACCTTTTTTGGTAGAGACTTATTCAACTGTAGGAATTTACAGATATTTTTTAAACATAGATGACCATTTTTTTAATAGAATAATAGCTTTCTGAAGGTGTGTATCCTTTGAGTTATCTTGACTCACACGCCTTGAGATCAGGTTTGTAGCTAGCCAGCGTGAGAGCTGAGATCCTGTTGTGTACCTTGTGATGTAAGTAGCACAAAACTTTGCATATTTGAGCCATTAGTGAAAATCTGTTCTGAACTTTGAAGTCCTTTGCTCTTCTGAAGATTGAGACCAACCCATGTACAGTGATACACCCTTCTTTTAGAATTAATTCACATTTCTTGCTGGGGGATGGAGGTATTAAGGGAGGAGAACTGGTCCGGCTCTTGGAATAATTTTTATGCATGCAGGTCTTTTCTGCAGGTCACTGTTGATTGCAGAGGTGAAACAAAACGCATAATGATGAACAAAATAGAGAATTGAATTACTAGGTACAACTTCTACCAATGCTGTAGTTCTGCTGAGACAGAACATTGCCTGTAAGAACCGATAGTTCAAAGCAAGCTTATTAGCCATATTTGTACTTAACTTGATGTGAAGATTGTTGCACATCTCCTTGACTTAGTAGGGTTTCATGTAATAATGATGGTGATTCTTCAGATGAAACACTATGCAGATATCAGATTGAAAATTAGAGGCAATCAACAAGTGTCCCTAAATAAAAAGGTCAAGTCACAGCATTTTTTCATTAGATTGTGGTTGCTAGAGTTTTGCATGGACAAAGAAGTAAAAAAATGCAGACTTGTGTATGCATCAGCTGTGTTCATACAAACTGGAAGTAAAATTTGGGTCAGAAAGTGCTTTATTGTCTCTGGTCAGCAATTCTCACTGGTCTTAATTATCTTTACCTCTTGTAGTACTTATGGAAATCTGGTGCTTCTCAGCTGTATGTCTGTCTGGGATTGAAATAGTGCAGAAATGCAAAATTTGGGAATATTTATTATGCATCTCGTCTTGTGGTCAGACTGAGCCCTTGACATGGAAATACTCATGAACTGAACACAGGCTCCCACCTCAGAGCTTAATGATTATTCACCAATAGGAGTGAAGTCCTGAATAAGGACTATACATCCTGTACACTTCCCTTAAGCAGTGTTTTGATGACTAAAGTGAAACATAAAATGTACATTGGCCCTAGGAAACAGTATAATTATTGCTGAAATTGAAATGAATCACCACAGTCTTCCAAGGATGGGTGCACATTGGTAAAGATGAAAGCTTTTTCTGTACTGGAATGTGAGCATAATAAGGGGAGGGGAAAAATAAAGAAATACCAGAAGACATTTGGAGGGGGAGGCGGGGGAGAGGGGGGGGGAGGGAGGGAAAAAAAGAGTTAACCTATTTGGAGGATTTTGCATGCCAAAGTATGGATCATTAAATAATTTCATGCATAGCATATGTCTTAGGTCTGCAGGCAATCTAGAATGCAGTATAAAAGCCTATAGAATACAAGGCTATTCCATCCTCTTCTCTTGTCCTATTCGCCAGGTGAACAGGTAAGTCTGAATCTACCCAAAGTCTTTTTAAATGCTAAATGTTACTTTGATGACCACTTTTTGTTGTTCTTATTCCTTTATAAATATTGCTTGGTTCTTTTTTCTTTTCCTTTTGGAGAGGAAAATTTGAAAGGCATATTTCTGCCAAATAGAAAAGTTTTATTTATTTGTGAAGCAGGGTGTAACAAGGCAAGACTTAGATACTGGCAATACCCTTAAAACATGCATCTCCATGCGTCGTTTTAGAGGCTGGTATGAAGGGAATAGCACTAAAGGACTAGTAATAAATGATGTGGCTGAGAACATGTAGTCTTGTCTTAAGATATTGGAACTAGCCAACAGATAAATCTGGTATGAGTTCCAGAATATATCTCAAATCCTCTTTTCCACAGGCAGGAGAGATGGGTTCTAGAAGCCTCACTGAAAATGAATTTGGGCAAAACTTGTTGAGAAAACAATCCTTTTTTTCCTACTCTATGTTGGCCTGTTCTGCTCATTAAACTTTTGGGAGAAGAAGGTGCTTCTAAAACACTTTTCTACAGTTTTGCAAATGCTTCTGGCTGGGCACGAAGGCACTAAACCAAGATAAGTGTCATGATAAAGTTCAGCATTTCCAGCCCTGCCTGCACCTCCAGCTGCTGTCCTCCATCTCCCATGATACCTGCAGTGATTCCATCTAGAGGGCTAGGGAGAGGGAAACCCCAAAGGGTTCACTGTGTGGGTTCAGGGGGGGACTTATATGATCAGCAGCAGAGTTCAGAGGCCAGCAGCTCTGGCAACTTTGAGAAGAAGAGAAGTCTCTATGTGGTATTCAGACAGCTCACTGTGGGTTTTGATCTAAGAAATAGTTACCATTTAGCCACCCTGTCTCTTTACTTCCATATCTGTTAACCCCATATCTGAGTTTTGTAAATTGAACAAAGTGCTTCTATTGCATGTGCTTTCTGGTCCTGTATTTCAGACAACTCTCCATCCTGCAGACATGTCCTCAAACGATCTGTGTGCTTCCACCCCCTGTGGCCCAACCCCACTGGCCAACAGCTGCAACGAGCCCTGTGCCCAGCAGTGCCAGGAGTCCACCTACATCATCCAACCACCGCCAGTGGTGGTGACCTTGCCTGGACCCATCCTCAGCTCCTTCCCCCAGAACACTGCTGTGGGATCCTCCACCTCCGCTGCTGTGGGCAGCACCCTCAGCTCTGAGGGAGTGCCCATCACCTCCGGCAGCTCCTTGGGATTTGGGAGCTTTGGTTATCCCAGTCTGGGAAGTGGGTACAGCCGGCCCTACCGTCGCTACAACACCTACCGCAGTGGCTTCAATGGGCCATGCTAGAGCACGAGGAGCAGGCAGGAAGAAGTGACCAGAAATACTGAAGCATGACTCGATGTGGGAGAGAGCTCCTGGCCATGGTTACGTGTTGTTAGACACCCACAATTCTGCCTGAAGTTAGTGGAGCTGTGAGAGCTTGGCATCCCCTAAAATCAAGCCTTTGCTTGTCTTATATTTTGGATTCTTCATATTTCTAATGAACTTTTTTTCCTATATGTGAGACTTTATTGTTTCAGTACATGGTAGCACTAAAAAACAAAACCTAGGATGAAAAGACACATCAGCTTTTGTCTTCCTGAATCCTTGATGTGCTTTTACTTTGTACTTTTTTATTCCACTTCTTGCTCATTAAAGTTATGCTGCATCACACAAGTCTCCTGGTGCTTGTTGGCTGTCTTATGCCCATGAGCAGCCTGCTCTTGATAAAGTTTCTGACCATATATCTGTTTACTTTCAGTAATTAAATGCTATGATTTCATGTTGGGTTACTACTTCTATGCCAAGACAGCATTTCTACAGTTTCTAAGGAAACTTTGGCTTCCTTATAGATACGAGGAAAATACTCTGCAGTAGTGTGTAGTAGTGTGTGTATGTGCGTGTGTGTTTGTGTGTGTATGCGCAAAGCAGACACGTAGAAGAGGTGTGTATACAGAATAGATTGGTGTGATAGACTTCCTAGATTTCCTTCCCCAAATCTGGCTTTCACCACAGAGATAAAGACTTGCACATAAACTGCTTGTTCTTGAATCTGTTTTGTTCATCAGAAAGTCTCTCTGATGACCATGCTCTGAGAAACATTGTGCTCTTTGGGGAGAATTGTGCCCTAAAAGGAAACCTAGTTCCCCCCATAGATCATATTGAATACTATTTTGTAATCAATGCCACCTTATCCAAGGCTGCTTCAGTGAAGAAGTGGGATTCCTAATGCAGACAGAGCTCCTAGTTCTTCTGTGCAGATCTCCATGAGATCATGCTGAAAATGTTGGGTTTGGCAGAGGTATTTGCATACATTCGTTGACTGCAGGCAGCTCTGGAGTTAAATGACATGCTGAATGTTCACCCCATGGTGTTGTCTGTAACTTTAGTTTATTTGCAGTATGGAAATTCACCTCTTCTTACTGAGATGGAAAAGATTTAAATGTTTGTGTTCCTCCTGCATCTCCAGCTCCAAGCATGTATGCCATGATTGTTTCCTTCCTAAATGACTAATGAAAATAAACATAAAATCAGGGACCTGGCATATAATTGCAGTGAGGTCTCACATAACCCCTGGCACAAATAAATGCTGAATTGTGAAAAGTATTTCTACCCAGTGATGATAGCAACCCCCTTGTCCTGGTGGCTGCAAGGCAGGTGGATCCAGCACAGGGCCATGGGTAGAGAAATGCTAATTACACTATTAGAATTTAAAATGTAATTAAACATCTACATTTGAAAAAAAAATATTCAAACACTTTTTGGAAAACAACCAAAGCCCACCCAGTGTGGGTGTGGTACTCCTCAGAAGCCCTGCTGAGTAAACAAGCTCTTCCCTACAGCATGAAATCATTTTTGATGCTGTTGTTTTCCACTGTTCCCACTGAATCCTGGTACAACACCACCACCACAGGCCATCCTTTTGCAGAAAAACTCCACGGATATCTGTGCAGTCATTATTTGCAGTCTTTTTTTTTTTTTTTTTTTGGAGAAAAAGAGAAACTATATCATCAATTGTTTAAGCTCATTAGACCGCAGTACAATGCAAAACAAAACCTCAAACTTTTGTGATTTTAAAGTCCTTTATAGCAATATTTGAATAACCCTAACCCTCACCCTAACCCTAACCCTAACCCTAACATTAACAATGAAAACATCTATGTATGAAATAGGTAGGAACTCTGAGGACTGTATATATCTACTTACATCTGAATGCTTCTGCCTTCAGGGGCAGCACAAGTTGAAATGATGAAGCTTATATTGGAGGTTCTGCCTATACCCAATGACCCCAAATTAAACACACAGTGCATATTATTCATCCATCTGCATCAAACAACACATGGCAGCAATACATTGCAGAGATACCCAGTCTGACTGAACAAATGGACCTTAACATTCAAATACATTTCCTTTTGTAAGCACTAAGCCAGCAATGCCTGGCACCATGAGGGTATTATCAGAATTCACTGCCAATGTCCTGGAACCAGGTCTCCTAATTTACTGGGTGAGTTTCAAATGGAGGTGCAGACTGTTTGGTCATACTGTCAATAAACATTAGTATTAGCACAGTCAACTAAGATTGGGGTCTGAAGTTAAAGAGAGAACAATCAAACCCATTGTGGACAGTGAGATAAGGGGCTGCACGGGAGGGTTCTGTGCTGTAAAGAGCGCTGTACATTTGTTCAGCTGCTCAGAACCTCTTTCTTTTGAACAAGGTAATTAATTATAACTCAGATGTTATTGCATCTCTTCCCATCAGGGAAACTGCTCTGTTTGCCATGTGTCTGTGTCTTCATGTGCAGATTTTGGGTCACTTGTGTGTCTGGAGCCATTCCACAGGGATTACTGTGAGTAAGATTCCATTTCCCTTTTGATGAAGGGCTTCTCTTCAGACATTTAGTTGCTCACAGGTGTCTCAGGAGGATGTTCTCACATTATGCAAAAACTTTTAATTATAATATGAATATATAGACCTGTCCTTGATCATATAAAAACAGCTGTGAACTTCTGATTCACTCACTTTAATTCAGCCCAAAGATCAGGAGATGAAGTCATTCAGACTGTGCAGTGAAGTGGTTGGTCTCAGAACACCAATTATTGCAATCACTTTCAAGGAAGGTCACAGACATCTCTGAAAATATCTTTAGGTCCTTTTCTAAACTCTGAGTCTGATATTGAAAGAATTCTTTATTTCCAAGTAGAGGTTGGAAAAAAGAACAAAATAATTTCTGAAAATTATCTGAGGCTAATGTTGTCGTGCAAATTAATTCCCCAAATGAGTGCTACATACCAGAGGATATTCTCTTTGAAAAACCTTGCTATTTCCTTAGATTACAGAGAAGTTCTGAGGAGTGGCCATGGTTGGCAAGGCCAAAAAAAGGCGAGAGTCATTTCTTTGAGAATCTCTTTGGAATATGAGATGACACCAATCTTGAACTATTTTTAATTAAAAATAAAATAGCCATCAATCCTGCCACCCAGAACAGTGGCACAAATTTTAGAAGCCAATGACTGGTCTATACTTCCAAATCTTGATAATAGATTGTTATAAGAGAGATATGAAAATTCAAGCACAGGTCACATATCTTAAGCTTCACATAACATAATACTTTGCATGCCTGGAGTTTTAATAAAAGTTTCTGATAAACTTTGAAGTTCTGAGGAACATCTGACCAAGCCAAACAAGTTTCTGTTCCCAGGGGATCTTCCAAAGACACTTATAATTTAGTGATGATTTACATGTCTCAGTAATTGAAGTGCTAGGAGAGCAAAGACCTGAGTGCCAATCTCTGTGCCAAGGATCATTTATGTATTTTACCCCTTTACTTTTTATCCTACAAACTTTTCCTATAGAAGAAGCTAATTTCTTTTCAAAGTCCAGAAAAGCTTACAAGTGAAGAATTTACTGAGGTTTCATATATTTCTGACGCTTCTCCGGTTGGCTGCCACTGGTCTAACACCATGCACCAGGCTCTGCAGGGGCAGCAGAAGTCAATGCAGTGTTATGGAAGGAAGAAATGTTGTGTGTGACTGTTTCTGCAGTCTGAGTTTTGCAAAGTCTTATCTTTTGCAAGACTCTTCCTTGAGAACAAATGGTAACATGTTCACCTATATGGAAGTTAATCTAAAAGCGGCTGTGGATGTGATGAGGTCTGAGATAAGAATTGAGATGTATTTATGGACTCTCTGGATATAAAGCTCCTAACAGCCCTTAACTGGAGACAGACAAGCAAGATTCTGTATAAGATTTTACTTCTGAGTCTTCCACAGAAATACAATAGCTTGATAATATCTCATTTGACAAGATTTTTTCCATGTCAAAGAATCAGCAACTTAAAAGCTTTTCTATGTACATGGCCTTTGCAGAAAGTTCTAACTCTTTTCAGTCCCTCTCAACTCTCACTGAGTTTTTCACAGCCCTTCCCCTTGCACTACTCACGCTTTCTTCTCTCACTTTTGTGCCTGAATTGGGTGTGAATTGTGTTCCTTGCCATTTTCTGGAAAACTCTCCTTTCTCCCTTAGAGCATCTGCACTCTCCCAACTACAGCTGCTCATGGACTGGCTTCCCACTCACAAAAGCTAAAATCCATCATGATTTGCAACAGCATTTACCTTGCAGAGGAGGGCTTGTCCACGGTGCTACATTATGCAAATTCTGCTTAATCTACTATAATGACACCAGGCAGATCCCAAAGTGTTTTCAAGGCCGGATAAATTCTGAATTAATTATTCTAATGTTACCAGAAATTAACTTGGCACAGAATATTTTGAGATGAAAGAAACCTGCGGTCAGATATACATGCCCCAAGATAAGGAAGCAAAGCAGTAATAAGCACAAATACTGAGGCAAAAAAACACATAATCAGTACCAGCTCATAAATAATTTCATGCACAAAGAACGTCCCAAGTTGTTGGGCAACTTGGGATGAAGTATAAAAACCTGAGCAACTCATAGTCCTTCTATTCATTTCTCTTCTCTTCTTTGCCTTGGACAGTAGGGTAAGTCTGAACTCGTTTATTCTCTTTCTGTACATTGAATTCTTGCCTTGATGGTTGTACTGTTGACATACATGCAGCTTATTATTTTTTTTTGGCAGAGAGGAAGCTGAGAGGGATTTTCATATGAAAGAGGAAGTTTTCTGTTGGTGGTCTGTTACAAAAATCATGGAATGGGGGAATCAGACCCAAGTTAATAGGAAATTTATCTATGGTCAGATGTTAACAGCAAAAAAAAGGGGTTCAATACTGCATTTTATCCTTTACTGTCCTGGGTTGCCAGTTCTTCATGAAGAAAGCCTCAGTCCATGTCTGTCTGTGAAACTCACCTCATAGCAATTGTGCAGGCAAAGAGTGCCCATGAACCAACTCCTCCCCATGCAGCAAACATCTGCAGACAGATTTCTACTGTAACTTCTGCTGATGATTTTTATGTTAATAGCAAGACAAAAAGTAGTTCCTGAACTCAGCTGCCTGCCCTGCCAGTTCTTGTCAAAAAATTTCAAGTAGTCGGCTTGTATTTTCCAGTTTCTTCAAACTGGGAGAAGGTACCTCTTAGATGGGACTTGTATGAAAGCATGGGATATGAAGGAAAAAGGAAAAATTATCTGCTGTTTGAGCACTGGATAGGACGCTTGTCATTTCTGGATGTTTAGCAAATACATAAGCTTTGGATCAGCAGTAACAAGCCAGGTCTCACCTGGCCCAGCTGAGAACCTTCATCTGGAGGCTCTATTTCTCTAGGACACACATACTTATCCTATGTGCAGCCACAGCTGCAAGAGGAGGTGTTGAAAGTTCCCTTTTTCCAGGGTAGCATTATGGCCATGTGGTTAGGGCATTCTCTGCAATGGGAACGTCGAGGTTTTCAGCAGCACCACATGCCCCGATTCCTGGGTGAGTTTACTAACCACGGAGGCTTCAGGGTAAGTGACAGAGCAAGATGCATTAGTGTTACCTTCCCCAGCAGTCTCCTTAAAGGAAATGCCAACTCAACCCTGATTTGAAAGTACTCTGGAGCAAAAATATCATCTTGCTCCCCATGCAATCTCTTGCAAGTTTGCTATATTCAGGAAGGGTTTCATCCAGTTCTTGTATTGCATTTTTTTCCTTCTCTCTGTTTCAGATTTACCTCCGCCCCAGAGAAATGTCCTGCTATGACCTGTGTGCTCCCACTCCCTGTGGCCCAACCCCACTGGCCAACAGCTGCAACGAGCCCTGTGTACGCCAGTGCCAGGACTCCACAGTGGTGATCCAGCCCTCTCCTGTGGTGGTCACTCTGCCCGGACCCATCCTCAGCTCCTTCCCCCAGAATACCACCGTGGGATCCACAGCATCTGCAGCTGTTGGGAGTGCTCTCAGTGCAGGAGGAGTCCCTATCTCCTCTGGCAGCTCCTTGGGATTTGGGAGCTTTGGTTATCCCAGTCTGGGGAGCGGGTACAGCCGGCCCTACCGTCGCTACAACACCTACCGCAGTGGCTTCAATGGGCCGTGCTAGAGCACGAGGAGCAGGCAGGAAGAAGTGACCAGAAATACTGAAGCATGACTCGATGTGGGAGAGAGCTCCTGGCCATGGTTACGTGTTGTTAGACACCCACAATTCTGCCTGAAGTTAGTGGAGCTGTGAGAGCTTGGCATCCCCTAAAATCAGGCCTTTGCTTGTCTTTTGTTATGCTTTACTTTATATTTCTGATCATATCTTGTTCTCTTCTACTTTGTGTGTGTGTGTGTGGTTTTTTTTTGTATTTGACAATGATTAGGTAAAATATGTAATTATTATGAGTTGTTCTGCATGGCTGAAGTAGTACAGTCCATTTAAATCATAAAGAAGGAAGATCTCATTTTCCTGAATATATCATTGTAAGAGGGATGAGTGGGTGCTGTCCTTACCGGACTCTGGAAATATATTCCTTACATTTTACATTGCTTCCTTCCATGCCTCAGCCTCATTAAATTAGTGCTGCATTATACTGCGAGTCTGCCTGAATTTCTTTCTACTCCCAGCCCATTTTCCAACCTGTCTGTGGTGAAACAGGTTTGTTTGCAACTCATCTGTGCCAGAAACCACTGTGCAAATAACTCCAAGTCAATTGCTAAAGGAGGATGATTCAGATTTCAATTGTGGATGGAGTTTTTATTTTGTGCTTATACAGTAAACCTACCACAAGAAAATAATTTCAAAGGCTAGAAATAAACAGAGTTCCCTTACAATGTGTATGCCTCCTATTGTAGCAGAAGCAGGAAATGTTATAAGCTAGCAAGTACTGCTTACTTTCTTTAAATACGCTCTATCTATTGCACCATGGAGGTGCAGACAAGCCTTTTAAATATTTTGATATCACTCTTCTATGAAACATTGTTAGTTTTGATATGGAATTTCTTGAAGAGGAACGAGAAAGGAGGAACGGGCTTGCTTGAGAAAAGGGGAGAGTTCCCATTCAGTGCTATGTGGCCAAGTACAATTTCAGGGAGAAGCCCATGAAGGAGATCGTATTTCTCCTTATCCTTCTGTAGTCATAATAAATAAGAAGATGTACACAGAAAAGCGGGCAGAGGGATAGAGATACAGCAGGAAAGTCTACAGGGATGAGGAACACTGGAAATAAATGGGATAAATCTTCTTCTGAAGATCCACTTCCACTTAACTGTTCTCCACTTGCTCACCAACCTGGAAGAAGATAGTGACGTTCTTTGCTCTACCAGTGAGAATAATGAGGGGACCTTTAAGATAAAGGAGTGCTTATTGCTGTCCTTGGGAGCATCTGAGCTTGCTAAGGGGGAAGGTGGGATGGTGTAACCCTCTGAGCAATCCAGAGCCTCCTGCAGATCACAGGAAGTGTTGGAGGTGAGGGAGGAGAGGTGATGCGATGTTCTTACAAAGGAATTGGCCACTGATGTTTGCTGGCCTGGGAAACACGTCTGGAAGAAATCAATGAAAGGATTGGAAGTTCCAGCTCTTTCTGGTTGTGACTTTAGGTATTGCTGTGTGTTGTGCCTTGTAAATCTGGAAAATGTCTGGCTTTGCTTTGTTCCAGCATGGCTGTCTGAGTTGTAATAAATGTGGTCTTTGGACAGAGCCTGAAAAGTTCTACCTGAAGGCTCAGGATGATTCAGTGTCCTGTTTCCCTATGCATCTGTGAAATAAATCTCTTGTTTGGAGTCTGTCTATGCATTCTGATGCTGAACTGTAATTAAGGCCAGAGAAAGATGTTGACAAAGTTATATTGACTACAGTCATTACTGGAGCTAAATTAAAGGAGATTCATCAGTCCCATGAAAGAATCTATAATTCCAAGGAGCAGGTTTTCTTAATTAACAACAGAGGAGAATGGAAATTGAGCAGTTTGATATTATAATACAGCAGAAGTTTGGTGGGAATTAAGTGTGCAATATGATTTCATTTTTTGCTCTCTCAGCTGGAGCAATTGCTTGATCAAACTGGACACATCCCAGAGTAGTTACCCTTCATCTGTAGTTGCAGCAAAGTGACTTCTCTTATACAGGTCAATCTGCCTATCCAAACCCCATAGAGGAGTTATGGTTGCTCTATATCCAAGTGGCTGAGGCACTGTAGTTAAAGTAACTTCGACATATCCAAGTGGAAAAGCAATATCATTTCTTCTCCCCAAAATACATTCTTCTACAGCTATAATCCCTTGCAGTTCTCTGTTATACTTTCATCTCATTGACCCCCAGTGCAGAGGGACCGACACATGCACATGTTCACATGGAGTCTTTCCAAGGTTGGGATCTCTGTGTATTCAGAATGGTCTGCTACAATGCTCATTCCTTTAAGAAATAAAAATCCTTGAGTGTGCATTATCCGCTTGTTTCCTTGTTTCAAACTTCCATCTTTGAAATAAAATTTATGAAGCAAAAATTTGGCTCAATCCCAACATTTGAAAAGTGTTATTCTCTGCTGCAGAATGTGAGCTGGATCTTAGTGTTACAGAGAAACCTTCTAGGTAATACAAGCTGCTTCTGAAACTGTTACCACATTAGAAATGTCATCCCACATTAGACTGGGATTGATGTAATCATCTTTTGTGCTCTGAACAAAACACAGTCATTCCTCCTAGATTTATAAACCCGTGTCTGTTGGTCTGCCACAGAACAACTGGAAGGATTTCTTCCCATAGAAGGAAGCAGGACACTGTCTTTGCTATCACAGTCAGAGAAGTTGTATTTTGATACCAAACTCTGTGAAACTAAAGGCAAAAATTACAGTATCTCTGTGCTTACAGGGATAAGACGTAGAATGGTTCTTAAAGGCAAAGCTTCCATTGGTTTCTGAGGCTCCCTGAAGGACCCGGGGTGTTCTTGCACTTTTACTAACCAGTCCTGCCTTAACTTTAAATTAATTTATTATTCTTCCTTTTTGCATATGGCTGTGTTCCCACCAGTGAAATTGTTCTGTTTACTGCTTATGTTTATTGCCTGGACTTATCCTGCTGTAGATGAAAACCACAATCTGTGGTGTCTCTCATCTTTATGGTTTGTATCCTTTGAGTATCCCTGGCTCCACTACACCAACTCCACTTTCTTGAGAAGTGGATGAGTCAAAAATTCAGTTTGGTTTGGAATTTTGTCTGCTCTTCAGCATTTTGGTCACACTGCTTCATGGCATTCAATTTTGCAGCAAGAAATTTTAATTGAAGACCATAGTGCATAATTTCATCCCTGATCAGTGACAGTGAAGTTTAGATTTGCTTTGTAATATTCCACTGAGAAATATCCCAAAGTCTTCAGCTCCTGGGATGAGAAGATTGAACCAGAGAGGCACATTTGACACATGATCACCATCAGGAGAGAATCTGTGACTCTTTCATCATCCCCATACCTTTTGATGAGCTTGTTTTTCAGAAATACTTGCTTCAATAATGATCACTAGATAGTTGTTACCAAGGAATGTGTATTTTAACATTGTATTGGACAAAAACTCAAGGGATAGAGGAGCTGCAGGCAGTAATGTCATTAATGGGGACAGTATGGGTAATGTTATCACACAATTATGGACATCCAGTGACTGATAGTTGGAATGACGTTTTGAAGCATGGGTTTTTGAGGCAAATAGCTCTTCAAAGGTCAAGAAAGAGATGGACTGACTCTAACTTCTGAAGTCACAGAATGTGCTGTAGTTTGGGAAAATCACCATCCATACTTGTCACAAATTTCAAACACTGCTAGTGTTCAAATGATGCAGCACGCCTTCAAATTTTCTGCTAATACACTATTTGCATGTCTGAGCCATTGATGGTAATCTGTTGTGAATGCTGAAGACCTTTGTTCTTCAAAACTGTGCAATCAGCATTTATTTCCCAGGAGATTCTGATGGAGATACTCACAGTTTAGACACAATTTACATGTCTCTGGAGTGGAGAGATTACAGCACCAACCTCTGCCTTAAAGTCTTCTTATACATTGTATGCAATTACTTTTTAATCTAGAAATTGTCTTTGAAAAAGAAATTGAAATGTTGCAAATTGCAATGTTCTTTAAGAGCATGCAAAATGAAGACAAAGTTATTTGCTTTCAAGGGAAGAAGAAAGAATATTATACACTTCTGTAGGTAGCGACCATTAATTTGGAGTATAATTTTGTATAATAGTGCAAGACACAATAAGGGAAGAAAATACTATACCAGCAAATGTAAAAATGGCAACTTTAATTATTGCAAAGTTAAGCTGTGCAGAACTTTTAGCACCAAAAACCCACACGCACCCTCAATTTGACCTGAATTGTTTTTCCTGGAGTCTGACATAGGAATAAAGCTCAAATTGCCAAATCCCGAGATGAAGGACTTTGACAGTCTCCAAATTGAAGACCAGCGTCTCAAATCCCTTCATGGAAATGCAACAGTTTAATATTAAATGAACAGGTCAAACTGCTGATGCTCTTTCATCCTGAGTCAAGGAAGTAAAACAACATTTTCCCTTGGATCAGCTGTTTCCCAGGAAGTACCTTTGAGTCTGGCAAAGTGCAGTCAGCACTGCCAAGTGCTTTCTGTAGAAACATTATCTTCTGGATAATGGATATTATCTTCTTTGTGCAGCTGCTGGAGTGAAAATCAGTTTGGTTCAGAGTTGTAGCTACGGATGTCTCAGTGACTTATAGACTTCATGAAGTGGAAGGAGTGGGTTCATGGGGTGATTATCCCATGCATCTTTCCTGATAAACATATTCATCTGTGTCAAATGATGTATGCTGCACAGATCATGTTTAGGATGCAAAATTTCTTCCTTAGTAGCTGAGGTGAATCAGTTCATCTGGCCAGGAATTAACAGAGCTCAGAAGGTTTTAAGATAAAAGAAACTTCTATAGTGGAACACATACTTTATGAAATTAAAACAAGGCAACAGTGAAGAAGAAGTGCATCATCAGCTAGGAATGGTTTGCATACAAGACATCTTTAGCAATTGGCTGGTAAGTGGCTTCATGCACAAAGTACATCTCAGGTCCTCAGACACTCGGGACACAGTATAAAAACCAGCGCTGTGGAAGTCACTGCCATCCACTTTTTCTCTTTTATTCTCCTCGGTGAAAGGGTAAGTCTGAATCCACTGCCTTTCTCTGTTTTGAATTGTTGCATTTGTGTTATTTTATTTTTGTGCATTGGCTTGTTCATAGCTGTATAAAGTTTATCCTCTTCACCCCTTTCAGTACCTAAAGGGAGCCTACAAACAGGAGGGGAGTCAACTCTTGACCAGGGTAGATAATGGCAGGACAAAGGGAAATGGTTTGAAGTTGAAGGAGGGAAGATTTAGGCTGGATGTTAGGGGAAGTTCTTTACTGTGAGAGTGGTGAGGTGCTGGAACAGCAGCCCACAGAGGTTGTGGATGTCCCATCCCTGGAGGTGTTCAAGGCCACATTGGATGGGACCCTGGGGAGCCTGTTCTAGTATTAGGTATGGAGGTTGGTGGTCCTGCCTGTGGCAGGGCTGTTGGACCTTGATCATCCTTGAGGTCCCTTCCAATCCAAGTCATTCTATGATTCTATGATCCTTGCGTGGAGGGGAGCTGAGAGCAACTTTCTGTAGGGAAGAGCAGCTTTGAGGCGTTGTATTTGCTGGGGACAAGACTTCACATTCATTTTTCAGTGAGTCACTGGTGCATTCTAGTCCAAGACATTAAAATCTGCGTACAGAAATAACTGAGAAAGTAGAAGTGGTTGTGAAGAATCTCCTGGCTTTCCAGGACAAGAGGATCATAAAGATGTCCCCTCTTCCTACCTCCTACAGATACCAGGCATCTTGAAGTGTGTTGAGAGAAATGAGCTCCCAGACTGCTCTGGATATGTGGAGGTGCCCCTTATGATCTCTTCTGTAGGGCACAGGAATTTGGGTCTCACTATGGTCTTCTTTCAACCTAAGAATGCATCTTGTTTCCCACAGTCTTTAGTGAGTTTCTGGTACTCTCCACTGTCTCAGGAGCTCAGTCATGTGATTGTAATTACAACTTCTTTCTTACCGCCTTCTCTGTGTTTTAGATTTACCTCCAGCCCAGAGAAATGTCCTGCTATGACCTGTGTGCTCCCACCTCCTGTGGCCCAACCCCATTGGCCAACAGCTGCACTGAGCCCTGTGTGCGCCAGTGCCAGGACTCCACCTACATCATCCAGCCCTCTCCTGTGATGGTGACCCTGCCAGGACCCATCCTCAGCTCCTTCCCCCAGAGCACCACTGTGGGATCCTCAGCCTCTGCAGCTGTGGGGGATGTTCTCAGTGCAGCGGGGGTCCCCATCTCCTCTGGCAGCTCCTCAGGACTTGGGATCCTCAGCTATTCGGGTCTGGGGGGCCTTTACGGGAGGTCCTACCGCCGATACAAGCGCCGTGGGAGCTGTGGGCCATGCTAAGCCTCATGCAGAAAGCACAGATGAAATAACAACCAGAAGCTTGAAAGCTTGATCCAGATGCAGGACTGAGTTTGTGACCACAGCCCTATGCTTGCTGACCACCCTCAGCTTTGCTCTGAGCTCATGGGACTGCAGTAGCTTGGCATTTCTGATCCAATGCCTTTCTCTGAGGTGAAAAATGTAACATATAGTTGCACTAGGAGTTGGCTGTCCTGCTGTAAAGCATTGCCTTGAATTAGGAGATTAGTTTAATCCACATTGAAAACTATTGCTTTCTTATGCTGTTCATTTTTTTACCTGTTGTTCTACTTCTTGCTCATTAAACTCATGATGCATCATAAACAACACACTCCTCTGTTGTTTTTTTCTCTCTTCTTTATATCTCTCTCTGGAAGAAATTTGTCAGTGTGACAAGTTGTCAGTGCCAAGTAGATCTTCATATGAATCAGACCATACCAGATAGCAAGGACATTTAAAACATAAGTAATGATTAAAACTCCCTTTTTTCTGATGGGGTGTTTTCCCTAACCACATTTCTTTCAGTACAATATTGAATATTCATTCCTAGCTAACAGACAGTGGGGAAAACCAATCCTGTCTTGCAAGCAGCATGACCTTTCATCTCCTGCTCTTTTGTGGACCTCATAAATCCTCAGCAATCTCTGATATTATTGTTCTGACTCATCTTTCACACTATGAAGAGCAATTTGCAGTAAAAAAATATCCATAACTAATAATAAAAATATTAGATAAAGGAAAATTAGAGGGAGAATAGTATGATTCTTCCTATGTGTGCATAGGAATGCTGTAATTAGGGGGTGGTGAGTTTCTAAATTACATGGTGATTAGGGGGCCTTTGAGGCGACAGGAAATCTTCAGAGCAATAACGATTACACTTCCCATTCTAAATCCTGGGGAAGATAATGACTTGTGCATTGCCAAACAAATATTCATTAGCACTGTGCATGCCTAAAGGATTTCAGTTGAACTCCCATTCTACAGACTGAAAGGACATGGAACGGTACAGATGCTGTGATCACTTAACCCTGCACACCAGGGAGTGCTGCTCCCACAGGAGGCTGAGGAGAAAGGAAAAGAAGAGAGGTTCACATGCAGCACCACAGGGCTTTATTGGGACACAAGAACATAGCAGGCAGTTACAGAAACTCAAGGTGATCCAAGGGGAAATGGACAATGCAGGGACTGTGCTGAGGCTACAGTGCCCTGCTCAGGACCCAGACAACAGTGGAGGAGGCAGGAAGATGCAGGGAACACCAAAGCTGCAGCCAGGGCACATGGTAGCACAGGTGAGTGGGGCACGGGGCACATAGCATCCTCCTGTCCCCACGCTGGGGCAGCTGATGGGTGCTGCTGGTCCCATCAGCTCCTGCTCCATGTCCACCTGCTGCAGTCCGTGCTTCAGGGCTGGCTCTGGCTCTGGACGTCATGGCAATGGCTTTTAGAACGCTCCGCAGCTCCCGCGGCGGGATCTGCCCCACCGCTGGGCACCAGGGAGGGAATAGCCAGCACCGCAGGAAGAGAGGCCAGAGCTGTAGGACCTGCCACAACTGCCAAAGCCACTGGAGCCATACTGGCCCCCATAGCCCAGGGAGCCCCCGTAGCTCATGTCATCCCCATAACCCAGGCAGCTCCCATAGCCCTGAGATCCTCCATAGCCCCCCAAACCAAAGGAACCGCCATAGCCCCAGGATCCTCCATAGCCCCCCAAACCAAAGGAGCTCCCGTAGCCCCGGGATCCTCCATAGCCTCCCAAACCAAAGGAGCCCCCATAGCCCAGGGAACTCCCATAGCCCCGGGAACCCCCCAAGCCAAAGGAGCTCCCATAGCCCCGGGATCCTCCATAGCCTCCCAGACCAAAGGAACCCCCAGAGCCCAGGGAGCTTTGGGAGCTGAAGGAGCCCCCCATTCCGGCTGGGCCTGACGATCCCACAATGCTCTCCTGAGGAAAAGAAGTGAGCACGGGGCCAGGGACTGTCACCACCACCGGTGGAGGCAAGATCACTGCTCTGGAGTCGGGGCACTGCTGCACACATGGCTCATTGTAGCTCTCGGCAATCGGCTGAGGGCAGCTCACCCCGTAGGGTCTGCAGGACTCCATGCAGCTAGACATCCTTCTTGGGGGTGGTTGTTAGTCTGCAACGCACAGTATGACGCAGGTTTAAGGTAAATGGAGAAGTATTAAAGCTGCACTGGGATGAGATGAGCCAAAGTTTTTAAGTCTGCAATTACCCATGCAGGGATCACATCCATGATAAAAGCTTTGCTAAAGCAAATGCTAATCATAGTAGAAAGACAGCGAAGCCACACTTACCTTGTTCAATTCAGGGAATGAGGCAAGAGAAGTGGATAGAAGGGCTGCAGAAGGCACGAGCTTTTATATGCTTCCCAGGACGATGTCTTTAAGTCACCCTTTGTACCTCTGGTCCTAATTTGTTACAAAACAGACACGATGGTGGGAGCTTTCATACTGCCATGTCAGCAATGTCCCTCCCAAGAACTTATCCTGGGTGTGTGATACAATAATGATGACAATTGGTTACCTGCAATTTTAATATTAGAGGACTTACGGAACTTACAGCCAAAGGGTGCAGTGCAGTCACCCACTGGAAATCAGAGCAAGAACTGTGTGTCATATCAGTCCCATGGTCAAGTTCAGGATACATACACAGCAGGATGCCCACATGGTGCCACGTGCAAGAAGTAGGTGAAGGTTACTCCATGTGATTGGAGGATTAACAGAGGGCTGGTTGAGTGGAATTCCTCCAGAGAAGCAGAAAAGTCATAGAATCATCTCACAGAATGGCCTAGGTTGAAAAGGACCATAATCATCTAAGTTCAAGCCCCCTGCTATGTGCAGAATCTCCAACCACCAGACCAGAATGCCCAGAGCCACATCCAGCTTGGCCTTGAATGCCTCCAGGGATGGGGCATCCACATCCTTCTTGAGCGACGTGTTCCAGTGCTTCACCACCCTCTGTATGAAAAATTCTTTACTGATTCCTAGATTCCTTACACGTCCTTACATGTCCTAGAAGTTATTTTAGAAACACGTTTTAAAGCAATCCTAATTTTCCTATTTTTTCTCCCTCCCAGAAGTACAGATTGCTTGAGAAAAAGTCAGAAATTATAACGTATCTCTCCCAATATTATTTCATTAATTGAATCATTATGTGGCATCATACAATTATTTGCAAGTCTGTTGTTTTCTAATTTAACGATATTTCAAAAGATGGGCTATTAATTATCCCTAAATTGTTAAATAGCTGTGCCTTTGAAGTGTCATCAGAATTCACTGATAATAATGAGAGGCACCTGTAAGATAATGACTTTAAGCTGCTCCACAAGCACTCATTAATACTTAATGCTTGCAATTTCTGTTATTATGATATGAAATGAGGAAGAGCAGGATTTAGAAGTTCCCTTGTTATGAAACAGCTTCATTCCAAAATACGCCAAGTGATGTCACTCATTTTGCTTCCCACATCAGGCCATGATTTTTAAGTTGGATAAGAGTTTGATTTTCATTTACAATGTCATGCACTTTATTTATTAAACATTATTATATTTTGGGAGATTATGATGGGTTCATGCTATGGATGCTGCGTAGTAGCTTCACCTCATCCTGGAGAAGAGAAGGCTGCAGGGTGACCTCATTGCATCCTTTCAGTACCAAAAGGGAGCCTACAAACAGGAGAGTCAACTCTTGACCAGGGTAGATAATGGCAGAACAAGGGGAAATGGTTTGAAGTTGAAGGAGGGAAGATTGAAGTTGGATGTTAGAGGAAGTTCTTTACTGTGAGAGTGGTGAGGTGCTGGAACAGCTGCACAGAGATGTTGTGGATATCCTGTCCATACCTGGAGATGTTCAAGGCCATGTTGGATGGGACCCTGGTCGGCCTGGTCTGGTATTAAATGTGGGGGTAGCCCTGCCTGTGACACGGTGGTTGTAGCTTGATCATCCTTGAGGTCCCTTCCATCCCAAGCCATTCTATGATTCTATGATTCTATGATCCTGCATTTTTGTAATATGTCTGAAATGTCTAATGCCTTAAATTCTATGGAAAACTCAAGAGCCCCTCTTAAAGGTGACCTGAATAAGGCTGAAGAAGGCTGTGAAATAAAGAGGCTAAAAGATGTCCTAAAATCTCTGCTCTCATTGTCTCAGATCTCATGTTCACTCCTAGATGACTCCCTCTCTTATGCACAAAATTGTAGAGAATGAAACAAAGCACATCATCCCAACATCTCTAAATTATTGTTCTTGCACAAGATTTTGACCATACAGTAGTCAAGTTACATCACTGAAATCTTGAAGTGCAATTAAATAGCAGATGCCCCAGTGCTGGTGCTGGGCACTAAGTGACTGAAAGATGCCATCAGTCATCAATCTAATGCCCACTGACATTGTCTCATACCTGTTTTTAAAGCTGGGGAGTGGCAGTGCAAAGCAAGCAAAATTAAATCCCTCAGTATCAGGCTTGTTTTGTGACTGTGTAAGACCTGGAGCATGGAGGGTGTTTCATATCCTGTGAGCAGTTGGAGAAATGTATAAAAGCTCACTCCACTCCAGACCTCTCTATCAACTTCTCCTGCTCGTTCTCCTTGGTGAACAGGGTAAGTCCTATTCAACTCAACTTCTATCCTTGTCGAGCTTTTTTTTTCTATTAATGCTAAATTGTACGTGATACTATAGAATGGGAAGCTGGAGATCTGCAAGAGTTCAAGGTCCTAGAACAAAATTGGGAGATTTTGATGCCATATTGACTATCAATTTCCCAAGCATGTTAGCTGGTAGCTACATGCAAGATGAAATGTAGAAATGTCAGATAGAGCATTGTATCTACCTCCTTGTTGAACAGCAAATATTCCCGTTTGGAAGTTGAGTGCTACTATGGGAACGTCTGGATCTATTCAACATTTCTTTTCATAACTTAATGGACTACCAAAATACAGTCTGTTTAAGCTGGTCATATAAATTAGATTAGTTATGATTGAAGCAAAAGCAGTGATATTATGTGTAAGGTTCACTGCATGTGACATTGCATCTCTGAATCTAAATATGGCATTTAGGGTTTCCTGACAGTAAGCAGAATCTAGGATGTGGTTGACATGACTAGATGTAGGTTTGCTTTAGAAGAAGAATAATTTTGGGAAGTGATGACATCCATTAAGCATAAAGCAAGCACCACCATCTAGAATTAAATCCACTTTATGCTGTGCGTTGCAGACTCACAACCACCCCCAAGAAGGATGTCTAGCTGCATGGAGTCCTGCAGACCCTACGGGGTGAGCTGCCCTCAGCCGATTGCCGAGAGCTACAATGAGCCATGTGTGCAGCAGTGCCCCGACTCCAGAGCAGTGATCTTGCCTCCACCGGTGGTGGTGACAGTCCCCGGCCCCGTGCTCACTTCTTTTCCTCAGGAGAGCATTGTGGGATCGTCAGGCCCAGCCGGAATGGGGGGCTCCTTCAGCTCCCAAAGCTCCCTGGGCTCTGGGGGTTCCTTTGGTCTGGGAGGCTATGGAGGATCCCGGGACTATGGGAGCTCCTTTGGCTTGGGGGGTTCCCTGGGCTATGGGGGCTCCTTTGGTCTGGGAGTCTATGGAGGATCCCGGGGCTATGGGAGCTCCTTTGGCTTGGGGGGTTCCCGGGGCTATGGGAGTTCCCAGGGCTACAGGAGCTCCTTTGGTTTGGGGGGCTATGGAGGATCCCGGGGCTATGGTGGTTCCTTTGGTTTGGGGGGCTATGAAGGATCTCAGGGCTATGGGAGCTGCCTGGGTTATGGGGATGACATGAGCTACGGGGGCTCCCTGGGCTATGGGGGCCAGTATGGCTCCAGTGGCTTTGGCAGTTGTGGCAGGTCCTACAGCTCTGGCCTCTCTTCCTGCGGTGCTGGCTATTCCCTCCCTGGTGCCCAGCGGTGGGGCAGATCCCGCCGCGGGAGCTGCGGAGCATTCTAAAGCCATTGCCATGATGTCCAGAGCCAGAGCCAGCCCTGAAGCACGGACTGCAGCAGGTGGACATGGAGCAGGAGCCGAGGGGACCGGCAGCACCCATCAGCTGCCCCAGCGTGGGGACAGGAGGATGCTATGTGCCCCGTGCCCCACTCACCTGTGCTACCATGTGCCCTGGCTGCAGCTTTGGTGTTCCCTGCATCTTCCTGCCTCCTCCACTGTTGTCTGGGTCCTGAGCAGGGCATTGTAGCCTCAGCACAGTCCCTGCATTGTCCATTTCCCCTTGGATCACCTTGAGTTTCTGTAACTGCCTGCTATGTTCTTGTGTCCCAATAAAGCCCTGTGGTGCTGCATGTGAGCCTCAATGCTTTTCCTTTGTCCCTTGGCCTCCTGTGGTAATCCAGTCACAAAAGGTGAATTACTGCGATCTGTATGTCATCCAGTCTCTAAATACGATGTCCTTGCCTAAGTTTACCACTATGTCTACAATCAGAACAAGTTGCTTGTCATTACTCTTTGTCTAATCAACAAACCCTTCCCACACCAAAGATCTCCATTTCCTCTCTCCATTTCCTAGTTCTACCTGAGCTTAATAACACTATCACGTTAATGCTCTTCTAATTGTAAAATGGCTTTTGGGGGTTCCCGTGGTAACAAACAGTTACTGCAGCTTTTCTCAAGCTTGTCAGGAACAAAGGATATCAAAGCAGTTTAGAAGTAGTGACTAATGATTTATGCAAGTGAACTGTTTTGTTATAATGCAATGCACATGTCTAAGTGGTGAGTAATAGCATGGGCTGAACAGGGAGGCTTATCACTCCTCTAATCAGAGCCAGGTTTGTAGCCGCTGGGTCTGGTCAACCCTGTCCCTGCCCTGCTTTTCCTTTCGTCTCATCCAGGTAGTCTACCCCTTTCCCAATACATCTGCAGACATCTTCAGTAATAACCTGGAGCCTGCAATAAAAACTGCCCATTCTTTCCAGTGTCTCTATAGATTTTCTAGCAACCAGGAAAGTCATTAAGGTGAATTTTACAGGAGTGAGATTTAAAGAGTTGACAGGTGATGTTTTAAAAACAGGTTATGACTCCTGCACTTTAAAGGACAGACAGCAGTCTGGAAATATATTAGTGTCTTAAAGCAACTCATAAAACATGAAACGAGTGATGAAGTGTTTATTAAGGGAGAATATAGAATAAAGGAATGTAACTGAAAGGATAGAGAGAAAATTGTACGTGGCAAAGTATTTTGTTCAATAAAATATAAAGTAAAAAGAAGAGACAACATAAGAAGGTTGTGGATGAGAAAGGAAAAGAAGGCAAAAAAATTAACACAGAAGAGATTTAATAATAATAAAAATGAAATAAAGCATAATACAGGAAACAAAGAGAGTGACAGTAAGAACGATGAGAGAAGCGTATAATTTCTATGCTTGTAAAAGACAGTATAAAACTCAAGCAGAGATAAATACAGTGTGCAATACAAAGCTGAAGAAAAATAAAAAGAAAAAATGGAGACTACCTTAATTAATCAGTTAATTAAATATTAATAGATATACAACAAGTAATAAAGGCCACTTTAAGAAAGAAACTGATGAAAGAGGAATTACAGACAAATATGCAGAAAGGAAGAGAAAACATATTAGAAAAAATCAACGACGACATTGAATTTGAATACTCCAAGTAAGTATGGTTTCTGCCAGACAAAAGAGTTGTGAGGATAGGTTTACCAGGGCCAACAAGTGTCCCAGAGCTTCCTGCTGTAGGGGGGCAAGGGGCAGGGGCTGCAGGCATTCCCCTTAAAACGGTGGTGTTGTGAGGAATAGATATGGCAGAGTGGGCCTATTGCTGGGGCTTTGGGAGCTGTGGAAGGAACAAATAGGAGGGCGGTGCTGGCTGCTCCCCCTTGCCCATCCTCCTCAGCTCTGCAGTGGGTCCTGCTCTGATATGTCTTGGTCTGCGATGTCGTAGAAGCACCGCATGAGCTCTGCCTCAAAGCTCAAGTGAGGCTCAAGAGTGCTCGATGAAAAATACTGCCTTTGATTAATGCATTGTCAGTTCCTGGCAGGAATACAGCCTTACAGAAACAAACATAGGCAAGCAGCCACAAACGTGAAGCATGAGCTAGCCTCAAATGTGCCCTGAGGCTGTGATCATTGGGAATGTGGATGGCATCAGCCATAACCTGGAAGCAGGCTGAGCATGGATCACCTGTCTCTCTTTTTCTGGTAACAGGCTGTGCTGACATACATTCATAAGTCAGCCTGCTGGGGCATGTGAATTAAACTCATCAGTCGTATCAAAGAGGAGGTGCTGGGGCCGCAGGATAGATGGTGACCACTTGTTCTAGAATGGGGTGAATCACTGGATCTAGCACTTAAGACCAGTGAGACCTAGGTGGGCCTGAGTGGCATGAAGCTCTGATCCCACTGAGGTCAGGGATTTGGAGTGGATGATTTTCTAGAAGTTCCCTCACAACTTAATCTGTGCCTTCAGATTGGGCATGGAGGGGATATTGGTAAGGACATGGGAGTTGGGGAAGATCCACAAGAGGGAGGAAGGCAGTTCACAGATGCCCTGTGGCTGCATTTCCTGCGGGTCAGGGAGAATCCTACATACAGACAGGACTCGTGCAGATGGGCAACAGCACAGAATGAGCCAGAGCTGGCATGGCCAGGGGATTTGGTCTGTGGAAACACAGCCTGGCTTATCAGGGGGCTGAAAACCTGTTCTGGGCCAGATGTTGGGCCCATGTATGGGAGAAGGGAGTCCTGAGGCAGCCATTGTGCCCAGGAAGAAAAGCCCAAGATTCAAACGTCAGATGCATATTAATTTTATTGTAAAAGACAGGAAAGGACACAACATCAAAGATGTACTACATTTCAAGGCAGGAATGAGGAGGCTGGATCTTCAGGAAAAACTTTCTTGAGGCATCTTCAAGGCAGTGGCCAGCACAGGGCCCAGTTCAGGGCCATAAAAGACAAAGTGGGTATTACAAATCAGCAAAGAGAATGAGGAAGGAAGAGGAGAGGAGTCTTGCGGCTGGGTTTAGCAGGGCCCACAGGTGTTCCAGAACTTCCTGCTGTAGAGGGGCAAGGGGCAGGGGCTGCAGGCAGGAGAAGCGTAGGGTCTGCCAAAGGTGCAGAGGCCCCCCGAGCCCTGAGTGGCCCCGGCGCCGTAGAGGCCCCCCAGCCCCAGGGAGCCCCCAAAGGCGGGTGCTCTGGAGGAGCCCACTACAGCTTGCTGGGGGAAGGAGCTGAGGATGGGGCCGGGGAAGGTGACGACGACGGGCGGTGGCTGGATGACGGCCGCTGAGTCGGGGCACTGGCGCGCGCACAGCTCGTTGCAGCTCTCAGCGATGGGCTGGGGCACGGCAACGCTGGTTTTTGGTGGGCACAGGTCGTAGCAAGACATCTTGGTGTGAGAGAGATTTCCCTGCAAAGCAAAGCTACAAAAGGTTGAAGTTGTGAGTGAAAAGCTGTCCTGGCAGAGCAGATCCTCTTATCATGGGCTTCCCTGCACTCAGCAGGGCTGGAGACTCTGCCATTGCTGCCCAGCCATAGTCAGCCCTCAATCCCCCGCTCTACTGACTGGGAAGCCCACTCCAGCCCCTGCCAGAGGATGCCCAGCCACTCACCGTATTTGCAAGCTGAGCCAGGCAAGAGCGCTGAATGCCAGCACTCACCTAGGGCAGCACTTTTATGGGGGCTGGTGTGCATGGGGAGGAGCTGTCCGTGAGGGGGGCACGTGGACCTCAGCAGCCAAACTCCAAACTCCTCCCTGCATGCCACGGGGATGTTTTGCTGATGCTGTTGCCTCAGCAGCCCCGACCTGCTCTCTCAGCCCCTCCAATTATCCCACTCAGACACTCACCATCCCACTGCTAATCAGCAAATTAGCCCTGCTGCCCTCTCATCCTCTGTCTATCCTAGAGGGCAGGGAGTGTGACACAGGCTGAGTGGCAGCACCCTGAGTGCCACAGCTTGTTCCCAAGTATCTGATGTCTCACTGGTCCCATGGCAGCTCCTCCGAGAGACAAGCAGAATAGTTCTTTGGGGATAAGAGACATCGTAGCCAAAGTCTCTCGCACACCGGAACCTGAGTGATGAATGCACATTAGTTATCTGCAGAGGGGCAAGATGACGAAACACCAAATCAAAGGCGCTCATCTCGGTCACAGCTGGCTCAGCATTACACATTCGGTCCAGGAAGCAGAAATGTGAGGGAAGGCAGCAAAGGGTCCTGAACTGGTTGAGCCACAGGCTGCTGACTCAGGGAGGGCAGGGGCAGGAAAGCCCGGCCTCGGCATCAGGGAGTGCCACCTCTGTATATTGGCCAAGCATTTAATGAGCCATTTTCCAGCCTGGATAAAAGCTGGGCCTCTATGGGACTCTCCAAAACACAGCTCTGACCACCATCTCCTTGAGAACAGGGTAAGTCCAAGAGCACTTCTCCCGCCGCACACCTGGGTCTTCTTCAGACCCCTGTGCCTGCGGCACAGCCACACGCTGCTGTGTGACACTATCTGCACTCTTGCAGAGCTCCATCCCATCACACCAAGATGTCTTGCTACGACCTGTGCCCACCAAAAACCAGCGTTGCCGTGCCCCAGCCCATCGCTGAGAGCTGCAACGAGCTGTGCGCGCGCCAGTGCCCCGACTCAACGGCCTTCATCCAGCCACCGCCCGTCGTCGTCACCTTCCCCGGCCCCATCCTCAGCTCCTTCCCCCAGCAAGCCGTGGTGGGCTCCTCTGGAGCACCCGCCTTTGGGGGCTCCCTGGGGCTGGGGGGCCTCTACGGCGCTGGGGCCACTCAGGGCTCGGGAGGCCTCTGCACCTTTGGCAGACCCTACGCTTCTCCTGCCTGCAGCCCCTGCCCCTTGCCCCGCTACAGCAGGAAGCTCTGGAACACCTGTGGGCCCTGCTAAACCCAGCCGCAAGACTCCTCTCCTCTTCCTTCCTCATTCTCCGTGCTGATCTGTGATGCCCACTTTGTCTTTTATGGCCCTGAACTGGGCCCTGTGCTGGCCACTGCCTTGAAGATGCCTCAAGAAACACTGCTCCTGAAGGCCCAGGCACCTCCTTCATGCCTACGACTACTGTACGTCTTTGATGTTGTGTTCTTTCGTGTCTTTACAATAAAATTAATATGCATCCCATATTTGAATCTTGGGCTTTTCTTCCTGGGCACAGTGGGCACTCCCGTGCTTCCTTCTCCCACATGTGTTCTCCACACCTGGCCCCGAACAGGCTCTCAGCCCCCAGCTTAGTCAGTCAGTGTTTCCATTGGTCAAAGCCCCTAGTCATTGCAGCTCTGACTCACATTGTGGTGCTGCTCACCTCAATAAGCCCTGTCTGAATGTAGGCTGCTTCTTACCAGCAGGAAATGCTGCCACAGGGCATTTGAGAACCACTATCCTCCCTCCTGTGGATCTTCCCCATCTCCTATGGCCTCAGCCATATCCCCTCCATGCCTCACCTGAAGGCACAGATTGAGTTGAGAGGGAGCTTCTAGAAATAATCCACTGCAACTGTATCCTGAAGCTGTGCCATCCACAACCACTGCAGACAATCATGGGGTATCATGAATTAGAAGAGAATGCACCCTGAAGACAAAGGCTTCAACACCTGACACCACAGATTCAAACTTTCTTCCTGAATGTTGACCGCACTACTTTCTTGGCGAGCATTTCCACTTGTCCATCCTCTCATTGCAGCCTTTTCCTAATAGCGTAGCTTTTTAAAATTCCTCTCTTGAAGCATTATGCCATTCTCTCACATCCCACCACTTGTCATAGCTAAACACTGAACTCAATTTCTAACAAATAAGAGAGGATACAGTCAAAAGTGCTTCTGGAAAATAGCAGATATTTCTGAGTATCTCCTAACTTTAAATCTTCTGTCACCTGGATCTTCTGCTCTTCAAGTCATAATCTTCCTCAACTGCATTCAGTGCAGAAATCATAGCCTTGATCCTGACTTTCTCAAAAGGATCACAACTGACTCACTCAGTCACGATCCTCTGAAAAAAACAGATGACTGAGAGACACCTCTGACCTCAGTGGGATCAGAGCTTCATGCCACTCAGGCCCACCTAGGTCTTACTGCTCTTAAGTGTTAGATCCAGTGATTCACCCCATTCTAGAACAAGTGGTCACCATCTATCCTGCGGCCCCAGCACCTCCTCTTTGATACGACTGATGAGTTTAATTCACATGCCCCAGCAGGCTGACTTATGAATGTATGTCAGCACAGCCTGTTACCAGAAAAAGAGAGACAGGTGATCCATGCTCAGCCTGCTTCCAGGTTATGGCTGATGCCATCCACATTCCCAATGATCACAGCCTCAGGGCACATTTGAGGCTAGCTCATGCTTCACGTTTGTGGCTGCTTGCCTATGTTTGTTTCTGTAAGGCTGTATTCCTGCCAGGAACTGACAATGCATTAATCAAAGGCAGTATTTTTCATCGAGCACTCTTGAGCCTCACTTGAGCTTTGAGGCAGAGCTCATGCGGTGCTTCTACGACATCGCAGACCAAGACATAGCAGAGCAGGACCCACTGCAGAGCTGAGGAGGATGGCAAGGGGGAGCAGCCAGCACCGCCCTCCTATTGGTTCCTTCCGCAGCTCTCAAAGCCCCAGCAATAGGCCCACTCTGCCATATCTATTCCTCACAACCCCACCGTTCTAAGGGGAACTTGGGATTCTCGTCAGCAAGATTTGTGCTACACCAGCTGCCGCACAACCACCCGGTACATTTTTGGAACAACATCAAAGAGAGGGAGAAGGCATTTGTGAATGCAGGAAAACTTTATTTTTCCCAGATCATAAAGAAAATGGAGTAGAGAGAAGAATTCAGGTCAGGCTCAAGTTGTAGTCCATGAAAGAATAGGAATGGACAGGAGAACTGGGCAGAGCATGCAAAGGTGCCGGCAGTGCCAGCTGCGCAGGCCTCAGCCGTAGCTAGAGATGCCCAGCACTCCTCAACACTCCAGGCCCAGGAGTTTGAGCATGATGGAATGCTGGTGATGCTGGGAGCAGGCAGGGCCTGAGTTTAGCAGGGGCCACAGGTGTCCCAGAGCTTCCTGCTGTAGCGGGGCAAGGGGCAGGGGCTGCAGGCAGGAGAAGCGTAGGGTCTGCCAAAGGTGCAGAGGCCCCCCGAGCCCTGAGTGGCCCCGGCGCCGTAGAGGCCCCCCAGCCCCAGGGAGCCCCCAAAGGCGGGTGCTCCAGAGGAGCCCACCACGGCTTGCTGGGGGAAGGAGCTGAGGATGGGGCCGGGGAAGGTGACGACGACGGGCGGTGGCTGGATGAAGGCCGTTGAGTCGGGGCACTGGCGCGCGCACAGCTCGTTGCAGCTCTCAGCGATGGGCTGGGGCACGGCAACGCTGGTTTTTGGTGGGCACAGGTCGTAGCAAGACATCTTGGTGTGAGAGAGATGAGCCTGCAGTGCAAAGTTGCAAAAAGGGGAGCTGTGAGTGAGGAGATGCCCTGGCAGAGCTAAGCCCATGATCATGGAAAGCTCTGCACACAGCAGGACTGGAGCCACTGCCACAGGGTCACAGCCACTCCACAACACCCAGCTCTCCTACCATCAAGACCCACATCCAGCCCGTGCCAATGGAGGCCCATCCACTCACCCTTTTCCTGAGCTGAGCCAGGCAGGAGAGGTGAATGCCAGCACTCACCATAGGCTGCTCTTTTATTAGGGCCTGTGTGCGTTGGGAGGAGCTGATCTGGATGGGGTCACGTGGCTATCAGCAGCTGATGCTCACTCTCCACTGTGCATACCATGGGGCTGTTTTGCTGATGCTGTTTACTTGGCAGCTCCCACCTCCTCCCTCAGCCCCTGCAATTACCCTGCTCAGACACTGGCCAGTCCTCTGCTAATGGGCAAATTAGGCCTGATGCTTTCCTATTCTCTGCTTGTGCAAGAGGATAGAGTGCATGACAAATGCTGAGTGGCAGTTCCCTTTGTGCCACAGCACTTCCCCAGGGGCTTGATTCTGCTTTGGCTACATGCCAGCTGTGCATAGCAACAGGGAGGAGCAGGGTGACAGCACTGGCAAGTAGAAGGTTTTTCCAAGGCCTCCTGCATGGCAGCATCTGAATGACAAATGCACTGCAGTTGCTATCTGCAGATAGGTGAGGTGATGAAACACCAAATCAAAGGCACTCCTCTCAGTCATAGCCTGCTCAGCATTACACAGTCAGTCCACAAAGCAGGAAGAAGAGGGCAGGCAGTAAAGGGGCCTGTGCTGGTCCAGCCAGGGACTGCTGACACAAGGAGGGCTGAAGCAGGCCAGCCTTGCCTTGGCATCAGGGAGTGCCGCATCTGCCCATTGGCCCAGAGGGTGATGAGCCATGGCCCGGCCTGGATAAAAGCTGGGTCTGCGCAGAGCCCTCCAAAGCACTGCTCTGGTATCCTTCTCCTTTGGAACAGGGTAAGTCCAAGAGTACTTCTCCTGCTGCTCTTCACCAAGGCCAGCATCAGGCCCCTGTGCCTGAGTTGCTGCCATCTGCTGCTGCATGACACTGTCTGCCCCCTTCCAGAGCTCCATCCCGTCACACCAAGATGTCTTGCTACGACCTGTGCCCACCAAAAACCAGCGTTGCCGTGCCCCAGCCCATCGCTGAGAGCTGCAACGAGCTGTGCGCACGCCAGTGCCCCGACTCAACGGCCTTCATCCAGCCACCGCCCGTCGTCGTCACCTTCCCCGGCCCCATCCTCAGCTCCTTCCCCCAGCAAGCCGTGGTGGGCTCCTCCGGAGCACCCGCCTTTGGGGGCTCCCTGGGGCTGGGGGGCCTCTACGGCGCCGGGGCCACTCAGGGCTCGGGGGGCCTCTGCACCTTTGGCAGACCCTACGCTTCTCCTGCCTGCAGCCCCTGCCCCTTGCCCCGCTACAGCAGGAAGCTCTGGGACACCTGTGGCCCCTGCTAAACTCAGGCCCTGCCTGCTCCCAGCATCACCAGCATTCCATCATGCTCAAACTCCTGGGCCCGGAGTGTTGAGGAGTGCTGTGCATCTCTAGCTGTGGCTGAGGCCTGAGCAGCTGGCTCTGCCGGCACCATTGCATGCTCTGCCCAGTTCTCCTGTCCATTCCTCTTCTTCCATGGACTTCAACATGAACCTGGCTGGGCTTTTCTCCTCTATCCCCGTCTCCTTATGATCTGGGAACAATAAAGTTTTCCTGCATTCACAAATGCCTTCTCCCTCTCTTTGATGTTGTTTCAAAAAAAGTACTGGTTTGTTTTGTGACAGCTGGAGTAGGGGAAGTCCTGCTGATTCGAATCCCTGGCATCAGCCATTACCTGGAAGGAAGCTGAGCATGGATCACCTGTCTTGATCTATCTGGTGACATGCTGTGCTGGCAGCCATTCAAAGTCAGCTAAATGGTGGCAAGTGAATTAAATTCATCAGAAGTATCAAAGCGGAGGTGCTGGGATCACAGAATAGATGGTGAGAACTTGTTCTAGAATGGAGTGAATCACTGGATCTAATACTTAGTGGCAGCGAGAATTAAGTGGGTCTGAGTGGCATGAAGCTCTGATCCCAGTGAGGCCAGGGATGTCACTGCGTCCTCTTTTTCCTCTCAGGACTGAGTGTGTTACCTGTGATCTTTGAGGGAACGTCTGAATCTAGGCTATGATTGAATGAAGTTTAGGAAGAATATGGCCTTAATAGCTGGAGATCTCAGTGACAGAAGCTTGAAAGTAAAGATAGAAGGGAAGATAATAAGAAATATCTGCTACTTACCAGGAGCATTTTTGACTGTATCCTCTATAATTTGTTAGAAATTCAGTTCAGTGTTTAGCTACGGCAAGCAATGCAATGTGAGGGAAAGGCTTAAGTCTTCATGAAGGCAATTTTATCTAACTATACTGTTAGGAAAAATCTCTCCAGTGACAGAATAGACAAGCACAGATGCTCATCAGGGAAATAGTGTTGTCAGTGTCCCAGGAAGAAAGTTTCAAACTGTGCTGTCAGGTGTTGGAGCCTTTATCTTCGGGATGGATTACCATTGATTTTATGATACCCAATGATTGCCTGAAATGGCTGTTGGCAGAACAGCTTGAGCACGCATTTGGAGTGGATGATTTTCTAGAAGTTCCCTCACATCTTAATCTGTGCCTTCAGATTGGGCATGGAGGGGATATTGGTAAGGACATGGGAGTTGGGGAAGATCCACAAGAGGGAGGAAGGCAGTTCACAGATGCCCTGTGGCTGCATTTCCTGCGGGTCAGGGAGAATCCTACATACAGACAGGACTCGTGCAGATGGGCAACAGCACAGAATGAGCCAGAGCTGGCATGGCAGGGGCTTTGAGTGCTGTGGAAACACAGCATGGCTTGTCAGGGGGCTGAAAACCTGTTCTGGGCCAGATGTTGGGACCATGTGTGGGAGAAGGGAGCCCTGGGGCAGCCATTGTGCCCAGGAAGAAAAGCCCAAGATTCAAACGTCAGATGCATATTAATTTTATTGTAAAGACAGGAAAGGACACAAGATAAAGACGTACTGCAGTCCAAGGCAGGAAGGAGGTGCCTGGGCCTTCAGGAGCAGTGTTTCTTGAGGCATCTTCAAGGCAGTGGCCAGCACAGGGCCCAGTTCAGGGCCATAAAAGACAAAGTGGGCATCACAGATCAGCACGGAGAATGAGGAAGGAAGAGGAGAGGAGTCTTGCGGCTGGGTTTAGCAGGGCCCACAGGTGTCCCAGAGCTTCCTGCTGTAGCAGGGCAAGGGGCAGGGGCTGCAGGCAGGAGAGGCGTAGGGTCTGCCAAAGGTGCAGAGGCCCCCCGAGCCCTGAGTGGCCCCGGCGCCGTAGAGGCCCCCCAGCCCCAGGGAGCCCCCAAAGGCGGGTGCTCCGGAGGAGCCCACCACGGCTTGCTGGGGGAAGGAGCTGAGGATGGGGCCGGGGAAGGTGACGACGACGGGCGGTGGCTGGATGAAGGCTGTCGAGTCGGGGCACTGGCGCGCGCACAGCTCGTTGCAGCTCTCAGCGATGGGCTGGGGCACGGCAACGCTGGTTTTTGGTGGGCACAGGTCGTAGCAAGACATCTTGGTGTGATGGGATGGAGCTCTGGAAGGGGGCAGACAGTGTCATGCAGCAGCAGATGGCAGCAACTCAGGCACAGTGGCCTGAAGAAGGCCTGGGTCTGCAGCAGGAGTGCTCTTGGACTTACCCTGTTCCAAAGGAGAAGGAGGCCAGAGCAGTGCTTTGGAGACCTCTGAGCAGCACCAGCTTTTATCCAGGCTCAGCCAAGGCTCATCACCTCTTTGGCCAATGGGCAGAGGTGGCACTCCCTGATGCTGCGGCCAGTGTGGCCTGCTCCTGCCCTCCCTGTGTCAGCAATCCCTGGCTGGACCAGTACAGGCCCCTTTACTGACTGCCCTCTTCTTTCTGCTTTGCAGGCCAAATGTGCGGTGCTGAGCAGGCTATGACAAAGAGCTGTGCCTGTAATTTGGTATCCCATCACCTCACCTTCTGCAGATAACAACTGCAGTGCATTTGTCACTCAGATGCTGCTGAGCGGGGGGCATGGGCCAGACCTACTCCTTGCACATCCTGCTCCTCCCTGAGGCTCTGCACAGCTGGCATGATGACACACCAAAACCAAGGCCTTGGGGAAGTGCTGTGGCATGCAGAGCACTGCCACTCAGCCTTCCTAAAGCTCCCTGCCCTCTTACTGAGGCAGAGAATGAGAGGGCAGTGGGGCAAATTTGCCCATTAGCAGAGGGCTGGAAAGCATCTCAGAAGGCCAATTGCAGAGGCTGTGAAAGTAGGTGGGGACTGCCAAGGAAATAGTGTCAGCAAAACAGCCCTGTGTCACACAGGGAGGAGATTGGGCTTTGGCTGCTGAGAGCCACGTGCCCCCCTCGCAGTCAGCTCCTCCCCATGCTTACCGTCCCCATAAAAGTGTGGTCCTGGGTGAGCACCACAATCCATTACTCTTGCCTGCCTCAGCTTGGGAAAAGGGTAAGTGGCTGTGCTTCCTCGGACACGGCTTGGAGGGGGGTACCGGGGCAGGAGACCAGATTCCGGGTTGTGGCTGTGGCCCTGCAGCAATAGGGGATGCTCTGGCCCTGTGGTGTGCTTAGAAGCCCATGTCATGGAAGCTGCTTGGCCAGGGAAACTGCTCACTCACAGCTCCCCTTTTTGCAACTTTGCACTGCAGGCTCATCTCTTCACACCAAGATGTCTTGCTACGACCTGTGCCCACCAAAAACCAGTGTAGCCGTTCCCCAGCCCATCGCTGAGAGTTGCAACGAGCTGTGCGCGCGCCAGTGCCCCGACTCAACGGCCTTCATCCAGCCACCGCCCGTCGTTGTCACCTTCCCCGGCCCCATCCTCAGCTCCTTCCCCCAGCAAGCCGTGGTGGGCTCCTCCGGAGCACCCGCCTTTGGGGGCTCCCTGGGGCTGGGGGGCCTCTACGGCGCCGGGGCCACTCAGGGCTCGGGGGGCCTCTGCACCTTTGGCAGACCCTACGCTTCTCCTGCCTGCAGCCCCTGCCCCTTGCCCCGCTACAGCAGGAAGCTGTGGAACATTTGCGGGCCCTGCTAAACTCAGCCCTTTATGTCCTCTCCTCCTTCGTCCTCATTGTGTGCATCGATGTGTGATGCCAACCTTGTCCTGCAGGGTCCTTTCTGGGTCCTGTGATGGCCACTGCGTGGAGGACACCTGAAGAAACACCTCTCCTGAAGCCTCAGGCACCTCTTATCTGCTTGAGCCTGGTACTTGTCTCTGTCATTGTGTCCTTTCCTGTCTTTACAATAAAATCAACTTGCATCCAATTCTTGGCTCTCAGGCTGTTCTTCCTCAGCAACCATGGGAGTTCCAGTGCTCCCTTCCCCTGCACGTAGCCACCCACTTGGTCTTGGGCAGTAACAGCCTGAGCCAGGTCATGCTGCTTTGAAGAAAAGCCCCTGGCAGTGGCAGCTCTGGCTCACACATTTCCAGGGACCCTGTCTGAATGCAGGCTGCTCCCCACCTCCATGACATGCAACTGCAGGGCAGATTCAGACCTCCAGTTTCCATCACCAGTTGCTTTCCAAGATTCAACTAAAATCATGTCTCAGCCCTATATGAAACGTCTGGCTTACTTGTGAGGGGACAGCTAGAAGTTATCTCCTCCTGCCACCTTCTCTAACTGGGTCACCTAAAGTCACTTCGTTGGAGCATCGGATATCCAGAATTAGAATGTCATGGTATCCTGAGGATTGGAGATGCAGCTGCTGACACCTCAGATTCCAGCATTAATCTTTAGCTCAGTCCAAAGCACTTCCACAGAGAGTTTGTTCTGTGCCTGAGTAGTTTCTCAGTTAAGCGCTTTTCCCAACGAGCCGACTTGAACTTCTCCCCTTATGCAGCAGGAAGTCGGAAGCAGTTTCTTCAGACCCAGCACTTTGCATAGCTAACCGTTACATTCCATTTCTAACAATTAGGAATACTCACAGTCCACCAAAGTCTCTCCTAACCGGTACTGCTTTCCTATTGTGTTGATTTCTTGTAGTACCAAGAAAATTAATTCTCATGGTAGTTCCAAGAAATTTAATTCTCGTGGATCCCTTGCAGGTTACGTGAAATTCTTATTAATCTGCACTCCATGCAGTACTCTTTACCTAGACTCTGATATTACATAGATAATCTCAAATGACGTGCTCAGGACATGGAAGAAATTGATGCTGAACCAGGCAAGCATTTCCATGGATGAATCAGGCATTCCCAGATCTGGTGCTGAGATAAAGAGGAGCAACACAACTTGGCAGAGCTGGTCCCACCCATAGTGTGAGATAGACAGGCAAAGGACTGCAGGCAGCTCCCTCCCACTCTCTGCCCATTCTCTTCAGCTGACCATAACCCCAGAAGATGCCCCCTCAGTCATATTCACCTCCCTCATCCACTTGGCCCAAGGGAGACCTGAGCATCTCACCACCAGCAATTGTCCTTCCTCAACTATTGCAAAACCACCCAGGAGTTCAGCTGAACCACAACAAAGGGAGGAGAAAACAGGAATGGATGCATTAAACCTTTATTGTTCCCACTGGGCAGAATGGAAAAAGAGAACAAATATCATTTTAGGCAGGGAATCCTGGCCATGGAGTATGAGAAGCAGATAAGAACACAGGGACAGTGAAGATGGCAGCACTGATGTCTGCTCAGGCCAAAGCCATTGCTGAAGATGCTCAGCACTCCTCAGCACCCTGGGCCCAGAGGCTCAGGCATGAGGGGATGCTGGTGGTGCTGGCTGAGGGCAGTACCTGGGTTTAGCAGGGCCCACAGGTGTTCCAGAGCTTCCTGCTGTAGCGGGGCAAGGGGCAGGGGCTGCAGGCAGGAGAAGCGTAGGGTCTGCCAAAGGTGCAGAGGCCCCCCGAGCCCTGAGTGGCCCCGGCGCCGTAGAGGCCCCCCAGCCCCAGGGAGCCCCCAAAGGCGGGTGCTCCGGAGGAGCCCACCACGGCTTGCTGGGGGAAGGAGCTGAGGATGGGGCCGGGGAAGGTGACGACGACGGGCGGTGGCTGGATGAAGGCCGTTGAGTCGGGGCACTGGCGCGCGCACAGCTCGTTGCAGCTCTCAGCGATGGGCTGGGGCACGGCAACGCTGGTTTTTGGTGGGCACAGGTCGTAGCAAGACATCTTGGTGTGAGAGAGATTTCCCTGCAAAGCAAAGCTACAAAAGGTTGAAGTTGTGAGTGAAAAGCTGTCCTGGCAGAGCAGATCCTCTTATCATGGGCTTCCCTGCACTCAGCAGGGCTGGAGACTCTGCCATTGCTGCCCAGCCATAGTCAGCCCTCAGTACCCCGCTCTACTGCCGGAGAGGCCCACTCCAGCCCCTGCCAGAGGATGCCCAGCCACTCACCGTTTTTGCGAGCTGAGCCAGGCAAGAGAGCTGAATGCCAGCACTCACCCAGGGCAGCACTTTTATGGGGGCTGGTGTGCATGGGGAGGAGTTGTCCGTGAGGGGGGCACGTGGACCTCAGCAGCCAAACTCCAAACTCCTCCCTGCATGCCACGGGGATGTTTTGCTGATGCTGTTGCCTCAGCAGCCCCGACCTGCTCTCTCAGCCCCTCCAATTACCCCACTCAGACACTCACCATCCCACTGCTAATCAGCAAATTAGCCCTGCTGCCCTCTCATCCTCTGTCTATCTTAGAGGGCAGGGAGTGTGACACAGGCTGAGTGGCAGCACCCTGAGTGCCACAGCTTTTTCCCAAGTATCTGATGTCTCACTGGTCCCATGGCAGCTCCTCCGAGAGACGAGCAGAATAGTTCTTTGGGGATAAGAGACATCGTAGCCAAAGTCTCTCGCACACCGGAACCTGAGTGATGAATGCACATTAGTTATCTGCAGAGGGGCAAGATGACGAAACACCAAATCAAAGGCGCTCATCTCGGTCACAGCTGGCTCAGCATTACACGTTCGGTCCACGAAGCAGAAATGAGAGGGAATGCAGCAAAGGGTCCTGAACTGGTTGAGCCACAGGCTGCTGACTCAGGGAGGGCAGGGGCAGGAAAGCCCGGCCTCGGCATCAGGGAGTGCCACCTCTGTCCATTGGCCCAGCATTTAATGAGCCATGTTCCAGCCTGGATAAAAGCTGGGCCTCTATGGGAATCTCCAAAACACAGCTCTGACCACCATCTCCTTGAGAACAGGGTAAGTCCAAGAGCACTTCTCCTGCCCAAACCTGGGCCTTCTTCAGGCCCCTGTGCCTGGGCCACAGCCACACACTGCTGTGTGACACTATCTGCACTCTTGCAGAGCTCCATCCCATCTCACCAAGATGTCTTGCTACGACCTGTGCCCACCAAAAACCAGCGTTGCCGTGCCCCAGCCCATCGCTGAGAGCTGCAACGAGCTGTGCGCGCGCCAGTGCCCCGACTCGACAGCCTTCATCCAGCCACCGCCCGTCGTCGTCACCTTCCCCGGCCCCATCCTCAGCTCCTTCCCCCAGCAAGCCGTGGTGGGCTCCTCCGGAGCACCCGCCTTTGGGGGCTCCCTGGGGCTGGGGGGCCTCTACGGCGCCGGGGCCACTCAGGGCTCGGGGGGCCTCTGCACCTTTGGCAGACCCTACGCATCTCCTGCCTGCAGCCCCTGCCCCCTGCCCCTCTACAGCAGGAAGTTCTGGAACACCTGTGGGCCCTGCTAAACCCAGCCGCAAGACTCCTCTCCTCTTCCTTCCTCATTCTCCGTGCTGATCTGTGATGCCCACTTTGTCTTTTATGGCCCTGAACTGGGCCCTGTGCTGGCCACTGCCTTGAAGATGCCTCAAGAAACACTGCTCCTGAAGGCCCAGGCACCTCCTTCCTGCCTTGGACTGCAGTACGTCTTTATCTTGTGTCCTTTCCTGTCTTTACAATAAAATTAATATGCATCTGACGTTTGAATCTTGGGCTTTTCTTCCTGGGCACAATGGCTGCCCCAGGGCTCCCTTCTCCCACATATGGTCCCAACATCTGGCCCAGAACAGGTTTTCAGCCCCCTGACAAGCCATGCTGTGTTTCCACAGCACTCAAAGCCCCTGCCATGCCAGCTCTGGCTCATTCTGTGCTGTTGCCCATCTGCACGAGTCCTGTCTGTATGTAGGATTCTCCCTGACCCGCAGGAAATGCAGCCACAGGGCATCTGTGAACTGCCTTCCTCCCTCTTGTGGATCTTCCCCAACTCCCATGTCCTTACCAATATCCCCTCCATGCCCAATCTGAAGGCACAGATTAAGATGTGAGGGAACTTCTAGAAAATCATCCACTCCAAATGCGTGCTCAAGCTGTTCTGCCAACAGCCATTTCAGGCAATCATTGGGTATCATAAAATCAATGGTAATCCATCCCGAAGATAAAGGCTCCAACACCTGACAGCACAGTTTGAAACTTTCTTCCTGGGACACTGACAACACTATTTCCCTGATGAGCATCTGTGCTTGTCTATTCTGTCACTGGAGAGATTTTTCCTAACAGTATAGTTAGATAAAATTGCCTTCATGAAGACTTAAGCCTTTCCCTCACATTGCATTGCTTGCCGTAGCTAAACACTGAACTGAATTTCTAACAAATTATAGAGGATACAGTCAAAAATGCTCCTGGTAAGTAGCAGATATTTCTTATTATCTTCCCTTCTATCTTTACTTTCAAGCTTCTGTCACTGAGATCTCCAGCTATTAAGGCCATATTCTTCCTAAACTTCATTCAATCATAGCCTAGATTCAGACGTTCCCTCAAAGATCACAGGTAACACACTCAGTCCTGAGAGGAAAAAGAGGACGCAGTGACATCCCTGGCCTCACTGGGATCAGAGCTTCATGCCACTCAGACCCACTTAATTCTCGCTGCCACTAAGTATTAGATCCAGTGATTCACTCCATTCTAGAACAAGTTCTCACCATCTATTCTGTGATCCCAGCACCTCCGCTTTGATACTTCTGATGAATTTAATTCACTTGCCACCATTTAGCTGACTTTGAATGGCTGCCAGCACAGCATGTCACCAGATAGATCAAGACAGGTGATCCATGCTCAGCTTCCTTCCAGGTAATGGCTGATGCCAGGGATTCGAATCAGCAGGACTTCCCCTACTCCAGCTGTCACAAAACAAACCAGTACTTTTTTTGAAACAACATCAAAGAGAGGGAGAAGGCATTTGTGAATGCAGGAAAACTTTATTGTTCCCAGATCATAAGGAGACGGGGATAGAGGAGAAAAGCCCAGCCAGGTTCATGTTGAAGTCCATGGAAGAAGAGGAATGGACAGGAGAACTGGGCAGAGCATGCAATGGTGCCGGCAGAGCCAGCTGCTCAGGCCTCAGCCACAGCTAGAGATGCACAGCACTCCTCAACACTCCGGGCCCAGGAGTTTGAGCATGATGGAATGCTGGTGATGCTGGGAGCAGGCAGGGCCTGAGTTTAGCAGGGGCCACAGGTGTCCCAGAGCTTCCTGCTGTAGCGGGGCAAGGGGCAGGGGCTGCAGGCAGGAGAAGCGTAGGGTCTGCCAAAGGTGCAGAGGCCCCCCGAGCCCTGAGTGGCCCCGGCGCCGTAGAGGCCCCCCAGCCCCAGGGAGCCCCCAAAGGCGGGTGCTCCGGAGGAGCCCACCACGGCTTGCTGGGGGAAGGAGCTGAGGATGGGGCCGGGGAAGGTGACGACGACGGGCGGTGGCTGGATGAAGGCCGTTGAGTCGGGGCACTGGCGTGCGCACAGCTCGTTGCAGCTCTCAGCGATGGGCTGGGGCACGGCAACGCTGGTTTTTGGTGGGCACAGGTCGTAGCAAGACATCTTGGTGTGACGGGATGGAGCTCTGGAAGGGGGCAGACAGTGTCATGCAGCAGCAGATGGCAGCAACTCAGGCACAGGGGCCTGATGCTGGCCTTGGTGAAGAGCAGCAGGAGAAGTACTCTTGGACTTACCCTGTTCCAAAGGAGAAGGATACCAGAGCAGTGCTTTGGAGGGCTCTGCGCAGACCCAGCTTTTATCCAGGCCGGGCCATGGCTCATCACCCTCTGGGCCAATGGGCAGATGCGGCACTCCCTGATGCCAAGGCAAGGCTGGCCTGCTTCAGCCCTCCTTGTGTCAGCAGTCCCTGGCTGGACCAGCACAGGCCCCTTTACTGCCTGCCCTCTTCTTCCTGCTTTGTGGACTGACTGTGTAATGCTGAGCAGGCTATGACTGAGAGGAGTGCCTTTGATTTGGTGTTTCATCACCTCACCTATCTGCAGATAGCAACTGCAGTGCATTTGTCATTCAGATGCTGCCATGCAGGAGGCCTTGGAAAAACCTTCTACTTGCCAGTGCTGTCACCCTGCTCCTCCCTGTTGCTATGCACAGCTGGCATGTAGCCAAAGCAGAATCAAGCCCCTGGGGAAGTGCTGTGGCACAAAGGGAACTGCCACTCAGCATTTGTCATGCACTCTATCCTCTTGCACAAGCAGAGAATAGGAAAGCATCAGGCCTAATTTGCCCATTAGCAGAGGACTGGCCAGTGTCTGAGCAGGGTAATTGCAGGGGCTGAGGGAGGAGGTGGGAGCTGCCAAGTAAACAGCATCAGCAAAACAGCCCCATGGTATGCACAGTGGAGAGTGAGCATCAGCTGCTGATAGCCACGTGACCCCATCCAGATCAGCTCCTCCCAACGCACACAGGCCCTAATAAAAGAGCAGCCTATGGTGAGTGCTGGCATTCACCTCTCCTGCCTGGCTCAGCTCAGGAAAAGGGTGAGTGGATGGGCCTCCATTGGCACGGGCTGGATGTGGGTCTTGATGGTAGGAGAGCTGGGTGTTGTGGAGTGGCTGTGACCCTGTGGCAGTGGCTCCAGTCCTGCTGTGTGCAGAGCTTTCCATGATCATGGGCTTAGCTCTGCCAGGGCATCTCCTCACTCACAGCTCCCCTTTTTGCAACTTTGCACTGCAGGCTCATCTCTCTCACACCAAGATGTCTTGCTACGACCTGTGCCCACCAAAAACCAGCGTTGCCGTGCCCCAGCCCATCGCTGAGAGCTGCAACGAGCTGTGTGCGCGCCAGTGCCCCGACTCAACGGCCTTCATCCAGCCACCGCCCGTCGTCGTCACCTTCCCCGGCCCCATCCTCAGCTCCTTCCCCCAGCAAGCCGTGGTGGGCTCCTCTGGAGCACCCGCCTTTGGGGGCTCCCTGGGGCTGGGGGGCCTCTACGGCGCCGGGGCCACTCAGGGCTCGGGGGGCCTCTGCACCTTTGGCAGACCCTACGCTTCTCCTGCCTGCAGCCCCTGCCCCTTGCCCCGCTACAGCAGGAAGCTCTGGGACACCTGTGGCCCCTGCTAAACTCAGGCCCTGCCTGCTCCCAGCATCACCAGCATTCCATCATGCTCAAACTCCTGGGCCTGGAGTGTTGAGGAGTGCTGGGCATCTCTAGCTACGGCTGAGGCCTGCGCAGCTGGCACTGCCGGCACCATTGCATGCTCTGCCCAGTTCTCCTGTCCATTCCTATTCTTTCATGGACTACAACTTGAGCCTGACCTGAATTCTTCTCTCTACTCCATTTTCTTTATGATCTGGGAAAAATAAAGTTTTCCTGCATTCACAAATGCCTTCTCCCTCTCTTTGATGTTGTTCCAAAAATGTACCGGGTGGTTGTGCGGCAGCTGGTGTAGCACAAATCTTGCTGACGAGAATCCCAAGTTCCCCTTAGAACGGTGGGGTTGTGAGGAATAGATATGGCAGAGTGGGCCTATTGCTGGGGCTTTGAGAGCTGCGGAAGGAACCAATAGGAGGGCGGTGCTGGCTGCTCCCCCTTGCCATCCTCCTCAGCTCTGCAGTGGGTCCTGCTCTGCTATGTCTTGGTCTGCGATGTCGTAGAAGCACCGCATGAGCTCTGCCTCAAAGCTCAAGTGAGGCTCAAGAGTGCTCGATGAAAAATACTGCCTTTGATTAATGCATTGTCAGTTCCTGGCAGGAATACAGCCTTACAGAAACAAACATAGGCAAGCAGCCACAAACGTGAAGCATGAGCTAGCCTCAAATGTGCCCTGAGGCTGTGATCATTGGGAATGTGGATGGCATCAGCCATAACCTGGAAGCAGGCTGAGCATGGATCACCTGTCTCTCTTTTTCTGGTAACAGGCTGTGCTGACATACATTCATAAGTCAGCCTGCTGGGGCATGTGAATTAAACTCATCAGTCGTATCAAAGAGGAGGTGCTGGGGCCGCAGGATAGATGGTGACCACTTGTTCTAGAATGGGGTGAATCACTGGATCTAACACTTAAGAGCAGTAAGACCTAGGTGGGCCTGAGTGGCATGAAGCTCTGATCCCACTGAGGTCAGAGGTGTCTCTCAGTCATCTGTTTTTTTCAGAGGATCGTGACTGAGTGAGTCAGTTGTGATCCTTTTGAGAAAGTCAGGATCAAGGCTATGATTTCTGCACTGAATGCAGTTGAGGAAGATTATGACTTGAAGAGCAGAAGATCCAGGTGACAGAAGATTTAAAGTTAGGAGATACTCAGAAATATCTGCTATTTTCCAGAAGCACTTTTGACTGTATCCTCTCTTATTTGTTAGAAATTGAGTTCAGTGTTTAGCTATGACAAGTGTGGGGATGTGAGAGAATGGCATAATGCTTCAAGAGAGGAATTTTAAAAAGCTACGCTATTAGGAAAAGGCTGCAATGAGAGGATGGACAAGTGGAAATGCTCGCCAAGAAAGTAGTGCGGTCAACATTCAGGAAGAAAGTTTGAATCTGTGGTGTCTGGTGTTGAAGCCTTTGTCTTCAGGATGCATTCTCTTCTAATTCATGATACCCCATGATTGTCTGCAGTGGTTGTGGATGGCACAGCTTCAGGATACAGTTGCAGTGGATTATTTCTAGAAGCTCCCTCTCAACTCAATCTGTGCCTTCAGGTGAGGCATGGAGGGGATATGGCTGAGGCCATAGGAGATGGGGAAGATCCACAGGAGGGAGGATAGTGGTTCTCAAATGCCCTGTGGCAGCATTTCCTGCTGGTAAGAAGCAGCCTACATTCAGACAGGGCTTATTGAGGTGAGCAGCACCACAATGTGAGTCAGAGCTGCAATGACTAGGGGCTTTGACCAATGGAAACACAGATTGAATAAGCTGGGGGCTGAGAGCCTGTTCGGGGCCAGGTGTGGGGAACACATGTGGGAGAAAGAAGCACGGGAGTGCCCACTGTGCCCAGGAAGAAAAGCCCAAGATTCAAACGTCAGATGCATATTAATTTTATTGTAAAGACACGAAAGAACACAAGATAAAGACGTACTGCAGTCCAAGGCAGGAAGGAGCTGCCTGGGCCTTCAGGAGCAGTGTTTCTTGAGACATCTTCAAGGCAGTGGCCAGCACAGGGCCCAGTTCAGGGCCATAAAAGACAAAGTGGGCATTATAAATCAGCACGGAGAATGAGGAAGGAAGAGGAGAGGAGTCTTGCGGCTGGGTTTAGCAGGGCCCGCAGGTGTTCCAGAGCTTCCTGCTGTAGCGGGGCAAGGGGCAGGGGCTGCAGGCAGGAGAAGCGTAGGGTCTGCCAAAGGTGCAGAGGCCCCCCGAGCCCTGAGTGGCCCCGGCGCCGTAGAGGCCCCCCAGCCCCAGGGAGCCCCCAAAGGCAGGTGCTCCGGAGGAGCCCACCACGGCTTGCTGGGGGAAGGAGCTGAGGATGGGGCCGGGGAAGGTGACGACGACGGGCGGTGGCTGGATGAAGGCCGTTGAGTCGGGGCACTGGCGCGCGCACAGCTCGTTGCAGCTCTCAGCGAAGGGCTGGGGCACAGCAACGCTGGTTTTTGGTGGGCACAGGTCGTAGCAAGACATCTTGGTGTGATGGGATGGAGCTCTGCAAGAGTGCAGAAAGTGTCATGCAGCAGCAGATGGCAGCAACCCAGGCACAGTGGCCTGAAGCAGGCCTTAATGAAAGGCAGGAGCAGGAGTGCTCTTGGGCTTACCCTGTTCCCAAGGAGAAGGAGGCCAGAGAAGTGCTTTGGAGACCTCTGTGCCGCACCAGCTTTTATCCAAGCTGAGCCATGGCTCATCAACCTCTGGGCCAATGGGCAGAGGTGGCACTCCCTGATGCTGTGGCCGGGGTGGCCTGCTCCTGCCCTCCCTGTGTCAGCAATCCCTGGCTGGACCAGCACAGGCCCCTTTACTGACTGCCCTCTTCTTTCTGCTTTGTAGGCCAAATGTGCGGTGCTGAGCACGCTGTGAAAAAGAGGTGTGCCTGTGATTTGGTATTCCATCACCTCACCCTTATGCAGATAACTGCAGTGCATTTGTCACTCAGATGCTGCTGAGCTGGAGGCATGAGCCAGACCTTCTCCTTGCACAGTGCCGCCGTCCTGCTCCTCCCTGAGTCTCTGCACAGCTGGCATGAGGACACTCCAAAACCAAGGCCCTGGGGAAGTGCTGTGGTATGCAGAGCACTGCCACTCAGCCTTCCTAAAGCTCCCTGCCCTCTTACTGAGGCAGAGAATGAGAGGGCAGTGGGGCAAATTTGCCCATTAGCAGAGGGCTGGAAAGCGTCTCAGAAGGCCAATTGCAGGGGCTGAGAAAGTAGGTGGGGACTGCCAAGGAAATAGTGTCAGCAAAACAGCCCTGTGTCACACAGGGAGGAGATTGGGCTTTGGCTGCTGAGAGCCACGTGCCCCCCTCACAGTCAGCTCCTCCCCATGCTTACCGTCCCCATAAAAGTGTGGTCCTGGGTGAGCACCACAATCCATTACTCTTGCCTGCCTCAGCTTGGGAAAAGGGTAAGTGGCTGTGCTTCCTTGGACACGGCTTGGAGGGGGGTACCGGGGCAGGAGACCAGATTCCGGGTTGTGGCTGTGGCCATGCAGAAATAGGGGACGCTCTGGCCTGTGGTGTGCAGAGGAACCCATGTCATGGAAGCTGCTTGGCCAGGGAAACTCCACACTCACAGCTTCCCTTTTTGCAACTTTGCACTGCAGGATCATCTCTCTCACCAAGATGTCTTGCTATGACCTGTGCCCACCAAAAACCAGCGTTGCCGTGCCCCAGCCCATCGCTGAGAGTTGCAACGAGCTGTGCGCGCGCCAGTGCCCCGACTCAACGGCCTTCATCCAGCCACCGCCCGTCGTCGTCACCTTCCCCGGCCCCATCCTCAGCTCCTTCCCCCAGCAAGCCGTGGTGGGCTCCTCCGGAGCACCCGCCTTTGGGGGCTCCCTGGGGCTGGGGGGCCTCTACGGCGCCGGGGCCACTCAGGGCTCGGGGGGCCTCTGCACCTTTGGCAGACCCTACGCTTCTCCTGCCTGCAGCCCCTGCCCCTTGCCCCGCTACAGCAGGAAGCTCTGGGACACCTGTGGGCCCTGCTAAACCCAGCCGCAAGACTCCTCTCCTCTTCCTTCCTCATTCTCTGTGCTGATCTGTGATGCCCACTTTGTCTTTTATGGCCCTGAACTGGGCCCTGTGCTGGCCACTGCCTTGAAGATTTCTCAAGAAACACTGCTCCTGAAGGCCCAGGCACCTCCTTCCTGCCTTGGACTGCAGTACGTCTTTATCTTGTGTCCTTTCCTGTCTTTACAATAAAATTAATATGCATCCAATGTTTGAATCTTGGGCTTCTCTTCCTGGGCACAATGGCTGCCCCAGGGCTCCCTTCTCCCATGCATAGGCCCCACACCTGGCCCCAAACTGGCTCTCAGCCCCCAGCTTAGCCAGTCTGTGTTTCCATGGGTCAAAGACCCTGGCCATGCCACCTCTGGCTCACACTGCGCTGTTGCCCATCTACATGAGCCCTGTCTGAATGTAGGATTCTCCCTGACCAGCAGAAAATGTGCCAGCATGGCATCTGAGGCCTGCTATCCGTCCTCCTGGGTGGGTCTTTGCCAACTCCCTTGGCCTCAGCAATATCCCCTCCATGCCCAATCTGAAGGCGCAGATTAAGTTGTGAGGAAACTTCTTGAAAATCATCCTCCCCAAGTGCGCGTTCAAGCTGTGCTGCCAACAGCCACTACAGACAATTATTGGGTATCATGAATTAGAAGGGAACCCATCCCGAAGATAAAGGCTCCAACACCTGGCACCGCAGATTGAAACTTTCTTCCTGGACATTGACCACACTACTATCCTGGAGAGCATCTGTGCTTATCTATGCTCTCATTGGAGAGATTATTCCTAACAGCATAGGTAATGTTCCTCTCATGAAGCATTAAGACTTTCCCTCACACGCCATCGTTTACATAGCTAAACACTGAGCTGAATTTCTAACAAATAAGAGATTACACAGTCAAAAATGCATAGAGTAAAAAGAGGTATTTCTCATTATCTCCTCTACTAAGTTTACTTTAAAACTTCTGTCACCTGCATCTTCTCCTCTTCAGGCTGTTTTCTTCCTCAAATGCATTCAATCGTAGCCTAGATTCAGACTTTTTCACAAGATCTCAAGTGACTCACTCATTCCTCAGAGGAAAACAATGACTCCAGAGACACGTCTGACAATAGAGGGGTCAGAGCTTTACATCACCCAGCCCAACATAGGCCTCGCTGCTGATAAGCTGGAGATCCAGTGATTCACCCCATTCTAGAACAAGTGGTCCCCACATAACCTGTGGTCCCAGCACATCTGCTTTGATACCACTGATGAACTTAATTCACGTGCCACCAGCAGGCTGATTTGTGAATGGCTGTCAGCACATTCTGATACCAGGAAGATCAAGACAGGTGATCAATACTCAGCCTGCTTCCAGGTTATGGCTGATGCCATTCACATTCCTAGTGATCACAGCCTCAGGGCACATTTGAGGCTCACGTTTCCCTTTTGTGGCCCCCTGCAAACATCTGTTTCTGTAAGGCTGTATTCCAGCCAGGAACTGGCAGTGCAATAAGCAAGGGCAGTATTTTCCAGTGACCACTCTCCAGCCTCCCCTGTGCTTATTTATTTGTTTGTTTGTTTGTTTGTTTAACTACCTGAATGGAGGTTGTGGTGAGCCGGGGATGAGCCTCTTCTCTTGCGTAAGTGGTGATAGGACTAGAAAGAATGGCTTCCAGCTGTGCCAGGGGAGATTTACGCTGGACGTTAGGAAAAACTAGTTCTCTGAAAGAGTGGTCAGGCAGTGCAATGGTCTGCCGAGGGAGGTGGTGGGCTGTCTGAACCTGGAGGTGTTCAAAGAACATTTGGACGCTGTGTTGAGGGATCAGGTGTGGTGAGAACTATTGAAGATAGGTGGATGGTTGGACTCATTGATCTTGTAGGTCTTTTCCAACCTTGGTGTTCCTGTGATTCTGTGATTCTGCTTTGAGCCTGAGCTCATGCGGTAGATCTACAGAGCAGCACGACTTGGCAGAGCGGTCCCACTGCACAGCTGAGGAGGATGGGCAAGGGAGTGTGGTCAGCACCGTCCTCCTCTCCGTTCCTTCCACAGCTCCCAAAGCCCCACCAAAAGGACCCCTCTGCCATATCTACTTTAAGCACACCCACAGTACGAAGGAAAACCTGGGATCCTTATCAGCAGGATTTACTCAACCTCAGCTGTCACAAAAGCACCTGGTACTTATTTGAAAGAACAACAAAGAGAGGGAGAAGGCATTTGCGAATGCAGGAAAACTTTATTGTTCCCAGATCATAAGGAGACGGGGATAGAGGAGAAAAGCCCAGCCAGGTTCATGTTGAAGTCCATGGAAGAAGAGGAATGGGCAGGAGAACTGGGCAAAGCATGCAAAGGTGCCAGCACTACCATCTGCTCAGGCCTCAGCCGTAGCTGGAGATGCTCAGCACTCCTCAACACTCCAGGCCCAGGTGTTCAGGAATGAGTTGATGCTAGTGATGCTGGGAGCAGGCAGGGCCTGTTTAGCAGGGCCCGCAGGTGTTCCAGAGCTTCCTGCTGTAGCGGGGCAAGGGGCAGGGGCTGCAGGCAGGAGAAGCGTAGGGTCTGCCAAAGGTGCAGAGGCCCCCCGAGCCCTGAGTGGCCCCGGCGCCGTAGAGGCCCCCCAGCCCCAGGGAGCCCCCAAAGGCGGGTGCTCCAGAGGAGCCCACCACGGCTTGCTGGGGGAAGGAGCTGAGGATGGGGCCGGGGAAGGTGACGACGACGGGCGGTGGCTGGATGAAGGCCGTTGAGTCGGGGCACTGGCGCGCGCACAGCTCGTTGCAGCTCTCAGCGATGGGCTGGGGCACGGCAACGCTGGTTTTTGGTGGGCACAGGTCGTAGCAAGACATCTTGGTGTGATGGGATGGAGCTCTGAAGAGGGCAGACAGTGTCACACAGCGGCAGATGGCAGCAAGTCAGGCACAGCCCAGGCACAGGCCTGTGTCTGGAGCAGAAGTGCTCTTGGACTTACCCTGTTCCCAAGGAGAAGGAGGCCAGAGCAGTGCTTGGCAGAGCTCCTCTCAGTCCCAGCTTTTATCCAGGATGAGACACGACTCATCACCTGCTGGGCCAATGGGCAGAGGTGGCACTCCCTGATGTTGAAGCCAGGCTGGCCTGCTCCCACTCTCCCTCTGTCAGCAGCCCCTCGCTGGACCAGTACAGGCCTCTTTACTGCATTCCCTCCTCTTCCTGCTTCGTGAACTGACTGTGTAGTGCTCAGCAGGTAATGACTGAGAGGAGTGCCTTTGATTTGGTATTTCATCACCTCGCGCCTCTGCAGGTAACAAGAATAGAGTATTTGTCACTCAGACGCTGGCTTGCAGGAGGTCTGGGCCAGACCTTCTCCTTTCCCAGTGCTTTGACCTGCTCCTCCCTGAGGCTTTGCACAGGTGGCATGTGGACACAGCAAAACTATGCCCCTGGGGAAGTGCTGTGGCATGCAAGGAACTGCCACTCAGCACTTGTCACCTTCCCTTCTCTCTTACACAGGCAGGGGATGAGAGGGCAGAAGGCCTAATTTGCCCATTAGCAGAGGGCTGGCCAGCGTCCGAGCAGGGTAATTGTAGGGGCTGAGGGAGTGGGTGTGGGCAGCCAAGGAAACAAGATCAGCAAAACTGCCCCATGGTACGCACATGAGAGATTGGGGTTTGGCCGCTGATAGCCACGTGCCCCCACCACAGCCAGCTCCTCTCCATGTTCACCAGCCCCCATAAAAGCACTGCCCTGTGTGAGCACCAGCATCCACCACTGCTTCCTGGCTCAGCTTGGGGAAAGGGTGAGTGACTGGCCCTCCTGTGGCTGGCTCTGGAGTGGGTCTCCCAGGCAGGAGAGCAAGGTGCTGCAACAACGACAGAGGCTATGGTCCTGCTGCATGTAGAGCAGTCCCTAGTCACTCGCTTTGTTCTGCTAGGGCATCGTCTCTCTCACGCTTCATCTTGTGGCTTTCCATTGCAGGCTCATCTCTCTCACACCAAGATGTCTTGCTACGACCTGTGCCCACCAAAAACCAGCGTTGCCGTGCCCCAGCCCATCGCTGAGAGCTGCAACGAGCTGTGCGCGCGCCAGTGCCCCGACTCAACGGCCTTCATCCAGCCACCGCCCGTCGTCGTCACCTTCCCCGGCCCCATCCTCAGCTCCTTCCCCCAGCAAGCTGTGGTGGGCTCCTCCGGAGCACCCGCCTTTGGGGGCTCCCTGGGGCTGGGGGGCCTCTACGGCGCCGGGGCCACTCAGGGCTCGGGGGGCCTCTGCACCTTTGGCAGACCCTACGCTTCTCCTGCCTGCAGCCCCTGCCCCTTGCCCCTCTACAGCAGGAAGCTCTGGGACACCTGTGGGCCCTGCTAAACCCAGCCGCAAGACTCCTCTCCTCTTCCTTCCTCATTCTCCGTGCTGATCTGTGATGCCCACTTTGTCTTTTATGGCCCTGAACTGGGCCCTGTGCTGGCCACTGCCTTGAAGATGCCTCAAGAAACACTGCTCCTGAAGGCCCAGGCACCTCCTTCCTGCCTTGGACTGCAGTACGTCTTTATCTTGTGTCCTTTCCTGTCTTTACAATAAAATTAATATGCATCCAATGTTTGAATCTTGGGCTTTTCTTCCTGGGCACAATGGCTGCCCCAGGGCTCCCTTCTCCCACGCATAGGCCCCACACCTGGCCCCAAACTGGCTCTCAGCCCCCAGCTTAGCCAGTCAGTGTTTCCATGGGTCAAAGACCCTGGCCATGCCACCTCTGACCCACGCTGCGCTGCTGCTCATCTCAATTAGCCCTGTCTGAATGTAGGATTCTCCCTGACCAGCAGGAAGTGTCCCAGCATGCAATCTGAGACCTGCTATCCGCCCTCCTGGGTGGGTCTTTGCCAACTCCCTTGGCCTCAGCAATATCCCCTCCATGCCCAATCTGAAGGCTCAGATTAAGTTGTGAGGAAACTTCTTGAAAATCATCCTCTCCAAGTGCGCGTTCAAGCTGTGCTGCCAACAGCCACTACAGACAATTACTGGGTATCATAAAATCAAGGGGAATCCATCCCAAAGATAAAGGCTCCAACACCTGACACTACTGATTGAAACTTTCTTCCTGGACATTGACCACACTACTATCCTGGAGAGCATCTGTGCTTATCTACGCTCTCATTGGAGAGATTATTCCTAACAGCATAGGTAATGTTCCTCTCATGAAGCATTAAGACTTTCCCTCACACTCCATCGTTTACGTAGCTAAACACTGAGCTGAATTTCTAACAAATAAGAGAATACACAGTCAAAAATGCATAGAGTAAAAAGAGGTATTTCTCATTATCTCCTCTACTAAGTTTACTTTAAAACTTCTGTCACCTGCATCTTCTCCTCTTCAGGCTGTTTTCTTCCTCAAATGCATTCAATCGTAGCCTAGATTCAGATTTTTTCACAAGATCTCAAGTGACTCACTCATTCCTCAGAGGAAAACAATGACTCCAGAGACACGTCTGACAATAGAGGGGTCAGAGCTTTACGTCACCCAGCCCAACATAGGCCTCGCTGCTGATAAGTTGGAGATCCAGTGATTCACCCCATTCTAGAACAAGTGGTCCCCACATAACCTGTGGTCCCAGCACATCTGCTTTGATACCACTGATGAACTTAATTCACGTGCCACCAGCAGGCTGATTTGTGAATGGCTGTCAGCACATTCTGATACCAGAAAGATCAAGACAGGTGATCAATACTCAGCCTGCTTCCAGGTTATGGCTGATGCCATTCACATTCCTAGTGATCACAGCCTCAGGGCACATTTGAGGCTCACGTTTCCCTTTTGTGGCCCCTGCAAACATCTGTTTCTGTAAGGCTGTATTCCAGCCAGGAACTGGCAGTGCAATAAGCAAGGGCAGTATTTTCCAGTGACCACTCTCCAGCCTCCCCTGTGCTTATTTATTTGTTTGTTTGTTTGTTTGTTTAACTACCTGAATGGAGGTTGTGGTGAGCCGGGGGTGAGCCTCTTCTCTTGCGTAAGTGGTGATAGGACTAGAAAGAATGGCTTCCAGCTGTGCCAGGGGAGATTTACGCTGGACGTTAGGAAAAACTAGTTCTCTGAAAGAGTGGTCAGGCAGTGCAATGGTCTGCCCAGGGAGGTGGTGGGCTGTCTGAACCTGGAGGTGTTCAAAGAACATTTGGACGCTGTGTTGAGGGATCAGGTGTGGTGAGAACTATTTAAGATAGGTGGATGGTTGGACTCATTGATCTTGTAGGTCTTTTCCAACCTTGGTGTTCCTGTGATTCTGTGATTCTGCTTTGAGCCTGAGCTCCTGCTGTAGATCTACAGAGCAGCACGACTTGGCAGAGCGGTCCCACTGCACAGCTGAGGAGGATGGGCAAGGGAGTGTGGTCAGCACCGTCCTCCTCTCCGTTCCTTCCACAGCTCCCAAAGCCCCACCAAAAGGACCCCTCTGCCATATCTACTTTAAGCACACCCACAGTACGAAGGAAAACCTGGGATCCTTATCAGCAGGATTTACTCAACCTCAGCTGTCACAAAAGCACCTGGTACTTATTTGAAAGAACAACAAAGAGAGGGAGAAGGCATTTGCGAATGCAGGAAAACTTTATTGTTCCCAGAACATAAGGAGACGGGGATAGAGGAGAAAAGCCCAGCCAGGTTCATGTTGAAGTCCATGGAAGAAGAGGAATGGGCAGGAGAACTGGGCAAAGCATGCAAAGGTGCCAGCACTACCATCTGCTCAGGTCTCTGCCATAGCTGGAGATGCTCAGCACTCCTCAACACTCCAGGCCCAGGAGTTCAGGCATGTGAGGACGAAGGTGATGCTGGGAGCAGGCAGGGCCTGAGTTTAGCAGGGCCCGCAGGTGTTCCAGAGCTTCCTGCTGTAGCGGGGCAAGGGGCAGGGGCTGCAGGCAGGAGAAGCGTAGGGTCTGCCAAAGGTGCAGAGGCCCCCCGAGCCCTGAGTGGCCCCGGCGCCGTAGAGGCCCCCCAGCCCCAGGGAGCCCCCAAAGGCGGGTGCTCCGGAGGAGCCCACCACGGCTTGCTGGGGGAAGGAGCTGAGGATGGGGCCGGGGAAGGTGACGACGACGGGCGGTGGCTGGATGAAGGCCGTTGAGTCGGGGCACTGGCGCGCGCACAGCTCGTTGCAGCTCTCAGCGATGGGCTGGGGCACGGCAACGCTGGTTTTTGGTGGGCACAGGTCGTAGCAAGACATCTTGGTGTGATGGGATGGAGCTCTGCAAGAGGGCAGACAGTGTCACACAGCGGCAGATGGCAGCAAGTCAGGCACAGCCCAGGCACAGGCCTGTGTCTGGAGCAGAAGTGCTCTTGGACTTACCCTGTTCCCAAGGAGAAGGAGGCCAGAGCAGTGCTTGGCAGAGCTCCTCTCAGTCCCAGCTTTTATCCAGGATGAGACACGACTCATCACCTGCTGGGCCAATGGGCAGAGGTGGCACTCCCTGATGTTGAAGCCAGGCTGGCCTGCTCCCACTCTCCCTCTGTCAGCAGCCCCTCGCTGGACCAGTACAGGCCTCTTTACTGCATTCCCTCCTCTTCCTGCTTCGTGAACTGACTGTGTAGTGCTCAGCGGGTAATGACTGAGAGGAGTGCCTTTGATTTGGTATTTCATCACCTCGCGCCTCTGCAGGTAACAAGAATAGAGTATTTGTCACTCAGACGCTGGCTTGCAGGAGGTCTGGGCCAGACCTTCTCCTTTCCCAGTGCTTTGACCTGCTCCTCCCTGAGGCTTTGCACAGGTGGCATGTGGACACAGCAAAACTATGCCCCTGGGGAAGTGCTGTGGCATGCAAGGAACTGCCACTCAGCACTTGTCACCTTCCCTTCTCTCTTACACAGGCAGGGGATGAGAGGGCAGAAGGCCTAATTTGCCCATTAGCAGAGGGCTGGCCAGCGTCCGAGCAGGGTAATTGTAGGGGCTGAGGGAGTGGGTGTGGGCAGCCAAGGAAACAAGATCAGCAAAACAGCCCCATGGTACGCACATGAGAGATTGGGGTTTGGCCGCTGATAGCCACGTGCCCCCACCACAGCCAGCTCCTCCCCATGTTCACCAGCCCCCATAAAAGCACTGCCCTGTGTGAGCACCAGCATCCACCACTGCTTCCTGGCTCAGCTTGGGGAAAGGGTGAGTGACTGGCCCTCCTGTGGCTGGCTCTGGAGTGGGTCTCCCAGGCAGGAGAGCAAGGTGCTGCAACAACGACAGAGGCTATGGTCCTGCTGCATGTAGAGCAGTCCCTAGTCACTCGCTTTGTTCTGCTAGGGCATCGTCTCTCTCACGCTTCATCTTGTGGCTTTCCATTGCAGGCTCATCTCTCTCTCACCAAGATGTCTTGCTACGACCTGTGCCCACCAAAAACCAGCGTTGCCGTGCCCCAGCCCATCGCTGAGAGCTGCAACGAGCTGTGCGCGCGCCAGTGCCCCGACTCAACGGCCTTCATCCAGCCACCGCCCGTTGTCGTCACCTTCCCCGGCCCCATCCTCAGCTCCTTCCCCCAGCAAGCCGTGGTGGGCTCCTCCGGAGCACCCGCCTTTGGGGGCTCCCTGGGGCTGGGGGGCCTCTACGGCGCCGGGGCCACTCAGGGCTCGGGGGGCCTCTGCACCTTTGGCAGACCCTACGCTTCTCCTGCCTGCAGCCCCTGCCCCTTGCCCCGCTACAGCAGGAAGCTCTGGGACACCTGTGGGCCCTGCTAAACCCAGCCCAAGACTCCTCTCCTCTTCCTTCCTCATTCTCCGTGCTGAATGCCCATGTCTTTTCTGGGCCCTGTGCTGGCCACTGCCTTGAAGATGCCTCAAGAAACACTGCTCCTGAAGGCCCAGGCACCTCCTTCCTGCCTTGGACTGCAGTATGTCTTTATCTTGTGTCCTTTCCTGTCTTTACAATAAAATTAATATGCATCCAATGTTTGAATCTTGGGCTTTTCTTCCTGGGCACAATGGCTGCCCCAGGGCTCCCTTCTCCCACGCACAGGCCCCACACCTGGCCCCAAACTGGCTCTCAGCCCCCAGCTTAGCCAGTCAGTGTTTCCATGGGTCAAAGACCCTGGGCATGCCACCTCTGACCCACGCTGCGCTGCTGCTCATCTCAATTAGCCCTGTCTGAATGTAGGATTCTCCCTGACCAGCAGGAAATGTCCCAGCATGCAATCTGAGACCTGCTATCCGCCCTCCTGGGTGGGTCTTTGCCAACTCCCTTGGCCTCAGCAATATCCCCTCCATGCCCAATCTGAAGGCGCAGATTAAGTTGTGAGGAAACTTCTTGAAAATCATCCTCTCCAAGTGCGCGTTCAAGCTGTGCTGCCAACAGCCACTACAGACAATTATTGGGTATCATGAATTAGAAGGGAACCCATCCCAAAGATAAAGGCTCCAACACCTGACACTACTGATTGAAACTTTCTTCCTGGACATTGACCACACTACTTCCCTGGAGAGCATCTGTGCTTGTCCATCCTCTCATTGCAGAGATTTTTCTTAAGAACACAGTTAGTTAAACTTCCCCTCATTAAGCATTAAGCCATTCCCTTACATCTCACCTCCTTGCATAGCAAAACATTGAACTGAATTTCTAACAAATTACAGAGGACACAGTCAAAAATGCTTCTAGTAAAGAGCAGATATTTCTTGTTATCTCCTCTTCTAACTTCGTCTTAAAGCTTCTGTCACCTGGATCTTCTGCTCTTCAGGCCACGTTCCTCCTCAACTGCATTCAGTGCAGTAATCATAGCCCTGATCCAGACTTTCCCTCAAAGATCACAAGTGACTCACTCAGTCCTCAGAGGAAAAAGATGACCCAGAGAAATCCTTCACCGCAGAGGGATCAGAGCTTCAGACGCTCCACCTGGCTTCTGCTGAGTTTTAGAGCTAGTGATTCGCCCCATTCTAGAACAAGTAGTTACCAACTATGCCACAGACACAGCCCCCCCACTTCGATGCTACTTATGAATTTAATCTGCAGGCCCCCAGCTGACTTGTGAATGGATGTCAGCATTGCCTAACACCAGAATGATCTAGACATCTGACCCATTCTCAGCCTTCTTCCAGATTATGGCTGATGCCATCCACTTTCCCAGTGATCACAGCCTCAAGGCATATGGCTGTGTCATGCTCCACTCTTGCGGCAACCTGCCCATGTTGGTTTCTTAAGGCAGTTTTCCAGCCAGCTACTGGCAGAGCAATAAGCAAGAGCAGTATTTCCAAACGACCACTCCGCAGCCTCCCCTGTGCTTTGTTCCAGAGCTCATGCGGTGCTTCTACAGAGCAGCATGACTTGGTGGGGCAGGTCCCACTGCACAGCTGAGGAGGATGGGCAAGAGAGAACGTGGTCAGCACCATCCTGCTCTGTCCTTTCCCCAACTCCCTCAGCCCCACCAAAAAGCCCCCTCTGCCATATCTATTTTAAACACTCCCACAGGAGGAAGGAAAACCTGAGATCCACATCAGCAGGATTTGCCTGACCTCAGCTGTCACAAAAGCACCTGGTACTTATTTGAAAAAACAACAAAGAGAGGGAGAAGTCATTTGCGGATGCAGGAAAACTTTATTGTTCCCAGATCATAGAGGAGAAAAGCCCAGCCAGGTTCACGTTGAAGTCCATGGAAGAAGAGGAATGGGCAGGAGAACTGGGCAAAGCATGCAAAGGAGCCAGTACTGCCAGCTGCTCAGGCCTCAGCCGTAGCTAGAGATGCCCAGCACTCCTCAACACTCCAGGCCCAGGAGTTTGAGCACGATGGAATGCTGGTGATGCTGGGAGCAGGCAGGGCCTGAGTTTAGCAGGGGCCACAGGTGTCCCAGAGCTTCCTGCTGTAGCGGGGCAAGGGGCAGGGGCTGCAGGCAGGAGAAGCGTAGGGTCTGCCAAAGGTGCAGAGGCCCCCCGAGCCCTGAGTGGCCCCGGCGCCGTAGAGGCCCCCCAGCCCCAGGGAGCCCCCAAAGGCGGGTGCTCCGGAGGAGCCCACCACGGCTTGCTGGGGGAAGGAGCTGAGGATGGGGCCGGGGAAGGTGACGACGACGGGCGGTGGCTGGATGAAGGCCGTTGAGTCGGGGCACTGGCGCGCGCACAGCTCGTTGCAGCTCTCAGCGATGGGCTGGGGCACGGCAACGCTGGTTTTTGGTGGGCTCAGGTCGTAGCAAGACATCTTAGTGTGAGAGAGATTTCCCTGCAAAGCAAACCTACAAGAGGTTGAAGTTGTGAGTGAAAAGCTGTCCTGGCAGAGCAGATCCTCTTATCATGGGCTTCCCTGCACTCAGCAGGGCTGGAGACTCTGCCATTGCTGCCCAGCCATAGTCAGCCCTCAATCCCCCGCTCTTCTGACTGGGAAGCCCACTCCAGCCCCTACCGGAGGATGTCCAGCCACTCACCCTTTTTGCGAGCTGAGCCAGGCAAGAGAGCTGAATGCCAGCACTCACCCAGGGCAGCACTTTTATGGGGGCTGGTGTGCATGGGGAGGAGCTGTCCGTGAGGGGGGCACGTGGACCTCAGCAGCCAAACTCCAAACTCCTCCCTGCATGCCACGGGGATGTTTTGCTGATGCTGTTGCCTCAGCAGCCCCGACCTGCTCTCTCAGCCCCTCCAATTACCCCACTCAGACACTCACCATCCCACTGCTAATCAGCAAATTAGCCCTGCTGCCCTCTCATCCTCTGTCTATCTTAGAGGGCAGGGAGTGTGACACAGGCTGAGTGGCAGCACCCTGAGTGCCACAGCTTGTTCCCAAGTATCTGATGTCTCACTGGTCCCATGCCACCTCCTCCGAGCGACGAGCAGAATAGTTCTTTGGGGATAGGAGAAATCTTAGCCAAAGTCTCCCGCACACCGGAACCTGAGTGATGAATGCACATTTGTTATCTGCAGAGGGGCAAGATGACGAAACACCAAATCAAAGGCGCTCATCTCGGTCACAGCTGGCTCAGCATTACACGTTTGGTCCACGAAGCAGAAATGTGAGGGAAGGCAGCAAAGGGTCCTGAACTGGTTGAGCCACAGGCTGCTGACTCAGGGAGGGCAGGGGCAGGAAAGCCCGGCCTCGGCATCAGGGAGTGCCACCTCTACCCATTGGCCCAGCATTTAATGAGCCATGTTCCAGCCTGGATAAAAGCTGGGCCCATATGGGAATCTCCAAAACACAGCTCTGACCACCATCTCCTTGAGAACAGGGTAAGTCCAAGAGCACTTCTCCTGCCCAAACCTGGGCCTTCTTCAGGCCCCTGTGCCTGGGGCACAGCCACACGCTGCTGTGTGATACTGTCTGCCCCCTTGCAGAGCTCCATCCCATCACACCAAGATGTCTTGCTACGACCTGTGCCCACCAAAAACCAGCGTTGCCGTGCCCCAGCCCATCGCTGAGAGCTGCAACGAGCTGTGCGCGCGCCAGTGCCCCGACTCAACGGCCTTCATCCAGCCACCGCCCGTCGTCGTCACCTTCCCCGGCCCCATCCTCAGCTCCTTCCCCCAGCAAGCCGTGGTGGGCTCCTCCGGAGCACCCGCCTTTGGGGGCTCCCTGGGGCTGGGGGGCCTCTATGGCGCCGGGGCCACTCAGGGCTCGGGGGGCCTCTGCACCTTTGGCAGACCCTACGCCTCTCCTGCCTGCAGCCCCTGCCCCTTGCCCCGCTACAGCAGGAAGCTCTGGAACACCTGCGGGCCCTGCTAAACCCAGCCGCAAGACTCCTCTCCTCTTCCTTCCTCATTCTCTGTGCTGATCTGTGATGCCCACTTTGTCTTTTATGGCCCTGAACTGGGCCCTGTGCTGGCCACTGCCTTGAAGATGCCTCAAGAAACACTGCTCCTGAAGGCCCAGGCACCTCCTTCCTGCCTTGGACTGCAGTACGTCTTTATCTTGTGTCCTTTCCTGTCTTTACAATAAAATTAATATGCATCCAATGTTTGAATCTTGGGCTTCTCTTCCTGGGCACAATGGCTGCCCCAGGGCTCCCTTCTCCCATGCATAGGCCCCACACCTGGCCCCAAACTGGCTCTCAGCCCCCAGCTTAGCCAGTCTGTGTTTCCATGGGTCAAAGACCTCTGGCTCACACTGCGCTGTTGCCCATCTACATGAGCCCTGTCTGAATGTAGGATTCTCCCTGACCAGCAGGAAATGTCCCAGCATGCAATCTGAGACCTGCTATCCGCCCTCCTGGGTGGGTCTTTGCCAACTCCCTTGGCCTCAGCAATATCCCCTCCATGCCCAATCTGAAGGCGCAGATTAAGTTGTGAGGAAACTTCTTGAAAATCATCCTCTCCAAGTGCGCGTTCAAGCTGTGCTGCCAACAGCCACTACAGACAATTACTGGGTATCATAAAATCAAAGGGAATCCATCCCAAAGATAAAGGCTCCAACACCTGACAACGCAGATTGAAACTTTCTTCCTGGACATTGACCACACTACTATCCTGGAGAGCATCTGTGCTTATCTATCCTCTCATTGGAGAGATTATTCCTAACAGCATAGGTAATGTTCCTCTCATGAAGCATTAAGACTTTCCCTCACACGCCATCGTTTACGTAGCTAAACACTGAGCTGAATTTCTAACAAATAAGAGATTACACAGTCAAAAATGCATAGAGTAAAAAGAGGTATTTCTCATTATCTCCTCTACTAAGTTTACTTTAAAACTTCTGTCACCTGCATCTTCTCCTCTTCAGGCTGTTTTCTTCCTCAAATGCATTCAATCGTAGCTTAGATTCAGACTTTTTCACAAGATCTCAAGTGACTCACTCATTCCTCAGAGGAAAACAATGACTCCAGAGACACGTCTGACAATAGAGGGGTCAGAGCTTTACATCACCCAGCCCAACATAGGCCTCGCTGCTGATAAGCTGGAGATCCAGTGATTCACCCCATTCTAGAACAAGTGGTCCCCACATAACCTGTGGTCCCAGCACATCTGCTTTGATACCACTGATGAACTTAATTCACGTGCCACCAGCAGGCTGATTTGTGAATGGCTGTCAGCACATTCTGATACCAGGAAGATCAAGACAGGTGATCAATACTCAGCCTGCTTCCAGGTTATGGCTGATGCCATTCACATTCCTAGTGATCACAGCCTCAGGGCACATTTGAGGCTCACGTTTCCCTTTTGTGGCCCCCTGCAAACATCTGTTTCTGTAAGGCTGTATTCCAGCCAGGAACTGGCAGTGCAATAAGCAAGGGCAGTATTTTCCAGTGACCACTCTCCAGCCTCCCCTGTGCTTATTTATTTGTTTGTTTGTTTGTTTGTTTAACTACCTGAATGGAGGTTGTGGTGAGCCGGGGATGAGCCTCTTCTCTTGCGTAAGTGGTGATAGGACTAGAAAGAATGGCTTCCAGCTGTGCCAGGGGAGATTTACGCTGGACGTTAGGAAAAACTAGTTCTTTGACAGAGTGGTCAGGCAGTGCAATGGTCTGCCCAGGGAGGTGGTGGGCTGTCTGAACCTGGAGGTGTTCAAAGAACGTTTGGACGCTGTGTTGAGGGATCAGGTGTGGTGAGAACTATTGAAGATAGGTGGATGGTTGGACTCATTGATCTTGTAGGTCTTTTCCAACCTTGGTGTTCCTGTGATTCTGTGATTCTGCTTTGAGCCTGAGCTCATGCGGTAGATCTACAGAGCAGCACGACTTGGCAGAGCGGTCCCACTGCACAGCTGAGGAGGATGGGCAAGGGAGTGTGGTCAGCACCGTCCTCCTCTCCGTTCCTTCCACAGCTCCCAAAGCCCCACCAAAAGGACCCCTCTGCCATATCTACTTTAAGCACACCCACAGTACGAAGGAAAACCTGGGATCCTTATCAGCAGGATTTACTCAACCTCAGCTGTCACAAAAGCACCTGGTACTTATTTGAAAGAACAACAAAGAGAGGGAGAAGGCATTTGCGAATGCAGGAAAACTTTATTGTTCCCAGATCATAAGGAGATGGGGATAGAGGAGAAAAGCCCAGCCAGGTTCATGTTGAAGTCCATGGAAGAAGAGGAATGGGCAGGAGAACTGGGCAAAGCATGCAAAGGTGCCAGCACTACCATCTGCTCAGGCCTCAGCCGTAGCTGGAGCTGCTCAGCACTCCTCAACACTCCAGGCCCAGGTGTTCAGGAATGAGTTGATGCTAGTGATGCTGGGAGCAGGCAGGGCCTGTTTAGCAGGGCCCGCAGGTGTTCCAGAGCTTCCTGCTGTAGAGGGGCAAGGGGCAGGGGCTGCAGGCAGGAGAAGCGTAGGGTCTGCCAAAGGTGCAGAGGCCCCCCGAGCCCTGAGTGGCCCCGGCGCCGTAGAGGCCCCCCAGCCCCAGGGAGCCCCCAAAGGCGGGTGCTCCGGAGGAGCCCACCACGGCTTGCTGGGGGAAGGAGCTGAGGATGGGGCCGGGGAAGGTGACGACGACGGGCGGTGGCTGGATGAAGGCCGTTGAGTCGGGGCACTGGCGTGCGCACAGCTCGTTGCAGCTCTCAGCGATGGGCTGGGGCACGGCAACGCTGGTTTTTGGTGGGCACAGGTCGTAGCAAGACATCTTGGTGTGATGGGATGGAGCTCTGAAGAGGGCAGACAGTGTCACACAGCGGCAGATGGCAGCAAGTCAGGCACAGCCCAGGCACAGGCCTGTGTCTGGAGCAGAAGTGCTCTTGGACTTACCCTGTTCCCAAGGAGAAGGAGGCCAGAGCAGTGCTTGGCAGAGCTCCTCTCAGTCCCAGCTTTTATCCAGGATGAGACACGACTCATCACCTGCTGGGCCAATGGGCAGAGGTGGCACTCCCTGATGTTGAAGCCAGGCTGGCCTGCTCCCACTCTCCCTCTGTCAGCAGCCCCTCGCTGGACCAGTACAGGCCTCTTTACTGCATTCCCTCCTCTTCCTGCTTCGTGAACTGACTGTGTAGTGCTCAGCGGGTAATGACTGAGAGGAGTGCCTTTGATTTGGTATTTCATCACCTCGCGCCTCTGCAGGTAACAAGAATAGAGTATTTGTCACTCAGACGCTGGCTTGCAGGAGGCCTGGGCCAGACCTTCTCCTTTCCCAGTGCTTTGACCTGCTCCTCCCTGAGGCTCTGCACAGGTGGCATGTGGACACAGCAAAACTATGCCCCTGGGGAAGTGCTATGGTATGCAAGGAACTGCCACTCAGCACTTGTCACTTTCCCTTCTCTCTTACACAGGCAGGGGATGAGAGGGCAGAAGGCCTAATTTGCCCATTAGCAGAGGGCTGGCCAGCGTCCGAGCAGGGTAATTGTAGGGGCTGAGGGAGTGGGTGTGGGCAGCCAAGGAAACAAGATCAGCAAAACAGCCCCATGGTACGCACATGAGAGATTGGGGTTTGGCCGCTGATAGCCACGTGCCCCCACCACAGCCAGCTCCTCCCCATGTTCACCAGCCCCATAAAAGCACTGCCCTGTGTGAGCACCAGCATCCACCACTGCTTCCTGGCTCAGCTTGGGGAAAGGGTGAGTGACTGGCCCTCCTGTGGCTGGCTCTGGAGTGGGTCTCCCAGGCAGGAGAGCAAGGTGCTGCAACAATGACAGAGGCTATGGTCCTGCTGCATGTAGAGCAGTCCCTAGTCACTCGCTTTGTTCTGCTAGGGCATCGTCTCTCTCACGCTTCATCTTGTGGCTTTCCATTGCAGGCTCATCTCTCTCACCAAGATGTCTTGCTACGACCTGTGCCCACCAAAAACCAGCGTTGCCGTGCCCCAGCCCATCGCTGAGAGTTGCAACGAGCTGTGCGCGCGCCAGTGCCCCGACTCAACGGCCTTCATCCAGCCACCGCCCGTTGTCGTCACCTTCCCCGGCCCCATCCTCAGCTCCTTCCCCCAGCAAGCCGTGGTGGGCTCCTCCGGAGCACCCGCCTTTGGGGGCTCCCTGGGGCTGGGGGGCCTCTACGGTGCCGGGGCCACTCAGGGCTCGGGGGGCCTCTGCACCTTTGGCAGACCCTACGCTTCTCCTGCCTGCAGCCCCTGCCCCTTGCCCCGCTACAGCAGGAAGTTCTGGGACACCTGTGGGCCCTGCTAAACCCAGCCGCAAGACTCCTCTCCTCTTCCTTCCTCATTCTCTATGCTGATCTGTGATGCCCACTTTGTCTTTTATGGCCCTGAACTGGGCCCTGTGCTGGCCACTGCCTTGAAGATGCCTCAAGAAACACTGCTCCTGAAGGCCCAGGCACCTCCTTCCTGCCTTGGACTGCAGTACGTCTTTATCTTGTGTCCTTTCCTGTCTTTACAATAAAATTAATATGCATCCAATGTTTGAATCTTGGGCTTTTCTTCCTGGGCACAATGGCTGCCCCAGGGCTCCCTTCTCCCACGCACAGGCCCCACACCTGGCCCCAAACTGGCTCTCAGCCCCCAGCTTAGCCAGTCAGTGTTTCCATGGGTCAAAGACCCTGGCCATGCCACCTCTGACCCACGCTGCGCTGCTGCTCATCTCAATTAGCCCTGTCTGAATGTAGGATTCTCCCTGACCAGCAGGAAATGTCCCAGCATGCAATCTGAGACCTGCTATCCGCCCTCCTGGGTGGGTCTTTGCCAACTCCCTTGGCCTCAGCAATATCCCCTCCATGCCCAATCTGAAGGCGCAGATTAAGTTGTGAGGAAACTTCTTGAAAATCATCCTCTCCAAGTGCGCGTTCAAGCTGTGCTGCCAACAGCCACTACAGACAATTATTGGGTATCATGAATTAGAAGGGAACCCATCCCGAAGATAAAGGCTCCAACACCTGACACTACTGATTGAAACTTTCTTCCTGGACATTGACCACACTACTTCCCTGGAGAGCATCTGTGCTTGTCCATCCTCTCATTGCAGAGATTTTTCTTAAGAACACAGTTAGTTAAACTTCCCCTCATTAAGCATTAAGCCATTCCCTTACATCTCACCTCCTTGCATAGCAAAACACTGATCTGAATTTCTAACAAATTACAGAGGACACAGTCAAAAATGCTTCTAGTAAAGAGCAGATATTTCTTGTTATCTCCTCTTCTAACTTCGTCTTAAAGCTTCTGTCATCTGGATCTTCTGCTCTTCAGGCCACGTTCCTCCTCAACTGCATTCAGTGCAGTAATCATAGCCCTGATCCAGACTTTCCCTCAAAGATCACAAGTGACTCACTCAGTCCTCAGAGGAAAAAGATGACCCAGAGAAATCCTTCACCGCAGAGGGATCAGAGCTTCAGACGCTCCACCTGGCTTCTGCTGAGTTTTAGAGCTAGTGATTCTCCCCATTCTAGAACAAGTAGTTACCAACTATGCCACGGACACAGTCCCCCCACTTCGATGCTACTTATGAATTTAATCTGTAGGCCCCCAGCTGACTTGTGAATGGATGTCAGCATTGCCTAACACCAGAATGATCTAGACATCTGACCCATTCTCAGCCTTCTTCCAGATTATGGCTGATGCCATCCACTTTCCCAGTGATCACAGCCTCAAGGCATATGGCTGTGTCATGCTCCACTCTTGCGGCAACCTGCCCATGTTGGTTTCTTAAGGCAGTTTTCCAGCCAGCTACTGGCAGAGCAATAAGCAAGAGCAGTATTTCCAAACGACCACTCCGCAGCCTCCCCTGTGCTTTGTTCCAGAGCTCATGCGGTGCTTCTACAGAGCAGCATGACTTGGTGGGGCAGGTCCCACTGCACAGCTGAGGAAGATGGGCAAGAGAGAACGTGGTCAGCACCATCCTGCTCTGTCCTTTCCCCAACTCCCTCAGCCCCACCAAAAAGCCCCCTCTGCCATATCTATTTTAAACACTCCCACAGGAGGAAGGAAAACCTGAGATCCACATCAGCAGGATTTGCCTGACCTCAGCTGTCACAAAAGCACCTGGTACTTATTTGAAAAAACAACAAAGAGAGGGAGAAGTCATTTGCGGATGCAGGAAAACTTTATTGTTCCCAGATCATAGAGGAGAAAAGCCCAGCCAGGTTCACATTGAAGTCCATGGAAGAAGAGGAATGGGCAGGAGAACTGGGCAAAGCATGCAAAGGAGCCAGTACTGCCAGCTGCTCAGGCCTCAGCCGTAGCTAGAGATGCCCAGCACTCCTCAACACTCCAGGCCCAGGAGTTTGAGCACGATGGAATGCTGGTGATGCTGGGAGCAGGCAGGGCCTGAGTTTAGCAGGGGCCACAGGTGTCCCAGAGCTTCCTGCTGTAGTGGGGCAAGGGGCAGGGGCTGCAGGCAGGAGAAGTGTAGGGTCTGCCAAAGGTGCAGAGGCCCCCCGAGCCCTGAGTGGCCCCGGCGCCATAGAGGCCCCCCAGCCCCAGGGAGCCCCCAAAGGCGGGTGCTCCGGAGGAGCCCACCACGGCTTGCTGGGGGAAGGAGCTGAGGATGGGGCCGGGGAAGGTGACGACGACGGGCGGTGGCTGGATGAAGGCCGTTGAGTCGGGGCACTGGCGCGCGCACAGCTCGTTGCAGCTCTCAGCGATGGGCTGGGGCACGGCAACGCTGGTTTTTGGTGGGCACAGGTCGTAGCAAGACATCTTGGTGTGAGAGAGATTTCCCTGCAAAGCAAACCTACAAGAGGTTGAAGTTGTGAGTGAAAAGCTGTCCTGGCAGAGCAGATCCTCTTATCATGGGCTTCCCTGCACTCAGCAGGGCTGGAGACTCTGCCATTGCTGCCCAGCCATAGTCAGCCCTCAATCCCCCGCTCTTCTGACTGGGAAGCCCACTCCAGCCCCTACCGGAGGATGTCCAGCCACTCACCCTTTTTGCGAGCTGAGCCAGGCAAGAGAGCTGAATGCCAGCACTCACCCAGGGCAGCACTTTTATGGGGGCTGGTGTGCATGGGGAGGAGCTGTCCGTGAGGGGGGCACGTGGACCTCAGCAGCCAAACTCCAAACTCCTCCCTGCATGCCACGGGGATGTTTTGCTGATGCTGTTGCCTCAGCAGCCCCGACCTGCTCTCTCAGCCCCTCCAATTACCCCACTCAGACACTCACCATCCCACTGCTAATCAGCAAATTAGCCCTGCTGCCCTCTCATCCTCTGTCTATCTTAGAGGGCAGGGAGTGTGACACAGGCTGAGTGGCAGCACCCTGAGTGCCACAGCTTGTTCCCAAGTATCTGATGTCTCACTGGTCCCATGCCACCTCCTCCGAGCGACGAGCAGAATAGTTCTTTGGGGATAGGAGAAATCTTAGCCAAAGTCTCCCGCACACCGGAACCTGAGTGATGAATGCACATTTGTTATCTGCAGAGGGGCAAGATGACGAAACACCAAATCAAAGGCGCTCATCTCGGTCACAGCTGGCTCAGCATTACACGTTTGGTCCACGAAGCAGAAATGTGAGGGAAGGCAGCAAAGGGTCCTGAACTGGTTGAGCCACAGGCTGCTGACTCAGGGAGGGCAGGGGCAGGAAAGCCCGGCCTCGGCATCAGGGAGTGCCACCTCTACCCATTGGCCCAGCATTTAATGAGCCATGTTCCAGCCTGGATAAAAGCTGGGCCCATATGGGAATCTCCAAAACACAGCTCTGACCACCATCTCCTTGAGAACAGGGTAAGTCCAAGAGCACTTCTCCTGCCCAAACCTGGGCCTTCTTCAGGCCCCTGTGCCTGGGGCACAGCCACACGCTGCTGTGTGACACTGTCTGCCCCCTTGCAGAGCTCCATCCCTCACACCAAGATGTCTTGCTACGACCTGTGCCCACCAAAAACCAGCGTTGCCGTGCCCCAGCCCATCGCTGAGAGCTGCAACGAGCTGTGCGCGCGCCAGTGCCCCGACTCAACGGCCTTCATCCAGCCACCGCCCGTCGTCGTCACCTTCCCCGGCCCCATCCTCAGCTCCTTCCCCCAGCAAGCCGTGGTGGGCTCCTCCGGAGCACCCGCCTTTGGGGGCTCCCTGGGGCTGGGGGGCCTCTATGGCGCCGGGGCCACTCAGGGCTCGGGGGGCCTCTGCACCTTTGGCAGACCCTACGCTTCTCCTGCCTGCAGCCCCTGCCCCTTGCCCCGCTACAGCAGGAAGCTCTGGAACACCTGCGGGCCCTGCTAAACCCAGCCGCAAGACTCCTCTCCTCTTCCTTCCTCATTCTCCGTGCTGATCTGTGATGCCCACTTTGTCTTTTATGGCCCTGAACTGGGCCCTGTGCTGGCCACTGCCTTGAAGATGCCTCAAGAAACACTGCTCCTGAAGGCCCAGGCACCTCCTTCCTGCCTTGGACTGCAGTACGTCTTTATCTTGTGTCCTTTCCTGTCTTTACAATAAAATTAATATGCATCCAATGTTTGAATCTTGGGCTTTTCTTCCTGGGCACAATGGCTGCCCCAGGGCTCCCTTCTCCCATGCATAGGCCCCACACCTGGCCCCAAACTGGCTCTCAGCCCCCAGCTTAGCCAGTCTGTGTTTCCATGGGTCAAAGACCCTGGCCATGCCACCTCTGGCTCACACTGCGCTGTTGCCCATCTACATGAGCCCTGTCTGAATGTAGGATTCTCCCTGACCAGCAGAAAATGTGCCAGCATGGCATCTGGGACCTGCTAGCCGCCCTCCTGGGTGGGTCTTTGCCAACTCCCTTGGCCTCAGCAATATCCCCTCCATGCCCAATCTGAAGGCGCAGATTAAGTTGTGAGGAAACTTCTTGAAAATCATCCTCTCCAAGTGCGCGTTCAAGCTGTGCTGCCAACAGCCACTACAGACAATTATTGGGTATCATGAATTAGAAGGGAACCCATACCAAAGATAAAGGCTCCAACACCTGACACCGCAGATTGAAACTTTCTTCCTGGACATTGACCACACTACTATCCTGGAGAGCATCTGTGCTTATCTATGCTCTCATTGGAGAGATTATTCCTAACAGCATAGGTAATGTTCCTCTGATGAAGCATTAAGACTTTCCCTCACACGCCATCGTTTACGTAGCTAAACACTGAGCTGAATTTCTAACAAATAAGAGAATACACAGTCAAAAATGCATAGAGTAAAAAGAGGTATTTCTCATTATCTCCTCTACTAAGTTTACTTTAAAACTTCTGTCACCTGCATCTTCTCCTCTTCAGGCTGTTTTCTTCCTCAAATGCATTCAATCATAGCCTAGATTCAGACTTTTTCACAAGATCTCAAGTGACTCACTCATTCCTCAGAGGAAAACAATGACTCCAGAGACACGTCTGACAATAGAGGGGTCAGAGCTTTACGTCACCCAGCCCAACATAGGCCTCGCTGCTGATAAGTTGGAGATCCAGTGATTCACCCCATTCTAGAACAAGTGGTCCCCACATAACCTGTGGTCCCAGCACATCTGCTTTGATACCACTGATGAACTTAATTCACGTGCCACCAGCAGGCTGATTTGTGAATGGCTGTCAGCACATTCTGATACCAGGAAGATCAAGACAGGTGATCAATACTCAGCCTGCTTCCAGGTTATGGCTGATGCCATTCACATTCCTAGTGATCACAGCCTCAGGGCACATTTGAGGCTCACGTTTCCCTTTTGTGGCCCCCTGCAAACATCTGTTTCTGTAAGGCTGTATTCCAGCCAGGAACTGGCAGTGCAATAAGCAAGGGCAGTATTTTCCAGTGACCACTCTCCAGCCTCCCCTGTGCTTATTTATTTGTTTGTTTGTTTGTTTGTTTAACTACCTGAATGGAGGTTGTGGTGAGCCGGGGGTGAGCCTCTTCTCTTGCGTAAGTGGTGATAGGACTAGAAAGAATGGCTTCCAGCTGTGCCAGGGGAGATTTACGCTGGACGTTAGGAAAAAATAGTTCTCTGAAAGAGTGGTCAGGCAGTGCAATGGTCTGCCCAGCGAGGTGGTGGGCTGTCTGAACCTGGAGGTGTTCAAAGAACGTTTGGACGCTGTGTTGAGGGATCAGGTGTGGTGAGAACTATTGAAGATAGGTGGATGGTTGGACTCATTGATCTTGTAGGTCTTTTCCAACCTTGGTGTTCCTGTGATTCTGTGATTCTGCTTTGAGCCTGAGCTCCTGCTGTAGATCTACAGAGCAGCACGACTTGGCAGAGCGGTCCCACTGCACAGCTGAGGAGGATGGGCAAGGGAGTGTGGTCAGCACCGTCCTCCTCTCCGTTCCTTCCACAGCTCCCAAAGCCCCACCAAAAGGACCCCTCTGCCATATCTACTTTAAGCACACCCACAGTACGAAGGAAAACCTGGGATCCTTATCAGCAGGATTTACTCAACCTCAGCTGTCACAAAAGCACCTGGTACTTATTTGAAAGAACAACAAAGAGAGGGAGAAGGCATTTGCGAATGCAGGAAAACTTTATTGTTCCCAGATCATAAGGAGACGGGGATAGAGGAGAAAAGCCCAGCCAGGTTCATGTTGAAGTCCATGGAAGAAGAGGAATGGGCAGGAGAACTGGGCAAAGCATGCAAAGGTGCCAGCACTACCATCTGCTCAGGCCTCAGCCATAGCTGGAGATGCTCAGCACTCCTCAACACTCCAGGCCCAGGTGTTCAGGCATGTGAGGACGAAGGTGATGCTGAGAGCAGGCAGGGCCTGTTTAGCAGGGCCCGCAGGTGTTCCAGAGCTTCCTGCTGTAGAGGGGCAAGGGGCAGGGGCTGCAGGCAGGAGAAGCGTAGGGTCTGCCAAAGGTGCAGAGGCCCCCCGAGCCCTGAGTGGCCCCGGCGCCGTAGAGGCCCCCCAGCCCCAGGGAGCCCCCAAAGGCGGGTGCTCCGGAGGAGCCCACCACGGCTTGCTGGGGGAAGGAGCTGAGGATGGGGCCGGGGAAGGTGACGACGACGGGTGGTGGCTGGATGAAGGCCGTTGAGTCAGGGCACTGGCGCGCGCACAGCTCGTTGCAGCTCTCAGCGATGGGCTGGGGCACGGCAACGCTGGTTTTTGGTGGGCACAGGTCGTAGCAAGACATCTTGGTGTGATGGGATGGAGCTCTGAAGAGGGCAGACAGTGTCACACAGCGGCAGATGGCAGCAAGTCAGGCACAGCCCAGGCACAGGCCTGTGTCTGGAGCAGAAGTGCTCTTGGACTTACCCTGTTCCCAAGGAGAAGGAGGCCAGAGCAGTGCTTGGCAGAGCTCCTCTCAGTCCCAGCTTTTATCCAGGATGAGACACGACTCATCACCTGCTGGGCCAATGGGTAGAGGTGGCACTCCCTGATGTTGAAGCCAGGCTGGCCTGCTCCCACTCTCCCTCTGTCAGCAGCCCCTCGCTGGACCAGTACAGGCCTCTTTACTGCATTCCCTCCTCTTCCTGCTTCGTGAACTGACTGTGTAGTGCTAAGCGGGTAATGACTGAGAGGAGTGCCTTTGATTTGGTATTTCATCACCTCGCGCCTCTGCAGGTAACAAGAATAGAGTATTTGTCACTCAGACGCTGGCTTGCAGGAGGTCTGGGCCAGACCTTCTCCTTTCCCAGTGCTTTGACCTGCTCCTCCCTGAGGCTTTGCACAGGTGGCATGTGGACACAGCAAAACTATGCCCCTGGGGAAGTACTGTGGTATGCAAGGAACTGCCACTCAGCACTTGTCACCTTCCCTTCTCTCTTACACAGGCAGGGGATGAGAGGGCAGAAGGCCTAATTTGCCCATTAGCAGAGGGCTGGCCAGCGTCCGAGCAGGGTAATTGTAGGGGCTGAGGGAGTGGGTGTGGGCAGCCAAGGAAACAAGATCAGCAAAACTGCCCCATGGTACGCACATGAGAGATTGGGGTTTGGCCGCTGATAGCCACGTGCCCCCACCACAGCCAGCTCCTCTCCATGTTCACCAGCCCCCATAAAAGCACTGCCCTGTGTGAGCACCAGCATCCACCACTGCTTCCTGGCTCAGCTTGGGGAAAGGGTGAGTGACTGGCCCTCCTGTGGCTGGCTCTGGAGTGGGTCTCCCAGGCAGGAGAGCAAGGTGCTGCAACAACGACAGAGGCTATGGTCCTGCTGCATGTAGAGCAGTCCCTAGTCACTCGCTTTGTTCTGCTAGGGCATCGTCTCTCTCACACTTCATCTTGTGGCTTTCCATTGCAGGCTCATCTCTCTCACACCAAGATGTCTTGCTACGACCTGTGCCCACCAAAAACCAGCGTTGCCGTGCCCCAGCCCATCGCTGAGAGCTGCAACGAGCTGTGTGCGCGCCAGTGCCCCGACTCAACGGCCTTCATCCAGCCACCGCCCGTCGTCGTCACCTTCCCCGGCCCCATCCTCAGCTCCTTCCCCCAGCAAGCTGTGGTGGGCTCCTCCGGAGCACCCGCCTTTGGGGGCTCCCTGGGGCTGGGGGGCCTCTACGGCGCCGGGGCCACTCAGGGATCGGGGGGCCTCTGCACCTTTGGCAGACCCTACGCTTCTTTTGCCTGCAGCCCCTGCCCCTTGCCCCGCTACAGCAGGAAGCTCTGGGACACCTGTGGGCCCTGCTAAACCCAGCCGCAAGACTCCTCTCCTCTTCCTTCCTCATTCTCCATGCTGATCTGTGATGCCCACTTTGTCTTTTATGGCCCTGAACTGGGCCCTGTGCTGGCCACTGCCTTGAAGATGCCTCAAGAAACACTGCTCCTGAAGGCCCAGGCACCTCCTTCCTGCCTTGGACTGCAGTACGTCTTTATCTTGTGTCCTTTCCTGTCTTTACAATAAAATTAATATGCATCCAATGTTTGAATCTTGGGCTTTTCTTCCTGGGCACAATGGCTGCCCCAGGGCTCCCTTCTCCCACGCACAGGCCCCACACCTGGCCCCAAACTGGCTCTCAGCCCCCAGCTTAGCCAGTCTGTGTTTCCATGGGTCAAAGACCCTGGCCATGCCACCTCTGGCTCACACTGTGCTGTTGCCCATCTACATGAGCCCTGTCTGAATGTAGGATTCTCCCTGACCAGCAGAAAATGTGCCAGCATGGCATCTGAGACCTGCTAGCCGCCCTCTTGGGTGGGTCTTTGCCAACTCCCTTGGCCTCAGCAATATCCCCTCCATGCCCAATCTGAAGGCGCAGATTAAGTTGTGAGGAAACTTCTTGAAAATCATCCTCTCCAAGTGCGCGTTCAAGCTGTGCTGCCAACAGCCACTACAGACAATTACTGGGTATCATAAAATCAAAGGGAACCCATACCAAAGATAAAGGCTCCAACACCTGACACCGCAGATTGAAACTTTCTTCCTGGACATTGACCACACTACTATCCTGGAGAGCATCTGTGCTTATCTACGCTCTCATTGGAGAGATTATTCCTAACAGCATAGGTAATGTTCCTCTCATGAAGCATTAAGACTTTCCCTCACACGCCATCGTTTACGTAGCTAAACACTGAGCTGAATTTCTAACAAATAAGAGAATACACAGTCAAAAATGCATAGAGTAAAAAGAGGTATTTCTCATTATCTCCTCTACTAAGTTTACTTTAAAACTTCTGTCACCTGCATCTTCTCCTCTTCAGGCTGTTTTCTTCCTCAAATGCATTCAATCGTAGCCTAGATTCAGATTTTTTCACAAGATCTCAAGTGACTCACTCATTCCTCAGAGGAAAACAATGACTCCAGAGACACGTCTGACAATAGAGGGGTCAGAGCTTTACGTCACCCAGCCCAACATAGGCCTCGCTGCTGATAAGTTGGAGATCCAGTGATTCACCCCATTCTAGAACAAGTGGTCCCCACATAACCTGTGGTCCCAGCACATCTGCTTTGATACCACTGATGAACTTAATTCACGTGCCACCAGCAGGCTGATTTGTGAATGGCTGTCAGCACATTCTGATACCAGAAAGATCAAGACAGGTGATCAATACTCAGCCTGCTTCCAGGTTATGGCTGATGCCATTCACATTCCTAGTGATCACAGCCTCAGGGCACATTTGAGGCTCACGTTTCCCTTTTGTGGCCCCTGCAAACATCTGTTTCTGTAAGGCTGTATTCCAGCCAGGAACTGGCAGTGCAATAAGCAAGGGCAGTATTTTCCAGTGACCACTCTCCAGCCTCCCCTGTGCTTATTTATTTGTTTGTTTGTTTGTTTGTTTAACTACCTGAATGGAGGTTGTGGTGAGCCGGGGGTGAGCCTCTTCTCTTGCGTAAGTGGTGATAGGACTAGAAAGAATGGCTTCCAGCTGTGCCAGGGGAGATTTACGCTGGACGTTAGGAAAAACTAGTTCTCTGAAAGAGTGGTCAGGCAGTGCAATGGTCTGCCCAGGGAGGTGGTGGGCTGTCTGAACCTGGAGGTGTTCAAAGAACATTTGGACGCTGTGTTGAGGGATCAGGTGTGGTGAGAACTATTGAAGATAGGTGGATGGTTGGACTCATTGATCTTGTAGGTCTTTTCCAACCTTGGTGTTCCTGTGATTCTGTGATTCTGCTTTGAGCCTGAGCTCCTGCTGTAGATCTACAGAGCAGCACGACTTGGCAGAGCGGTCCCACTGCACAGCTGAGGAGGATGGGCAAGGGAGTGTGGTCAGCACCGTCCTCCTCTCCGTTCCTTCCACAGCTCCCAAAGCCCCACCAAAAGGACCCCTCTGCCATATCTACTTTAAGCACACCCACAGTACGAAGGAAAACCTGGGATCCTTATCAGCAGGATTTACTCAACCTCAGCTGTCACAAAAGCACCTGGTACTTATTTGAAAGAACAACAAAGAGAGGGAGAAGGCATTTGCGAATGCAGGAAAACTTTATTGTTCCCAGAACATAAGGAGACGGGGATAGAGGAGAAAAGCCCAGCCAGGTTCATGTTGAAGTCCATGGAAGAAGAGGAATGGGCAGGAGAACTGGGCAAAGCATGCAAAGGTGCCAGCACTACCATCTGCTCAGGTCTCTGCCATAGCTGGAGATGCTCAGCACTCCTCAACACTCCAGGCCCAGGAGTTCAGGCATGTGAGGACGAAGGTGATGCTGGGAGCAGGCAGGGCCTGAGTTTAGCAGGGCCCACAGGTGTTCCACAGCTTCCTGCTGTAGAGGGGCAAGGGGCAGGGGCTGCAGGCAGGAGAAGCGTAGGGTCTGCCAAAGGTGCAGAGGCCCCCCGAGCCCTGAGTGGCCCCGGCGCCGTAGAGGCCCCCCAGCCCCAGGGAGCCCCCAAAGGCAGGTGCTCCGGAGGAGCCCACCACGGCTTGCTGGGGGAAGGAGCTGAGGATGGGGCCGGGGAAGGTGACGACGACGGGCGGTGGCTGGATGAAGGCCGTTGAGTCGGGGCACTGGCGCGCGCACAGCTCGTTGCAGCTCTCAGCGATGGGCTGGGGCACGGCAACGCTGGTTTTTGGTGGGCACAGGTCGTAGCAAGACATCTTGGTGTGATGGGATGGAGCTCTGCAAGGGGGCAGACAGTGTCACACAGCGGCAGATGGCAGCAAGTCAGGCACAGCCCAGGCACAGGCCTGTGTCTGGAGCAGAAGTGCTCTTGGACTTACCCTGTTCCCAAGGAGAAGGAGGCCAGAGCAGTGCTTGGCAGAGCTCCTCTCAGTCCCAGCTTTTATCCAGGATGAGACACGACTCATCACCTGCTGGGCCAATGGGCAGAGGTGGCACTCCCTGATGTTGAAGCCAGGCTGGCCTGCTCCCACTCTCCCTCTGTCAGCAGCCCCTCGCTGGACCAGTACAGGCCTCTTTACTGCATTCCCTCCTCTTCCTGCTTCGTGAACTGACCGTGCAGTGCTGAGCAGGTAATGACTGAGAGGAGTGCCTTTGATTTGGTATTTCATCACCTCGCGCCTCTGCAGGTAACAAGAATAGAGTATTTGTCACTCAGACGCTGGCTTGCAGGAGGCCTGGGCCAGACCTTCTCCTTTCCCAGTGCTTTGACCTGCTCCTCCCTGAGGCTTTGCACAGGTGGCATGTGGACACAGCAAAACTATGCCCCTGGGGAAGTGCTGTGGCATGCAAGGAACTGCCACTCAGCACTTGTCACCTTCCCTTCTCTCTTACACAGGCAGGGGATGAGAGGGCAGAAGGCCTAATTTGCCCATTAGCAGAGGGCTGGCCAGCATCCGAGCAGGGTAATTGTAGGGGCTGAGGGAGTGGGTGTGGGCAGCCAAGGAAACAAGATCAGCAAAACAGCCCCATGGTACGCACATCAGAGATTGGGGTTTGGCCGCTGATAGCCACGTGCCCCCACCACAGCCAGCTCCTCCCCATGTTCACCAGCCCCCATAAAAGCACTGCCCTGTGTGAGCACCAGCAACCACCACTGCTTCCTGGCTCAGCTTGGGGAAAGGGTGAGTGACTGGCCCTCCTGTGGCTGGCTCTGGAGTGGGTCTCCCAGGCAGGAGAGCAAGGTGCTGCAACAACAACAGAGGCTATGGTCCTGCTGCATGTAGAGCAGTCCCTAGTCACTCGCTTTGTTCTGCTAGGGCATCGTCTCTCTCACGCTTCATCTTGTGGCTTTCCATTGCAGGCTCATCTCTCTCACACCAAGATGTCTTGCTACGACCTGTGCCCACCAAAAACCAGCGTTGCCGTGCCCCAGCCCATCGCTGAGAGCTGCAACGAGCTGTGCGCGCGCCAGTGCCCCGACTCAACGGCCTTCATCCAGCCACCGCCCGTTGTCGTCACCTTCCCCGGCCCCATCCTCAGCTCCTTCCCCCAACAAGCCGTGGTGGGCTCCTCCGGAGCACCCGCCTTTGGGGGCTCCCTGGGGCTGGGGGGCCTCTACGGCGCCGGGGCCACTCAGGGCTCGGGGGGCCTCTGCACCTTTGGCAGACCCTACGCTTCTCCTGCCTGCAGCCCCTGCCCCTTGCCCCTCTACAGCAGGAAGTTCTGGAACACCTGTGGGCCCTGCTAAGCACAGGCCATGCCTCCTCTCTTCCTGCTCCTTCCTCATCCCATTCATGAATGCATGATCCTTTCTGGATCCTGTGCTGGCCACTGCCTTGAAGATGCCTCGAGAAACACCTCTCCTGAAGCCCCAGGCATCTCTTGCCTACCTGGGTCTAGTACGCATCTCTGCTGTTTGTTGTGTTCTTTCTTGCCTTTATGATTAAACAAGGTTGCATCCAACACTTGAATATTTGTCTTTTATTTTCAGGGAGCATGGGAGCTCTAGAGCTCTCTTCCCCTGTACATGGCCAGTCCATTTGGACAGGACAGTCTCAGCTTCCTTCTACACCAGGCTGTGTTTCCTTGAGTCAAAGCCCCTGACTATGGCAGCTCTGGCTCACATAGCACCATGACACGTTAGGAAATGTCCTGTCAGAAAGCAAGGCTGCTCCGCTTGCCTCTGTGACTTACATCCCCATGCCTTCTGCAGACCTCCAGTTTCCTTGCTTTGGGCACTGCATTGAGATCTTCTCTTCCTTTTTTTTTTTTTTTTTTTTTTTTTGGCTTGTATTGCTCCAGAATCTTTTCTCCCTAGTCAGCAGATGCATGGCTTTTTGCTTTGTTAATGAACAAAAATCATTCCTTTGCTGTCACTCCCATCTATTAAACTATCTTGCTTTTCCAGTCTCAAAGTTTGATTCCCTCCCCTTTAATGCCAATCAACTTTGTTCTAACTGCATGTTAATTGGAATGCTTCTAAATGATGAACCAGTGCCACTAATGCATACAGTTAAGGGCAGTTTTTCCAAGATTAAGCCTTAAGTAATCAACCAGTAACCACCATCCATTCCTTTAGTTCTCAAATGATATTAGATACAGACTAAAAGAATATAGTTACACACTGTTTTGCAACTAGACATGACCTCACCCTGAACAATCAACCAGCTCAAATAAAGCTATGCAATCGTGTTAGTTGGGTGATAATAGCTCTCACCAATCTTGTTATCTTGGGCTAGGCACTTGCTGTCTAACACAATATGCATCTAGTTTCAGCTGGCTTGCAGCTTGCCTGGTACTCTCAGCAAATCCATTGGAAGTTTGGTAGGAGAAGCTCACATGTTCAGCACCTAAGTACCTTTCAGAGATGTGCATGAGAATGGGGATCCCGGTGTTGAGGAGAAGAGAAACAAGAGAAACAGAGAAAAATCAATCATCTCAGTTTTGTAAAATTGCTGCAGTTAATGAGCCAGCTGGGAGGAATCAGGGCTTTGCTCAATTCAAGAGGTGCCTGAGCCAAAGAGATGCAGGTTGGCATGGCATAAAGTAGGATGCTAGTTGTTTAGCTCCAGAGAAATCAGCACAGCAGTGTCCTTGCATCAACATATGTGAGACTGGAGGGCAGCAGCAGGAACGGAAAGGAATCTCCTTGTACCAAAAAGGCAGGAGACCTTCTCCATTCCGGCTGCATGTGTTGCTTGCCCATTTGTGGGTCCCTTGGGGGAGACCAAAACATCCTCATCTGAGCCCTGCAGACTTCAGCACCATCCCAGCTTCCTACAAATCCCCAACAAAAAGCCCAGGACCACGAGGGCAGGTGGTAATGGGAGCCAAGAAAATGGGAGAGGCTTTTGATGAGGGTCATTTTTTTTTTAGATTGCAATATTCTCAATATGTATTTTTTAAATGAGTAAACATAAAATATTATATTAAAATAAAAACAAGATGCATTATGCAATAGTCAGGCTACTTTTGATTTCACCTCATTGCTACTTTCAGCATAGAGCGATCTGACATACCCACATACTTAGGGGACAGTAAAATTATCAATTAAATTCTGGATTGCTACTTCACAGTGCTGAGGGCTAAGCTCAAGAAATCACACATTCACTTTTTCATTGAAAGTGCCTGTGAAATAATCCCTAAAACATCTGTAAAGCATGTTTCCACTTAAAAAAAAAAGTATGTTTCTTCATACTTCATTCAGCTGATGTACGGGCTTGGCCAAAACTTCCTTGAGGCAACAATTAGCTTAGAAGTGAAAAGGTAGCGCTTGATCACTGCTCATCAGATACCTATCTTAAAAATCATCTCCCATTTATCTTCCTCCTATTGTTCCTTTTTCTGAACGTAATTTGACAGAACTTCAAGACAGGTTTATCACTTTATATATGAACACAGTGATATGTTCTAGTAACTTATGCAAGATTTAAAAACAAAAACAGCACTAAACTCTAACCAAACACTGGAAGTTTGACAGCTGAAATAATCAGCGTAGAGGAGATGCAAGATAATTCCATCTCAGTAGCAAAGGAAAACTGGGCAGATAGCTTCCTTCACTGCAGGACTATGTGAGAGCTACCAAGGGCTCTCACCCAAGACATCTCAGCCAGGAATATAAGTGGGCTGAAAACCTGCCCTGGGTGGGAGGCAGGCCACACACAGGGGAAGGGACACCTGAACCCCTACAGGGACTGCAAAGAAAAACTGGAGTCAAGCATTAGATACAGGCTTGCTTTATTGTATAGGCAGTAAAGGACACAAGAACAGAAATGCAACAGGCTCTGGTGAAAAGGAGGCCCCAGGGCTTCAGGAATGGTGCTTCTTCAGGTTTCTCCCATGCAGCAGCCAGAGCAGGGCCCAGAAATAACCTTTGGGGACATGGATGAAGTTGAACATGCCTGGCCACTGACAGGGCAAAGAAGAAGAAATGAAACAGGTGACTGAGAAAAAAAAAAAAAAATTAGAAATGAGATTTAAGGAGCTATTCTGACTCCACTGAATTAAGAAGAAATTGTTGATGCTTAGCCCCTTATTCAGGAACTCAGCTGAGGATCAGGATAGTACTGCCCATTTGCTGGTTCACTCCCATGCAGGAAATATTCCTGCATAACTTAGCAGGGTCCGCAGCTGCCACAGCGGTACCTGTTGTACCGGTAAGAGTAAGGGCTGCAATAGCCAGAACCATAGGGTCTACCATAGCCATACAGGCCCCCAGAGCCCAGGGAGGAGCCCCCATAGCTATACAGGCCCCCAGAGCCCAGGGAGGAGCCCCCATAGCCATACAGGCCTCCAGAGCCCAGGGAGGAGCCCCCATAGCCATACAGGCCCCCAGAGCTCAGGGAGGAGCCCCCATAGCCATACAGGCCCCCAGAGCCCAGGGAAGACCTTCCGTAGCCCAGGGAGGAGCCCCCAAGGACAGGTGCTCCGGAGGATCCCACAACTGAATCCTGGGGGAAGGAGCTGAGGATGGGACCAGGGAAGGTGACAACAACAGCAGGTGGCTGGATCACAGCTGTGGAGTCAGGGCACTGCCGGATGCATGGCTCATTCCCGCTGTCAGCGATGGGCTGGGGACGGCTGATGCCACCGATGTTGGTGGGGCACAGGTCATAGCAGGACATCTCTTAGGAATGGAAGTCAATCTGTATAATACCAGGTTGATTGTATTAAGCTCAAGGCATTATTTGCATGACTATAACCACTATAGAGTTCTCTACCTTTCTTTCAACAAAATAGTCCTTTGAAGCACACTAATTCCTCCATATGCATTAGAATTGAAAAATCAAAGCAGCAAAACTATTTCCTGGGATTCTTTGGTGAGTCATTGGATCAGCACTGGACTCGAAGTCCCCAAGAACCCAGTGTTGTGTTATGCATAATTTCATGACTCTAGCTCATCTTTACTACCACTCTTCTCTGTGCTGAGCCTTACTGAGAGAAGGATTATAAACCACTGACTATTCAGATTTGCTCAGTAACTTGTTTGATGAGACCATTCCAGTGGAATTGCAAAGGCTATTGTCCCCCTTTTCTAAACACTAGATTGTGGCAAAGATATTTACGACCAGTTTTGCTAAAGAGTTTAGAACTCCATATTAAAATGCGCTGTAGCTAATCTCCCTCCAAATGACTCACTTCCATCAGCACCAAAAAACAGCTCTTCACTAGTTACCTCCTTAAGTTCTCTGCATGATTCCTTATTGTTAAGAAACACCTCTCGTTTCCTTCGTGTTTTTTCTCTAATTCAGTGCCTAATCTGATAGCATTCATGCCCATTTTTCTTGAGTTCATTTTAAAGCAACTTGAGTGATCTATAATAGACATAATGGAAAGTCCACTTTTAAGTGGAAACATTTCCCATCAACCATGTAGATTTAAACTTTTTTCAAAATTTTCTGTTTATTTATCTGGGTTACTGAAAGAGCAACAAATACTGGACTTGTCACATCATTTCTTCAACTGTTGGAAGTAAACTGATAATCAACTTTCTATGTCCTATCAAGAAAATTTTGGTTGGTTTTGAAAGTAAATGCCAGCACTGAATATGGTTGTGCATAATCCTTTAAATCATTTCTGTAGAATTTTCACCTACAATTTTACTCATCAGTACTAATTAGAGACCATCCAGCATTAAATCACATAGAAAAGAGATATTACAGTAGTCATAAAGAGCAGATTCAAACTTACCCAATTCACCAAGAAGAGCAGATGAAGAGATGAGGTTGGAAGAACCCTGAGTGGAGAGTGCTTTTATACAGCACAGACTGCCTGAGGGGTGAGAGGCTGGTTTTGTGACATCAAGTTAATAAGCTGACATGACACATTTTTTGTATTGATACCTCCATAAAGTGATGAAATTCTCTTGCTTTCTGTTTTTGCTTATTACTTGATTCCAATTATCATGCAACATAACACGTTACGTCACGCAAGGGTCTTTGATCTAAAACAGTGATGGGTGAAATGAGCACATCTTTCATCCTAAAACACGATTCATGAAACTAACATCAGTTTTCTATCCTCTTTGGAGTTGCATCATGTAGTAAGCTGCTTATACATAGTTAATGCTTCTTTTGCTTTGTCATACAATGATGATACTTTATCACAAATAACCTGCTGAGAGTTCTAAGTACCTTACATAAGGCAATAGTGAACAAATTTTGGATGTTCATAATGTAAATTGAAGATCATTTGCAGCTGTTAAGGGTTTCTGCCACTCTTCCACTTGTATTTCCAACAGGTAAAAGCATCACCTTTAAGATCAGATCAGTGTCTGAAGTGCCAGATTCCCTGTGAATATCAGAAATAAGCATTCAGATACTCAAAACACTCAGCTTAGTTTATTCCGTGAGTTTGAAAAGGTACATTTTCCTGAGATTCAATTAATTCCTAGCTTGCTTGATTCTGGAGTCCTTGATCCTGGTCTACAACTGAACTTGCATAAAAGATGATGATTGACAGCATCTCTCAGCAGAAAGCAATTATGAGCTGGGAAATCACTGGGAAAAGAAAATAGTGGCATTTGCTGAGGTTTCTTTCTTTACAGCATTATTTTAATACCATATCATTATGATGGTTATCGTAATCATCATAATTATCAACCTAGTAATCTTCATATCACATATTGTTTCTAAACTATGAGCTTTTCCAGATCAGGAAATTTCCTGTACTATAATACTGAAAACTGTCCCCAAGTTTTATGAGGACATTCCAATGGACTTTCAATATCTCACAAACAATCATTACCACTTTGTGTATACTGAGTCAGTATTACATTAAAAACCCAGATGCAAACACTTCCCAATTATGAGAGATTATCACATTGAAATATATAGGTTAAGGTCACTTGGGTCTTTAAAGTAATCAGTTTGTGGTTTATAACACTTCTTGGAACTTTGACTTTCTATTTGAAATCTCATTTCCATTTTACTAAAGCATGCATTTTTCCACAAGAAGTAATCTGCACGTGATAAACATTTAACAACAAGATGACAACCCATGGTATGATAGTCGCTGCCTTCATATCATGTCAAAATAATATAAAGGAAAGTCAATTTTGATGGAAAAAACCTCAAAACTCCATTTCCAGAGAGGTTTGTGATTACCAGCTGAAGTATTCCTCTGTTCCCAAAACTGAAAGACAACTGGTAGAGAATTCTCCAAAAGTCACTAAAAGGCACTCCTTATTTCCTGATCATCGCAATTGCCCGGTGATGCGTGTTAGAAGGTAGAAGCATTAAGCCTGCAAAAAGCCTTCAGCCTTCATGGAACTCCTAAATAAATTTAATTTTTCCTGCGGGTAAACTATCAACTGATTACACTAAAAGATGCTGTGAATGGATAAAAAGAAATTACTGTCCTGTCATCTTAATAATATGTGACTCTTAAATAAGTTGAGTCAGCTTGCTTGATCCCCTAAAGAGCAACAAAATAAAAAAATTACTCCTGGAGATGATGGAGAGGTCTGCAGTGGAACATGCATGTCACGCTATGTGTGGGTTTCAAGCACCTGCAATATGCAAACAAAAAAGCAAAAACAATTTCAGCACTTAGAAGAACTGCGTGTCCCACAGTTTGGGGTTGGTACCTAATTATGAACTCAAGCACGGGATGCCTAACATCCCCCAGGCAGTGGAAGGAACTGTATAAAAGCTCTCTCCTCCAGGTCCTCCTATCCACTTCTCTTGCCTTACTCGCCTTTGTGAACTGGGTAAGTCAGATTTCTTTCAAGCTGCAAAGATTAATTTGTCACAAACTCTTGGTTTGAACTTAGAAACAAGTGCTCTTCAGGTCTGCCAGACTGTGAGCGATCTGTGATTGATTGTTTATGAAAATAATGCTTAGTTTTTCCATTTACATGAGAGCCTTAAGGAGCCAGGCTCCAGAAAAAGACTTTGAGGATATTTTAAGCAGGTTAGATTCCCAGGCTTCTAACATCTTAATGCTGAAAAGGATTTCCATGACTATCTACAATTCTATATACTATTTTAAGACAAAGAATAGTTCATACTCATAGGCAGAATTATGGCGATGTTCAACAGATTTCTACTAGTAGCAAAGAAGTATGTACTCAACTGGTACTCACATTGCACTGCTGAAATTAGCTCACCTGCAAGTAACAAAAATCGCATTTGAAAATCGCATATTAAGGTGAAGACCATTCTTCAAACTGCAATGCAAAAAAGGACAGTAATAGAATATGCGTACTTCCCAGATTTATTACTGGTGCCCTGCTGGACTCCTTCATCACAATCTAATTTTTGTTATTTCTTTAATGCTAACGTAAAGGCCCATGTTTTGCAGATTGATCTCCATTCCTAAGAGATGTCCTGCTATGACCTGTGCCCCACCAACATCGGTGGCATCAGCCGTCCCCAGCCCATCGCTGACAGCGGGAATGAGCCATGCATCCGGCAGTGCCCTGATTCCACAGCTGTGATCCAGCCACCTGCTGTTGTTGTCACCTTCCCTGGTCCCATCCTCAGCTCCTTCCCCCAGGATTCAGTTGTGGGATCCTCTGGAGCACCCGTCCTTGGGGGCTCCTCCCTGGGCTCTGGGGGCCTGTATGGCTATGGGGGCTCCTCCCTGAGCTCTGGGGGCCTGTATGGCTATGGGGGCTCCTCCCTGAGCTCTGGGGGCCTGTATGGCTATGGGGGCTCCTCCCTGGGCTCTGGGGGCCTGTATGGCTATGGGGGCTCCTCCCTGGGCTCTGGGGGGGCCTGTATGGCTATGGTAGATCCTATGGTTCTGGCTATTGCAGCCCTTACTTTTACCGGTACAACAGGTACCGCCGTGGGAGCTGCGGACCCTGCTAAGTCATGCAGGAATATTCCCCTAATGAGAGAGAATCAACAGATGAGATGCAACGGGTTCCCAACTGAAGAGCTCCATGTTGCTCTGATTCGGAGCTTTTCCCCTTCAGCTCCGAACAAATTTCTCCTCTGAGTTCTACTTTCAGTTTCTACTATAATGCTTCTCCATTTATGTTTCCATCATACCTTGGGTAAATGTAACAAAACTGCAGAAATGATTCCTGCTTGTTTAGATAAACTAAAACACACAAAGGAAAATGAATCGTGAATATATCCCTTGCTGAAGATCAGTTACCAATTTTCTTGGAGACTCTGAATGTGTATGACTTTCTCAATATCATTAAAAGTTTATTGCATCAAACTCACAACTTTCTGGTCTTCTTTTCTTATATTTTTATCCTAAGTATTTGTTTATTAAGGAGCCTAAAACAGTTGTACAACCTGACCAGCTGAAAATCTACATCATGTAGATGAAAATCCCAAAAGTAAATCACAGAAAAAAAAAAAAAAATTCAAGTCTACAAAAGCAGAGTTCAAGCCCTCAGAATAAAGGAACGATTGCTCTACTCTCCTTGTATTTCAGACATATAAAGATCTTTCAATTTCCCAGAAAGGGTTGGGCTGATTTCTTCCAGTTGAGTCACTGAGTTATCGCCTTGAATTTCAGGTATTCACTCCACTATTCAAACACCATCCTTAGGAGAGACCTTACTGAAAATTGACGTAATTTTCTGTGAAACTCTTCAAGAATGAATATTCTCCTGTCAGCTTCATGCAAATTTTATGCTCAGGGTATGATTAACAGTCTGTATAATCAGGAAATCTAAGATGTTGAAGAGCTTTCGATAGAGACAAAAAAAAAATGCAAAAGATCTCCAGTTCTGCCAAAGTTCTACATTAGTGTTGATTCATCCCTGCTAGCAAAAACAACAGAAACAATCAGGGTATTTATGATACCCAAAGAGCTTAAGCATTAGAAAAATTAGACTGCTATATACACATCCTCAACACAGTGTTTCTCAGTTCCTCCTATGTAGGAGCACCTTGCAACTAAAGCCCGCACTTCCATCCCCTTTATACTACAGACCAGTCTCCCAAATTCCCGAGTTTCTGGCCTATTCTGCAATACTTCTCACCCAAGACATCCACCAAAGAGCCACACCCCTCTGAGAATCACTTCTTGTTGCAGCTTTTCCCTCTCAACAACCCCCTATCACTACTCTTGACCTCCCTAAATTCCTTCCCATGCAGGAGCATCCCTCCCACCTTAGAGCCTCAGCTGTGACTCATTTCCCCATAATCTGCTCATCAGAGCCATTGGCTTTTCTGTTGTGATCAGGGAAGATCACCAAGTGGCTCATTAGGGAAGGGAGATTTAATGTGGCTATTTTCTAAACATTCTGCTATTCTTCTATAACCAGAGTAGGAGAATTCCTGCTCACAAACATGTGCTCAGTGCAGCAAAGAGGGACAATGTTCACTAATAGATGAATTGCTTCAACTCTTTCTAAAAGTTATCCTACATAAGGATTTATCTTTCTTCAGTTCTCTTTATCTAGAGAATTTTTCTCCACAATAGTAGAAATTAAAACCAAAAGTTGATTTATCTGATTCAGAAGAAAATTACTTTAATAAGAAACATTCACAGAAAAGTGTTACAGAATGCCAAGAATAAACATTGGAGTGCAGACAGATCATTCCATAATTATTCTTTGGTTAAATACCATTTTATAAGAATTAAGATTGCATATAGTACCCACCAAATTATTCACACAGGAGGAAAAAATAATCAAAGAGACCATAGGATGTGAGGCAATTAAAGATGCTCTGTGTGCTCCCAGCTCCACTGCAGTGGGATGGGACCAATCACAACTTCATATTATCTCCTTTGGGACTACTGCTATGTATCACGGAGTCGCTGGATATTCTTGTAGGTTATTTCTGCATGACTTAGCAGGGCCCGCAGCTCCCACGGCGGTACCTGTTGTACCGGTAAGGGCTGCAATAGCCAGAACCATAGGATCTACCATAGCCATAAAGGCCCCCGTAACCCAGGGAGGAACCCCCATACAGACCCCCATAGCCCAGGGAGGAGCTTCCATAGCCCCCATAGCTCCCAAGGCCATACAGACCCCCATAGCTCAGGGAGGAGCCTCCATAGCCATACAGGCCCCCAATGCCCAGGGAGGAGCCCCCAAAGCCCCCAAGAATGGGTGCTCCAGAGGATCCCACCACAGCTTGCTGGGGGAAGGAGCTGAGGATGGGTCCAGGGATGGTGACAACAACAGGAGGTGGCTGGATCACGGTCGTGGAGTCAGGGCACTGCCGGACACAGGGCTCGTTGCAGCTGTCAGCGATGGGCTGGGGGCAGCTGATGCCACTGGTGTTGATGGAGCACAAATCGTAGCAGGACATCTTTTGGGGATGGATGTAAGCTGCAACACACAGTGGTGATGAGACTGAGTAGAAGACAAAGCAACACAAATGATTATAGCAGTTTACACAAAGGTAATGAGTAGAGTATAGGAGTTGCAGCAAATAGCCAGTTTTGCTGAATTCTGTAAACACAGATTATGTGGCTTTCCCTGCCTGGATGCTTGCAAAGTCATTTGACGTGACAGTGAAGGACAAATTGTTATGCTATTATCCCAGTTCCCATGTAGGCAACCACTGCCCTGATATAAGCCATAAAATTTCAAAATTAAATATGTTCAAAAATTCTGGGCCAGGATGTCCTCCAAAAAGCCCTTTTGAAATGACTAGTTCCAAGATTCTGTGAACTCCAGAATATGCAAAAATTGCCATAGGTTAAATGCAAGGCAGACAGGCTAGTGCAGTGCAAGTCTCATAGTGAACTCGTACTGAGGCAATATTTCTGCAATGCCCCTCATATTACGGGTTCATTTTTCAGCCCAGAGCTGATGCTAGGTTCTCTGTCCCAATACAGTACAGATGCACTCAACAGCATGGATGGTAGATATCAGCTGAGGTTAAATCCAGCATTAAAGATGTAGCAGTAGAGAAGAAAAAGACTTACCTGAGCCACCAAGAAGTCAAGGGAAAGGTTTGGAAGAGCTATGAGGGAGAGGAGCTTTTATAGCCCATCGGAGCAACCGTAGGTACAAGATAAACATTTGTTGCCCGCCCCAATTTCAAATGCAGGTAACCCATCAAGATGATGACATTGCTTTATTCATTAATGGAGTTTACAAGACCTTTCAAAATTCTCTTGTAAAAGATCATAAACATTACATTAGATGACGGCAAATTCTTTCATCCTGTGACTTGCTGGGGAAAATTAATGTCTGGCATTATTCCAGTCACTTCTTTGAAATTACGAAAGAATTGTGCTTGCTCCTCTTGTATTAACACCTTGAGAGTGTCTCATGGCTTTATCAGAATAATAAACTGCTGTCATGGACACGATTTTTGTTTAAGAACATATAATTCACATTGCAGCCTGCCCAAACGGCAGTTAAAGACTGACAGTGTAATATGTAGGAAGGCTGGGGGTGGTTGCTGCGTGCTTACCTTCCCCACCCACAGGTGGAGGACCCAGCATCTCTGGTTGTTGATAGCTTTTGGCTGTGAAGGATACAATTTAGCTCTGAAAAGCAGCAGCCCCTCCAGGCACCTGCAAGTTTTGCTTCAATTCTGCTTTCTACATAGGATAGGATTCTAGATAGAAATTGAAATTTGAGCAGAAAAATAGCACAGTCCTTAGGTTTTGGAGTGCTGGAATTTTTCTTTGTGCAGATATCAGCTGAGGGGTTTCTCCTCTCAGCAGTCACTTAAACTGTGCTCTCGGATGCAAGAATAGAAATGGGGCAGAAGTGTTTTGAGTTGTTGACATTGATTCTCAGGAATCTGTGACCTGTAATGCTCAAGTCCAGGACAGTGCTGAGCTGGCAGTTTCAACAAGTAGAGAACAATTATGCATTTGGAATGAACTGTGAAAAATAAAGGCTGGCTCTTCCCCTGTTTACAGATTTGTTATTTTAATACTGCGGACTCTATGCCATAGATTAGCATAAATTATCAGGTGGGTCTCTCAGCCTTTGAAGTGGTTGAAACTTTTTCTGGGAAATATTTTCAAGCTTCCAGGGAACAAGTCTTTTCAACTGCCACAAATCATCCACAATGATTTGAGAACGCATTCTTACAATTAGATTAAATACATGTACCCGGATTTAGGTGCCTAGCAATTATGAAATGATATCACATTAAAATATATAAGTCAAGGTCATTTGAGTTCTTGTTGTAATCAGTCTGTGATTGTTTCCTTCAGTGGAGAAATATGAAATGAAACACAAACTTTTCAGTAACAGACAGCTTATTAAATGGGTGTAGCTTTGTCATTCCCAGTTGCACATCAGACCATGAAAACAAAGACAATGGAAAAGCTGAAGAAAAGCATTGGCATTGCTCCTGCTGTACCACTAAGGACACAAACAGAGTGATAACAGGAATGAATATGATGTCGAAGCATTTGAGATGAAAGAGACTTCTGTGACAAAATGCAACTCTAGTATTTCATGAGAGTTTGAACCAACAGTCGGCCAAACTTTGATGACCTCCACGTCCTATTAATTTGGGGTTTGCCCCAATTATGCACATGTACAAATTGTACCTTAGGTGATCCCCACGATCTGGGGAACTGTATAAAAACTCTCTGAACCAAGAGCTCTTCATTCCATCTTGCTTACTTTATTCTTCCTGTGAAGAGGGTAAGTATCATTCTATCATGATCTCTTGCCTAAAATCCAAATATCTCTTTTTTAATTGTTTTAATTAAATATGTATGGAATCGTCTCAATATACTCTAAGATTCTTAATAATGATGGATTTTCTCTCAGTGAATATATTTTTTCTTGTATAGTATTGGACATCAGTGTATTCAGGTTCTTCAAAAGTGGCCATTTCCTCTTAATACAAACTTGAGCCACCAAAGCAGCACTGAGAACTTCAGCAGAAGGCTATTCATGTCACTAGGAAATTTTTAAGGAAAATATACACAATTTTTTTATTAATCTTTTTATATGTATTGTATTATGAGCAGATCAGGTTGGCCAGAAAAATGCAGAAATACTGTTGAAAGAGATACAGGAATATAGAGATGAAACTAGAAAACTTTAACCTTCACATTGTCCTCCATCTAAGCAAGGAGTTGATCCAAATGACCTTCAGAAATCTGTTCTAATCTACTATTTTCCGTAGCTCTATGTTTCTGTAAGGTTCTAGTGAAGAAAGAACTGTTCAGAGAAGGTACTGAGCCTTTTCCATGGGTTTTCCTGGAAATCGGCTCCGATCCTGTGGTAACAATCTTTCTGAAGAGCTCAGCACCCAACAAACGTGTCTGCAGTAAAGGCCAATCTATAGCTGCCTGAGTGTACCAGTTTCACTCTGAAGAAACCAAACAGATAATCTTCTCATCCGCCCTGTGACTTTCAATCTACTTTGCAAATACTTCACAGCAGGGAATGTCTTATTTAATCTGTTTTTCTAGCAGGCTTAGGATGCCGGCAGCATGATTTTAGCTATTGCTTTTGGAAACAAATTACGAGTCAATATGTCAGAGTTGTTATTCCAGTTAGCCATTAATTTACTGCAAGAGCTTCGCTAGTATTCAGGTTACTCTGCTTTGTTTTTGCCAGTATAAAATAAAATGTGAAACAACCTCTTAGACAATGACATTGTGAGCGTGACTGCAAAATATAGTGGAAGCAATTGGCAAAGCAAGTGGTTGGTTCTTGTAGTGATCAAGAGCTGAGTAGGAAAAAGAACTTCTTTTAATAGGAAACCAAGCATGAGAAATTAGGAAGGATACGATAAAAGGAGTGACTTTTCAGAATGGAACCTGAGCAGTGCTTGTTTTTACAAGTGAGAGAGAGAGATACTGATGAATTAGATTGAAAAGGAAGAAATTCAGCTGAGATTTGAGAGATAAAGCCATTATTCTTACCCATGTGTCCAACTTTTAATCTCTTCAGTAGAGTTTGTGCCTTCTGTTTATTTATTATCAGTGTGTGTTGCAGCTTACATCCATCCCCAAAAGATGTCCTGCTACGATTTGTGCTCCATCAACACCAGTGGCATCAGCTGCCCCCAGCCCATCGCTGACAGCTGCAACGAGCCCTGTGTCCGGCAGTGCCCTGACTCCACGACCGTGATCCAGCCACCTCCTGTTGTTGTCACCATCCCTGGACCCATCCTCAGCTCCTTCCCCCAGCAAGCTGTGGTGGGATCCTCTGGAGCACCCATTCTTGGGGGCTTTGGGGGCTCCTCCCTGGGCACTGGGGGCCTGTATGGCTATGGAGGCTCCTCCCTGAGCTATGGGGGTCTGTATGGCCTTGGGAGCTATGGGGGCTATGGAAGCTCCTCCCTGGGCTATGGGGGTCTGTATGGGGGTTCCTCCCTGGGTTACGGGGGCCTTTATGGCTATGGTAGATCCTATGGTTTTGGCTACTGCAGCCCTTACTCCTACCGATATAGCAGATATGGTCGTGGCAGCTGCAGGCCCTGCTAAACACAACAGAAAAATCCACTGAATGAAGTACCAGTGGAAAAAGAAATGCAGATTTACCAGCAAGTAGATGAGTGACAGCTTTGTGAAAGCATTCACTAATCCTGCTCAGGACTCTGCCATTTGTATGCTCCACACCTCTACATTTTCCCTTTGAATTCTTCTCTGGTACCTTTGTGGGTTCAATTATTTATTTCTATTTTATCATACTTGTTTCTGAGTGCAGTGAGACATGTAACATAGTTCCTTTCCAAATGCATCTGTCTCCTGCATATATATACTTGATACGGTGATACTTGTTTATTTTTTCCATTCTCATTAAAATTCCACTGCATTATTAAATTAAAAAAAGTGTATTGTAGTTCATCAGTTCTTTTCATTCTGACTTTGCCAGCTTCTCTGGATAAAGCTGCCTGTTGAACATAGAGCTACAATAGCACTTCCACACGGTGGAAGTCCACCAGAAGCCCTTTCTAGATTTGTTTCACCACTGATCAACACCAACATGATCACAAAGTATCTGCCATAGATGAGCAGGAGCTTTCTTGACACATTACTCCATTAGATTTCCCACTCATGAGTCTGTGAGATAAAACTTTGAACTACCTACACATTGAGTCCTTGCTTATTCCATTGCAGACTTCTAATCTGATGTCATAATGCAATCTAACCACAGCCCTTAATGGAAGATTGGTAGCTGATACCAAACTAGTTTTGGAATTTGTGTTTCTCTGGCACAGATCTGCCTGAGTCCAGTCTTTTGAAGTGTCTTTCTCTGGTAAATCCTGGCTGTGTGTAGGTGATACTTCTGCCAATCCATTTGCATATATTCACAGTACTTCTGTTTAGGTTCCTGGTTTTGAGAGTTCTTTGGTTCTCTTTAGGTAACATACTTATAATATGTAAATATATTTTATATAGATATTCTATGGATAGCCTCAAACCAAGTAAAAGTACTGCACTACATCTGGCCTATCTGCTATCAGAAGAGCATATGTCTCCTGATGAAGCAGATATTTATCTTATAAAATTGTTTCTTCCTGTGATTCTGCTGCCAAAAGGTCTTAGGCTACATATTTATCTACAGCAAAACAGCAGCCAGAAAGGATGCACAACTCATCGTCTTGCCTTGAAATGCTGTGGGAAAGACCAGCATAATCAAAGCTCTTGTTAAGAGAAGGAGCCCCAAAGTGTGTGTGCTGCCAAGGATCCCACTGTGTTGTCCTGAAGGAAGGAACCAAGCATTGGGCTGGGGAGGAGATGCCAACATGTGGTGGTGATTCATCGCCCTCGACTCAGGGCAGCTGTTGGCATTGGAGCCACAGAGAGATACAGAGTGAACAGCAGGAAACATGACAAAGTGTAATTGGGTATCAGTGATACCCTGAAACAGGAGAAGCTCAGATCTCATGGTGATGGGAAAGTCATAGCAACACATAATTCCAGACCACCCCACCCAACTGCAGCCAACCAGCCAAGATCTACCTGGTCAGATAAATGGAGTTCCTCAGAAGTGTATGAGCCCTCTAGGAAAATACTTTTAGATAATAGTTAATCACTGTGTGGTGAAAACAGAGGAATGTAGGTGGTCACATGCTTCACCAGGTATATGGCCGCTCTTGTCCTGTGCCTTGTTACTGATAAACATCAGTTCTAAATGGCCTGAGGCTAAGTGTAAAAATCTGGATACATTCCATTATTGAATGAGAAGGCTCACTCAACTCCTAGCACCCAGGGGGCCCTTTTTGCACCAAGGAAGCTTTCCTCACGTTCCTTTAAAGCTTTGGCTTTCTTCCATGTGAACTAAGTTGAAATGGCACCTGGAAGACCAAGTGGACACATTGTTTATTAAATAAGGTCCTGGCTGAGGTCTTGAGAGGGTAAGAGTGCAGTTTGTAGGGCTGCAGGGGTTTGGGTTTCTGTTCAGCAGAGTGTAACCCTGAGATCTGGTCTTACAGAGAGCTGACAGTTCCTGAGAATACATGGTGAAAAATACCAGCTGGGCCCTAAAAATCAGAATATAACATTGTCACCTCGTAAGTGACAAAAGAGTATTTCAAAATGTCACAGAAATCAACAGCTTGACATCTAGAAAATAGTTGGCTCCAAGAAGAAGGCAAGACAAACAAATACAAGGCTGTTCTGAGGAGGGCTTTATATGCATTTCCTTGAACTGCCTGGAGGACCCGAAGCTCCCATTAACTCCAGCCCACATCTATCATAGGTGGTTCACCTCAAAATGATGAATCAGTTTTTTGCTCAATATTTATGTTTCTTAGTTGATTCAAATTCTTACTCGGCATGAAATGCAAATTACAAAACAAACATTTCTTTCATCTTAGCACTTAATTGGCAAGATTCATTCCTGGTAATGTTCCATTAACTACATTAGAATGATAGGAGGAATTGTGCTGGCTTCACTTATTTACTTCTTCTTTATTAGCTGACATAATGATGGTGGCTCATAAGTCCACTGTAATTGCCATCTGCTTTCATATGCAGATTTTCTTTCCATCCTTTCTTACTCATGCTAGATAACGTGTAATTGAGACAAACCATGGCGTCTTTCTTGCGAAACCAACAATCTACATGAGGGTGGAACAGGACCACTCTGCACTTTTTGGATGAAAAATCAAGAGAAACATTACAAAGCATTTTTTAAACCATCCATCCCCCTACCCTGTGTGGCAAACTACCAATTCTGTAGATCAGTTTGCCACAACAAAAGACAGATAGCTTGTGGAATATGTATTTTAGAGGAAGCCAAGCATGTGTTTCAGTCATAGAGCCAAGGCAGACAGCTCACAAGTAGTCTTGGAAAGCACCAGGGAAAGCTTCCAAACATGAGGTTGGAGATCTCTGTGCCACAACCAGACAAATGAAGAACTCCTCTGGAAGAAGAAATCAATTGAAAGCCTGATGCTGGAAATCATGAGCTGGTGAAAAGGACAGGAAGAATGCACCTGACCAGTGCAATTTCAAAATTACATTTCAAAGCTCTGGGCTGCTCAAATCTGACCACATACCTGTATGGCAATGATGATACATCCGTTCATACCTAAGCCATTAGAAATGTTTTATGGAGCACTTAAAAACCACACACAAAAACTAATTTAACATCCCTTATGAGTGCTATTGTGCCGTGATCCCCCTAGGCTGCCTCAAAAAACCCTCATAAATTAAGGATAATTTCTGGCACAAATATTGTGGGAATTGCTATTTAACATCAACTGACCCATGAGCAAATGGGGAAACGTAGGGGTGGATTGGGCACTGTCCATTGCCCAGGATTTTGGAATATGGGTGGGATGCATCTCAGTGCACCTCACCTGCTTAGAAGTTGGGTGTTTCATTAATCACATTGTGTGTCAATGACAGCAAAATTGGTGTGTTTTGAGGATGATACAAATACCAGTAAGCATGAGGCAGCATGAGTGTCTTGTAGTATTCTTGTTCTTCCCTACTGAGCACAGGGAAAGCCTGAATCAGTGCTTTACACATCGCTTGGAATCTGGCAAGGAGATCACTCTGCAGGAGATGTTTTGCTGATCCAGGAAGAAAGAGAAGGAAAATAATGCTACTCCTGTAATATTCCATCTTTCTGCCACCTACCAGCATGTCTGGGAAGAAAGAATTTAAAGTTGTTTCTTTGGGATCATCCAGTGAAACACAAATTCAATTCTTCTATAAGGCAGAGGTGTAGATAGGGCAAACTGTGAAATACATTGGTATCCCTTCAGATTTCATTTTAATCACTGTTTCAGATACTAAAGCAATCTCTTCTGCTGGTGCTCCCAGGCAGCAAGGAAAATTCAGCATTGCTGAATCAAAGCCCATAGACTTTCCATACTGTGGCTTTCCACAGGGATGGTCACCCCCACATTTTTGGGGCTGTGGGTCGGAGCAGGACCAAAAATTGTCTTCCATCTCACTGACCATTTCATTGCAAAATGCTCAAGCAGATCAGATTATAGCCCAGATCTGCAGAGCTCAAATGCAAACATGCACAGCAAGCTACAGCTCTGATTAAAATCATTACAGGAAGTTAATGAAGGAAGTGCTAAATAAATAGAAACAGTTTAATGTCTCTTGTGATGCCAGTGAGAAGGGTGGAATGATACCAGCACTGCAGCCGGTCAATTAAACATTGAGATGAAAGAGTGCTGGGAACTGGAATGTGCCTACCATGCTACTCAGAGATTTAGGGTGATTTTGCAAACAGCAAAGCAAAAACAATTTCATCATTTTGGGAAGTTCAGTGTGCTTCAGATTAGGGCTGCTTTATGATTATGACCTCATGTGTGAGGTGCCTCAGACCCCCCCAGGCACTGGGGAGAGCTGTATAAAAGGAACCCTGTGCAGTCCAGTTCCAACTCCTCCTGCAGAATCTCCTCCATATCAGGTGAGATTTTGTCTTTCTCTTTCTCTCCCTTCATCTTTTATTTTATTATTTGCAAGCTATGTTACTGGCAAGTTTTAGGCTCAAGACCAGGGGTTGGAGCTCTGAATTCTGTTATTCTTATTTTGCTATTTCCATCCTGTGAGCAGATTGAAAATATCAGATGGCAGAGGCTTCAAAATGCAAAATTCTCTTGTAGCACTTCAGTTAATACCTAAACCATGGCTCTATACAAAGCTGTTTGAGGAACCACTGAGTAAAGAGCATTATACACATAGAAATCTTATTACTTATTATACTTATTGCAAAGTAATCCTAGCTTGTGTTTATCTGACAAAGGAAATCAGCTCTTTACATTTTCCAACATACTCCATGTAGAAAAAATGTTATGCCAAGAAATACTTGGACAGAAATATTACATAGGGTATCTATGTTTAACATTGCAAGTATATGAATCATGAGTTCAAATTCATCTTGGGCTCAAATTCTTTAGTATTTTACCAGGGGGATTACAGAGATTAAGGGAATGTAGAGTTGAAAGAAAACATTCAAGTGAATTATCCCAAAGAGCATAAAACAAAAGAAAAAAAAAAAAACAGAAAAGAAAAAAAAAAAAAACAGAAAAGAAAAAAAAAAAAAAACAGAAAAGGAGCATGATACCTGCAATTAGAGCAGTGCTGTGTGCATGTCTCCTTTGCATACTTCCCGAGCCCAAACCTGCCTCTGTCCCATTCTGTGCAGTGAAGAAGTCAGCTCTGGTGGTTTTGAGGCACATTCCCCAGGGAGGAGAACATTTGTGTTTGAGCACAAAAAGTGCTCCTGGCACTCTGCTCCTCCTGGAGACAGTTTACAAAAAAGCAAATAACCAGCAGCAGCAATTTCCGAAGGCAGAGGTTGAAGTGACAGTTGCAGGGATTGCTGGATGGGGAAGATCAAAGCGGTGCTGATGCACAAGAAACTCTTTAAGCAGTGTCACCAATTTTGCCTGTGCATCAGCCCATCACTGGGTTGCTCCCCAGCAACCCAGCAGCAAATGTTGTGCTCCAGCACACCTCGTGCTTTGTGTTCACTCAGCCCTCTCTTTCAGAATCACCTCTCTTCTGAGCCATGTCCTGCTACGACCTGTGCCCCACCACCAGCAGCATCGCCTGCCCACAGCCCATTGCCAACAGCTGCAATGATCCCTGCGTCCGGCAATGCCCCGACTCAACAGCCCTCATCCAGCCACCACCCGTCGTCATCACCTTCCCCGGCCCCATCCTCAGCTCCTTCCCCCAGCAAGCTGTGGTGGGCTCCTCTGGAGCACCTGCTTTTGGGGGCTCCCTGGGGCTGGGGGGCCTCTATGGCTCCAGAAGCTCTTATGGCATCGGGAGCTCCTTGGGATATGGAGCGCAGTACGGCTATGGGAGCTCAGCCCTCTCCACACTCGGCAGTGGGTTCTGCAGCCCCTTCTCCTCTCGTCGCTACAGCCGGATCCTGCGGGGCAGCTGTGGGCCCTGCTAAGGGCAGAAGGGCAGGGGAATCTCACATGAAGGCCCAAGCAGAGCAATGAGGACGGGGCTTGGTGCACCAGCAGTCCGGTTTCGACTTAGCATTTCTGGTCTTTCATCTGCTTTTGGTTTTCCCTTCAGTTTCTGGGTCGGTGTTCACTGTTATCACCTGTTCCAGCTGTCCCAGTTTTGTGGGGCAGCACATGCAATGTAAGCATCGCTCCTAATGGGATCTTCACCAGGAGCTGCACAGCTGCTGAGAACAAAACCAACTGAGGACAGCAGTCTCTCATCTCTATGCAGGACATTTGTTGAACATTCTCTGGAACTGTCTGGAAGCAGTTGTTGTTGGTTGTTGTTGTTTTTTTCACATTCTGTGATATCTTGCTTTGCAAACAAAGGCATTTCTTTCTCATTAAAGTTTTGTTGCATCCCACAGCAGCCTCCTGGTTTCCCTTCCACAGCGCTCTCCCACGGGCAGACCCAAACTGGTAATTAAGAACTGCTCCTATGAAACACTACAACACAGAGTGAAGCTACACAGTGTCACAACTGTTTCTGTAATTACACCCCTGAGGAAGAGCTTTCCATCCTCTGGAGGCACAAGAGGTTTTAAAGTAATGTTGTATCTTAACTCAGGTTATGCAAACGTGATTGCAGTGGGGCCTTTCTGTGAGCATTCAAAGCAATAATTGTAGGCTTCCATGCTGAGCTCAGGGTGAGAACAAATGCCACTGAGGTGTTGCCCAGCAGAGGTCTTTCCAAATGTAAATGTGCACCAAAAAAATCCGTCCATCAGATGCTCAGCCTATAGCACTACTATTGCTCAGACATCCCCAGTAGCTGACTTTCCTTCTTGTGCCCTTTCTGTCCCAGTGAGAAAGGAATAATCGCTGTCCCCTTGAAGAAATAACTGTTGTTCAGTATCAGGAGCAGCAGACACAGAGCTCTAAGCTGCTGGTAATACACCGGGTCAAAATGTAGTGAAGCTGTAAATGAGACATGCTTGGTGCTATGCAAACAAAGAATGAAGCCAAACCCTGCCCGCAAATGCTTTCAGAGCAAGCAGACACGACAAGCAGAGCATGAGCTGCATTGCTCTTCCCCCACCCTCCCCCCGCTTCTTTTTTTTTCTTTTATTTTTTTTATAATAGACATCTTTGTCACAGAGATTGAAGGCTGTGCATTCTATTCTGAGAAAAAAAAATTAGGCAACATAGGAATTGCCTGGCAAAACATAGGAACAAGCTCTCTGCAATGTCCCCATCTGACAGTGGGTTTATGGTCTCTGTTTTGAATTTTCTATGCTACTGGTTTACCCTTCATTTCCACTCCCCTCTCCTCTAGGAAAGAGAGGAAACAGCAGCAGATAAGGAGCACAGAGTGGAGCATTCCTGTCTGGTATACACTGGGATGGGGAGAATTTCTATAATGTCAGTTCCCATCTCAAAATTTGGATTTGCCTGTCACTTATGTTGCTGTTCTGACTGCAGGGTGTGAGTACATTATGATGATGTTTAAGATAGAAAATATTCTGATTACATTTTTTTTTAAATAGAACTGAAAATGAGATAATTAAACTGACACATTTCCATGGCTGCTTTCTTATTTTAGCTGATACATACACAACAAAGGAAACTCAGGAGAGTCAAGACATGACTTATTGTAGAGTTTGTCTTATAAGTAAAAGGGGAGAAAAACAACAACAAAAAATTGCTTCTTCAGGTTTCTCTGATAGATCATGGAATCATAGAATCATAGAATATCTTGGGTTGGAAGGGACCCCAAGGATCATCAAGTTCTAATCCTCTGACATAGGCATGGCCACAACATCCAGATCTGCTACTAGCCCAGGTTGCCCAAGGCCACATACAGCCTGCTCTTGAACACCTCCAGGGATGGATCACTTCATTTAAAACATCTGAATCTTTTGACTTCAGATTCTCCAATTGCAAAAGTAGCAAAAGGGTGACTATAAGGAGGCCACTAATTGCTCTGGGATTGAAGTCCTGGAGGAAGCTGGCACCCAGCAGGGCACATTTCTGTCCTGCTGCTCTAAGCCATTGCACCTATGGGACATCAACCAGCGGTGAGAGTCTGAATGTGTGAAAAACCATTAGGCTTGAGTAGGGAGTAGGTACATAGTAAATCCATCTATTTAAATCAGATACGAGAAGCTTAGCTCCCACGGGTATCTGCCTTGAAGTGTGATGTAGTGCGGAGGAGTATTTATGGACTGTGTTTACAACATCTTCATGAATCAACTTCTAATTGCACCACCTTTGCTGATCGTGTTACCTTGTTCTAGGGTGGGAACACATGTAGATGAGAGTGCAGTGACCTCTATAGCTCAAAGTGAAAGCTGCTGCAAGTTCAACATAGAGGTGCAGCGAGGTGGGCTTAGAAGAAGGTCTGTGTGAAATGAAAATAATCCTATGGAAAAGAGCATCGTTTGTAGATATCAAAGGCATAGGGATATGATTTAAAAAATATCTGAGCTGGTTGCCATGGTTCTCTGCGTACCTATGCAAATGAATGGTCGCTTTTTTCTTTTTCTTTTTTTTTTTTTTTTTTTTTTGACAGAATCCTTGTGATGGAATAATCATCCAGAGCACAAGAACAAGCCAAAGACCTCAGACACATCCTAACAACAGAGATCTGCTGCCTGGCCATCAATCTTCTTCTCACTCCAGCCTGTTTTACAACTGAAGTCACACCTCTAGTCTCTTTGAAGTTATTGCCACATGCTTCATCCTGCCCAAATGAATTTCTCCAGCATGACTCTGGGCATTACCTGGAATTAGTCTGATGGAGCAAGGTGAGATTTGTCACCGCATTGCATTTCACACAGGGAACAGAAGTGCTGAGCAATGTCTGACCTCTGGTCCATTGGAGCCCAGTTTGGAACAGCGACCACAAGAGCTGCTGGGAGGAGGTGAGTGCCTCCCAATGTTCTCCTCCTCTCTGTTCAAGCAGGATGCCACCAGATGATGACAGCTCTGCAAAACGCAGCTATTAAAAACCAACAGCCTGGAACCCTGTTGCTGTTCAACAAAGGGAAATGCTGAACATGCCTGGAATTCACATCCATCTATGAGTAAGTTGGAATTAATGTGCAAGTCTGATATGGAAAATATTAATTGATTTATATGTGTGGGGAAGACTTCAGAATTATTCTCCTACTTGCTTTAACTAGGACTGACAAGAATTTAGAGGTACTAATGGGCAAATCCAAGAATTCACAGCATTTTGGCAAAGACTTGCCGTTCAGTTTAACGTTCCTGATGGCGATTCCAAGGAAAGTTTTACCCATAGAGTGGTGCATACTATTTTTAAACAACGGAAAATGTCATAAAATCAACATAAGGTATATAATTAAGTCAGAGCCTTGGGCAAGCAGTGAAATAGGAAAGACCTTCAAAATCACTTGCATTTGTAACTTACTTTGCTGGCATGTAGCTAATACACATCGTAACCACACCTTTCCTGGAGGCAATTTCAAACTTGGTTGTATGAGTCGCAAAACATGTTTATTTAGTATAGAATACTGTTGTGCAGAAGGCACTCCATATGTTGTTAAAGGACCTCATCACTTTCCAGCTTGAGGTGCTGAAGGAATACACACATATGGCTGCCTACAAAGGTTGATACTCAACAAGAGTGGTATATAAATAAAGAATGGGGATCAAAAAAAAAAAAGACAAATACATTGAGTTTTGATGCAGAAAAATTTAATGAGGGAATAATAAGAAGAAGATGGACAGAAAACAAAAAATACAGGTGATACATTGTCAGGTTCTTATTAAAGACTGAAGGCAAAGAATTGTTCCAAGGCTGTACATTCCACACACATTACTCTTCAAGAGCAGGGGAAGATTTACACAATCTTGCCCAGCTTTCAACAAGTAAAGATCTTTGATATAACTAAGATGTTATTGTATGGAGTCACTGGAGGAAATAATCAGAGAACTAAACTAAATCATTAGCCTGACAGTTGCATGCAAGTGTGGTATTGAGAGATATACAGTTCATGCCCCAGGAAAGCCACACCACCACCAGAGTTTGCAGAAGTGCATCTTCCTCTGTGTTGGGTGATGGCTCCTTTTCCTTTATTCATTGTGCATTTAACACGGTCTGCAGCTCCCAGCACCATAACCACCATATCCATAGGAGGAAAAGGACCTCCCATATTTGTACAGGCCCCTAGAGCCATAGGAGCCCACAAGACCCTGAGAGCTCCCGTATCCAAATGAGCTCCCAATGCCAGCTGGTGCTGAGCTGCCCACGATGCTCTCCTGAGGGCAGGAGCTGAGGATGGGGCCTGGGAAGGTGATGACCACAGGTGGGGGGTAGACAACAGCACGGGAGTCCCCACAGGAGGTGACACAGGGCTGGTTGCAGGCATCAGCATAGGGCTGGGGGCAGGTCACCTCACAGGGCGGCAGGCAGCGGGAGCTGATCATCTCTCTGTAGCAAGACATCGTCTAGGAATGGAGATGGATCTGAAACACAATGACAGAGCAAGAAAAGGTTGGAAGATCAGGATATAGGAATGTCCTTGGTGGGTTCTGTATAGCCTGTGATTGTGGCAGCGACTGCATAAGGCAAGTCATTGGTTTTCCAGCTCTAAGGAAGAGGGAATTGAGGCTGAGAAATGAATGTGTTGTCCAGAGCCATTTGGTGAAGTAACAGGAGGGACGGGGCTAGATGTGGGCAAGCTTGTTGTCAGAGACAGCATTACTCCCAAATCCTTTAGGCATTCCTTGCAGTTCCCCTCAAATTCTACTCTAAATTGTGGAAACTCATAAAATGAACTGAATAAAATTAGCAAAGCCCTGACTTTAACAACAACATAGCACCATGCTTGACAGGTTTCCAATTAACTCAGAAATAATTGCAAACTCAGAAATAATTGTAAAGAATGAGACAAAACTGTATGGCTGGAAGTATATTTCTTGTTCAATTTTAGAGCCAGAGTTCACTTGTTATGGTAGTCAATGCGTACAAAAGAAGGCAAATTCCTAAAGGAGGAATGGTCAAGCTGCAGGACACACAAATCCACTACATTTCACTATACCTAAATTCACTTACTCTAAACCTTAAAGTGCTCTGAATACCCTTTTCGTGCCCATTTACAGCCTGCTACTCCCTGGAAGACAGTCCTCACCAAAAGAAAGCTTCAAACATTTTAATCATTTCTAAAAATCATAGCTCTGTGCCAGTTCAAATCCAATACTGCTGTAGAAATATCATAAAAACAGAAGGAAAAAGGCTCAGACTTACCCCTCTTCAGCACAGAGCAGCAATGAGAGTCGGTTGGAGTAGCCCAGCACTGTGAGTGCTTTTATGTTCTTTCTTGGGCAATCGGGAGGATGTGAGACATTCCTCACACGTGACGTCCTAATGCATTATCAAACAGAAATTCACTCCACCTGTAACTGCCCCAGATAATGCAATTATTTTGCTCAGTGACAGTGATTGCTATTGTGCTCTTGTCATTGTTACCATGACAGAAAAAAACCTTATGAATGCTTTCGTCATGAAGCTTCAAGCTGTAAATTCCTTACAGGTACATATACATCTTTTTTCCTCTTGTTCTGGAATGATTTTTTTTTTCCCCCTAATTTTTTGAACTCCTCATAGAGCAAAGTTTGCTCAGAAATTTATCCATAAACACAGTACCTGGGATGCCACTTTTCCAAATTATCACTCAGTAAGGGGCCATTGTGCAACTCATCGCATCATACCCATGTGTATTATTTCCTATGAATTACATGAGACACATTAGGCTCTATAGTCACCTTCCGAGACAGTTTAATGGGTTTAGAGGTGGGAAACATTTGTTTCAGTCCTCCTGGCCAAGAAACAAATACAAATCATCCGTCCCACTTCAAGCTCTGACAGCACAAAGTGATACGTAAATGTTATCCATGGATAATAGGGACCCTGGACAATGGGAAATTTTTGTCCAGCTTTCATCATCACGGACTCCATGGGGTCATTACTGAAGATCTCAGAGCCAAACCATGCATCACCCTACAGAAACCTGAGGCTGAAATCTTTAAGTGCAGTTGCAGCTGATGCAGAAAGATTGGCTGCTTATTTTGGCAGCTCTATTCTGCTGATCCAATACCCTAGCTTCAGTTCTCCAGTTATTTACCAATAAAGTTATTTTCAGTATAATCTATGCATTTTGTGTATTCACACTGATGTAATGCTACTAAATCTTGTTTCTGTCCTCAAGGTGGTGTGTTCTCCACCTCTAAAATCCATTCCTTTCATGATAGTTTGAGGTTGAATCCCTGATTTTGAGTAACCTTGTGACTCCTCTTCCAAAACACAATTTTTGTTCCAGCTCACCTCCTGCATTTGGTAACTGTTATCAGTACAAATGATGCTGTGAGGTGTCCCTTGCAAAAGGCTGGGGAGCCTCTCCCAGGGCTGCATTGGGGCTTCCCTGTCAATTCCCAGCAATGTCTACAGACACCTTTGAAGTTACCAGTAGTGAAAGACTCACACAAATAAGAGACACGAATAGAAACAAAGGGAGGAAGGAGGAAGGAGCACATTTTGGGGAAATGACCCACCCGGGCTCTTCTTGCTGCCTCAACCACACCTGGTTTCACTCGGTTTGGAGATGGGTGATGACAGCCATGGTGCTACTTGCAAATGAATCATATATTTCTTGGAGATGCAGCCTTCTCCGAAGCATCCTGCCCTCCAGAAAGGGCAGAGGAAACTGCATAGGAGAATCTACTGATACTGCTGACACCCCAAAGTTGTTCTTCTGACTCACAGTGTTTACAGTGGCAGCCCCATGCTTCAAGTTTTTTATTTTAAAAAGCAGGGTCTAAATTCCCATCTTAATGCTTTTCTCTCGTATGCTTTTTGCTGGTCTGAACAACTCAGCCATTACTGTCTGTGCAAATGCATTATAAAACAATATTCAGAGACAAGTAGTTCATTGAGAAGCAAATTTAGCACAGAATAGCTTTGCATATATTTCTTCTATGTCAACTGACAGTACCACAAATGTGGATCCTTCGCATTTGAACTATCAAAGACATTCCCTAACTTAGTGTAAAAAAAAACCTTTCTATATAAAAAAAAAAAAAAAATTGTTTAACACCATCAAAAAGACATTCAGATGTACCTGCAAAGCTTTCATGAACTGATTTCAGATTATTTCTTTAAGAGAATGGTGGACAATTCTTCCCAGCTGGTTCAGAGGACCATTACAATAAACAACAATTAGACACCCTTCATTCCAGATTCTAAATGAAATCCTAACCCAGGCCATGACGCCAAAACATTTCTGTGTGATTTTTCCAAGCCCATGGAATCATCCATCCATTAGTCCATCTCATATAGAGTGGGTGGAATTTGTCTCGCTTGGTGACAGCACACCCAAGTTGCAATGGCATGTCTACTACACCCTAGGAGGAGTCAACTAACAGCACCCATCAACTAACAGCACCCAAGTGGATGAGACACCTCAAAGAGAAGAGAATGCAAAGGAAAAGGAGTCATTGCCAAGGAGGAAGATTGAGCAGTGCTTTCTGCTTGAGAACAAGTATTTCTCAGTGCTTTAAAAATAACACATATGCCTTACCATGACTATAGTTTAAGCCAAAAATGTGACTGCTGTTGTTGTGGCCAAGTTAAACTGTGGCTGGGATGGCTGCAAAACCTAACTGACCGCAGGATAAATATCCATAGGTTTAAGGCAGGACTCAGCACTGCGCTCTTGTGGCTTCACTGAGAGTGACTTGAGCAGAGAGAACTCGTGTCTGAGCTGACAAACCTGGAACGTACAGGCTGCGCATCACTCCTCACTCTCTTAATGGCTTCCACACTATTACTCAGCTCAGGGTTTCCTCGGCATTCTTCCTTCGAAGAAGTCATCCAATGGGCTTCCCTCCATTTATCTGTTTGTGGTTTGGTTTTGTTTCTCTTTGGAGTCATTAAAGATACTCTATCAGAACATTTTTTTAAATTCTCCCATTGTATTCATGTCTGTATTTTAGCTCCGGATACCTTATTACTTTACTGGGGACCACTGTCACATTTTCACTGGCAATGTCAAGAGATATAGAAGACTTTACCCCTTGCTTTTCTTCATGCAGACCAGCTATGATGCATTGGATCTCTGAGAACACTGCAAGCATCCACTGACCTCCCACCTGCAATCTAAGCCCTGCAGCGCTTCTCCTCAATGTCAGCAGGAATTAAAGAGAAGAAAATCAGCCCACAGAGCATTGCATTACTTATGATTCTGAAGAGTGCTTGGCACACGCTGGATAAAGTAGAGTATTTGCATAAATAGTTTTCCAACAGTTTCGGAATACCAGAAGGGAAAAAAAATAATAATAATGATCTGTGTTTCAGGAAGTGAAGTGGCTTCAAAAATCTAAGGAACAAACAAGAGGGTGTTGGGAGAAACTGATAATTGTTCAGACAAAGACTGAATAAAGCAATCATAGAAGCCTGGGGAGTGACACTCACTGCTGTATTTTGCAACAAAATGAACTCGAAATGATGTCTCATTTCCCGCAGGCAAACGCAGGGTGGTATATAATGGCTCAGGGCTCAGAAGTCCTCAAACCACAGCACTTCACTTCTCCTTCTCATTGAGACAGGTAAGTTTGATTCCTTAACTTCCCTTGTCCTCTTTAGAGTTAAGGTTCGTGCTATCTCAGCTCATAGCTTTGGAGGAAAGCTGTGCAGAACCTGGGGGAGGGGATGAAAGAGCTGCATGGGGGCTGAGCAGGGTGGACCCTATGATGGATTGTGGGTGCTAGGAGGACTCAGCTCCCCCAATGTGTTGCAGGTTTGCCTCTCCACCCTAAAGATGTCCTTCTGGAGCCAGCAGCTCAGCTCCCGCTGCCAGCCACCCTGTGAGGTGACCTGCCCCCAGCCCTATGCTGATGCCTGCAGCCAGCCCTGTGTCACCTCCTGTGGGGACTCCCGTGCTGTTGTCTACCCCCCACCTGTGGTCATCACTTTCCCAGGCCCCATCCTCAGCTCCTGCCCTCAAGAGAGCATCGTGGGCAGCTCAGCCCCACTGGGGCTGGACCAGCCCAGGGGCCTGCAGGGCTCCGCCATCTACGGAGGCTCCTTCTCCTCCTTCCAGCAAGGCAGGAGCCAGCGCTACAGAGACTGCAGGCCCTGCTGAGCACTGCTAAAGGTGCAGGGGTAGAGAAATGGCAAGGAACCAACAGCAGGAGCTAGAGGTGTAGCAGAGCTGAGGGTCACCCCAAAGCCCTGCTTGCCCACAGCTACCAGCTGTTCCCTTGAGCCCCGTGGGAACCACCAGTCTATGGAACTGCCCTTCTGCTTGCCTTCTTCTTATAATCCTTTTGGCTTTTAAGTCATATTACTCAAAACTGCATCTTTTCCACTCTTAGAAATTCAAGTCTTCATTATGCAAAGTGTTTATCAGTGTCACAGTAATAAAAACTAGCATTATTGAAACCAATCCACATGTGTTTATGTTTTTTGGGGTCCATGTGTTATTTCTTCAATACTATTTTTATTGCCATATGTCTAATGTCCTGTTGTCTAATGGGAAAGATCCACAGATGGATCCTGCACTGTGACTCATCCAACCCATCTGAGCCTTAAACTCCAATGAATAAGAACACTATACACCTCCAGTGCCTGTTCACATTTGAGGCAGATTATTAAACTGTCCCTTTTTTGATGCAGCCAAGTCCATCCAGCACTGCTTCCACTGTTTTGCTGAAAATGAATAGTTCTTTCCTCCCAACAAAGACTTAAGAACGCCTTCAAATACCATTCACGTTTGCTGTCTCTGTTTTGGAGTAATGCAGGTTCAGAAAACCAACTGAACCCAACCACCCTCTTATCTCAAAGATCGAGGAGATGAATGCTGTGCACTCATCAGCAGTGTTTACATAGTGCCTAGGGATCCATTCATCATGTAACTCTCCTTACAACATGCCAGGCTTGACTGCGTGTGTGATTTAATCTTTACAAGGAACCACGTGTGAGAAAACTGCCCAGCCTTTGGTTAAAAGCATCAAGACCATTGTGGAATACTAAATATCCACTCTAAAACTATTCCAATTTCTCATCCTTATTTCCCCTGCCTTTTCAATCAGAGCCATCCCAATTCCACACAGCAGAGAAATAGAGAGTGAATATTAGCTTAAGTTAAGTTTAGGTGGCATAAAGAAATAAAGAGGAAATATTACCAGGTGCATAGCAACAGAGACAACTTTTCAGTGACAAAATATTATCCATAGTTGAAACCCAAGCCTAAAATAAAGGAAATTTGAGTCCTCTGTACTTTTCCAGTGCACTACGTGGTGTTATGATGTGGAATACCAGCGGACAGCCATGAATGCGTGACACCAGCTCCCTGAGATCATAAAGTTATCTCAGCTGGGATTGCAAACAACCAAGAGTAGATATCATTCCCTTCTTCAGCTTCTGTGCAAAGGAGCGCCTCAGTAGAAACCTCAGGAATAAGAAAGAATTCAACACAGTCACCTTTCAGAAAGTAGCTTAGATAACCACAAGAAGAGTACCTTAAAGTGAAAGAAGCATAGAGAACTCCCAATAAATAGGGAGTGATCCAGCAGTGCTTAAGGACCATCTGAAAACGATAAACAGTTGTTGAGGTGTAAATTGAGAGCAATTAGCTAAGTAACCTCACAGCTGTTACATTACTACTGTGGCATTATTATTATATTAAATCCATTTAGAAGAGTATTGCGTAGTAACTTGCTTATTCTAGATCAGAACTGTTCAAGTTTACTGTCTTAAGGATAAGTGCAATTAAATTAAATGTGTGATGTAAAGTCTTTGCTGAATGCAAACTCTGCTCCATGTTGTGATGAGGGTCCTTAATGAGCTGCTGCATTCTGCTGACTATTCTGTGCTGTCTTGTTATGCTTCCTCCATGTATTTTGTCTGAGCATGAAAATCACTGTGTGCCTCCTTTCCTTCCCTTGCATTATTTTTTGACATCGATAAGTCCTAGCAGTGCAAAGTTTAAAGCAAGAACACAGCATCATCCAAAACTTGGGAAGAAAACTCTCTAACATCGATGTGGTGTCAGAAAGCACCATTCCTTTATTCCTCATAATTCATACCAGGTGATGACAAAACAAGCACAAAATTTTAGAGTTCAAGTTCTGCATTTGAACATACATATGCATTAAGACATACATATGCAGTACATTCGTATACATATTCAGTCTTTTCCAAGAACTCATGTATGTCAGTAATATCCCTCTGGCCTGTGCAGTAGTGTCTAGGGTGATCATATTCCACTTACTTTATCCCCATTTTTCCACCATCAGCTTAATTCATGAGACTTTTGGCTGACCTTTCGCTGTTTTTCCCCACTTTGGCAAATGTCCATTTCTCGTTAGGCCATAATGAGTGACTTCCAAAACAATATATGTGAAATCCAAGGAAAACATCCTTGCACTTTGTGAAATGCAAAGATAAGTCATCTATTAAGCACTCTAGTGCTTCTTGTTGAACAGAATTGAGAGAAAAGAAGGTTGTTCACCCACCAAGCAAAGTTGAAATGGAAAGCTTTAGAATTAGCACTCATTGATTCCTTTTGCTAGACTAATATATTAGTCCTTAAACTAATATACTTCTCCCTGTGGCTGAGCAAACCAGTATATATCAGTAGCATGGGAAAACTTGCTATGCTGAAGAGTAACGTAATACTTTTAGTCATCTAAGGTCTCTCCTCCCCTCTTGTATGGAGCTTAACTAGGATAGAAGCACCAGCACTCTGATTAGAAGATTGTCTCTAGCAAGCTGACTTGAAAAACAGATAGAAAAGAAAACAAGAATACAAATATAATGCAAAGTGACTTTTTAATAGGAGATAGCGCAGGGAAGTTTACAGTAGAAAAAACATGTTCATACAGAAAACAGAAATTGAAGCTATAGCAAGCGAGGCTTCTTCTTCAGGAATCTTCATTTCAAGCACAGTGTTCTCTTCTTCTTCTGCAGCTTTAAGTTTGATGAGGCAGTCCAGTTTTCATCCCTTAATATAGCTCTTGATGGACACCAGGCAGTGTCAGTTGAAAAAAAGTCCCAGAATCACAACTCTTCCATTATGCTTGTATAACATACAATTGAGCATAGAAGAAATATTAATACATTTGAAAATCTGGACCATAAGAAGAATAGAAGAGCACACTTCTAACAAAGGAAGAAGTATGTAAGCAGATATGAGCACAAATATACTGTAAAGCATTAACAAGGATTATCCTTTTTAGGCCAGCATCTTAAAACTCATGTTTCTTATCTTACTCTTGAGTTTGGATCTTGCATTCAGTCTCCTGACTGCTCTTGCTGCAAGTATATTCTTGCTGGGTTTGGCAGGGCTCACATTTTCTAGAGCGATAGCCACTGAACCTCTGGGAGCAATAAGGGTATGAGAATTTGCTTCCCTGTGATCCCCCATGAACCAGAGAGCCTCTGTAGCCATAGGACTCCCCATAGCCAAGTGAGCCCCAAACGCCAGCTGGTGCTGAGGATCCCACTACGCTTTCCTGAGGGCAGGAGCTGAGAATTGGCCCAGGAAAAGTGATGACAACAGGGGGTGGGTAGACCACTGCCCTGGAGTCACCGCATGATGTGACGCATGGCTCGTTCCAGGTGTTGGCAATGGGTGGTGGGCAGGCCACCTCGCATGGATTGAAGCACTGGTAGTTGCACAGCTGTCTGTAGGAAGACATTGTTTTGCAGTGGAAGTGGATCTGAAACAGAGGAAGACAGAGGAATACATGTGGATGAAGTGGTAGGACAGGGATCTGTTTGCACATCCAGGTGTATTTGCTGTGGATGCTACCAGGTTGAGTAGTTTGTTGAGCACAGCTGATATGGCTTTGTAGTTCCTGGTTGTCTTTCCATCCTTGAGTTACATTTGTCCTCTCTACTTGCCAAGTTCTCAACTCCTCCTAGCCTTTCTCTGTACTCCAAACAACCCCTATTTTTGCTGTGTCTATACACAATGCTCCCCTGGTTACACTGCCCTATTGCAGCAGTTTCTATAGCAGGTTTAGGAACCAGATGTCTCAAAAACCTTGAAGTACAGAACTTAGCATGGTCCATCAAGGAACTGGATAACACCAGCCCCACATCCTCTGCAGGATCAACAATCTGCCTTTAAGGAAAGGCTGCCCAGTCTGTGCACCAGCAAATACCCACGTAAGACTCACTTAGGATTATCATTAAAAGAGTATATTGAAAAGGGAAAGAGAACGAACAACTTACTTGAGTCGCAGAGAAGTCAGGAAGAGCTGTTGGAGGAGAGGTGAGCAGCACGTGCTTTTATGCTGCTTCTCAGCTAGCCAGGAGGATCTGAGGCATCTTCTGTGTATGAGGTTTGATCAGATTCAAAACAGAAGTGATTACATCTCATAGTATGTAATCATTTTACTCACTGTTGGCATCTATTAGGCAATTCCCAGCTTCCCTTTACGCCTCTCTACGTCATCCTACTATAAACGTCTTGATCCCATACAGATTCACCAGATACTGGCCTCTCTGAAACAAGTCCCAGGTTTTAGCCCTCCATAGCATTGCAAAGTACCTCAGTTGGGATGAAACTGGCTGACAATTGTACGATATCTTATAAATGCTTAAAATTCGTTGTAAAATCCATTTGGAGCTGAGGCATGGACTGTATTATCCTTGAAACTCCAAGGTGCAAGAGACTTCTAATACCTGCAACCAGATACTAAGGAAATAATGAATTATAGTGATAATATCCGCTGTCACGGCATCACGGACCACACAGTCAGGTGCCTGATACTGCTTAGGACAGAGAAGTAAGCAAAAATCAGGGAACATAGGAAGATCCTGATTCATTCCCACTCAAAATCAACCGAGGGAGTGGATTGATACCAGGAAGTATCTGGTCATTGAAGTCTTGAAAGGAGCTGAAACATGAGGTGCATTGTTGCATAACAACATGATGAAGAAGAGAACATCATAGTAATTACGATAAGTCAGGAAAAAAATTTGCATCATCCAGGCAAGTTGCACATGCTACAAATATTGGTTGGTAAAGCAGTGTGACCTCATGGACAATATTGTTTCATATTCATGAGTTCTTCGGAAAGTGGAAAAATGGTGCTGACCTGTCAGATCTCTTCTGGACACCCCTTATGATGTATGTCAGCATGGTTGAGGTGATAGAAAATGTTCTGTTGAAGGCTGATTTCTTCAAATGAGGCTGCAGCTTGCAATTTTGTTGTGGCCAGTAAGCATAGCTGTGATATGATTAGCTAAGCTCAGCTCTGCCAGTTCATGCACTATAGCTTGCATAATGCTGGGCATTTTCCTGCTTAAGCCCAGCTCTCAGAGATGTTGACAGGAGAGGAAATCAGTAATCCCCACCTAACTTACCATCTGAGGATGCATTTTTTCCTTTGTTCAGGGAAAAAAACACTCTTGTGTGAGCTTGTCATGGCAAGGACTGAATAGAGAGCTTTTCCCTGTAGTAGAAACATGGAAGGGTACAAGTTGCTCTTTACTGTGGGTATGCCTCTGTCAGATTTTCTTCTGGAACTTCAGGTTCTCAAATGCACCAAAAATATAGTACTTGTATAACATCCATGTGAAGTGTTTAGGATCCATAGCAAGGCCTGGGATCTCCTTTAAAGACTTTATTAGATACTACTCATCAAGGATTATTTCAGCATCAGTGAGCTGCAGACTAGAAACCAAATTAATAAAAGAAGAAAACTTTATATCATGCAGGAGGAAGGATTTTATTGAGAATGACAAATGGGATTTATCAGAGCACAGCAATACTGCAAGGAACAACGCAGAGGGATTGAGTTAAATTTACACGATAGAAAAGGAAAAGGGGATTAAGTAGAGTGCAAGGAGATCTTGAGCAGAGACCTCATGCAAAGGGGGACTGGCATTTAAGCTTGTTCCTCAGGATGGCTGAGTGTGGAGCCAGCTCCTGGCGATGCCCTCTGAAGCTGCACCTCTGTGCTTGCTTAGAGGCTGCGGATTTGCTCCTGTTCCTGCTCTTGCCAGGTCTTGGTGGGTGGTGGAGGTGGCAGAGTGATGCAGGGCTTCTGAGGGCGGAATGCTGCCCGGTGGGTGTAGCAGGAGTTGGAGTAGCGGCCGGCTGCAGCAGGACCCACCAAGCTCTGGGTTTCCAGGTAGCTCCCATGGCCAAAGGAGCTGCCCAGCTCCAGCGGGGCTGAGCTGCCCACAATGCTCTCCTGAGGGCAGGAGCTGAGGATGGGGCCTGGGAAGGTGATGACCACAGGTGGAGGGTAGACGATGGCACGGGAGTCCCCACAGGAGGTGATGCAGGGCTGGCTGCAGGCATCGGCATAGGGCTGTGGGCAGGTCACCTCACAGGGCAGCAAGGGGCGGCCGTAGTCGCAAGGCTGCCTATAGAAAGCCATCGTAGGGATGGAAGTGGGCCTGGAAGACAGAGAGAGGCAGGCTCTGGTCAAGGGTTACAGTGCAGTGCAGCCCTCGTTTACCCAAAGCCATCACAGTGAAGGAACACATGCTGAGAGCGAATGCTACAAGGAAATTGTTCATAATGAAAGGTCAGAAAGATGGAATAAATTTTACTCTACTTCCCATTACTTTGTTCCACATTTTTAAGTAATACAGCACTCTCTACCTGAATGGAAATGGAAATGACATTTTTCATGTTACTCTCCCCCGTCCCACAAAGAGTATTACTTACTTGGTCCAACAGCAGATGCAAAACCAGGAGAACCAAAGTGGCTTGAAGGCTCTGGGCTGCAGGGACTTTTATATAGTCCCTACTTTGCATTCATGTCATCATTTGTCCTTGTCCCTCCATTTACCAAATCCACTGTTTGCACATGTCAGTCAAGTTAACTGCTTTGTGCATTGTTTCTCTTAACTGAGCAACTCCACCCTACATGGAAATATATCTATGTTATTGTCTGCAGATGTCTTACATGTCAAAGTGGTGGGGACTGTCTTTGTCTTTACTGTAACTATTGAATTTGTTGGAAACAAAGGGAAATCAGATTTGCTTTGTTACGAAGATTCAAAGTAACTTTTCACAATTTGTTGCTGCGTTTAACCAATATTTGTATATGCAGTGGCCATATATTGATGCTTACGTGTGTTTTGTGGTATTATAAATACTAGGTCAAAGCTGGCAATAAGGGTCCCAGATTTCTGCCTGAAGCCACAGCAGTCTGTCTGATCCTTTAATTACTATTTCCTATTTCCATTCAAACAAAGAAAATCTGCACTTTCGAGCAATACTTGCAAATCCTTCGTTTTGAATTCAAAGTCTATCCTGAGCATAGGACTGTTAGCTGGAAATTGCTGTAAAGGGAAATCGTTTTCCACTACCCAGAACAGAGCACTGCAAAACAGAGTATAAGGCTGTGGCTTATTTAGTATAATTGGTCTTAAATTGTCTATGAAATAAGGAAACTCATGCCCAGCTCTCAGCTGATGTAACTGAACTTGGAATTGAGGCAAAAGTATTGTCATATTGATCAGCCCTTGGCTTAGGAAATACCTTTTAATAATCTTAAAGATTTAATGTATTTTGAGGTGAAAGGCAGAAATAAGACTTAATGTCAGCAGGCTGTGTTAGCCATCACATCCCCGCCCCAGAAGTTCTGTCAGTTATATTGGACAGTATCAACTGTGTAGCCTTAAGTTCCTCTAAAGGAGCTTTTCTTTTGTGTTGTGTAGACAGTAATTGTTCTTTCTGTTGCCTTGGAGATGTGTATTTAGGCTGTCAGTGCCTTGTAGCTGGACTATCTCTTCTTTTGTGTCTCGTAGTTCTCCAAACAATGATCAGTGACAGAAAATAAAAGAGGAGTTGGTGTGCTCAGGTTCTCCTCCCAGCTCTTCCTCTGAAACAACAAGTGTGTCTGAGCACATTATTTAGCCTGTCTTTTGGTAATTCTATCAAAAAAAAAAAAAAAAATCAATAAAAACAGCCCAATTCACTCAACTGGCTTTGTATATGCTCTTCATTTTGAAAGGAGATAGGTCACTACCAGCTCAGGCTTCTGCCTAGAACACACCTACCCTCTTAGAGATGTCCAGCCTGTAAGGCAAGGCTAGAACCAGAAAATGCAGGTTTGGTGTTTCCCTTAACCCACTGCTGTGCTCACTCTGGCAACCAGAACTGCAGCTTTACCTCCCCACTCCTCAGCCCAACACCTCCTCCATGTTGCAGCAGCAGGGTATGTATGTATACACCTATATAGAATACACCTTGTAGCAGATACAGCTATTCCTATAGGGAACTGTCCACACTGTACATAAAGAAATTGTAGGAATCCTTCACCACCCTTCACTATTCTACCATCCTTTTGAGAATCCACCCCAACTCAGATGATTGTTGGTGTTGTACTGGCAAATGTGACCACGACCCACCCGACTTACTGAGGATTACATTCCAGAGGACCAAGGATTTCATCCACAGGACCAAGGAGTTGTTGCAAGACTTGGAGAGTCCAGCATGAGGTCTATAAAACTCATTCAAACTAAACTATTTTCACATAGGCATAATCTAGGTGCACACCACAGCCATTTCTTTCTTTCTGATTTCTCCTGCCTTCAAGCCAGTCTTTCCCTTTTGCAGTTTTATACTATATTAAGCATTTTGCCCAGCAGGTATAATACTGCTCTGGGCAAGTCTGTGTAACAGCCAACATGAAATGGGAAATTACTGCTGATGATTTCTAGAGGGGACAATTAAGACAGAGGCCAAATAATTTACCAGCAGACCTTGACAATTAAGTGAGACTTTGGGAGGAGATCTCAGGCATGTCTTGTACTTGTTAGCATTATTATTTATAATTACCATTCTATTATCTGACAGTTTATGTAAATGAGGTTGGCAGCCAGATAGAGAGCTGAGACAGTCAGTGCTCTCAGGAAGGAGTAACAAAGCCAACTAGTTCTAAGTATGAGAGGAAGGATTCCTATTGCCTCACTACACTGGAATTGCTCACAAAGAGGGTGGGCTGCCCTCACTCCTGCACACACAGGATGACCACAACATCTTAAAAAACTCTCCCCAGATTCCTGGGGAATCTGTTGTAGATTGCTATGCATTAACTTGGGCATCTTTGCCCTGTCTTGGGTTTAGACTTGATACATTTTCTGTGTTGTAGTTGCCATAGCAGGTTCAAGGAACATCTTTATCTTTGGTAAACAACAAAGACAAGAAAGCATTTCTATCCGACCCGATATGGCCAAACAAGCACAGATTACAGCTCACACTAGGGCAGGGACATGGTTTCTATAAAAAACTAGTCATCATGTGTAATCTAATTCAGCTCTCCAATGGGTAAACGCGATGAGTAAAGTTTTTGCCCAATAAAGTTTTTAGAACCAGTACATTTCCTGGGAAAGCTCCAGCATAGAGCTGGCCCCAAAGAGCAGAAAGCAGTGCTTTGAAGTGTTCGGTGGGTATGACTGGAAGGCAACCACTTGCTCTTAAGAGCATTCTTTTTTTAGCTAAAACTGAAGGTGCAAAGCTCTTCTTTCCAAAGAAACAGAGTATTTCTGGCTGGAAGAAAACTGCTTTTGGTAATTACTAAAGACTTATGACATGATCTAGCAGAGAAATCAAGGAACTTGGAAGGAAGAGAAATACTTTCATCAAGACAGAGGTAAGGGGAAGAAAACTGAGGTGGAACAAACATCAGGTCAGTGCTGTGTAGTTTGGCTTTTAATGGATGTGATAAACAGAATTAACAGTTGCAATAACACAGGAGATGAAAAACAGACACCTCAGGAGTTTCAAGTATTAAAAGCAATGTTTATGATACAAAGGCATGCGTTTCATATAAGTAATTCTACATTCCTTATTATAGCTGTATAATTGGAGTTATATGTTCTATTTTGACCCTTTTATAATGAATTCATTTTAAAGCAAATGATACTAAGACTTATGAGGTTTCCACTATTATTCTATTATTTTGTGGAAGACCACAAAACAACATACAATTTTCCAGGACACGTTAAGTTAACCTCAAGGGCATTGAGGGCACCCCAGAGAACACTTGCAGTACACAGGATTCACCCCCCACTCCCATAGCTGAACATCCAGCCCATCCCCAAGAAGAGTGGGATAAATGCTGAGATGGGAAGACAGAAACAGAAAGTGCCAAAAGCTTGGGGTGTTAAATGGAAAAGATGCTTATAGGCTGTGCACATGTTATACACTTTACCCAGCTCCACCTATAACAATGTTTTTGAGATACCCCTGAGAGCACCCATTTCTGCTGGCTCCATTCAGAGCAGACAGATCTGAGCTCTGCTCAGGCTCAAATCCAGTTTCCTATTCATGATTTTCTGCCACGTTTTCCAGACCCTGGTTGCTCGGTGCAGTGAGCTTTCCTGATGTTTTTAGCATGGTCCTGAGCCAACTCTGCTGGAAGTGCTGTACCGGCGGTAGGAAAATGGGCTACAAAACACCCTTCCCAGTGGTGGATATGCAGAACTGTAATACCTGGTGTAATTGCATGCACTCCCAGAATCATATCCTTCCCCAAAAAGAAGGGAGCCCGTTAAACCAACAGGATTTCTATAGCCCCTGTAACCAAAGCAACCCCCAGGACCAAAAGAGACACCAAAGCCCAGTGGTCCAGTGCTACCCACAATGCTTTCCTGTGGGCAGGAGCTGAGAATTGGCCCAGGGAAAGTTAGGACCACAGCTGGTGGGTACACAATGGCTCTAGAGTCATCGCACGATGTCACACACAGCTCATTGCAGGCTCTGGCCAAGGGAGGAGGACAGGTCACATCACATGAGCTGCTGTATGGTATGCACACATCTCTGCAGTACGACATTGCTCTGTAAAGTAGGCAAGCCTGAAACACAAGGGGAAGAGCAGAATGACATCTTATTTCTCTGCCAGATGTGCACAGCTCCCTGCAGTGAAGGATGTCACATGTCAGCCCATGTCCACACTAGGGATGAAGGCTGCACAAACAGCCTTCGAGTGCACAGAGGCTCGGAGAGCTGAGTGCTTTGCTATAGCATAGGATAGGTTGATTTCTGTAAACAGCCAGCCTGAAAACAAACAGAAAGTTTCATTCTCATTCCAAACTAGACCTGATTCTTCCCATTTATAAGTACCATTAGAAATTCTGGCTACTTTCAGGGCTCAGAAGAACTCTAGCTTGGAGCACAACCGTCTGAGGTTTCTGTGGTCACACCTGGAACCAATGCAGAAGCAGAATCCCGCCCACAGCAGCTCTCCAGCCCAAAGCCCAGTAGTTTTTAGGTGAATTTCAGTGCCCCTCAGGGTACTACCTATAGTGCATCCTCTTGGCACAAGGAAGACATTAAATACAAAATAATGAGCTTTTCAGAAATGTTCACAGTCAAAGGGGTCATTATAGAAAATGCCAGGTCAAATACAGTGGTAAATGACACCAGGCAAGGCTTACAACTAAAAGTTGCTGGAGCGTTCAATTATGGAATTACTTTTCAGGACAAAATTGTTCCTTATCCTGAAAACTAAAGATTTTTATGTATTTCCACTCACCTAGACCTTAAATACACACAGGAGATAGAAACCTGTGAATACATGGAAAGAGAATAAAGGTTAGAGTTTCAATCTTCAGTTGCAGCATGTGAGATAACAAACATTTGACAAGAATTCAACTAATCACCATCATGCCAATATCCAGTATCTATGAGAATTTCAATACTTCATTCGCAACAGAAAGCCCCTAAGTACACATAGGACTCAAAGTCTGCCAATAACCCAAACCCACATCTGTCAGACCACACAGTAGACTGCTTCCATTAGAGACCTGGTTATAGGTAGCAGCTCTGAGAGCCTCAAAGCTCTGAACCAAAACTAAAAGTAAAGATAGAACAGTCAAAAATAAATAAATAAATAAATAAACCCAGATTTACTTGATGCACTGAAGAGAGAAAGCTGGAAGAAATAAGTAAACAGCTTTCAGCTGCAAGTGTTTTGTACTTCCTCCAGCTGCTTGCTACGAGACCTATTTGTTGGTGATTATCTTATTTACTTGCAAATCAGATGTTGTTGTGAGAATCGTTCCTTCAATGCTGTAATTATTTTGCTTATGGTTAATTGTTAAACAGTTCTTAACTCAAATAGTGTGACACCCAATTGAGAAATGACTGAGGTTTCTTTATGATCACTAGTTATAGCTGAAAAGTTTCTTTACAAAGTAAGCGTGCACAATTCCTCATTAGATTTTGAAAAGCTTGGCTTGAAATCCAAACCTCCAGCTGGAAGCAGAGCTAGACACTGAATATATCTATGGCTTCTCCACCTCCACGGAGAGTTACAACTTCTTTACACAGGGAAATAATAAAGCTACCACTGAAGAAGTAGGGATTTTATCATTTGTATTATATATGTTTAATTAGGAGAACTGCAAGGACAGCTTTCTATCTTTTTTTAAACAATACAAGTCCACATTTTGTGAAGGGTAATCCCCTTTTTTTTCTTTTCAATTTGCATCATGTAAAGACCAGAAGTCTCCAAAATTTACCTACTCAACTTCAGCATAACATGACCAGAGTCTGTCTTTCGTGGCAAAGAAAATAACTTGGACTTGCAGAGATATGAAGGGTCTGCTTAGGGAGATAAGATCTTGTTTTAAAGTGAAACTATTACTCATTACCAAGACTTAAAACTGCAGTAACATGCCATTAATTTTATCATAACAGAGTACTGTATCTACACCATGTTAATCATGCAGAGGTACTTTGAAGTCTTTTATTCTGTGGAAAAATTAGAACAACCCAGATAAACATTGCCTAGAGCTTCCTCATAACCATCCCACGTACTTCAACTGTAATCTATGCTATAAAGAACAACGCTTAAATTGTCAAGGGTGTAAACAAGCACAAGAGAGGAATGAATTGAAGAAAGGCATATTTATGCTGCTCAGCCTACATGGGAGGCACCCTCCCTTTTATCTTGCTGAACTGAATGGCAAGATACCTACTCAGAAGGCTGCATTTTGCCACTTCAGCCTTGTCCATAGGTCCTCTTTATAGTTCTATAATACAGAATTTTGTCCAATGGAATCTCTCTCCCAAGACCTTGATAATCACAGTTATTGCAAGCAAAGCCTCTACGAGTGTCTGTCAATTTTGCAGACTGGGAGTTTGCTATCACCTTTCATCCCTGTCCTTTGGTATCTCAAAGAGATGCTACCTTCAGCCAAACCCAAAGCAGATGAGGATGGGGAGCCACCATGCACCATGCCAGGGATGTTACCATCAACGCTACAACTACCTGCAGCATGGAGCCATAATGATAAATCAGTAAAAATAATGCACAAGCATGACTGAATTCCTGGGGGAAGATGCTAGACTGGTTTTTGACATAGCTGACACCCTTTTTTGGGAATCAGTAGAAAATTCCAGATTGGAACTTATGGACATGTAGATTTGTGTAGTTTTTAAATTTCACCAATTGTTTGATGCTCAAGATATAGTGGAAACCCTCAAGGGACAGATACTACACAAAGTCAAGCCATGAAACTTGAAGAATTTGCCATATAAGCCTTAATTATTAGCAAAAATAGCAGTGGACAAATTTAGAGTGATAGTGATACAACGGTAGTTAGATTTACCAGTAGATGCTAATAAGTGTTAGAATAGTAATGACTGTTAAGAAACAGTGCTCATGCTAATTGCTTTAAAGCTGACCTTGACAGCATTGCCACTGACTTTTCTAATATTTTCACTCAGCAGTCCTGTTTGTGCTGGTCAACATTGGACTCTAGCATTTGTGCATCAGTAGCAAAAACAAATGAATGAAAATGAAATGAAAGCATAAAAACACAACTTCAGTGGTGAGTTTTCTGGTTGAGCTCGGAGCTCTTGTAAATTTCATGATGATTTGTTTACCAGGAAAAACTGAGGCTGTTATTTTAATGGGGAATATGTGTTGTCTTGCCAAGTCAGACCAAGCCAGCTCCTCCTCCCTGAGCATGGCATGTATTAGGAAAGACAGTGGAGCAGTGGAGCACAGTGACTGAAATTGCCTTGGGATGTCCACAGTTCAGGTTAGATGTTGTAAGTCTGTTCAGAATCAAAAGCTTCTAAAGAAATCCTTAGAGCCAGAAGTGTTGAACTGTATAATAACACGTGTTCTGGAGTACTACCTTCAAACACCCATCAATTAGACACAATTAGAGTCAGCACAAGGATGAATCCCAATCTGTCATTGTTGGAATCCTTTGCCTGTGACCATCTCACAGGTTGTTCCCATTCCTCACCCTATTCCCAGGAAGCAAAACAGGCTACGCAGTACAACATCAGTAACACTATGCCATCAAAGTAGTGAACATTTTTGCACAACCCTCCTCTAAATGCTAAAGAAAGGGATATGCAACATCAGAGCACCCTCCAGGCAGCAGCTATGTGCAATTGACGATCTCCATGCAAGCATGAGCTCCCTGCCATAGCCATGCTCTCGACTGTGTGCAGGAGTAAAGGCTGTGTATTTAAAAAGAAAAAAAGAAGAGAAGAGAAGAGAAGAGAAAAGAAAAGAAAAGAAAAGAAAAGAAAAGAAAAGAAAAGAAAAGAAAAGAAAAGAAAAGAAAAGAAAAGAAAAGAAAAGAAAAGAAAAGAAAAGAAAAGAAAAGAAAAGAAAAGAAAAGAAAAAAAAAGAAAAGAAAAAAAAGAAAAAAAAAAGAAATGTAAAGTAAAAAAACTTTAATTTAACCAATGTACTGAAATAATATCAGTGTTATGTTTTAGACAGGAACAATTACTCAACACTGGGGAATCTCACTCCAGCAATTTCTGGGATGCTAATAACCCTGCACGGCACTGAGGTCAGAGAGCTGAATTCAATGTCTCCTGAAGCACCTGTTCTGAACAAGCCCAAGACTTTCCCAGGCTGTTGTTCCAAGGATCTCTACAGTGATTCAACATAATCTAGAGATCATTTTGAAACACTGGCAACAAGCTCGTCAACACAGAAAAAAAAGCATGAGCAGATTAAGCACAGAAACACAGATATGGTGAAGAGTGATGAGTAAACCCAGGGCACAGAGCTATGTCCTGACCTACTCCAGTAAAGTGTAGCCATCATCACTAAGAACTAAGACAACAGCCTGGGTTTTCTGCATTAAATACACCGTGCCTTCTTTTCTGAACACAAATAAGCTTTGGTCTGAATATATATGATATGTGGTCAGCTGTTACTTTGGAAGGCACTGGGCTCCAGATATGCATATTAGAAATATTGTGAAAGCAGGTCTCTCTCGCTCTTTCTCATTTGGCATAAATCTATTCCTTATGCCACTTAGAACCTGATGATTTATTTTTGTAGGCTGCCATGGGAGTGTTACAGGGAGGGAATAGGAACTTGCTTGGGAGGATCTACCTTTTACACACTACCTTCGCAAAATAAGATCTTTTAGTTCATTTGCATGTTTTACTGACTCAAGTTTTGGGAACTAAATATTGCCTTGAAGACTTGCAGGGCTGACTCATGTGCAAAGATTAGATCTTGATGAAGGATATGGCATTGTGAGCACAATGTGTGATGAAACATTCCTTACTGTTCTGAAAATGCTGCTTGCTCGTAATGCAATAATTGCTGATACTTGTCAATCTCATATTACCTTTGGTATTGTGTTTTATCAAAGCAGTTTTAAAGAATAACCATAATCACAGGTAGCGAAGGGCATTATGTAGGGGCAAGTAACTCTCAAAAGTAGCAACATGAAGATGAAGGCTTCTGAACTCTCCCCATGGAGTTTTGTGTCACACATGAATTCAGGGGGCCCAGACTTTCCAGGGATTTTATTCAATAAACTGTTCTGAAAGTTTACCACATTCTGAGCAGGTCTTCCTCACTTGTAAACGTGAACAAAAAAGTCTTCCCAAACACGTTTCTTTCCTTCCTTGTCTAGCTGTTTTTCCCTGCTAGCATGGCCAAATCTCTCTTCTGCTTCATTTATATCAGCAACTAAACACCAGAACTCAGCTGTCGTGTTTGGGAAATACTATCATTTCTGTCAGATGTGTCAAAAGATAGCAACAGCTGAGTCTGATCCAAGCTTCTCCATGGAAGTGTCATTTAGCTTTAAGGCAGCAAATACAATTTTCTGTGAAAAACAACATAATCATAACCCACATTCAATAAAACATCAGCAACAGCATAAAATGGTGAAAAGCAAAGCAGCAGGGAAAGTGACACTTGGAGTTCTCTACCAGGGTAAACAGAAAAAGATGGCAAAGCAAGGGGCTGGCACAGGCTTTCATCAGGTTTATTTTTACAAAGAGGCAACCATGAAGCTCTGCAGAGGCTGTGGTGTAGCAGCAGCTCTCCTGGTGCAGTTGGCATCAAGGACTCTAGACATGCAGCCAGGCCGCTTTTATGGCTGGTTCACCATGACCCTGGCCTAAGGTGTGCACTGGAGCATGCCCCTTGGCTTTCAGACAGGTTTTGCACCACCATTTGCAGTTAAATTTGCACCTCAGCTTGCCTGCAGCACATTCTGAGAATTCTCCATAGGCCCAAGAGGAGCAGGCTGGCGCCACAGGAGGGCAGCAGCTTCAGTGTGCAGACAGCCTGCACTTCTGCTGCAGCCTGCAATTATGGGTGGGCCTCCATTCCACTGGGGCCTGCACTTCTACTGGGGCCTTCACTTTGGAGTGGGCCTACACTTCTTGGTGGGCCTGCACTTCCACTGGGCCCTGAACTTCCAACAGGGCCTGCATTTCTTGGTGGGCCTGCATTTCTGCTGGGGCCTGAACTTCCACCGGGACCTGCACTTCTGGCTGGATCTTCACATCCACCAGGGCCTGCACTTCTGGCTGGACTTTCACTTCCACTGCGGTCTGCACTTCTTGGTGGACCTGCACTTCTGCTGCGGCCTGCACTTCCGGCTGGGTCTGCACTTCCAAGCAGCCCCACTGTCCCAGCAGCTCCCCCATGGTGGAATATCCTGCTACAAGGACGGCCCCACCTGGCAGGGAAGGGCAGTGCAGAGGAAGATGTTTCTGCTGGTGCCCAGAACCTCTGCTTTAATACTTTTGGTGTTTTGTCATGTCAACTGCTTTATTATTAAAAAGTAGCGCCTTCTAAAATGTAGGCACCTGGAAGATGATCTTGTATACCTGGAATTGCTCAGCTAAGGGGTCCCAGCATGCCTCTCTTTTGAAATCAAGATGATTGGAAGCAGCTGTCTGTCTTGATTGTTAAAAGCTATCATCATAAAACAAAAGAAAGCAACTTGATCTTGGAAATTGTCCATTTACTGAAATAAAATATCCTGAGTAAACACGGAGGTAAATGTATGTGAAATCATGACCTTTTTTTCTTTCTAGATCAGAGTTATTACAGAGTCTTGGGGAATGTAACCCAAGTAATATACTATTAACATTGTATTAACATACCATGTTACATGTGTAATACCTTGGAAGGTGCCAGTGAGGCACCCAGGCGGCCCTTTGTTCTGCGGAAATCTTGGGATGTTTCTGAGTGGATATAATTGCCAGAATGACGTAGTATTTCCTAGGCACAAAGAGACTGTGCTTTAAATAAGCCAGCACACATTTAGAGAAGAAGGAAATCAAAATAATCTTTAGAATAAAAACAGCATGTGAAGTTGCTTGGCATGAACAGGACACAGCTGACTTCCCAAGTAGCGTCTGCCTGGAGGGACTCACTGCTGGCACCAGCTGGGCAGACATAGAAGTAATGAACTGGTGCTTCAAGTCTCCAGGTGACTGCTAATATTCATGAGTGAAGGTGGGTTGTTTTTTTTTTTTTTTTTTTGGTTGTTTGTTTGTTTTTCTCAAAAGCAGGCTGGAAAGGTTTTAATGCAGAAATATGAAGAACTGCAACCTGTCAGAAGACTTCCACATAGGACTGGATACACATTAGAATATAAAATTTTAGAAAATACACATTTTGCTATAATCTCGAGGCATATACCTTAGAAAATCCATGTTTCCCTATGACTAAAACTTGCTCTCACTGATTTCCGGGCTGCAGACTAGACTGAACAGAAGATATTCCATTTTTTCACAGCAGAACCAAACCCTTAGTTTCCCCTGGGCATCAAGTTGTGACTGGTCTGGGAAAAGGGTCAAGGACAGCTTCTGTTCCTCTATATAATATAGTATCTCCAGAAAAGCATTGCGAATGAGTAGCAGAGGAAAAAGGAGATTCAGAGGGCCAATGGTTTGATGCAGCAGCCTTTTAATGTGAATGCAGAGTGGAGTAAACATTTGCAGAAAGAATAATGAAGTCTAGAAAAGCGTAAATTTCTAGAAACAAGGAAAGCTAGAACCAGTTACCCATTCCAGTGTGGTGCATTTCATCAAGATGTTCTTTTTCCTCATTTTTGCTGAGTGAGACATTCAAATCTCTAGGTTTGTTTTTTTGTTTGTTTAAATCACAAAGTCAAACTGTGTAGAGGAAGTTAAAAGCACAGATGTAAGGTGCAAAGCCACAAGAATAAAGAAAGCATTAATCTAAGCTAAAGCACTATATGGGAATTAGAAGCAAGGTCCTGATTTTGGGGTGCTTCCCTCTGTAGTTGGAAGAACCTTGAAAGCCATGCCTGTAAATGACGATCCATATCCGTTCACTCCTTTGCTTGCTGTTTTCCTGTGATTATTTTCTGGGGTATGCTGATTAGAGATTCTTGCAGAAGCCTCTCTGGCAAGGATGCTTCCACTGGGTGGAATAAGTGTAGGAGCGCTCTGGCACACACTGAGGCACGCACTGAGGCTCACACTGGGGCACACACTGGGGCACGCATGGAGGTGGACACGGAGGTGGACATGGAGGTGGACACGGGGGTGGACACGGTGCCACACACGGGACCTCACACTTTGTCACAAGCTTTGTAGCACAGGGCTCAGCACAGGGCAGTGCACACTCAACCCCCTTCTGCGCTGAGCCAATGGCTACACCTGACTCCAGTGCGCTGGCCAGCTCGGCTGACTCCGTAGAGCCCACGATGGTCTCTTGTGGATAGGTAGTGAGGATGGGCCCTGGGATGGTGACGACCACAGGTGGTGGGAAGATGATGACACGGGAGTCAGGGCAGGAGATGACGGAGGGCTCAGTGCAGGCAGCAGCACAGGGCTCGGGGCCTTTCACATTGCCTACAGCAGCGCATGGCTCTGTGCACAGGGTTTTCTCACAAGACATTGTTTAGCTGTGCTGTAGACCTGCAAGAGAGGAGCAAATATCACCTCAAAGAGCCAACAGGGCAAGGTCAATGCTGAAGCTAAGCAAATGTTAACCCTGAAGAGACACCATGGATTCTATGTCCTTTCACTTTTAAACTAAATCAAAGAATAGAGAAATAATTTGGAAAACATAAAACTATATTTTGAGCTGTCATTTCAAGCTTATGCAAATGCCTAATCAAAGGGCCAAATAAAGGAGGTAGGCAATCTGTTGTTTGAGATTGAATGGAGTACTCTGTTTTTAGCCAAAACGATTACCTATTTATTTTTTTTTCTCTAGCTGAGCAGTATATTAGAAAAGCCTAGGTGGGGTTCAATTTGACTCAAGCTATTTTTCTTGAATTTTTGTTTTTTGTTTTAGACACAATGCCAAAATAGACATTATTCACCTAAGCTTCTCCTGGTCCTTAAACGCTAATCCAGACATCTTTCGGCTCCCACCCTTTCAAGCTGCTTCATTTTATCAGTCCGGTGCTCTTCAACTGACCTGCAACTCCCTCAGCAGAATCAAATCCATGGGAAATGAATGCCTAAGAAATCAAACCCAAATCCATACATACAGTACAAAGCATATATATAGATTAATATATGCTTTCATAACCTGTTGAATGTTTTGCATAAGAGCATTTTTTTTGCATAAATAGTAGAAAAACACCCAAAGCAACTCCTGGAGAAATGTACACCTTAAGTAGACATTCACTTTGTTGCCATTTCTTCTGCAGAGCTGCATTTAGCAGTGCCAAAATATTGTCCTGGGTTATTCGGGACAAGTGCCCAAGAGGGTCTCAGGTGCATCATTCCCAAATTCAGACCAAGAGCTCTGCAGGGCCACATCCACAGACACGCGGTGTCCTGAGGGCTGCCTCTGCTCTGAGGGGGGACTACAGCCATCTCACCATCTCACTGTTTGTATTGCCTATCTCAATATTCACCCATTTTGTCTCTGCCCAAGGTAAGATAAAAATCAGTAGCCATGAGGTCTGAAAAACGCTGCCAAATGTGTACTGCTTGCTAAAATAAACTAAGGCTCCCTAAAGGCCTTATGCATTAAATCTCTATATAACAAAAGTAGATGCCTTTAATTTTATCCAGATTTCAAATGTATTTTAAAGCCTCAGTCCATTGCCGTCTTCAAATGAATAATAAGCAAATGAATTTCTTATGAAAATAAATTCCTGACGATTATACAAAATTGCAAAATATTAATCCAAAATTCAACCCCAGAATTAACCCAGATATTTCAATAAATGCTGATCTTCTGGTTTTTTTTTTTTTGTTTGCTTTTGCTTTTGTTTTCTTTTTAGAAAGAAGAAATTATATCAGAATCCAACTTACTCTGTTCACCGAGGAGAAGTCACGAGAACCTGCTGAAAGGTGTCTGAATCATGGGTGGTTTTATATACCGTCCTGGACCACCAGGCTGATGCAAGAAAATAACGTCATATTCGTGCATTAGGTTCCATTACTCCCCAAACAAAATTTGACGTGTAATTACAGTAATTGTTTTGCTTGCTGTTTGTGTTGATTACCCTATTCTAACCAGCATGTGACTCCAACAGTCCCATCCCCAGATTCCTTTCATTTCAGGATTTTAAGCATCAAACCCCTTCTTGAAGCCCTGAGAACATGAAGGCAGCCTATAGCAGTAAACTCTGGCTTGCACACAACCCCAGCCATGCTGCAGCAACTCAGAGCCTCTGTGGGACTCCATTCCTTAGAAAACGGGTTTGTTTTCCTTCCCTAAGCATCTTGACCTCCAAGAATGCATAAGAGCCTAACCTAATATTAGCACTAAGTGTGCTTGCTAGTATGAAGCTAGTTAGGGCATGTTTACAGAAACTATAGTCACTGTATGAGTGTAGTGTCCAGGATTGCCTTGGAGAGACACTCCTGGGGCTGAGCATTGCCTGTGGTCGCTCCTCACTTCATGTCAGAGTCTCTTCCGAGCAGGGATGCATTACTGTGCAAAGGCTTGGTGTGGCGGCAGCTTCAGCCAAACCCAGGAAGAAACATGAAGGGAGAAAGCTCTCTTTGGTGACAGCAGGATCTAGGAACTGCTCAGTCTGGTTTGGATTAAATCACTGTCCCTCCAGTCACTTCTCCAGTGGTTATGGTCACAGTTGCATCAGAAAAATTCCTAAATATGGAGATCGGAGTGTGCCTGACCCAGATAAGGGAGCAGAGCTCTGGCAAAGCAAGCAAGGCTGGAACATCCCCATTTACCATGCAGGCAAGCCAGAGAAAAGAGCACCACTGTTTTATTTAAGATCGCTCAGGAAGGCTTTGGTGATTCAGAGTTACCACTCTGTGCCCAGTTTGACCTGCTGTGATGAACAGCATCTCCCTGTGTTTGAGGCACAGATCCAGCCCCCTCTGATGACATAATACTATTTAATTTTGTAAATATGCCCTGTTTTAGAAAGGTGAATATTTGGCCAACATATTTTAAATAGTATGATTAGGCTAACAAATGCAGAGCTGGCTTTTAATCAAAAACAAAACAAAACAAAACAAAGAGATCCAAATTCCCAAGGTGCTTATCATTGCTTGAATCAGAGAATCACATGGGTGGCCCTGGCATATATATTTTAAAGTGACGCTATGATTCAATACTGTGGAGTTTTATACTGGCAGCCTGTTATTAACCTCCTAACACCACAATACTTTGCATGTATAAAACATTAGTGGGTGTTTGCAAAACTGTCTGAAAGCATTTCCTCAGAATATTTCCAATAAATGCTCTTGCCTAGAGGATCCTCTGAAATCCCTTTGCTTCCAAGAGATAATTGATAGCACTGAAGTTGCGACATAACTAATAAAGGAGAATGTGTACATATGGGTACTGGGGGAGGAAGGGGGGTGCGGTTAGGAAACTATTCAGTGATTCAGCATATGCAGGCACCCTTTGCTGGGATGAACCGAAGAGCATGGTGACAATCAGAATTATTCTTACCCAGACAGAGCTGCAGCTGCAGCTTTTACACACTGTTCTGGAGCTGTTCAGGGGAGATGAGACGTGATGCTGAGAGAGGATTTCAATGGTTTCTGCCCAGGCATAGCCTGACATGTCAGCCTCTGGCACCTTCAGAGAGCAGAGCCCTGCATCATCCAGTTCTTTCCCTTAGTTCTCAACCCACCTTCTGCACTCTGCTGGTGCTCTGCCCACTCGGCAGCCTCCTCCTGGGGCTTTCACCTGTGCCCATGGCCTCAGGACCCCTCCAGCCTCAGCCTCAGCCTCCAGTCCTCAGCCTCAGTCTCTTGCCCTCAGCCTCCTGCCCACAGCCTCAGGCCCCCTTCAGCCTCAGCCTCCAACCCTAAGTCTCAGCCTCCAGCCCTCAGCCTCAGGACCCCTCCAGCCCACAGCCTCTTACCCTCAGCCTTCAGCCCTCAGCCTCAGGACCCCTCCAGCCCACAGCCTCTTACCCTCAGCCTTCAGCCCTCAGCCTCAGGACCCTCCAGCCCACAGCCTCTTACCCTCAGCCTTCAGCCCTCAGCCTCAGCCTCTTGCCCTCAGCCTCCTGTCCTCAGCCTAGGACCCCTTCAGCCTCAGCCTCAACCTCAGCCTCCCTTCCCACAGATCCCACAGCAGGAGCAGGGCTGCAGCAGCCTCCTTCGACTACCTGAGCTCTGGGAGCAACTCTAGAGGGAGCACCTGAGCCCAGCTCTCACATTCACGCATGCATTTATTCTCCTGATGATATCTGTTTACATTTTTACAGGCAGTGATGAGGAGGTAGTTGTGCAGACACCTCTGGGAGAGGATTTTTGGATAACTCAGAAAATAGAGAAGTAACGAGTGTGGTTATGAACAGGTAAACTACATGGATGTGAATTGCGTGAGGAGGAGAACATCCTTCAGAAACTGCTGAGCAATTCAAAGGGCTCAAAAAAGAGATCGTTTTGGAAAAAAAGTGCAATTATACGAAGCAGCTACGGAAAGAGAACTGCTGAGGTTTCTCATCCCATACTCTCCCCTGAATTATCTCTGGAAAAGGTTTGTCTGAGCTGCTCTCAACAGTGTCCCAGCCCTGGGATACCACTGTCTCATTTGTATGTCAGCACCTCACTGCTTCTGCAGTTGGGAGTTTTTTCCCCCTCAAACTGATTTTGCTCTTCTTCGTTGCACTGTAAGCCAATGACTTCATCTCCTATTATCCCACTGGATATAAAAGGGTTTTTACTTCCTTTCTTCTTGAAGAAATGTTGTACAATTTCATATCCTTTTGTGTGAGCCTCTCTAAAATAAGTAAATCAAAAGTGCTGGATAGTTTCTGTGAAATAAGATCAAGAATAGATGCAAATAACTCTGGGTAAAGGGGAGATCTCTCCAAGTAGGCTGTGATTAGAGAAGGAAGAATATGCAAAAAAAAAAAAAAAAAAAAATCACTATAACTGCAATTAGCAATTGAAATAATTTAACAGGAATGAATGATTCCCAAAGATTTTACATCAAAAGTGGGAAATTATGGAGTAGATTTAAAGTACTGGGTAATATTTTCTGGTTTAAGTAGTCCAGAAGTTCCTTCTGGCACAAAAGCATAGTGAGCAGAGAGGCATGAGCAGATTCATAAGGATGAGTCATGTTATTACGGGAAAGTATCCACATAGGAATTAAGCGGCACATGGAGCACTTAGTTAAGCCAGAGCCCAAGGGCATACATGAACACAAATCCCAATATCCAGAAATTCTTTAGAAAAATCAAAAACAAAAGCCCCTCATATCAACAAATTATTACATTATAATTGATTTAAACAGGTATTGTAGGTTCCTATTCTCAAAAGGAGCATGGCTGTCACTAGGCTGTATTTCTAGGGAGGCACTGGTTGATTTACCTTTTTGATTCTATGTCGCATGACTTTACAACAAATACCAAAGAATCTGATGTAAAATTTATCAGTCTTATCCATCAACCACAACATTTTGGTGTAATAAAGGGGTTTGATTCTCTTTTCAAATACTTGCAGGTTTGCTGAATTACTCAAAAGGTGACTTGAAAACACAGATTAAAAGGGAGAAAAAAAAACAACGGAGAGTTGAATTTGAATGCAAAATAGTTTTAATGACAGGGAAATACAGTGCACATTTGGTGAAGGCAGTCACAGAGCACACGGGACATTTCCCTGTGAGCTCAGTGTAGCCCAGGAATGGGAGACACTGGCTTTTCAGAAGTAACCACAGCTTCCCCCACCAGATCTGCGGAACCCGGAGGAGCCGCTGCCTCCATAGCAGCTCGCTATGCCAAAGGAGCGCCCTCCCCCAAAGGAGCCACCGCCGTAGGAGCTGCCTCCTCCAAAGCCGCCTCCGTAGCAGCTCCTGGAGCTGATGGATCTTCTGCCTCCAAATGAGCCTCCGGAGCCAAACGACCTGCCCCCTCCATAGGAGCTGCCTCCTCCATAGGAACCCCCAATGCCCCCTCCATAGGAGCTGCCTCCTCCATAGGAACCCCCAATGCCCCCTCCATAGGAGCTGCCTCCTCCATAGGAGCCACCAGAACCAAAAGAGCCCCCTGATTCACTGGGGCCCAGTGAACCCGAGAAGCCCCCAATGGGTGATGGGAATGAAGAGCCCACAATGGTCTCCTGTGGGAAGGAGGTGAGGGTGGGGCCTGGGAAGGTGATGACCACAGGTGGGGGGTAGACGACAGCACGGGAGTCCCCACAGGAGGTGACACAGGGCTGGCTGCAGACATCGGCATAGGGCTGCGGGCAGGCCACCTCACAGGGTGCAGAGCATCTGCTGCTCAACATCTGTCCTCCTGAAGACATCTTTTGTGATGCAGATATACCTGCAGCAGTGAGTAAGGAGTTAAAATGAAATATATGTGCATCTCTGTGCTCTTGTACCAGCTTTGTGATGACACAAACTGTGTGCTTCCTACAGAATAAATTATTTTCTTACAATATGGGACTACTTTCTTACTGTATTCTTCGTATCTTCTGTCCAATCTGAAGTATTATTGCTCAGTATGGCTAAGTCTAAACAATACAGATCCTAAAGCAACTTCTCTTGCAGTCTGGTGTAGCAGCCAGTAAGGAATAAATCTTTCCAAAGTACCTTCCTCCTGCCTTGCTTCTGAACCAGTGTTTGTTCTGATCAGTGTTCCACCACTGATCAGATCTGCTAGAGACCAATTTCTGCCTCAATGTTGTCAATTAATGGGTTATTTTAGAAACAGATTTATCAGACTGTGTAGTTACAAGCAAAAATCAACTGAGGTTATCTCTTCTGTATTAATATATACACATCTCTTAATTACTGCCGAGTTCCAAGTTATAACCTCCATATCAAATTAAGGGGATTTAACTGACCGCTTCCCTTTGGATGAACACAGCCTCACATTTAAAGACCACATATCTACCATTGGCTACAGCTGAATAGCTACAAATATCCTAATATTTAACAAAACCGACATTTCTGAGCATCACAGAGAACTGACATAGAGTTCATTCCCCAGTTACAGCAATAATAGCATAATAATTCCCCAGTAACAGCAATAGAAACATCTCAGTAACTGTAAAGAAACTTAAGGAGAAATACTTACCAGGCTCACAAAGAAAATCTGATGAAGTGAAGTCGTTGGTGAACCTGGAAGAAATGCAGTGCTTTTATACAGTCCTTCCAACTGCTAGCAGGATACGCAACACACTCCTGCACATGGGGCACAGTAGTTAGCCAGCAAAGCATTTTGCTGTATAAGCTACTTCTAATTGTAATAATTATTTTGATAACTGATAATGGCTAGTAAATCAGCCCCGCATCATTCTATATACTCAACACGCCCTTTGTCTTACTGTAATACCTAAATGGTTTTTTTCTATTCGTTTTTATGACTAGTGCCATCTCCTGACCTCATTTGAATTGCAGTGGCAATGAATTGAGCTCTGTTTGCTGACCAAGGTAAAGACATCAGTCTTTAGGAAGACGAAGACATGAGTTTTCCTTTGTCAGAGGAAACATTTCTGTTCTGCAGAAGGTTCTGTTGAAATTCAGAATTGCAAATAATTGGGAGAGTTGCGAATTTCATCCTTGCAGCTCCTCAGATGGGGCAGGTCAGTTCTGTCTAACATCCACCCAAATAACTGCTTACAGAGGAGCTTCATCAAATGTACACTGTCATCCAATTAACTACAAGGAAGAACTGCATGAGAACATTTAATGCTTTTATTGCTCTCCTTCTTTTGTCACCTTCCAGGAGAGCTGTGATGGTTTAGCAAGACGGATGTTCTTCAGGAGGCATCAGTAAGGGAAAAAATAAAGACTTTTTGGGAATGGAATGAATGCACGTGGAGTATGTCTAAAGGTGGTTTAAAATAAAACAGCTGTAAGAGTCTTAAGAATGGAAAAAGACTTATTTTATTTTGTTCACGAATACCCCAGCAGTATTTCTGGAATAGTGCTTGGAAGTCTCATGTACCAGCAGACAGGGCTAAGAGTCCATAAATAGAAAGAGATCTCTCCATGCAAAATCTCCTTTACCAATAACCAGGGGGAGATGATCAGATGTGATCAACCTTTTTGTGGGGTTGTAACGAGTGTCAGGTGGATAGATGTCAGCAGTATCAAACATCCAACTTCAGTGCTTTGCTGCTGAGTCCAAATAATGTGAAGTAATTGTCGACTTTAGCTCTCAGTCACAGCTGTGCAAAGAGAGCAACCACATATAATCCAAAATGAATTGGTTTGGTTTCCAGCCTGTTCCACTTGTCACACTGTACTTAATGTTTCCATCATAGGTTTCCTGTGTTTTCAAACACCATTAGAAAATAGAGCACAAAGAGCTTATACAGTTAAAACCTTGCATCAGAATGCAAACGAGTTCTGTCAGGCATCAGTGGGCAGCTCATGATGTGACAGTTTTTGCTAGTCAGCAGTTCTTCGTTAGCTGCTCAGTTAATGTCAATCGTCTACAGTTGAGAAATACCAATTTACATGGAGGACCCTGGGCACTGCCTTCTGCTTCTTCCCACTACGGGTGAGTGGCAGCATTCTGTTCACCACCCAACTGTTGCTATCCCAATTTTGAAGAAGAGAAATGGAATATTATGCATAAAAGCAGTTTATCATCTGGATAGAGTCCTTACATAGAATTATAGCACCATTCCCATTTCAATTTCAGTGAGGGCCAGGAACAATGTCAACTGCTATGTGAATCTGTCATGGTCAGAGAATAAACTAAAACTCATTATGCTTGTAAAATGCTTGTAACGTGACTTGGAGTTGAGAATAAAGTTGTGATCACATCACTTAAGAGAACAATTAGAACAATTAACGAAATAATCCATATAGCAAAACACAGTTTGGCAAGAGGTAGGAAGCTCTTGCACAAAGCATGGCTCACATCCTACTGGTGGTCTGAGAAGGGATATAAATACAAGTGCTCTGAGTGCTGCAGTGTCATCCACAGCCACTCTTCACCTACACTTCTCCAGATCCGGTGAGTTGGATCTCCTTCATTCTCTATAGGAAGCTCTAGGAAACTATTTTCTGCTCTTCTTTGACTACATAGTTCTTGTATGGGAAATGTGCTGCTAAGCTATGTTGTTTCCTTCTAGATTTAATGTCATTTTAAGGCATGTCTTTGTAGATACAAATTTTTAACAGTAAGACTGAATTTTTGCAGATGTTCTGATCAATTCAGTGTTGTCAGATCACTCCAGAGCTATGCATTATAAACCAACAAAATCTAAAAGGTCTTCTAAAGACTCATAGATTTTGACTCTGCTCTCTATGTTAATCAGTATTTCTAGAGCAGCAGGGATTCAATTGTGATGTACCAGCTGCTAGTTCATGCATGTGCAAAAAAATTTGTAAGGGAGATAAATCTGAACCTTTCTCAAGTCATCTTTCACCTTTTTTCCATGCTGATCCAAAACTTCAGTGCTGCAAGCTTTTTTCACTCCAGCTTCTGAGCTCTGTCCTTCTGTTTTATGCCCTTCTGCAGGTATATCTGCATCACAAAAGATGTCTTCAGGAGGACAGCTGATGAGCAGCAGATGCTATGCACCCTGCGAGGTGACCTGCCCGCAGCCCTATGCCAATGTCTGCAGCCAGCCCTGTGTCACCTCCTGTGGGGACTCCCGTGCTGTCATCTATCCCCCGCCTGTGCTCATCAACTTCCCAGGCCCCATCCTCAACTCCTGCCCACAGGAGAGCATCGTGGGCAACTCATTCCCATCACCCATTGGGGGCTTCTCAGGGCCACAGGGCTCCAGTGAATCAGGGGGCTCTTTTGGTTCTGGTGGCTCCTATGGAGGAGGCAGCTCCTATGGAGGGGGCATTGGGGGTTCCTATGGAGGAGGCAGCTCCTATGGAGGGGGCAGGTCGTTTGGCTCCGGAGGCTCATTTGGAGGCAGAAGATCCATCAGCTCCAGGAGCTGCTACGGAGGCGGCTTTGGAGGAGGCAGCTCTTACGGCGGTGGCTCCTTTGGGGGAGGGCGCTCCTTTGGCATAGCGAGCTGCTATGGAGGCAGCGGCTCCTCCGGGTTCCGCAGATCTGGTGGGGGAAGCTGTGGTTACTTCTGAAAAGCCATTGTCTCCCATTCCTGGGCTGCACTGAGCTCACAGGGAAATATCCTGTGTGCTCTGTGACTGCCTTCACCAAATGTGCACTGTATTTCCCTGTCATTAAACTTATCTTGCATCAGTACGTTTGCCTCATGGTTTTCTTTTTCACCTTTTCACCTTGAAATCTCTTTGATTATGAAATACTTATTCATGCAGCTGACTGACAGCTGAGCACTGGTTGCTCAAATCTGTAAGAGAAAAAAAAAACCTTTTTCTCTACTGTATCCAAAAAAGCTTCATTTATTTATCCGACCTCTATTTTCATCTTAACTTTGACAAAGATATGGAGGCTAGATTTTCAAAGTGGGACTGGGGACTGAAGGCAGTCATATTCTGTGATCTGTCTCAGCTGATAGATTCCACGTTTCAGCTCATCCTTCACAATTGCATAAACATGAATGATTTTATAGTAAAACATGAAATATTAAAAACAAAGGCAAATAAATCTTTGCTTGGTTCCTGATTTTAACTATATATTTTCCAAGTGACGTCAGCCAAAAACAAGGGAGCCAGGCTTAAACGTGTCTTTAGCATTCAATAGACATGTCTTGGAAATTCACCCGTTAATCTCTTTGCATTTCTACTCCCAGCAGTAATTATAGAAAACAAAAAACAGGGCATTATTTCTCAGTCTCCTGTTACTCATCACTTATGAAACTCTCCCTTGCATGCCACCATCACCTGAAAGCAATTATGCTGTCATATAAATACAGCCCACTGATAAGTCCATACTGAAAGAAAATTCCCCAATTGCTTCTCCAGTTTATCCTGCAAATACAAGGCGGTCAATCTCAGACATCAAATCAGACATATCACACAATTGTAGGGGTTGGAAGGGACCTCCAGAGATCATCGAGTCCAACCTCCCTGCAAAGCAGTCTTTCTACAGCAGGCTGAACAGGTAGGCGTCCAGGTGGGTCTTGAATATCTCCAGAGAAGGACAATCCACAACCTCCCTGGGCAGCCCGTTCCAGTGCTCCGTAACCCTTACCATGAAGAAGTTCCTTTGCATATTGGTACAGAACTTCCTATGCTCCAGTTTATGGCTGTTTCCCCTTGTCCTGTCCCCACAGACTGCTGAAAAGAGGTTGGCTATATCTCTCTGTTTCCCACAATTAAGATATTTGTAAACATTAATAAGATCACCTCCGAGTCTTTTTTTTCTCCGTGCTGAACAGACTCAGTTCAGAGGGGGAAGATCACCTCCCTTGACCTGCTGGCCACGCTCCTTTTAATGCACCCCAGGATCCTATTGTCCTTCTTGGCCACCAGGGTACACTGCTGGCCCATGGCCAATCTGTCGTCCACCAAGACCCCCAGGTCCTGTCCTGCAGAGCTCCTCTCCAGCAGGTCATGTCCTAACCTATGCTGATACGTGCGGTTATTTCTTCCTAGGTGCAAGACTTTGCACTTGCTTTTGTTAAACCTCATCTGGTTTATTGCTGCCCAGCTCTCCAGTCTGTCCAGGTCTTGCTGAATGGCAGCACAGCCTTCTGGTGTGTCAGCCACTCTTCCCAGCTTTGTATCATCTGCATACTTACTGAGAGTAGAAACTATCCCCTCATCAAGGTCATTGATGAAGATACTGAATAAAATCAAGACCCCTGGGGAACACTGTTAGTCACAGGTCTCCAACCAGACTCTGCTCTACCAGATACAACCTTCTGAGCTCAGCCAGTCAGCCAGTTCTCAACCCACCTCATCGTCCACTCATCTTTTCCACACTTTCTCAGCTTCATTATCCAGATGTCATGGGAGACAGTATCAAAAGCCTTGCCAAAATCAAGGCAGATGACATGATTGATCTCCTTGAGATGTGACATTTCAGCTCTCATCCCTCATTTGACATGAAATTAAATATTTGCTCTGATGGAAGATTTCTTTGAGGGTTGTCTGTGGCAAAGGATTTCTGCTTGTTCCCTGTTCCTACACCAGCACAAATTATTGAGTCATCAGCTTCGGAAACCTCTGCGCCCTACAGAAATGCAATCCCAAACTGCTTTGCATATTTAATTTTGAATGCCTCATTCAACTATTCATTTTCACAACACCTGTATTACTTAAGCAATTACTATCATATTACCATAAAAACACATAATTGCCACTCACAGGTGACATTAAAAACTCTAGGAAGCCTAATGAACTAGTGGAAAAGATAGGACCAAAACTGTCCTTGGGAGAAAGAAAAAACTGAACACAGTTTGTTTTTAATTCCAAGGGGAAATAGGATACACTGCAGAATGAGATAGCACCCCAACTTGAAGCAGAAACCTTCTCACTTCCAGGGACAGCTACAGCCAGCACTGTATGTGAGGAGCTGACTTTCCATCTGTTGTTCTTATTCTGTCACAGTTTTATTGACAATCTCCACAATCCCCATGTCAGACTTTTCCAATGACCTTTTTTTTTTTTCTTTACACTGGCATAATGAAAATAGGTATCCATTATCATAGGGTGATTAACAGAAGCTGTCATTAATAAAACCAAGCCAAAAAGAGGTGTGGGCCTGCATTTCAGAGGTATCGAGAAAGGGAGACTCCTACTGACACAAAAGGCTTTCCCCATCTCCAAAAGAAGTCCCATCTGCAGGCTTAGAACTCGTGTTCTCACCTCCCAGGTCAATGCCTCGTCTATGCTCACAGTAATCCAAGAGGCCTGATTCTGCCATGGCGCTGGATCAACCACTCAGTCAGTATAGTACAGGTGGGGATGCAAAGAATGCTGACTCCCCCATCAAAAGTGATGCAATTTGGGAGGTATTATACCTAAACCCAAGGCTTGCAAATAATTTGTGGGGCTGACACATTGGCTGGGTACCTTCCTGAAAGCCATTATGGATAAACACACAGAAAGATCAACTCTTGTTTCAACCAGAATCATTAAGTTTAGACAAAAGAGAACTGCTGGGTGTTGTCATTCACTAATTATGAACTGAAAGGTGAACAATTAGGAAGCTTAGAATAATATGTTTTTGTGATAAATGACAAGTATTCAATGGACAATGGATGACCTCATATCCATCCTATTGTCTAAGACCATATATAACAGGGTATGGAAATAAGAAATCTTCTATCCTTCCATCTCCACTGACATATTCCTTGGAGACAACAGGGTAAGTCTGATCTCAGTGCATGTCTGTAGCTATAGATCACGTAAATTTATGTATGTTTTCTTATCCTGTAAAATGCTAGTAATTTTAGAAATGTTGAAGAAAGAGTCAGAATTCAATAGAAGAAAACTAAGATAAAGGGAAGAACAGAGTAAGGAAGAGCCTCACCTGCTCCTTTCTACTGGAGATTTTCTTAGAAGTAAACCTCCTTGCAGGTTGACTTGGAAAAGGGAATGAACGGGACTTTTTAAACCAAGTAATTGTATAAGCATCAGATAACAGAGATAATAAGAAGGAAATGCTTTCCAAGAGAATATGAAGAATAAAAGATGTGGCTGGCACACAAAGGAGGAAGTGAGAAGCCTTAAAAAGGGGTCAGCCAGGAAGAAAACTGTGGGGAAAATGGAGACTGGAAGAGAGGCTTGAGCTAGAACTTGGTGGGCAGCTGCTGGGAAGGATGAGATGCATGCACTGGAAACCTGTGTATGATGGTTTCTTGACAGAACACTGTCTTTTCTAGCTACAACTGCACTCCTCAAGAAGAATGATGAACATCAGCTCTGAGTGCTTGCCCACCTGTGAGGTGGCATGCACACAGCCTTACGCCTGCAGCAGAAGCCTTGAGCCCTGTGTTACGTCCTGTGGGGACTCGAGAGCTGTGGTGTACGCCCCTCCAGTTGTCCTCACCTTCCCAGGCCCAACCCTTGCCAGCTGCTCCCAGGAGAGCATTGTGGGAACTTCAATTCCCCAGCCGTATGGTCCTGCAATCCAGTATGGCTCTGAGGAATCCCATGGAATGGGGGGCTCCATTGGCATGTCAGGGAAGGGAGTCTCCTTTGGGGCTGGAGGGGTGTCAGGAATGGGAGGCTACTTTGGATCTCAGGGTTCAGTTGGGTATGGAGGCATGTTGGGGATGGGGGGCTCTGCTTGGTGTGGAGGTCTGTCAGGAATGGGGGACTCCTTTGGAAATGGGGGCTCCTTTGGGTTTCGGGGCTCCTCTAGGATAGGGAGCTGTTACAGCAAGCAGTCCTACAGAAGCTACCGTGGATCCCGCTTTGGAAACTGTGGATCTTTTTAAAGCAGCCTGAATGAATCTCTGCAGACCACATCGACCTGGGATCCGCACACATCGCACAAGGTCCGAGTCTGCAGTTGGGCTTGGCTTCCAGAGATGCAAAAACCCTTTGTGTCAGTCGGAGCCTCCCTTGCTTGAAACCTCCAAAAAGCAGGGTCATGCCTCCTTTCCATGTCATGCCTTATCTTCTATCAATAGCAGTTTCATGTAATCCCTTCTCTCTTCAGTTGTTATTAGCCTTGCACCATGTCTGTCCTGGTGGAGTGGAAATGTTTTGAAACTTGAAAGTGGGACTTTTCTGCCAAGATTTCAGCTTTACTTTACAAAGTACAGTGCCTTTTGTTATCAGTGCAGACCTTCTGGCTGCTTTTGGACTGTATAATAGACCGTTATCAGACTGCACTCTTCCATTCTGTAATGCTTACTTCATGTCATATTAAAAGTCTTGTTGAATTATAGCCCTAGATTTCTAGTTTTCTTTTTCTCTCCTTCTGCTTTACCAACTAGGCTGAGAGAAATCAAACTCAAGAGGAGTCAAAATAGCAGGTGGTGCTTCATGTACACAAATAGGAGTGGAATTCAATGTCCTAATGCCTAGCTGCATGCGAGCATCAATCTCACTATTTTTCACCTCCCCAGTAAGATATGCAAGATGAACTAAGACGATCAGATTTAGAGGATTGGAGGCTGAGCCAGGAATGTCTATATAAACTATTACACACGTGGCATCAGTGAAGGCTCTGCCTCACGCTTTACTAAAGAGAGTTACACCCCTCATGCAATTCTTACTCAATAATCTGAGGAACGAAACTCTGAGTAACAGGAGTGAAAATTGCTGGGGCACTGCTGCCTCAGGCTGATTGTGGTGCACTGAAAAAAATCCAAAGAAAAATACTCCTGGGCTAAAGCTGAAGGCAGAGCCCCAGGTCCAAAACTCCATCAGTACTTTTGGACCCTGGTTCTCACACACATACAACAAACACATGCATCACTGTACATGTCCTCAGCCTACAACTCAGAACACCACTCTTGCACTAAGAGAAAGGATGTCTATCCAAACAAAAGCAATCTTGCTTTCCATGCAATCAAAATATGTATTATTGCCTAATTCTATGTGTACTGGTCTGACTAACAGAACATTATTGTTTAGCTCAATAGACTTCACATAAACAAATGCTGGGAATCATAATTCCACCAAAACTCTGTTAACACTACACTAACTAACTAACTAACTAACTACACTAACTAACACTGTGTATATTGTACACATAAACCCACAGTATGAGTATAGGTATCAGAATATTTCTCCAAAATCTTCTGATTTAAATTCCTTTTTCATCAGAAGACTCGCAAGTATAGGAGACCTATATTAAAGATATGAAATATTTTTTACTTTTATGTCTGATTGTAAAAAAAGAGAATAAATTTGTGGGGTGAAAACAAGTGTGAGGCACTTCAGGATCCTTAATTCTGAGAGCATGGGGACATCCTTGTAGCTGTTGCCTGAGGGACCCAACTGCAATGTTCTTGACGAGATCTGATCATTTCTTGAATAAACACTCCAATTAAATCAACAAACCACAAGGGTTAAGACAATCAAAGTGAGGAAGTGAATGTTATGCTTGGCAGAGCAGCCTGTGCTCAGCCTACGCATGAGTCCATTCTTGTGAGCAGCAACACAATCTAAACAGCTCCAAATGTCTGACACAGCCATCAAGGTGAATTTCTAAGCTTCGAAGTTATCTTGGCTTTGAGGAGGAGCTGCACCAGACCACCTCTAGAGGTCCTTACAACATAAACTAGTCTATAATTGAGTTCTATTTATTAGAGTGTATACAACAGAAAGGGGAAAGTTACTCAAAGGAAGAGTAACTGACAGTGATATCAACTGCAGACAGTAATCATGTCCCTAATTATAGTCATTGATGCTTCAGAATTGATGCACAAAATTATTTAAGACTGGTTTGTAGCTAAGGAACTGCAGGAAAATGAAAGCCAGAAGACCATGCTATGATGCAACAGGGTTTTAATACAAACAAGATGTGGAATACATTCTTGTAGAATGAGGCAACACAGAGACAAAGAATGTAATTTCCATTTCAACAAGGACTACAATTGATCAGGTGTTCAGAAGAACACAGGGTCCACAAGGTGTTCTTTCAGCCAGAAGCATCCACAGTCAAGTCCCATTAATTGTTTTACCCTCTTCAGGTTTGGAAAGATCAAAACATAACATGAGCAAATGACAAAGTGAGGCAACATTGAGATTTTAAGCCTTAGACAAAACATAGCGCAAAGAGATGCTAAGCAACCCCAGCTCCTACTGATTCAGCTGGAGCAGAGGCTACTTGACACATCTGATTTCCAGCCCTATATGTCAACCATTGGTTTGTATCTTATCATTTCTTCAGTCATGACTCTGTCTTAAAGACTTAAAATGGCCCACAGTTTCCATAGCGGTACCTATAGTACCTAGAATAAAATGGGAAATAATTTCTACCAAATCCTGAATAAAATGAGCTTCGGTAATAGCCTCCCAAACGAGAGAATCCACCACCACATGAGCCCTCCCCGCCATATGAACCACCTCCCATTCCACCATAAGAGCCCCCAGAGCTATGGGAGCCTATCCCACAGGATCCACCTCCACCATAGGAGCTTCCTCCACCATAAGAACTTCCTCCACCATAGGAGCCACCTGAACCCATGCCTCCACCTCCAGAGCCCATGCCTCCACCCCTGGAGCCCATGCCTCCACCTCCGGAGCCCATGCCTCCACCTCCGGAACCCATGCCTCCACCTCCGGAGCCCATGCCTCCACCTCCGGAGCCCATGCCTCCACCTCCGGAGCCCATGCCTCCACCTCCAGAGCCCATGCCTCCACCCTCAATTTCAGGTATGGCAGTTCCCACGATGCTTTCCTGAGGACATGAGCTGATAATGGGTCCTGGAAAAGTCACAACAACGGGTGGTGCATACACAATTGCTCTTGAATCTCCACACGTGGCAACACATGGCTCGTTCCAAGAGTCGGTATATGGTTGTGGACACGACACCTCACACGGTTGAGCGCAGCGGAAGCTCATCATCTGTCCATTGGACATCTTTCCAGAAGGCAAGTCAACCTGAAAGGCAGAGTGCACTAGCCTGGTGGTTACAACTAGAGGAGTGAAAGAACAAACAGTATAATAGCAACTTGGATTCTGTACATGTGTTGAGTGACAGACATCTGAACAGACAATAATATACAAACAGCTAGTGATTAAAAAAATAAATCACCATTTCTAAGGAAAAGTCCATTCCATCCTAAAAGAGACAGTGCATTGCAGATCTCTCCAATCAAGTGAGAGGAATCACTGGGTAGAGACTTCTAGCCAACTTCCATTACTCTCTAATGCTCTATTGTCCCATAGTGTATTCCTAAATAAGATTCTATCCTTTTTTCACATCACTGGCTTTTGTAGGTTGTTTTGTTTTTTTTTTTTTTTTTTTTTTTCTGGGGGTCAGAGCTATTCTGATAGTGTTGGAGCGTTCTCTATCCTTAGATATCCTCTTTAAAAAGATCTTGTACTTTAGACTTTGATGTATAACACCACTTCCCTCAACAGCCAAAATGCATGAAGGGCCGAAACTACTATGCTACTTAATTTGTAGTCTAGATGTAGAAATAATTTTAGAAAACTGCAATAAAAAGTAGTAAGAGAGAAGAAATAGATATATGCATATGTGGGATGAGTTTGCTCAGCTTCAAAGTAGCAATATCAGTCAGATCCCATGAGAACTGGGAACCCTCTTTGTAATTTTATTGTAAAGCTCTTGTAAACTGCAGTATTCATCATAAGAACTGACCCAGTCTCCTGATCTCATACTGTATATGAAACTTTGCCTTTCATTAAAGGTTTCACAGCTTTCTTTTAGAACTTTTTGGTCTCTTTTCTGTATAAAAAATCAGAAAGAGCAACAAGAGAAGAAACAGAATTTTCCCATTCTTCTAAATGGAGATAATAGCTGAATTCCTAGGAACCGCTGCCATCCACATTTTTGAAACTCCCATTATTATTTCCCTGCTCAAATGAGGATGCCTTCGTCCACCCTATTCGTGCATTTACGGTTTCAAAGATGTTCATAGAGAATAAGTTCCTACCCTACCAGAAGATAGGTTATATAACCACGTATTAATGCCACCTATAAAACCACAGCTATAATTCCAAACAGATACAGTTATATTGGACTTACCCAGTCACCAAGAGGAATAAGTCAGCAGAGGCAGCTAAAGACACCGCAGTTACGAGCACTTTTATATGCTGTCATAGAGAAGAGAAACTGGGAGACACCTTTACGCAATCATTCCCTACATCTTGTGAAACAGAATGTTTTCCCCAGTGATACTATCCTTTGTTGCAACTGTTTTGATATCAGCTTATGATTATTAGATAATTTTCAGTCCCACGCAGCATGTTATACACATTTCCCCCCACCTTGTCTCTTCTGGAAAATTTCATGGTAAAATTAGGTTGGTTTTCCTTCAAACTGTTGCCTTTGTGAGGATTGCTTAGCTGGATACTCAATGACCTGTGGGCAAACAAAGGATTGTTTGACATACCAGATAACAATCTTAGGGAATTTTTCCTTTTAAAGGAAATATACTCACATTCAATATTTCATGCTAAAGAGCCACTGGTGTCTGGGAACAGAGGCCCCAGAGAAAACATTACTTTAAATACAGACCTATAACCACAACCCAAATAAATTTACAAGGCCTGACAAGCATTGATACGATTCATTTGATCACATTTACATCGTTCACCTCTGAGTTATCTCTGTGTGGCAGATTATTAAAGCCAAAGCTAAAATGAAGTCATCTACACTTTGTCTTTTTTATTATTATTATTACTTTTTTTTTAAATTATTTTGTGACCCTCAAATCAGAATAAAAACCAGAGGAACGCATGCAGCCAATAGAGATGTGACAGCAATCTGAATAGTACAATGAGTCACATAATTTCTGGGAATGAAAAGTAACTGATAATTACAGTGATCGATAGCAGAAGCAATTAAAGGAGTTACAAAACCAAATATTTCATAGAGAAAGATAAGGAGCTCAAAACTTTTGAGTTCCTTTTTTTTAAATATGTATATATATATACATATATACACAAACTCGCTCAAATCACAGCTTCTTAATTACCTCCAATGTTGTAGGCAGAACATGGTGCTGGTTTAGTCATTCATATGATTATGACCAATGTTTTTCCCTGACAGTGCTAAGTGAGATGAATTCATGGTTTATATAAGATTAAAAATAAAAACAAAAATAAAGAAGTACATATCAAATGATGCTTTTCAAGCCAAACTGTAGTGAACGTTCTTAAAAGAATATATATAGAAAAAAAAAGTGTGGGAAATGAAAATGCAATGGAGTAACTGACAATATTGCAGCATTCATTTTACATCACCTGAATCTCTATTATCTTACACCAAATAATTATTTCATAGATGGAAAAATAAGCATCCTCTTTCACCAGATGAAAAATAAATGTTTCTAATATAGGAAGAAGAAAAAAAAAACCCAAAGCTAGGACCTTATATTTCACCCTAAAGAATTTCTTACTTTGGATATAGAGCTGCAAACTACATAACCCAGTGATCTGGTCTGGTGGAAGAAGCACAGAGCTGGTGCTCATAATGTTGATTTTAAATTCACCTCATGAAAAAGAAAAATCAAAATGTGGATGAAAATGTTGCTTTTTTGATGCTGTTGGCCTTCATTGATTTTCTGGTTTCAGAAATCCCAGAGTAGCACTCTGATGCTCACACAGTTGCTTTGCATATGAAGATTAAATCTTAAAGAGGAAATCGCCTTAATTGCTATTGCCCTCACCTGTGCCATGCTATAATTTTCTAAATTGGTCTGAAGGTTCATTTGTCTGAAAGGAAATGGCCTATCTTCTTATTGCAGATCGTAACAAAGCATTATCCTTAGCCCTCATTTTTTTCTACAGATTTTACCATAGCAATTGGTTGTGAAACTCTGTGGTTGGCACAGGAGAAAGGAGGACACAGGGGTGAGAATCAAACCCAGGTGGACTTAGGTATTGAAAATATTTCAGCTTCTCTTGTAGACAGCAGGAACACTCAGTAGCACCTGGAGATCTACTCGTGCATTCACCTTCCCACAAGCACATTTCATCATGTTGTGGCACTAAAGGATGAGGCTTAGTGATGGCTCTCATTATGTCAGGTTGGTGGTTGGACTTGAGAATCTCAAAAGTCTTTTCCAACCAAAATCATTCTGTGATTTATAAGTGAGTAGTTCCGCTGCCCGTTGCAGAATTGGACTTAGGAAGCACTGGAAGTTCAGAAATCCCTCTGACATGGAGATCACAGAGTCACCACAGTTTGTCAGTATTTATTGGCATTAAGATCACTTTCTTATATTTTTTGCATTCTAATCTCAGCAAGAAGAACTGGCAGCAGATATAGGTTCCTTCAAGCCTATAGGGCAAAAAAAAAAAAAAAAAAGCTCTGTTCTGGTGGCACGGAAGACAATTAAATGAGTTTATTGTTAAGTTATCGCCTCCAAAATCAACTAACCAACCAACTAACCAACCAGAAAAGCTCTACTATGCCATTTTATTTTGTTTTACTGTGCCATCCAGAGCAAACATCTGAATTACAGTGCCAGATCCTCTTTTGCAGCAAGCATTCATGTTGCATTCTACTCCTTCTCTTGCCCATCCCGTGCCTTGGCCTGACTGGCCTCCATCATAAATTTGGCTAATGTGCAATATTAGAATTATAATGACAGGTTATAAGTATTAAGACTAATGATAATTAGGTGTGTCTAAATCCTAGATCCACCCTTCTGTATAGAGTGCCCTTAGACAGGTTAGATAGCTTTTAGGTAGCAGTTATCTCATAAAGCGATAATTGTCTGTGCCATGCAGGTGTCAAGAGAATGAGAGCTTGCAAGAAGCAGTGGTGATGTAGGACGTTCAAAAATGAAAGGTGGCATCCTTGGTAGTAAATGGAAAAACAGGGCGAGGCAGAGGTGCCCACGTGCAGGTCAAAATAGGTAGAAAGCACTGAAACACACAGGGTCAGGCAGGGAAAGTATGTTTGTGGCGGTGCATTTGAGTTGGGTAAAGGAGAAAAGAGCAATAGTGGAGGTTAAATATGCAGGAAGATGCAATATTATCAGGAATAATGGATTTTTTGCTAAGCTGTTTATCAAAATCTCTCAAGCTATGGCTTGGATATTACACAAACTTCTGCAGTGGGTGTTGAGCTCCAAGTCTCTATGCTGAGATGCTCAGGGCTTGTGCAAGGTGCTTTGTTCCCAAAAACAAACTGTTTTCAGGCTTTGTACTTTTTTTTTCTAAAAAATAATTTGTGTGTCATCTTCAGCAGGTGAAAATCGGTCCTTGAACCCTGTTGTGCAACTGGATTATCCCCAAACCCCTTGAACCACTGGACTGGATGGGGTGGAGGCAGTGAATCAGACTGGGTCTTTGGGATCGGAGGCTCCTGGGAACCCCACCCTGTCAACGACCTCATTACCAACATTTTCAACATTACAACACTTTTTGCATGATCCAAGAAAACAACATGGGCTTGTATGCCTGCACTGCCTCCCATCTTATCAAGGGTGGGGAACCGAGGCCCAGTTCACAAGCTCATCCTTTGATGCAGCGATTGATCCATATCGGATCAATAAAGTAGGGCACATGCTAACATCAGTGACTAACAAGAAGATTTGAAGAGTTCCTGTCTTGTTATAGGAGCAATTCAGATCTCTCCAAGTTCTGCCTTTTAGGATTCACTGGCTGAGCAGAGCAACCTTATATTGGAAGATAGGGGTTGGCTCATGTGAGGAAAAACAGGTTTTGGGGGTTAGAATGCATGCATGGGTTGCTTGTCTTCAAGGTGGACATCCAGGTGAGCAGAGCGGTGTGAGGATGAAAACAGTGGATGGATGGATGGATGGATGGATGGATGGATGGATGGATGGATGGATGGATGGATGGATGGATGGATGGATAAATGGGTAGGTGGGTGGGTGGATGGGTGGATGGATGGATGGATGGATTGATGGACAAGCGGAAAGACAGACAGTGTCAGAGAGCTGCACTTGCAGCTTCGCAACAGGCAGGGCAGGGCAAGCCGGCATTCCTGGCAGGAATCCCAGCTGCTTTCACCTTGTTGTAAAGTTCCCTGCAATTCCTTTTCCCTTTGAAGTCTCTGGCAAAGCATCTGTGTCTGTGGGGCTGCACAGACTGTTTCCAGCACGAAGTGCACACCCTGGTGTTCCCATCATCTGCTCACAGCTCAGCAGCAATGGGAAATTAGCATTCAGCCAGCTGTCCCATTTCACTGCTTTTAAATAATTCTATACTTGTGCTGGGAACATGTTTGCCTGTGCATTTTTTTTTGCCTTGGTTAGAAGGGGCTGTTAGCTTACAAAAGACGCGGACTGTACCCACATGTTCCTGGGATCAAGCAATGCATGTACTTAAAATGTGCACAAATCCTTAGTGGAATCGGGACATAGAGTTGAAGGGGAGCTAGGTTATTTTTCTGAGCAAAAATAAGTCATAAGGAATATTCCTCAGCGTGTTGTCCCTTTTTTTCTTATTGCTTGCAGCAGCAGGTTAAGCCATGAGCTCTCAAAGTCACAGAGTGTACTGAACAGGATGAGGGCTGAGTGAAAGTTTTGTGATGAAAGTGAAAATGAAGGCTCTTTCTGCATGGGACTGGGGATGCACAGTGGGCTGATTATTTTGTCCCTCTGTGGATGAGCAGTTTTTAAACTGGCCTGGCCATGTGAATTGCACCAGAAATCATGTGAAAATTTGGAGCAGAAGAGAAAGAAAATGAGAAAACCACAATAATGATGCAGAATAACTTTAATGGAGAGGGAGAGGACAGGATGAGGCTGCTGGAATAAATAACAGAGCAAAGGACACCATTTGAGATGCTGATACAGACATTCTCATGCTGCATTCAGCCTTCTGTATACCAGTGACACATTTCACCAAATAGCATTTTTATTTTCTTAAATAAAACTAAATATATATACAGTAATTCTCTTCTGCTAGACTTCTACCGTGCAGTGAAGATGAAAGGCAGAAGCAAATGGCTTGTGTATATGCAACGTATGTTTGTTTATCAAAGGAAAAAGTGAAGTTCCTGATGACTAATTTCCCAAAGTGCAAGGACCAGTCTAACAAGCTTCAGCAAGGAAAGGGTTTGTAATCTCTTGTCTGACTCTATTTGTGTTGATTTTGAAACTACTGCTGCCTGCTTTTTTCTGGAAAAACAATGCAAAAAAGAGCAAATTTTTCCTGAGAATGAGATGCCGGATGTTTCAAAGGTCCTGTTAATGCAAACTGGAACTGGGGCCATTTCTTCTTGGCTGGATTGCCCGCTGGCCTGAGAATGTGCTTGAGGAAAATACTATGGAACTAATGTAAAGCATAACTTCAAGAAGACATAGGTAAGTCTGCTTGGGAGAGGCAGAAGGAATGTACAACACCTTTGGACATGCTGGCTGGGGCCTGTACTGCTGTGCTATGCTTCTGAGGTCTCTTTATCTTCATTTGCTGTATCTGTGTTTTCTGTTTCTGGTTTCTCCTTCTCTGGAATGTGTTCTTCCTTCTCGCTCTCAGGCGATTGGTGGTGTCTGTAGCTGGCTCTGTTGCAAGGGTGCACCCACTGGGAAGCAAACACATAAGAGCACTGTGGAGTGCACTGGGACATGGGTCTGGGGATGGATCTTTCTGCAGATGGCTCTGAGTGCAGGACTTCTGTCCCTACAGATGCCAGGGAGGCTGATGCACATCCATCCGAGACTGCAGAACTTCCTACCACTGTCTCCTGTGGGCACGTAGTGAGGATCGGCCCTGGGAACGTCACAATGACGGGAGGGGGGAATATGATGACTCTGGAGGCAGGGCAGGATACAACACAGGGTTCATTGCAGCTGGTAGCAAGAGGCTGCGGGCACTGTGTGGAGCAGGGATTGGAGCAGGGTCCTGCATACCACCCGGCCCCAAAGGACATCTGGGAGGAATGGTGGCGGAGCTGCAGCGCAGAGTGAGGATTTGTGAAGTGCTGACACCTTGCCCAGCACCCTAAAACACAAACAGTGCAAGCGGTAAGAACCTGGCTCAGGTATTTCAGCCATAGAGGCTGTGCATATAATATAGGTGCTGCAGCAGAGACAGTTCAAGCCTGAGTTCAGGAGATGGAGCTCCTTGGTCAGTCCAGGATTCCCAGCCTATTTCCAGTCCTCTTGCTCCACTCATATCCCCATCATATCCCCAACACCATTTTCATCCTGTGGTGGTTTAATCCTCCAGGTTTAATCCTTCTCCATCCCATTCAATTTCTCCCTTTTATCCATGGGCCATTTCCAGCTGCTTGGTGCCTCTTTTCTACTTCTAGCTACAGATCCTGGCTGGCAGCTTCAACCAAAGCACTGCTGGTGCCACAAAGCTGCTCGTCATGCATATCGTGATCGATATCCCTGCTCTGCCAAATGGGATCATTGTGGTGGCTGTGACAGAGCACATCCAGCCCTTATTCAGACAATCTCTTGTAATAGGATTCTGCACCTCTGCTGAGATTGCACCGGGCACCACATCAACACAAAACTATCTAAGGGATCCCCTCACCCATCTCCTATAACATTTCTTATCTGTCAATGCTCAGCATCAGATATTCTCGTGACAAAAGCCCTGAAATTGCTCAGCATGAAAACTATTGTCTTTGCAGAGGTACTTCCTCCTCTTAGTGCTCCAATAAAGTGTCACTCAAAGAGGAAGGCTCCAGCTATGGACAGAGCAGCAAGAATACCTGGTGGCAAAGTCTGGGAGACAGTACTTCTTAGTGAAGTGAACGCTGTTCTTTCCACATGCAAGTATGGTTGTCATTGCACACCCCGCCTGAATATCTCGGTTCTTTTCCAATCCTTTCCAATCTTTTCCAATGGAAAAAGTTACCCAAATTCTACCCAAATTAGGGTTAGAATATCATTCTTATTAGGTAACACGCAGATATATACAATTATTTAATAATAAGAAAATTAGATTTCATTTTTAATGAGGATGCGAATCTCCTCTGATGCATTTTTGAGGCTGAACACAGTCCAGGTCTACAACCAGGTAATTTCCAGCAGACTTTTCTAGACAGAATCCCCCTTCTACTTTTGGAAACCAGAGTGCTTTGCTTTTAAATCCCAGCTGATGTTAAAGCAACACCTTGCTTGATATAACTAGATAGATGTGAATGGGACTTACCAGCTGTCCAGGAGGAAGTCAAGAGAAATGGCCAGAGGAGCTCTGAATCCTTTGAGTTTTATATTCCTTCTTCAACTTCCAGGAAGATGAGACATGTGCATGAGGTCTTAATTACTTTCCAAACAATTTTTCCTGCATGTGTAACACTTATAATTACTGTAATTATTTTAACATTGTTTACCAACATTATTCAATTCTCAGCAGTACATACTGTTACACGCTGGAGGGTTCTTCTGTGTATCTTTATGGTCTGAATTTGTTGCTGATGTGATTCTCCCACTTCCGCCAGTCTTAGCGTGGGAATGCACTGAGCTCCAGTTTGTCTGGATTTGGCTTCAGGCTGACTGTGCAAGCAGTGGTTTGCAGATAACAAACAAAGCATTGCAATATGATATGCACCAAGGTACATGATCTTTAATTCAGGCCCCTACATCCACCATAGTGTTTACATGGGAGCACTGTGGTGTTCACCCCTGTAATCACTGTGAGGAGGGGAGAGCAAAGTTTTGCTGACTTCACATCCCCAATTTTGATGGAAAAAATCTGGTTATTTGATTCCTGTTATTGTCACAGCTTTATTGATGGAAGCTGACATTCTGCTTGGGTATCCCCACTTGTGCTCTAGGTATCGACCAGCTGGTGAGCATCTGGCACCAGTCACTAAGATCAGAAGCTTAAAAAACATAATCTTGAATGATGCTCAATTATAGAACAGAAGACTGGGGGGGAGGGGAGGGGGAAGATAAGGCAAGAATGTCTGCAGATTAGAGGTAGATACAAAAATGGAAGCATTCAGTTGCAGTTTATACTTGCTGAAAACAAGAGAAGCAGTCGTGGGCCAAAAGTCCATCATAGAGAGAATTAAGCAGGGAGGAATTTTTTTATTCACGTGATTACTGACATGCAGGAATTGCTGAGAGATGTCATGGAGTCTCCATCCATGGATGCTCTGAGCAGTGGATCTGATAAGCAGTCAGCAGGGGTTCGTCTGAACAGCCTGGACAATGGGGAGATGCAACTGTTGGTGTGTGGGGATATGAGCAGAAGCCCTTCTAACCCGTTTGAAATGATTGCTTTTGATTGCGAACAGAAATGCAGCACTTAATGAAAATGCAAAATGCTGTGAGTTATCAGGGCTCAAAACAACATCCTGTTTGTGGGAACAGCGTAGGCACTTCAATCAAAAAAATGCATATTCTTATGATGCTATTACTCAGCCCTGAGGTGTTTATCTCAGCTAACGTGCTATTAATAGTCTAATGATAAAACTCTTTGCATGCATAAAGCGATAATGAATATTTTGGAAATCCTTTGACATTCCTTGCTGTGTGGCAACCTCACCTTACCAGTCTCAGTTGTTGGGGTTATTTTCCCCATTCTTTCACAAACAGCAGTGAAAAGTTCACACAAAGTTTTCTGAAAAGCCAGAGCCAGGATTCCAGGTTCCCCATTGAGCCCTTTTGAGCTCTGTTAATAGGGACGGCAGACAGTTCGCATATAATTGTGCTTCATGTTTCTCAGAAAATAGGAAATTCCTGTTTCTGTGCTGCTTTACCTGCAGAGTACCCAAATACTCAAACTGGAAACTCATTGACACCTCCTCATCTGTTCAATTTTCAGATGTTACCTGCACAAAACCAACCTGGGATTGGGTTTAGCAACCCAATCCTGAACATCCTGCACCAATTAATAACAGTGGTCACTATGGAGCTTGTCTGGAGGGGTTATCCAGTGCTAGGATTTGCAAGGCTGTGCCAAGAGAAATTAAACACAGAGAAAGCTGCTTAGTAGCTGATCCTATCACTGTGTGCATCAGAGAAGAGCCCATCCTCTCTCAACCCTTATGTGGTGGGTGAAGGCAGAAGTAAGATGAACCCACCAAGCTCTCCTCTCACTCCCACTGCCCTGGCTTGTTGCCACTGCCCAGCTGAACACTCAGAGACAGATGCTGAGGGCTCCCTTGGGGGTGGAAGAGGTCTGCTCCAATCCTTGTGCCAATGAATACTTAATGTGAAAACTCTGGATGTGGCTTTCTGAATGCCAGTGGAAGGCAAATCATCACTTTCCTCCTGCCCACACTGTGGCTCAGGCAGTCTGTGGTTGGCTTTCACTGCCACAAGGATGCAGCACAGCCTCATGTCACCTCCAGGGCCACCAAAGCTACTTCACCTTCAGGGCCACCAGTGCTGTGTCAACTTCAGGGCCATCAGCTCTCTGCAGAGCTCCTGAACTTTCTGTGAGCAGATCCAACCCAATGACAGTGATGGAGCATGGATCTGCTGCCAGAGCAGCTTAGGGAAGAGGGGAAATGATGCACTTGGGATACAGCAGTGGCCATGTGAGCATGAGCAAAGTGGCCAAAGGCACCTGGAGCTCTTCATCCTTTCTCTAGCTGCTCTCTGCAAGACAGAGTTATATTACTGACTCTCACCAACAAAACAGTATAAAAAATCCAGGCACCATTTAATGGAGAGGTCAGCTTTTTTGTTTATCAAAGCCCAAACACCTTTGTCAAAAGCAAAATGCACAGAAACAACTTCCAATTTTTAAAAGGAAACCTTCTGCTGGTCTTTTTCATGGAAACCAAAGGGAATGTTGGACCCTTTGGTTCTTAGAGGAGCTGAGAGTAGTGAAGTGCACTGAGCTGTGCAAGTGGCATAAATGCAGATGGTAGAGCTTCCCCTTATGAGCTGTGGAGCTCCATCTCCCTGTGCGGCTGCATCCCCATGCCCCTGTAATGTGTGCTACATGAAGGAGGAGCCAGGTTTGCATTGAGATGAGACAGGAAAGGGGCTGAGCCAGGGGAGGTCACCAGGAGCTCGCTCAGCTTCTTCTTTTTGCATTTAATTCCCCAGAGTTAAAATTAATAAAATTGCTAAAGTTGGAGAAGACCTTCAAGATCATCAAGTCCAACCACAACCTAACCATACTACCCTAATTCTAACAACCCATTGCTAAATCATGTCCCTAAATGAATGCTCTCTCCCTACAGGGAGTAACAATTCCAGTGTGGGAGGACTGCAAGCAGCATTGGTCTCTTTGTATGAGCAAATCTGTCACTTTATTAGAAAAAGGAAGCTGTGGAAATCCTGCTCGGCGGGCTGTAGAAGAAGCAGAGGGATCAGGAGGAGTTTATCAGCCAGGACACAGCTCAGCATGAAGGCAGCACTGGGAGGAGCTACCAGGTCCTGAGCTGCGCCTTTAGGTGGTGGCAGAGGGCCGCTGCCTGCACTGCTCCCTCAAGAAACAGGGTGGTGTGCTTTGGGACCTTATATGTACACACCAGCTAGGCAAAATACCGATCAAGCAAGGTCACTGATTCCTGCTCTCTAGGAAGATGTCCCCGTGTGGTAACAGCTGGAGCTGCAAGTTGTTTGTCCAACTGGTTGCAGATTCATCACCGCAGACGGTTGATGCTGATCATTTTGAAAGCAGACAGAGCCAGCCTGGAGTCACAGCATCACAGGGACCTTTGGCATCACCCTCCCACCTCTGCTATCCCAGGGGCTGTGCCACAGAATCAAATTCATAATTTGCTCAGCACTGGTGAAATTACAGCAGACAGCTGCTAATGAGTCTCATTGCACTAATGAAGTTTTCCTCTGTATCACAGCCTGTGCTGCTGTTTTTCTGCATCTCTGCCCAGCTATCCAGCACCAGGATCAGTTCCCACTACCGTAAACCTTTCTAGTCCTAACAGCACGACTGCTTTCTTTATTTTACAAAGAGGGAAAGCACAACAGCAGGGAGCAGTTTTGTCAGGCGGTGTTGGAAAGAGTGAAAAAACAGACAGAAACACAAAGAAAATGAATGAGACAGTAGACAGCAGGGATCTGGCTGCAACCTGAGATTTAATACACTGGGCACAACCAGTTAAAATCACTGATGAAGTAACAGTAACAATCTCTTGGAGTGCAAATGCTAGGGCAAAGTTGTATCAGCTCAAAGCTCAAATCTGAGCACCTGCTCAGAGCTACTTAGTGTCTCATTAATATAAATTCTGTTGCAGGAATAACTACAGGGGAACCGCAGGAGGAAGGCAAGGTATCATACAAGGTTAGCATTGATTACAATAAGGGGAAGACTGGGCAAAGCATTTCCAGGGGTTAGGAACGGAGGAAAACACAACCTCAGGCCCCAACTACATGGCTTGCTGTTGTCACAGCAGTTTCAGCCCCTTCACCAGAGCCATTTGGAAGCACAGCGGCTCTTCTTGGAGTGACTCGAACGCTTCACATCCCCCGCATGGTGCCGCGGTGAACGCTGGATGGCACATGGGTGGAGGCACTTGGACTTGTTGATGTGCTGAGTCGATGAGCTCTTATGCTTGGCTCCCTCCTGCAGCAGCGAGCACTTGGCCAGGCGCTGCTGGGATGAGCTCACCTTGGCCCCGCTCCCAGGGGGGCACTTGAGCACCTGCTGTGAGGTGCAAGTGGTGGTGCACTCCTGCGTTGGGTACCCCTTGGAGCACTTCTGGTGGGGGAAGGGGCTGATGTACTCCTCCAGGAAGCACTGTGTCACGCACTGCTGCGGGGGGCACTCAGTGACCCCTCGAAGTGGCAGGGAGTAGCCACTGGTCATCCCCTGCAGGCAGCGGTTCTCTGTACCATACCGCTGTGACAGGCACCTGGAGACCTTCCTTGACCTGCACTCATCCTTGCAGGAGGATGAATACCTGATCCCACATGGTGGGAACTTGAGTTTGCCTGGCTCTGGGCACCGTGGAGCACAGGGTGGGAGGCTCTTGGCTACACGTTTCTTCTCCAAGTGACCATTCTCACAGGACTGCAGAGCTTGAGCAGGGCTGAGCCGCACGCTGGGCTTCCTGCAGGGCAGCAGATGTGTGGTCTCACAGGGCTCCGGGCTCAGTATGACACACTGCTGCACACAGGGCTGGCAGGGCAGCAGTGTGCTGTGGGTCACACTGGGCTGTGAGCACACATAGGTGAAAGGCTGCACGTAGCTCTGCCATCTGGGCATCGGGCTCTTGATGATGCTCAGCGGGTGGCATGTGGTGCTGCATGCATCAGGTTGGGATGTGCAATGCTGGTGGCTTTCAGTGACGTAGCTGGAGCCCGGCAGGTACAGCTGTTTGTACCTCTCCCCATAATAGTGCATGGTCCTGGGAGGTTGTTAAGCCTGGAAGAAGCAGGAAGAAGATGGACAGTTCACACCCACATAGGCTGTTTCATGGTGATGCCTGCACACAGTCTTGCTGGAGGTCACTGTCTGTAGGTGACTCAGAACCCAGCTGGGATTACCCAGGGGAGCTGCTCTCAGCTCCCTCCCCTATATCCTGATGAGCCCCAAAACAATCAGAGCCAGGAAAACAAAGAGGCTGCTTGCTGCCCTTCAAAAATGAGCTAAATATTAAACCTCCCCCATCCCCACTGGGACATTCTTTCAAGTTCCCATCCCGCACCTCCCAAGCACTGAGGATGAAAGACAAGCCAGAATTAAAGGTGTGCCCATGCTGCAATCCTCAGGCGTGGCTGCAGCTCAGCAGCACAAAGCCAAACCGTAGTTAAAAGGACTGAGGGTTGAGGACAGGTTTGTGGAGCACATCTAAGCTGAGCTGCCATCAGTGCCTGGTCCCTTATACCATAGCAGCACCTCTGCAGTCCCTGCTTTGTGCTGTCCCGTGGGCAAGCATCAAGATAAGTAAAAAGAGAAGAGTAGCAGAAGCGTTCTGTTTGGTTCTGAAACCAAGGAAGGAAGGAGGAGCATCAAGGAAGAATCTCTGGCAGGTTTCACCCCAGTCCTGCCCAAGTATTGGAAGCAATGGCATATGAAAAGTGCTCAGAAAATGTTCAGGTTTTTATTTTTCTTTGTTTTCATCTTGACGTTGTTTAGGAATTAAAGTCTGTAATTAAGTGATCATAAAAAAAGTGCATCTTCTGAGCACCCCTCTTTCTGTCTATAATTACAGTACAGTGCCCAAAAGCCTACTGCTGGGTGACTATTAATAATAACATCACTGCGCGTTGCTATCATTATCACTATGATTACAATAATCATTGACTAATATAAACAGCCATTGAAAAACAACAATCGCAATGCTTCTACTGCACATACAATACCAAAGCATCTGGTGATGCTCAGCAAGATAAAAAATTTCTAGAATAGGGGGATTATTCACATCCAGGGAGATGTTTGCACCCCTGGCTGTTAGCCTATGGAGAAATGTAAACATGTTCAGGTTTGTCTGGAGAATCTCTGCTGATTTCACGTTGATTCTGAAGTCGATAGGCTTCTTGCTGTCCTCTGAAAAGCTGCTTTGCTCAAATTCCATGGAATGGCAGAAAAATTCCACTAGATCCTTTAGATCAGCCGCCTTTCCACATGTGGGCTCATGCCTGACTCCCAGCAGCACCAAGACCCTCATGCAGCCCATAGCTTCCTTTGGAACAGACCTAACAGCAAGCATAGAGAAGCCCACAAATCCCATTCCCAATTCCTCAGTCCTTCAGGAGGTGCTTGCCCAACATCCTTCCTTTCAGCACAGAGCTGTTCCTGCTGTCAGAGCCACGCACATCCCCATAGGATGCATCTCCGTGAGCACAGGACCGCCGCCTGCTGCAGCCACCCAGGGGAACAAAGCAACATTTCAGCAGCTCCGTGAGAAGCCAGACTTACCCACTTCATCAGTGAGAACAACCGGAGAGAAGTGCCTAGGAAAGCCCCGTGATGGCTGAGCTTTTATATAGTGAATAAGTGCCCTGGGGGGTGAGGTGGTTTGGCCCGCGATGCTCTAATTGCTGCCAGTCCCAGCCGGGCCACGTGCAGCTTCATACTGGAGGGAATGGCCGTGCTGTTGTCACTGGGGCACCGAGGGGACATCGCTGAGCTGGAGGACCCTGTGAGAACATCCTGCTTCTCCCCATGCTAAGCAGAGCACCTCGATGGCCAAGGGCATCCTCTGCACGTGCTGTTAGTGGCTCTGATGCTGTGAGCCTCCATGCGTGGTGCTACAGCTCCTCTGCTTCACTGTGGCAAATCCAGGGCAGTAAAATTGTGTTTTTCTACAGAGAAAAAGATACTGGCTGAGATAAACAGAGGAAAGGGTCTGGGCTGCCCAAGGGACTGTTCATTTCCAGGAGAGCTGCATGCATAAGGCCCTTTGGTGCCTTTGAAAACACCATCCAGGAAGGACTCTCGGCAAATTTCTTGCAGACCGTAATTACTGTGGCATGCAGACTTCCTCCACCTGCACAGGAGCTGAGGGTGACTGGGGCTAAGGAGGCCTTGGGTGAAGGGCATGGCCACTGCTGGAATGATCCACACCAGAGAGCCTGTGCTGAGAGATGATGCCTTCCCAGCACAACAAAGGGCAGAAAAAAGGGGCAGCGCTGGGGCAGTTTGAGAAGGATAGCTGAATCCCTGCAGTCCTAAACACACAAATCCCCTTTCTTGCTCTTTGCTCCCTGTTTAAGCTAGTTTTAAACCCAAGGGGAAATTAACAGCAGCATCCAGTGCTGGCAGGGAATGAGTTTTAACACAGCCATGTCTACATAAACAAAGGCCCTGGCTTTTTTTTTTCTCTCTCTTTTAATGCCAATTAGATGCCTATCAACTGTGCTTCAGCACACTGGGAATCTGAGAGAGGCCTTCCCTGCTAGAGCACAAAGAGTTGAAGTTTGTCCTCTTGGAGGAGAAGGTGGAAAATTTCTCATCCATAAGAAAGAGAATATCTCCAGTTGCTGAACTATTTAGAGTGCCAGGAAACCAAGCTCCAAGAGCAATATTAACTGAAGGGACACGTGTGCTCTCTAGGCTTACCTTGTTTGCCACAGCTGAAGACAAAAGCATTCATTCCTGCCCGTGCTTCCATTAGCTGTGCTTCACTCCCCTGAATTACAACACCCTTCTTACAATTAAATGATCTTCCTTACCATGAAATGTCCCTTCCTAATATTAAATAATCTGACCCAAGGTTTTAGGAACCAAGAGCAGGAATGAAAGAGCAGCTAAGCAGATTAAGAACATTTTTATAAGCTCCATGAATCCAGTTCATATTGTAGAGCCAGGTCTGGTAGCCTTCAAGTAATCCAAATGTATATTTTAGTGTTTTCAATAAGGTAACAAAATACTAACCCGATGATAGCATCGTGCTCTGTCATCCAAACATTCTTAATTAGCATCTGGGAAGTCCTCTGAAATCCTTTCATCTCAGGGAGACGCACAGTGTAGCGCAGGGCAGAGTTGCGGGGGCTGTTATTATTCCCAATTAAGCACAGGGGAAATCGAGGCACACCGCTCTGCAGTCACCCAATGAGTCAGGGCCAGCGCCAGGCTCCAATCTGAGCTCTCTGCTCTCATGGCCATTCCAATCCATGGGATAAGGTCCGCAACTCGGGTGATTTTTGCAGCCATCCTAACTCCTACAGGGAAGTCACAATGGTGTGAAGTCTCCCCAAAGCCTGCAGTGATGGTCTTCCCATAAAGGAATGCAAAGCACTGGGTTGCAAGATCATCCCTAGCTCCACACAGGAGAGAAGAGCCATGGTCAGTGCCACTCATGCTCCATCCCCAATTATCTTCCATGTGCGCTCTGAGGAGGTGGGATCTCAGCTTCCATCACACCCCGCACCCCACAGGACACAGCTGCCCCACTCTGACCACAGCCATCCCTCACCTCCCAGCACAGCCCACAGTGGAACCCCAAGGTCACCAAGTGGGTCAGAACCAGGTAGGATCCAAGGGAGCGTCCCAGCCTGGGTCACACCCAGCTCCTCTTGCATCACTTGTTTTGGCTCTTCCAAAAGGCATCATCCACTTGGCATGAACAGCCTCCGATTCATTCTCTTAATGATAGGGCATGCCATAGGATTTTTGTATTTTGCACAGACACTGTTTGTAATAAAGAAGAACCACCAAAGGGCAGAAAGACAAAATGTTTACTCTGAGGTCAGAGAACTATATTTATTTAGGTATATATATATGTATATCATAAATATACATATATATAGTTTATTTTCAATACAATGCAAAGTACACATCTTCAGGCAGCATAATGAACATAGTTTATCACTTCAGTATCTCAAACATTTACAAAGGAGTAGTGCTACAGCTTTCAGTTTCATTTCCAAGACTTTCTTTTGTTTCAGGCTTTGTTTTCCACATTAACCATAGCAACCAAGTGAATATAAAAAAACTTTCACATATAAAGTTTCAGCAGAACCAACTCCTCTGACCAGAGATCCTGCCTCGCTCAGGGACTCCGCTGAAGTCAATGCGGAGTCAGCAGGGATTGCTGGCCACCTCCTGCAATGAAGGCTGTTGGAACAAGACTCAGATACATTTTGCTTAGCAAATTTACATTTGGCTTCCAAATCTGTGAGCAACAATGACTCTTTTGGAGAATGTGCAGCCTTGGGGGATCCAGGACAGCCTGGGTATCGTTTCCTGTAGGCCAGGACTGAGCCCAGAGCCCTTGTTGGCCACTCCATTGGTCCTCTTGATGCTGTCATCAGAGGGACTCCTTTGGCATTTCTACTTTTTTCCCCTATTAAAACTATTCCTTTCAATGAGGTGAGAATTTAGTAACATACTAAACTACTTCTTGCAGCAGACTAAGGAACAAGCCACAGATATCTGGAACGCAGAGATTAATATTTCACCTTGGCCCAAAACAGAGCTGAGCTACAGGGAAAGGACTGGAAAACAGAGATAAAGCAGAATTAAACAATAGCAATAAATTGGCAGGTGATAGAAGAAGATAAATAACTTTGCCCCAAAGCCATACCTCACTGATTTTCCATGGACCCTCCTCTTTACCAGGGCCATTTGGATGCAGAGCAGTACTTCTTAGCATGGCTTGAAATTTTCACTCCACCTGACTGATACGGCTGCTGTGGGACGCACTGAGTCACACTTTGCTGTGGGATACCCTTGGTGGCACACTGCTGTGGGACGCACTTGGTAACGCACTGCTGCTGTTGCGGGACACCCTTGGTGGCACACTGGTGTGGGACACACTTGGTAGCACACTGGTGCTGCTGTGGGACACATTTGGTGGCACATTGCTGTGGGACACACTTGGTGGCACACTGGTGCTGCTGTGGGCTGCCCTTGGTGGCACATTGGTGCTGCTGTGGGATTCCTTTGGTGGCACACTGGTGCTGCTGTGGGATTCCTTTGGTGGCACACTGGTGCTGCTGTGGGATGCACTTGGTGGCACACTGCTGCTCCTGTGGGATGCACTTGGTAGCACACTGCTGCTCCTGTGGGATCCCTTTGGTGGCACACTGCTGTGGGACACACTTGGTGGCACACTGGTGCTGCTGTGGGATCCCTTTGGTGGCACACTGGTGCTGCTGTGGAACACCCTTGGTGGCACACTGTGGGACACACTGGTGCTGCTGTGGGACACTCTTGGTGGCACACTGGTGCTGCTGCGGGACACAAATGCTGGCACCCTTGGTCTCACATGGCTGCGGCACACACGTGGTCACACACCTGGTTGCACACTGCTGCTGTGGGATGCACTTGGTGGCACATTGCTGCGGGGCACAAGCGGTCACATAGCGCTGCGAGATACACTTGGTGGCACACTGCCGTGGCACACACGTGGTCACACATCTGGTTGCACACTGCTGGTGTGGGGTGTACGTGGTCACGCAGTGCTGCGGGATGCACATGGTCGCACTATGCTGCTGGTGGATTCCCTTGGTCAGGAATGGCTGCTGCGGCATGCATGTGGTCACACACCGGGCTGAATGCTGCTGCTGTGGGATGCACTTGGTTGCACATTGTTGCTGTGGGATGAACTTGGTTGCACACTGCTGCTGGGGCATGCACTTGGTCACACAAGCCTCTTGCGACGTGCACTGGGTGGCACATGATTGCTGTGGCACACAGGTTGTCACGCACCTGGCTGGTGGGATGTGCTGGGTCACACGCTGTTGCTGTTGAATGCACTTGGTTGCATACTGCTGCCGTGGTATGCACTGGGTCACACACTGCTGCGGGGAGAAGCTGGATGACAGAAACCGCTGCCGAGGAGTGCAGGGGGTCACGTACTGCGGGGTGCACAGTGTTGACTGCCATCTGTGCATCAGAGGGTGTGTTTGGGGGCACTTAATGGAGATGTGCTCTTGGTGGAGAGGAGGAAAGCACTGCTGTTGGTAGCACAACATCTTAGTGAGGTTTGGGCAGGGCTGGAATGAGAGGTGAGAGAGCAGAGCTCTTAGAGAGGCACCCAATGGGTGCTGGAGGTGCATCCATCCATGGCGCAGTCCCAGAGCTGTACCCAACCTGTAACTTATAACTCAGAAACATGGCAGTAAGTCTAACAGTAGGGACATTCAGAGATACACAGCGTGAAATATCCCCCCGGATCTCATCTCCCTCTCCATCACTTAGACCTGCAAGAAGGAAGAACTGATCTTTGAGGTCAGAGGAGAAATTCCTCATCAGAGCTGCCTTTCAACCACAAAGCCCAGATTTTGCCCTCTGGTTTTGTTGGGGACCACATATGAACTCTTGCTGATGTATTGAGAAAAAGCCACGGCCCAGATGCATCTCAGATCCTCCAGCCCCATTTGCCATAGCAGGAGAAAAGCAGCACCCAAGGCAACACTGCCTGCTGACCCCACAGCACCACGAACACACAGAAGCTCACAGCCTGGTCTCAGCATCACCAAGTTCATCCTCATTAGGAAGCCAAAGCCAATTAAGGGGCAGCAATACCACAGCCGAACACAGCCTGCTTACAGCTCTTCTAGCACCATGTTCCCTGATACACCAAAGCAGCTCTGCGTGTTGTCAGACATCCACAAAAGCAAACTACAGCAGCAGCACCCCAATTACTGCTAACAGCTGTTCCTCAGATTGCTCACAAGTGGCCCTTGGGGTCAGATACCCAGCTGGAGACACAGTAGGAGTGCATTCCTACACTAACGCAGCAATTCACACTCACTAACATTAAAAATCTTACCCACAAAGCATTTCATATGCAAAAAGGCAGCAAGAAATCTGCATTTCCACAGCCACAGAAGCTCAGCACAAAGCAGACTTACCTAGCTCCCCGATGAGAACAGTGTTGTGATGTGACCAGTGAGCCCTAATGGAAGCTGACCTTTTATATAGCTGCTAAGTGTGCCCCTAAGGCATGAGGAACCCACGACACAGCCTAATAGCTCCGTGTACAAGCTGCCCTGTGTGCAATGCTCACAGTGACTAGCATCAACTCGCTCATCCTCATGGATGAGTAGTTGGATGTCCGCTCCCCGTAGTACGTGTAATTACCTCCTGTCTAATCCTCCCTGGCATGGTAAGATTGAATGGTATTTGGAGAGGCAGTGGTGGACCCACCTGCCGAGATTTGGCAAGGGAGGAATATATGCACCATCAAGCAGTGGTGGCTTTCCAAAGCCCTTCTTTCAGCCTCAGAAACCGCCTGGTGGACCCTAGAGATGGGGCTGTCCCAACACACAGGCTCTTTCTGCACACAAATGGCTCTCATTGACTTCTCCGTATCCTTCTCTACCCATAATCATTGGTTAGGCCAGCACCTCTCATCCCCACTGTAATGTCCAGCTGTGTGTGCAGCTGGACACAGACACTGGCTCCTCCAGGGAAAACCAGAAGCTCCCATTGGAATCCACATCACCCCCCTGGGTGGGTGATCCAGGGCCACCTGCATCCTCAGCTCACGTAGCTCTGGAGCGTGGCTGCCAATCCCAATAATCCCATGATCCCAATGCAGTCAGCATCATCAGAGCAGTAGGAACACACCATCCAGTGACTCTCATATGAGCGGAAAAGATGATCTACAGTCACATCTGATTGCGGACATTGCGTAACTCAGCTGTCACCAGCAGCACCAGGAGCAGATAAACTTCCTTTAGTCTTGTGGTGCCTTTGAGTGAGTCAACATCTTATCACACACCGTGCCCAGATCAGAAAATGAGGATATTAATTTTCTGAAGATTCAATCAATGCTTTCATGTGCATTTTGGCCCATTAAACATTCCATAAAGAGACACGTTCTCCCCACTGACTCCATGTAGAGATGTGGGGATTGAATCAGAGCAGTGCTGAGCCACACCAGCATTGAGCATTGGGGGAGAAGGAGCTCACCCCAAGGAGGGCAGCTCCTGAACATGCTCATTAGAACCTCAGTTTGTTGTGAGCTACAGAAATAGCCCTCCCATGTGATTACTGAGGCTAGGAATGAGGTCCATAAAAAGCTTCATAATGCAACTGAATATGAAAGCCTAGCAACTCTTTTGTGCAGCAATGAAAGTGGTTCTCAAGGTTTATTCATGGGTGAAAAACTGGATTTCACTAGGCAAGAATTGCAGGGAATGAAATGCTCCCTTTACCATAGGCATCTCCAGCACTGAGTGTGCTCATCATTAGCTGAACCACAAGCAGTGTGGCTTTGTTGTGGCATCCCTCCCATGGAAACCCATTCTTTGATCCAAAACCATAACTCCTCACTGCTTTTCAGCTCCAAAGCTTGCAGGTCTGATCCTCCCTGTTACTGAGGTGAGCAATTCACATTTGTATTAGTTTTACTCTAGTCTAGATGCAGGCACTGCCCCAACCTTCAAACAAATCCTTATTTCATTCAATACTTGGATGCAACCCATGACTACCTGCCTAACTCACTGAAAGCCACAGCAAATTTAATTAGCAGATCCCAATGACAACTTGTCTTTTATGTCCATACCCCATTATATGTACATGAATATGCATCTAAATCCACTTTCTCAGCACGCTCCAAAGCTCTAGACTCAAAGAAAGAAAAACGAATGAGGATCCACTTTAATTTTGGCAGCAGGGCAACTTGGGAGACTTTCACTGCATGACATTTGAATGAGCATTTCACTCTCACACGACTACGCCTGTCAAAAATGTGTGCTTCTGTTGTCATCTGCTGACACCCCAGTAGGATCCACCTTCTTCCAGCAGTGGTTGTCACCTATGGGAACTTTCTGGGCTCTTTTCAACGTACCTGGCTGATCTGGCAGTATGGGCAACAGCTTGAGATAGAAGTGGAAAATTAAGTTAGAATAGAGCCAAAGTATCTTCCCATGGAGAGAGAAGATGAAAAACCTCCTAGAGGAGATGCCAGGGGAGATGCTAGGAAACCACTGCCTTCTCTTTAATAAGCCAGGAATGCAAAGCAGCACTGTCACACAGTGGCATTTTGGGAGCATGAGCTAATGCCCCAGGAATGCACAGCTCCTGGCCTGTTCCAGGTATAGAAGTGTGGTTGGAAAGAGCAAGCAGGTGAGAAAAGAAGATGGAAGAAACAAAGTAAATAGGCCAGGTGTGATCCAAGACACCAGGCTGAAATCTCAAGCAGCATAGAATTAGCCTTGCTCCATTAAATTTAACAAGAAAACAGTGATTAATGAGACAGAGTTGTAAAGCAGGAAGGAGCTACAATAAAATAGTGTTTAACAAAGGACATTGTGCATATGGGGCTACAACAGAGGCAAATGAGAGGGCATTTCCTTAAAGAAAGGATTTGGAGGAGTACCATCAAGGACAAGTTCTGCTCAACACCTCACAAGCATAAGGAGAACCCTCAGGTGCCAACCACTGGTTAAGGTCACTGCACAGGTCTGGGGTGGCCACATCCTCCAGCATTGCCAAAGCCGTGTCCTCAAAGCCCTACAAGCCACTAGAGCGCAGCATATGCACATATAATCACCTCCTGCAGCAGCTTTGCACAACCAGACAACAGCAGCTCGGAATGCATTTCCCAATGCTCTCTGCTCTCCAAGAAATGAATCTGCCTGACCTGGCAGCCTGTGAGCTCAGCCCAAATTGCTGCCTTTGCATCAGAGCATTGTAACGTTTGAATGCTCCTCAAAGCAGTGCAGGTATTGAACCAAAGCCATCAACGCATCCTGCAGCCCACCTGAAGCCTCCTGTCCCCATTCCAGCTGCTTACATGCATGCGTGTTTCTGGGCATTGAAAACAACGTGAAACAGATGCCAGGCTGCAAGCAGGGAGCTTCACAGTGAGGAGGAGGTGAAGAACAGGGAAAAAGAAGAGAATAAGCAGACATAGTATACTTTTATTGTATCAGACTTGTAATTAGATAGCAGGATGCAAGCTGCAGATAATAAAACTTAGCATACTATTAGCCCAACAAGCTGTAAAATTGAAGCATAGATGTTTCAATGATTTAACAGTGCTGAAGGCAAAATACAAACCTCCTCATCATCATGCATTAAAAAAAAAAAAATTAAAAAAAAAAATCTTCTCATAGACTCCTGACTGTATTTTAAAAGCTTCTTATTACTTAATGAACTCTTGCTGTTTTGCAATTAGCAGCCCCAGTGCACCTCTTTGTTCTGGCTGCCACCAGGCTCCATGAGGTCAACCTTTGCAGAAATTTGACTGCATGATTGCAATAGCTCTGGTGACTTGAAGTTTCAACACTGCCCCTAGCACCACATCCATTAGATACACCAACTAGGCTTCCAGTGCAAGAGAAGCTGGAATGCTGCTGCTACCAGCACCTGATTGCACCCAAAACATGGTTGCCACTTTAGTGTTGGTTTGCAGCCCCTAAGCTTTCTTTGCTGCTCTGGGATTTGCCTCTTCCTCCCCTTCTTGGGGTTGGGAGGATTTCTATTAGCCAGGGTTCATTATTACATCAGATACTCTCCACATACTGAACTTTAAAAGTTTCCCTTATCCATATCAATTCAACTAGCAGCATGGTTTTAGGATTAACGCATGTTTGTATAATCTCTGGGCCTGATCCTTTTCCTGTAATCTCCTTGTACAGTGGTATGATGCCATCAAAGTCATGAGATTGGCACAGGTATGACTCAGATTATCTCCATTAATCTGTGGCATTAAACAGATGCAGAAACAGCTGGAGAAGAATTGGTCTTTCCATAAGAGCCTGCAGCTCCTGCTATTCAATCTCAATTAATTCCATTTGCAATAGGAAGAGTCCGAAATTGCCACTGCTGAACTGTAACTCCACAGTAAGTCATATTTTGCACAGCCTTACCAACAATATTTAACAGATTCACCAGAATATAACTCACCCCACCCATCAGTGAAGCAATGAATCAATGCAAAGGTAGGGGAAGGGCCTGGAGTGTCAGAAAAGTCCTTGTAACCCCCAGGAGCTCAACTTCCCACGAAGGCTCTATCACAGGTGCTTCCTTTTGACTTTTGGGAGTGAATGCTCCCCCTTTTCCAGCATTTTGTATTTTAGCAGCTGAAGACTGTTGGATGCACCTGAAGCCTGGGAGCTCCTTCTTGTTCTAGCACTTTTCAAATGCTTTCATCTAAAGCCCTATAGCTTCAGTCTTGCCAGAAATAACAACAAATGCAATTCAGGCTGCAAAAGCAGTACCTGAACATCAGAGATATTCAAAGTCTTTTTAGAAACATAAAGCAACCTTAATCTGAAGGCGAGCAATGCTCCCCATTGCAGCAGGACCCTGCCTGTGTGCAGATGCCATTTCACCATCTCATCCCCTCCCCAGAAGCACAGGAATCTGTATTAGCACTCCAGCTGCTCCCTGTTCCCCACCAGCAGCATTGCAAAGCTGAGCACAAATTCAGGGTGACTCCTGGAGCTGTTCTGTTTTGCAATTTGCAAATCCTCCTGCCTGGGCCAGAAAGGGCTGGTGGCAGGCTTAGCTCCAACAAGTCCGCTCCTGAGCACCAGTGCATGAATGAAGCAATTGAGAATTAGCCTCTTTGATGTGCTGACTGCCTGGAAAGTGTTCCTGATGTGCCCAATGGGTTTTCAATGAGGCACTGTATTTTACTTGAGAAGCAGAGCAATTCTGCAGCAGCAGTTAGGAATACATTTAGGCTGGGAATTAGGCATCCAAGAGGCAGTGCAGGGGGCTCTGGAATTGGCTGTCATCTCAGAGAACTGGAAGTAAAATGTATAAAAATCTTAAAAATGAAGGTTGGTGGATTTACAGAAGAGCTTTTAGAGCTCTGAATGTGGAGTCACAGACAATTCAGTGCTTCAGCCGTGTCTGTCTCTTGAGAGCTATTAAAGTAATCGTGGGGAGCTTGGGTGCTGCGTTACAGAAAAAAAAAAAAAAAAAAAAAAAAAGAGAGAAGTCTCTCAAGGAATAACAGGCAGAGGAAAAAAAGCCAAGTGCAGACTGCTTGGCCATCCCTGTGGGACTGGGGAAGATTGAGTCTGTAGATGGTTCAGTTACTGGGATGGCAGCAGACAGACCGATACTAGGAAACTCAGTAACTGGTAATTAAGTCTTTTGTCTCATGGGATGAGCTAATCGAGGTGTCCACCCCGAAGTGATGACAGGCAAAATAATGAAGAACAAGATGGGGTGTTAACGAAACAGTGTCTAATTAAGCCATCAGGGTGAGCCCTGCGTTGGGAGATCCAGTTGAGCAGCTCATGAATCACACACCAAGACGTGAAATCCAGGAGAGCAATAGCTTCTGCAGATCGTTTTCTCTGTGCACAAAGGTTCCAAGCCCTGCATAGATAGAAATCAACGAGCACCCTTGTGGATGTGAGGGGAGGGTCACATTTCACCTCCTGAGCTGAGGTGCTCTGCAGTGCTTCTAAGAAAGCTCCTCCTTTCTTTCAGAGTGAAGTAGTATAGCAGCAGGGATCACTGAGGTACTGAGACACCTCCATGGTGCATCAGACAGTTATAGACATCCATTTGGAGCTGCTAGTGTAATTGCTGTGCACACCAACAGGTATCTTAGACTCTGGGGACCAGAGTAATTAATGATGTGATTAGCGCTTGTAAAACCATCAGGGGACTGAGGGTAGCTCAGCACCCCCACGAGCTGAGTGGAACCTGCAGTGGCAATTTCTGTCTAGGAAGAAGGATGGGCTCAGGACACTTCTATTAGCTGTGGTGTTGCACTGCCTGGAATTAGTGGTGTGAAGCTGGGATCAGCAGGAGCAGAGCCAGGGCTCCGCCAGGCGGGAACTGAGCCCACATTAGCTGCCAGGCCACTTTCCTTGATGCACGTTTCTCCCGTAGTTCCCCAGAGGTTTGAGCAAGGCAGGTTTCACTGCATATGGCATTTGCCTCTAAAAATAGCCTTTGTGCAATTCGCATGGAAGGGGAAAGCAATTATCTTGCTATGGTGTGAAAAACATTCACTCCCTATCCACAGGCTGAGTTCAGAGCCTCTCCAGTGATAATTGCCATCATTTTTCTGCTGAGGTTGCAACCGTGGACATGAAATGACCTTCTGGAGCCTCTGCAGAGCTGGATCCAAACCAGGGCGGAAGGTCAGGACGGCCTCGCCTGGTCTGCAGACACAGCGCAGGTCGTCTCCCCTCCAGCTATGGAAAGTGATTTTCTTTACTCACGGAATGTTGCAAGCTGAGTCTGGAAAATTGGCACCCAAATTGGTTGTATATTCCCGAAAGCTGACTGCTTGCTTAAATGAAAGCAGTGTCTCAACACAGGGCCGTGGTGGTTGCACCTGTAGCTGCCTTTGCCTCAGTGCTGGACACAGGTGCTACGTGCCCAATTTCTCTCTCCTCGATGGCTGTAACAAAGGTTACTGAAGCTCTGGCCTGAACCTGCACGTTTGCTTTTCTCCATTGCCATATTTGACCTAGTGAAATGTGCTGTCTCACTCTGAACACAGCTGCTCTGTCCTCTCCAGGCTAATGGATGCATTATAAAATTCAGGGTTTAGGGCCTTATTCCCCCTTGCTGTATTCCTATAGCCCTGCTTTGAAGGACTGTAGTCCTAAAGCAACCTCAGCCAAAGGGTTTTGGTAACCACGAAGCCTGATGCTACCTAGAAAGCAGACAGACAGATTATCTGTGTCTGGAAAGCATTCTGCTTCCTGCCTTCAGTGGGGCCATGGCTGCAATTTGTGCCAGTAGAGCATGGGTGAGGCTTCAGATGCAGGTAGATCACAGGCTGGGACCATCCCTTGCTGGTAACCAGAACTCAGCAGGTTCCAGAGCCAACCAGGCACCAGCTCAGCCCCACCTGCAATGAGGCAAGAAAGGAAGTTGCATGGGTGAAGTGACGCTATGGCAGAAGACAACGCGTGGTCTAAACTTCAGGTGTTCTGTGCTTCAGTTGCTAAATGATTATCAGCAGAGAAAGTTACACCACAGCTGGAGCCAGCGAGTTTGCACCGGGAACCCCAGCAGTGTTGGGTACCAGCTCAGCCTGTTGCAATGATTGCATCTGCAGTGCGTGCTGTGATAAGTTGCTCTGGTAAAACCATGGAGAGGAGACAAAGATAGAGCTGAGACGACCAAATGTGATGAAATTCACCTCTGTGTGGGATGTGTTACTGTGTGGGATCAAACTGCCCCTACCCTCAATGGTGAGGATGGTGTGATTGTATCCTAACAGCACCATGAGATCTGAAGGAAATCATCAGTGAGCTATTTTCACTTCATATACTTTGAACGTGGAATAACGCTCTGAGAATACACTGCATGCACTACAAACTCCCTTCATCTCACTGCTATATTGAAACATTCTTCTCAAATACCATCCTAGCATCCAAACCAGTGTGATGTCCCAGTTCCATCCTATTGTGATAAATCTCATATGTTCTTAAAAGTCCCTTTACTCTTCATATGGTAGATGAAGATACACGCAGGTCCCACTTCTGTCATGTTTGCTAGCTGGGAACCATACCATGGATGACAACATGCATTCGAAATAATCTGCTCTGAAATGAGGGAAGAATGAAAGCTATGGAGATCTTAATGGGAAAAAAATAAACCCATCCATCATGAGCAGATAGAATGACTAGGAAATCGCTTTAGAGAATTCATTGATGAAAAAGAGGTGGCAGATGTCGAGAATAGGAACAGTCCCCAGGTCTTAAGCCACAAATGCATCCTAAGAAATGGGGACAAGACCATTAGCTGGCATGGGAGACCTCGGTGGTTCTGTGGTGACAGTGTTAACCAAAGGCAATGACCTTTATTCGCAGAGAAAGTTTTGCGTTGGCTCAGATCAACCAGAAAAGGGATCAAAATGCTTTCTGCACAAAAAAAAATAGCTGTCTCTTCACACTGCCTACGTGTAAAACAAGTCTGTGGAGGAAACACACAACGGCAGTTGTGAAAGAGTGAGCTCATTACCTGGAGGACTCATCCCCAGAAGGCAGGGCTTTGAAACCATATAAAAGTTCCCAAATCTCCACGCTGCTCCATCCACTCGACTTTGCACTTCTCCCTGTTGACTGGTTGGGTAAGTCAATGAATACTGATCCTTATGATTTAATGCTAGCTAGAATCTCACAGAGGTTTAATGTAGGCAGGCTCTTTAAAGACGTGCTTTATTTGGTAACTTTGAGCATGCAAAAGATTCCTACAGAGGAGAAAAATTGTGGGCATTGGGGTTGGACCAGCAGAATGGGAATGGCTCTGCAAGGCAAATTCAGATAGTGTGCAAATTCGGAGATAGTTAAGTGCTAAATTAGATCCTTTCTGAAGAAATTAGATAAAATTATGTTGGTTTAACTGTAACTGATTCTGCCTTCAAGGAAAGGGATGGTCTAAACGGCCTACTGAAGGTCCTTCCCAATCCATTTTCTGTGATACTGTTATTTATAATATGGTAGTTTTTTAAACTTTAATTTCATTGGGTAATTATTTATTCCAAAGACAGACCTGTGAGTATGAGGGGCTGATAGAGCAGAAGGGAGAAATTACTCCTCCTGTGCTCTGTCATCCATGGCTTAAGATACCATCAGGAAAGGAAACAGTAAGGGCATCAGACAATGATCTGGATGATCTGGGAGGATGGAAAAGAGAGCAACAATTTGCTCTGAAGATGTGCTGAGCAGGGCAGGTGCCATGGGAAGGGAGAACACTTGCACACACACTTGATCTGCATTGGTTCCAGTCCTTTTTGGCAGGACTTAAGAACAACTCTTCCAATTCATGCTTCCATGATTTTAACCTTTTCTTTGTGTCCCTTAGAAAAAGAGCAGCATGGGATTTGCCAGAGCCGCAGCACCAGGCAGCCAAGCCTGATCCTGCTTCGGCAGTGCACCAAAGAGAGGGAGTCTCATAAATCTTTAGGAGAACCCATTTGGCACATTGCACATCCTGGGAGAAGAAATCCCTTTTGATTATCCTGATTCATGTGAACTACATGCATTATGAGTGATGCTAGTGATGATAGTCCAGAAATGTAGGGCAGCATCACCACTGCTAATTCTTTCCATGGCAACTGGAAGGACTGTGACACTGCAGCCTTGGTCCATTACATCACCATGAAGTGAGTGATAGCACTGAGGTGGAGCTGACCCGTGACATGGGCACTTCTAAGGCTCCCAACACTACACAAAGATGTTACTTACGAGGGAGGTCCACCCTGAGGCCTTAATTCCAAGAAAAATCTGGAAACTATTTTAAAAAGGGGCAAACAAAATAGATGATTTCATTTCTGTCAGTGTGGGGTGTTCTGTTGGACCCAGATGCATGTTTTCTACTTTCTGATGCACCGTATTTTTTTTTTTTTAAATGCTTGTCTTTAGCAGTCTGTTTTATTACGATTATTTTGACTTTCTGAAACCGCTATCAATCCAGCAGATCTGTTATTTGCCAGCTCCTCTCCTCAGTCCCCCAGGAAAGAAATGAAAGGGAGTTAACACGTATGGAAGAGCAAAGCAACAGGGAGGAAGAGCTCTGAAGTGTAAATCAGCTCCGATTTCAAAGGAGTGATTCTACCTCTGCTAGACCTGTCCCACACTGCAGAGCAGAGCAGAGGAACAAGATAAGGCAGAGTCAGAGATAGGATGAAAAAGAAAGAGCAAATCATAATTCCTCCTGAGCCAACCTGCCTTGGGTAACCAAGGGCAAGCTAAGAGAACGTTAGTCTTGCAGATGATTAATGTTTCTCATAATTGTTTCACTCTTATCCCAGTGCAGTTCGTTCAGCAGACACAATAACACTCTGACGTTTCTTTCAGATAATCTTGTTTCCTGCAAAGATGTCTTTGAATCAGACGCAGTGCAAGCAGGAAATCATTCTCCCACCTGGCCTGAGCAAAACGATTTCAAAGGAAAATCAAGAGCCAGAGCCCAGCGTTGAGCCTGTCCCATGCCCTCAGCAGCACCAGTCTGAAGCCCAAGTCACAGAAGTGACTGCAGTTGTAGTGGCGCAGTATCCAGAAGAAACAGAGCCATTGCCAGCACCATCAGTGGAACCAGGCAAGGGAGAAGCACCAGCAGTCGTGATACCTGAGTGCCCACCCCAGGAGCAGCAGCAGCAGCAGCAAAGCAAGCTACCAGCAACTCTCCCTCCAGTATCACAGCCTGAGCCTGTTGCATGCTCCCAAGAGAAGTCAGAATGCAAAGAGCTGCCAGAGCCAGTACTTGCTGTCTGCCCTGAAGCTGTCCCCCAGCAGAAGCAGGAGTGCAAGGAGATCCCTGTGCAAGACCCTGTTACCTCTCCTGAACCTGCAAAGTGTCCTCAGGAGAAGCAGGAGCACAAGGAGGTCCCCGTGCCAGTTCCTGTCCAAAACCCTGAGCCTGTACCCTGTCCCCAGGAGAAGCAGGAATGCAAGGAGGTTCCTGTGCCAGAACCTGTTCAAGAGCCTGAACCTACACCGTGTCCCCAAGAGAAGCAGGAGTGCAAGGAGATCCCAGTGGTGGTCCCTGTCCAAAATCCTGAGCCTGCACCCTGCCCCCAGGAGAAGCAGGAATGCAAAGAGGTCCCCGTGCCCACCCCATGCCCTGCAGAGAAGCAGGAGTGCAAAGAGATCCCAGTGGTGGTCCCTGTCCAAAACACTGACCCTGTACCATGTCCCCAGGAGAAGCAGGAGTGCAAGGAGGTCCCTGTGCCAATCCCTGCACCTGGCCCAGAGCCGGAGCAGAGCTCCCTTCCTGAGAAGCATCCTCCCCTCGAGCAGCAGCAGGTAAAACAGCCCAGCCCATGGCCACTGACACAGAAATAACTTGCAGCTGACAAGGGAAGCCCCAAAGAGAGAAGCAGGATGCAAGACCTCTTTCCATATCTCACACAGGTCATTTTCCAACACCCTTTTACCCACTGCAGAATTTCTGTTAAGCACAGCTCCCAGCTCCCCCCACTAACGCTCACGTTGTCCCCACTAACAGCTATATGCTACCTGACACGTCAGGGCTGCCATAGATAGGAAGCTCCCAGTGGTGGTGCAGGCATGAGCACTTGGCTTTCCAGCAACCTGAATCTCTGCCGTCTCCCAATCATTCAATCATCCGGAGAGAAAATGAAGAGCATGATGGTGGGCTGTAGTCAGGGCTCATCACACCAATTATTCCACCTTCACCCGATGAGTCAATGCATCCTGCAGACCTGCACGCTGCCTCCTGGTTCCCATGCAACCCTCCCCAGCTCCCTGCACACTAGCACAATCTCCCACCTCACATTTAGGGCTTTGCCTATCACTAATAGGATCTGAGGTTTCCACTAAAGCTGCAGCTAAGTGGTTCTGGTTGGTGGCACCAAGGCTTTCTGGACCATGAATCCACAGTGCTGAATATTTTATGCAATAAAAAACCCACTGAGCTAGAGGAAAGGGATAGATCTTTACAAAAGAGCCATCACCTCTTAATTATCTGCTTTGCTAAACTAATTGTCATCAGCATTTTCCTGAGAGAGCTCACCTCAGATTTTCTAGGATGTGTCAGGAGCAGCTCAAGCTGAGAGTATTCATGGAAAAGATATAGGTAATTAAATGCAACCCAGACGTGTTTTGAAATAGATTAACCCCCGGCACAGCTTCCAGCTGTCAGACAGGATGAAGGAGGCAGCATGCACGGTCTAAGTTATACCCTGCAACATGTTTCACCACACACTGCTCTTGCATATGTGTTTGGTGCTTCACCCTAATTGTTTTAGGCTGATGTTGTATCCAGGATTTATTTCACTGTGAAAATGGACAATAAAAATGACTTTAATACTGAGCTGTGAGACTTTTAATAGCTTCTTCGCACAAAGAAAACCAGGGCTCTCAGCTTGCACGTCACTCAGGCTGAATGCCAGGTGACTGGGGACTCAAATGTGGGTGCTTGAGGGGGATGCTGGGTCTTCTGCTCCTCTGCAAGCACCTGCAAGAGACCACGTGTTGCACCAGCCCATGGGATGGCTGATTGTACTGCAACACTAATTAATTGTGCATTGAAACACTAATGAATTTCACTGACACACCTCCACAGGATGCTCCACCCCGAAACAGGACGCAGCTCATGTCCTGCTCCATCTGCCCTATTCAGACACCATCTACAGGCAAGCTGCAAGCAGCAGCACACAGATTTCCCACCCTTGCTGAGCCAGGAGAAATTCGATCTCACCTTGCTCTGCTGGATGGGTGTGGGATGCATGCAGTCCCATCATCAGATTGTAGAGCTGCACCAGACACAGCCTCTGGCTTGCAGAGCCTGCTGATATCTGACTGCAAGGCATCAATATCACATCATTCACCGCCTCTGCCTCTGTGATAATGTTCCTCCTCTGCATTTTTTTACAGCTGGCTGGAAATCAATTAGCTGAGCCAATATTTCCTGCCGAGAAACAGAAACATTTTAAATCCTGTTTCTGGTTCTTTTAAAACTGGAAATAATCATTCGAAGTAATCAAAAGCTTCCTTTCAGTGTTAGAACATCCAAAGATTGCAGCTATTCTATATCTGGGGCTCCTAGTCATGATTAATTGCTTTGATAAATCCCACAGGAATGTACTTCAGAACGTTATACCTTGCAGAAAACTGAGTTTTGCCTGGTTTGCTCCAGCTCAGGGTGAAAACAACTTGCAAAGTTTCATAATCCAAACCTGAGAATGCCATTTCCTCCATAGGAAACCTGGATGTGCATGGGCCCCTGTGGGTGTGCCTTATATGCATGTGTATACTGAAAGGTGACTCTGACTACAAAAAGAAAGCAAAAGATAATGGTTGACACAAGTAAAGCTAAATATATATATATATATCAGGAAGCAAGTGAGGAGGTTAATTACACTTTTTATTGCAGCATGTCACAAATTAAAGATCAGAAGGAAAAAGCCCCATGGCTCTTTTATAGTGGAAAATGAATAAATCTGAGATAATGAATTGCATCTCTTTGTGACTTCTGCAAGCAAAGAAGGCGCCTTGGAAATTTCTAGCTGTTCAGGCAGAGCTGGAAAGCAGAAAGAGAGCACGGAAAGACCCATTTGCATTTTCCACAGCCCTTTGTGGTCACTGCTGGCAGCTCTACTTCTGCTTGGGGCACTGCTGCTGCTGCTGCTGCTGTGGGATGCTCTTCACAGGGCATTTGGTCTGTCCTTTGGGGGCCTGGCATTGCTCCACACCCTTCGGAGGACATTTCTGCTGGCACTGGGCAGGTATTTGCTGCTGCTGCTTCTGCTGGTGGGAAGACATCTCTGCTGAGCCTGAAAGAAAAGCAAGGTTCCCCTCTGGTTACTTTGAGCCCTACCTGTGTAGCTACCATATCTCTTTCTGGATATTGTAGCTTCAGTCACTTTGTTAGCCTTGATCCAAAGATAGCAATGAGGAGCCTTTAAAAGTCATTTCTAGCAGTCGAAGAACATGGGAAAAAGAAAAAAAACCCAAAGCAACAAAAACTTAGAAATCCCTCAGGATGGGGCTGTTCAAACCAACCCTGTATGAGTGACTCCAGCCTGTCGTAGTTTCCCCATACTTCATTTCTGGGCTCTATGGAGCTCTGCTGAGGCCCTGGGGCATAACTGTATGGAATCAGAAGAGAATGCAGGAGGACAGCATTGCCCTAACGAAGCTGTGATCCCAACAGGTGAATGGTTCCAGAAGAAGAGGGAAGAGGAGGAGAGAAACAATGAGTGGGTTTTTCCTTCTGTTCGATGTATTCTGAACATTGATAGATTAAGAAGCAAGACAAATTGTGATGAAATCTTGGAGGCTCAAGACCTCAAAGCAGTATTTGTTTGGTGCAAGAGGAGCAAAAATCCAGTGATATTTCAGTGTTGCAAGTGGTTTATTTGGAAGAGAGAAGAGTTGTATAGCAATCCCTCTGCTTATGATCACATCTCTGCATAGAACACTAAGAACCCAGAGCAGGAGCTGTGTCCCCTGCTGCAAATGCAAAGAACTGTCCTCCTGCTGCTACCACTTTGTGCACACAAGTGAGACTCAGAGCCCTGGTGATTGGCACACAACTGCTCTGCAAACACAGAGCAAGTTGGTGGATGCCATCTTTTGGTGCCTGATCCTCAACACCTGGTGGTTATCCAAAAGGATTCTTATCAGCTGGAAGAAAATGCTGAGGGATAACAAGGGTTTGCTGATTGAAAGTCAGTGAGCCACTGTCTGGAGCCTCGTAAAGTCTCGAAATAAAAGAATATGGCTTTCACCTACATGTAGGAGAAAATGGGCTGGAGTTGCCAGCAGAGAAACAAAATAAAGAGAAACCATCCCATTTCCCAAGAGGAGAGCACCATGACAACCCCCAGTGTTGCTGGATCTGCACAGATGGACTCACCTCGCGTCAGCTGCTGCTGGCAGAAGCGGAAAAGCCACCGGGTACAAGGAGCCTCAGGAACAGAAGGCTTTTATACGTACTCCAAAGGCAGCCCCAGGAGCTGATGACAACAGATTAACTTGATGACCAGAATCTTTCACAACCAGAACCTGCTCCACTGACACCTCCATACTCCTGGACCTCAGTCAAGGGCTGCAGAGATGCCTCCTCTTTCGGGTGTGGGGGATTTATTGTTTTTAATACAAGGCACACCCAATCTGGTAATAGCTAGCTAATTTATTAATAATTCATCCCGTCCCGACCCTGGGCAAAGATCCCACAGGTGAACTCAGATTTCAGCTCCAGCTCAGATCCAATGTCATTAAAACATGTTTGCATAAAGTTGAGGTGTCTCCTGGTAATTTTGCCCATGATCACCAGGACAGTTGCTGCTTCTCTCCTCCATTTCCATCCCAAAAGGGAACTGGAACATTTTATATTATCAAAAAAAGAAATAGAGATCTTCCCCCTTACCTTCCCTTGAGATTTCCCTTAGTTTTTCACTGAAGGATCTAAAATTTGTTACAAGCACTGGGTTTGGCTTGCTAAGATCATGGCAGGATTCCTTTTGCTGGGGATGGGTTTACGTTTGAGAAAAATGTCAGTCCTCTTGAATTTTTCCCAAGGAAGAAACAGAGATAATCTTTCAACAGAAACATTACCTCTAGCTCTAATGGAAAAGGTAGTTCAGGACTTCATTGAGTGTTCCTCAGTACTGTGTCCTGTGGGGTCACGTTCAGCCCTACGAATTACAGCTCAGTCTCCAACCAGTCTCCACACCACCAGTAGTGGTGTGATATGCAAAGAAACGATGGACATAGCTTCCGCTGGCTGTAGGAGAGCAGGTTCCATCATGTAATATCCTCTATTCATTGCTGATTAATCAGGGGTCTTAATGACCATGAGGTTAACACGGACGAAACATCATTCATTTGCTCTAAATGCATGGGAGAATCTTAGCAATGCACAACTCTGACCACAGGTGCATAGGGGAGCGATGTGTCAGGGCTTTTGCAACACATGGTCCATCAGGCACAGGAAGCACAATGGACACGGCCCAGCAGTTCTTTCTTCCACTTCCCCCAGCATGCTCACATCTATCATTACTGTGCCTAGAGCAGTGCTCGCAGAGAGGGGGAGAAGAGGAAACTTAAATGACTAATGTGGCTGATAGAGCTGGATGAAGGGGATTGGAATCAGTCAGAGGTGACTAAACTGGACAACAGATCTCACTAGCAGCTGCACATGACTGCCTGACAGATTTTTTTTCCACGTCCGGAAGTGGGCACTGATGCTTTGTGGGGTTAGGGATGGCAAAGTTCATTGGACACAAAAAGTTTGTGTTCAACAGTGTATGTGTGGTCTCCATCTTGCCTTCCCCTTTCTTGCTGTCTGATCCACCTGCCATCACTTTGTCTCTCCGTGTGGAAATGTGTGTTCTAATGTAGAAACAGTTTGCCTTCGTGAGATACATTTTGTCTGTCATTGTTCCTGTTTAGTGATTGTACCTTTTGGTGTTGACAGAAATAAGACAAAAAGTAATCTACAGTCAAACTCTACACCTGCACACAAGGTTTCATTAAAACCTGATTTGGTAACAGTGTTTACACACACCTAAATATAACTCTTTTCTTTTCTAGATCAGTCTCTCTCCACCCTTGCCATAATGACATGGTAGGTGGGTAATAATCCTCTGTCCCAGACATGGAAATTTTAGGGCCATCATGAAGACAGAGGTGAGCAAGTCACATGCAGGTGTGTAAGACAAAGGTAGCATTATCTCTGAAACTTGACATCCGAGTGGTTAGAACTCCGCCCAGACAATGGTTCTCCATTGGCTTCAGAATTGTAACTCCAAATAAATAACGTGTGCTTGTGAATGAATTAAAACCTTATTGACTCCTGCCGGATGTTAATGAACCTGCAATGCCAATTGCTTTATCAGCTAGGGAGTTAACTTCTTATTGCAGATAGAGAATGGATAGGTAATAATGGTGACACTTGCCTAAAGTCATACAAAGAATCTGCAGCAAACTTGGGAACAAAACTGCAGCCTTGCAGGGCAAGGACCTGCTCCTGAATGATGACAAGGTTCACCTCCTGAAGCCAGATCCCCTATTTTCTGTCTTCAGTCAATGAGGATCACAGGAAAAGTTGCCTGAAAAGGCCATTTTCATCTCCTCTGGATTGGTTTAAATGAATAATTAAGATCACACTAGTGATCTTAATGCCTTCTCAATGCCTTCTCCCTCAGGTTAGGGTTTTTGTTACTTTTGAAGTATTCTTTCAACAGATTTGGCCCCAAAATCCAGAGCCACGAAGACCAAAAATACCATTATTTTGAGGTAGAATAAAACTGTGACATCTGTCAGAGCGGTATTCATGGGGTGATGTTTTGTTTATGTTATTGGCTTTGTTCAACATTAGGATGCAAGCTCGGTTTGCAGCATTGTAGGCACAAATCCTCCATGACCTTACCAGCTTTTTAAGAGGAAAACTAAAGGAATGTGTTCTTTGGTCTGAAGACATGGGAATTTGGGGACTAAAGAAAGACAAAATGACACATTGATGCCATCGATGGTCAATTTTTATTGCTGCATGTAGACATTGAAAGGGAAGAGGACAAACATTGAAGACTTGAAGAGAGCTGAAGAATAGAAGGGGAGCCACCTTCACCAACTGCTCACAGTACAGCCATTGCAGAATATCTCCCCAAGATAATAGAAGATTAGCCAACTGCAGTTACCAAGAAAAAAGTGCTGAGATTGCAGATGTAGCACAGGAAGAAGAGATACAAGAAGAAAAATGCAGAGAAATATTTTCCAAGTCAAAGAAAGCATGGGTTAACAGAGAGAGGTTTTGATACATTGAAGGTAGGTCTGTCATCTGTATTTCATTCCCTGGGTTCTCACGAGCCAGCAGATATTGCAATACACCAAAGCATTGGGGGTGCCCGCAAGGCCCATGCAATGAAGGCAATTAGCATGGACGAGTGCAGACGGTGCCGCACGGCTCCAGGCACACGGTCTCGCATGTATCTACACACTTCTTGGTGCACACCTCCACACATGGTGCTGGGCAGGGCTCCACACACTTGGTGCTGCACTGGGTGCTGCACTGCTCCACACATGGAACGGGGCACTGCGTGGAGCACTGGGTGGCACAGGGCTTGATGCAGGCATCAATGCACGTAGGGGGACAGACATCCACACACTGAGTGGTGCACTGGGTGCTGCAAGGCTCCACACACTGGGTGACACACTGGGTGCTGCACTGGGTGCTGCAAGGCTCCACACACTGGGTGACACACTGGGTGCTGCACTGGGTGCTGCAAGGCTCCACACACTGGGTGACACACTGGGTGCTGCAGGGCTCCACGCACTGGGTGACGCACTGGGTGCTGCACTGGGTGCTGCAGGGCTCCACACACTGGGTGCTGCAGCACGTGGTGGACTCAGAAGCACATGGGTTCTGGCAGACCTCCACGCATTGTGTTGGGCACGGCTTTACGCAGATGTTGCTGCAGGGCTCCACACGCTGGCTGCATTTCTGCAGGCAGATGGGAGGCGGCAGGCAGGGCTGCTTGCACTGCTCGTAGTAAGACATCCTGCTGGATACTGGAAGGCAAAGACAAGGCAAACAAATCATGACTCTTTTCTCCCCAAGCCACTGTTCACAACTGAAGCCCTTCAAAGAGGCATAGCAGTTAGTTGGTGGACTGAGAAGTCAATCAGGGAAAATTTCATGCTTGAATGATTTTTGGATCTGGATACATACAGCTAACACTTTCTCAGGAACCTAAAGGCATCACTGCCAGGAAAACCACAATTATGAACTCAGAACTGCTGCACACAGTTTAGATTTGTAAAAACCATAACGTAACAACAGCCCATTTCCTTATTCTCTTAATTATATCAGCAGACATTCCACAGCACATCTTTTGCTGGTCACTTCTTCAGCTCCTCAAACAGACCACAGAGCACAATCCCACCTGTGTAGACATCGAGCTGCTAATCCCAGAGGAGAAAGCCCAAAGACCACCAGTTCAGATACTCTGTACTGTGTATCATAGTACAGCATTGGAGTTGTATAAGTTTTAATGGGCTTCTCCTTCATGAGGAAAGTGTTAGCCCAGAGGTTGCAGCTCCTGTTTCTGGTTCAATTCCCCACACTGAACTCTCCCAGTCGCCTCCTGCAGCTCAGCCCTCAGGTGTCCTTCAGCTTCCTTCTTCATGGTAATGCTTCTTCCCACCCATCTCCTTTGAAGTCTCGAGTCTTACTCTGCAGTATCCAGTAATTTTTGTAATTTTCTGACTTAATGAGGTTTAAAAAAAAAGGTTAATGAAGATAGAACATGAATGAGGATAACAGACAGACGGTTGCTAAAGATGTGACAGGACATTTGCAAGCTACCTAAGGAAGAGCAATCTCTAAGAGTCAAACATCCTCTTCCCATTCCAAGGTGGATCCTGGAATAGGAGCACGTGAAGCAAAGCTTTCCTGTGGCAGTTAATATATCCTTTTGACCAGAACAACCAAGAAGCACAGTCATCAAATTATCCTCTGATAAATACAAGAAAGACTTACCGTTCACCAACACAAGTGAGTGAGGGAGTAGACAAATGAACTGATGCGGGCATCAAAATGCAAACCTTTTTATATGGCGTGAGTGGCGTCACCTCCGGAAACAAGGGAGCCCAGGGGTATGGAGACCTGACCACTAACAACCTGCATAGGCTCCACCTGCACATGCTTTACATATTTGTCTACAGCCTAATTTTTGATGGAAACCTTTTTCCAGGTAGAACGTGATCCTGAGCAAATCCTGCTTCTACCTTATGTCACGCAGATCCCAATGGGAATGAGACAGTAATTGGAAAAAAATCATGTAAGTACTAGATGAATTGCTTTTCCAACAAGATTCAGTACGCCTGGATGTATTCATCTCATTTTTTCCATAAATACCTGAACAATACCTTTGTTGTTTGTTTTTTTTTTTTTCAGTAAAGTAAAAACAGACAGATACTATTAGGGTACGTGGGCAATTGATCAGATTTACTGTGAGAAACATTGCATCCTACTTCTCATAGTAAGAAAGATCATTTCCTACAGTATTCCACCAATGCTCCCAGAATATATTGAGATTTCTGCTTCCACCTGCCACTTTTTGGTCCCCAAATGTTCTTCACCCATTCCTACCCACTGTTCCCCTATTAGCAACATTCATACTTGGCAATGCCAATGGGGACACAACTCCAATGGGACCTCTTCAAGATACTGAGGTAATAAATAGAAAAGGGGTACACATTCTAAGGACTATTTTTCATTGTCTGAGCAGTGTAAAGCACTTCATTTTAAACACAATTTAGGCCCAGGGCTCCATGTAAGCTATAGAAGCCCTTACCTAGCCATGATACACCACTCAGATACACAGCAAAGAAAATGCTCATTTCTCCAAAATGTTCCACTCATGGAGATGGAATGTCATCACTAAGTTATGCGTAGGCAGCCAACTGCATCACTAACAAAAAAGCTGAATGGGCAGAAAAAAAGCCAACAACCCATTCAGCATCTATGCATGATGCATCCTGTTTATACTAGACGCAAGGATTATGCTGGAGAATCATTCACCAGTACCAATTCCTTTCTGGTGTTTACATGGGGAACCTGAGTTCCTGTCCTGAGCCTGTGTGAGCAGATTTGCATTTCTCCTGACATCCTCCCAGCAGCACCTCATGGTTCATACATTCTTTCCACTTCTCTCTTCCTTTACAGCAGGAACGTGGTGCATCACATGCCTTTTTTCTCCCTAGGCTTGAACTACAGCTTTTGTAAGAGATAGGAATCACAGAATCATGAAATCATAGAATCATAGAATCATAGAATGGCCTGGGTTGAAAAGGATCATAATGATCATCTACTTTCAACCCTCCTGCTATGTGCAGGGTTGCCAAGGAAGGGAACGTATAAGGTGTGGTTTGCTCATGTTAGACATCTGTTTCAGTGTGAGGAAAAAGACCCATCAAGTAGACCCCGCAGACTGTAAAACATACAAGAGCAACTACCTGAGATTCAGGTGCTCAGTATCTTGGTGGAAGAACATCTCCCCATCTCCTCTTCCTGGCACTAACCCTCCTCCATGATGTTCAAAAAGCAGGCATCCTCCAGCACCTCAAGGCCCCTTCACAGCAGCTGCCACCATCACTTATCTCACTGAGAAGATTCTCTAGGACTGGTTTGTTCCATTCTCCACACTTACCAAGGGCTCCAGGCTCAATTCTGAAGCCAATGGTGAGGGCTGCTCCTACCTCTCCCTTTTTGTACTGTGTTATTCTATACCCTATTGTTATATTTGATTAGCAAGAAATTGTAATGAGTTCTGGGAGAAATAGATATTTTAGGAGATATAAACTGATCCACATTTGTAATACGTGGGAACACCAAAGTGCTGGATTATTATTTTAAATTAGCACTTATTTGTGGATCTCTATTACATTTATGAGCCATTTGGCTGTTTGACTGTTCCCATTAAGTTCAGTGAGTCAGCACTCCGCAGCAATGACCGTTGGTGGCCATTTTGGCTGCGCTACTTTGAGCTATTCAGTGAGAAAGAATTATTTCAGAGTCTCCTGAAGACTTTAGAGATCGGACACCTGTGAATTTCTTAGCATCCTCTGCTTTGCCCAAGAGCCTCCTAAGTAAGACTTCCTCTGTTGCATCCAGCACTGTTGGCATCAGGGATTTCATACACAACTGGAAGAAGCTTTGTGTCTGTGCAGCATCCCATTCAGCACACCACCCATATTTTGGTGTACAAAGCATTTCCATAGAAAATAAGGATTCTCCCTTTGTTCTTAGCACAGCGAAGACTTCCCTGCGTGCTCTCCTGTGATTACATCTTTCAGTCTGGGGCTTCATTACACCCGACTTTCCCCTCCCATCATTACCTACCAGCAGAAAGGCACTCAGCACCAGGGAGGTTTCCTATGGCCATCACTGGAGTTTGGAAATCCTCACATAGCTGAGATGCCAACAGACTGAGTACAACGCAATTAGCATCACATGAAAACAAGTGGCTTGTCTAGTCCATGCCCCAGGGACTGTTTGATCAAGTAATGAGATTGTTACTTCTGGGCCAAGAGGAACCCCAGTCCAGCACTATCCGCCTCTTTTCCTGTTTACTCAGGAAGGTGAATGCTCCGTGAAGAATGATAAGTGAGCAGCTGAATGCCATTAAGGCTGAAAAAGAGGAACTAGCTTTTGCCTTCTGACTATTGCAAATACTTGCTTTGATTTTCCAGCACTCAAGAACACAAATCTGACTTTTCTTCCCTGAATAAATCTATGTCTCAATCCCTGAGGAGTACATTTCAGAGCTCAGAGTGCATTAGCTGTCCCAGCAAACACTGAAGGCTGTTAACAACTGTTATAATAGTCTCAGAGCCATAGACTTCCAACTATCCAGCATTCCATCAAATTTGGGAGCAGGACCAAAGGTAATCCCTGCTTGTATAGTGAGTTTTGGAGGAGCCTTGGAGTCATGCCAGATCTCCACAGAGGGGTAATTAGCCAGCCCTGATAGCTTAGTCCATCTGTGGTGTAGCAATGGGACTCAGGCAGCACCTGAGCACTAGGTGAGGACCCTGAGCACTGCCTACAAGCAGCAGAGCTTGCAGGAAGAATGGGACTAGGAGAGATGAGAAGGCAGTGTGATTTGCATGTGGGCAGCATGATCTGCACGATGCCAGACCTCCCATAGAGTGCAATGCCATGTCCATGGGTAGGACTGAGCTCATCCCACTACTGGTCCAGCTAACCCAGACGTGTTAATTGCAGGTTAGTCATCAGCCTCAAGCCCTGGTGCACCTTTAAGACAAAGCAGTGGGTGTCTACAGAGGTGCACCCACGCTGCTGCTCAGTGGATGGGTGGCTGCCTCCCTCCCTTCTGCAGCTGCTGAGCTCCCTGCAGCATCTGCACCTAGAGAACTGAAGAGCAGTGTCCTTGGCACAAGCAATGATGGGGCTTTGAGTTCTTGGGCAGGTTGCTTATTCTCAGACTTTGCAAACAGATTTGGTGTTAAAGAGGAACCCCTTGGATCCTTGTCAATCAATGTTCATGAAGGGCAACAGGGTCATAAGGCACAGGCTCTTAGTCCTGCTCGTCTTCCCCCTCGTTAGTGGCTCATTTGCCCATTGCTCTGAAGGGAACATTTAGCTGCTCCACTTCAGCATGTTTCCTCAAGACACACAGCATCCCCTTTCCCAGCCAGCATCTGGGGAGGTCTAGATGAGTGCTGGGTCTCTGGGTGCTGCCTTACACCTTGTCATACCTTCCAACAAGAGCTGCCACTGCAGAGATCACTCTTTTAGGTAGAAATTAAGAGAAGGTGTGAGAATGGGGGAGTGCAAAAGAGAAGGAGAGCTTGTAGACAGCTGGTGCCAAGATCAAATGTTTTTATTGCTTCATTTAAGAAAAGGAGATGATGGCGAGGAAGGACAAATTCCTCCAACCACATCACTGCAGAAAAGAACGACAGAATCTCTCACCCAGGCAAATAATCCTGGGGGCACAAAATCAACTGGTTACATGTTACAAGGAAAGGCATTACTCTTCAGATAAATCTATTATATATGATGCAGAATGCAAGGAAAACCATGTGAGGATCTGCCCTCCCTTGGACGGACAGGGCATGAGGAGAGCCAAGAGGTGAGGAAAACATCAGAGGGCTCAGGAGGTCTGCAAACCATTTTCATTCCGTAGCTGCTGGGGCTGCACAGAGCAGGGACACAGCAGAGGGGTCCCCTGTCAGCTCCCATTGTGGGACCACCCCTTAAGGAGCTGTTCACTTGCGGCAGCAGATGTCAGCACAGCTGATGGAGTAGTGCCGGCCACAGATGCTGGCGCACAGTGGGGTGGGCCTCGCAAAGCAGGGGGGGACACAGGGAACCACACACGCGGAGGTGCATTGGTTTGCATCCTGGCAGCAGGGATCTACGCAGGTGGTGGTGCACTGGGTTGCATCCTGGCAGCAGAGATCTTCACACCTGGTCGTGCACTGGGTCACGTCCTGGCAGCATGGGTCCACACACGTGGTAGTGCATTTGGTCACCTCCTTGCAGCAGGGATCCACGCATGTGGTGGTGCACTTAGTGGCATCCTGACAGCAGGGATCTACGCATGTAGTGGCACACTTTGTCACCTCAGTGCAGCAGGTTTCCACACAAATGGGGGTGCACCTGGTCACCTCCTTGCAGCTGGGATCCACACACCTGTTTTTGCAGCTGGTCACCTCCCTACAGCACGGATCCACACACTTGGTCACTCTGCCACAGCAGGGATCTACGCATCTGGTGGTGCACTTACTCACTTCCTCACAGCAGGGATTCTTGCATCTTGCACACTTGGTCACTCTGCCACAGCACGGATCCACACACTTTGTGGTGCACCTGGTCACAGCTCCACTGCACGGATCCACACACCTGCTGGTGCACTTGCTCACTTCCTCACAACACGGTTCCACGCACTTAGTGCTGCATCGGGTCACTGCTCCACAGCAGGGGTCCACACATCTGGTGGTGCACTTGGTAACTCTGCCATAGCATGGGTCCACACATGCAGTAGCACATCTGGTCCCAGGTCTACAGCAGGGATCCACACACTTGGTGGTGCACTTGGTCACTTCCTCACAACAGGGAGCTGCACATCTGGTAGTACATCTGGTCACCTCCTTGCAGCAGGGGTCTACACATCTGGTAGTAGTACACTTGGTCACTTCCTTGCAACAGGGATCTACACATCTGGTGGTGCACTTGGTGACATCCTGGCAGCAGGGATCCACACATCTGGTGGTGCACTTGGTGACATCCTGGCAGCAGGGATCTACACATCTGGTGGTGCACTTGGTAACATCCTGGCAGCAGGGGTCCACGCATCTTGTAGTGCACTGGGTTCCATCCTGACAGCAGGGGTCCACACATCTGGTGGTGCACTTGGTGACATCCTGGCAGCAGGGATCTACACATCTGGTGGTGCACTTGGTGACATCCTGGCAGCAGGGATCCACACATCTGGTGGTGCACTTGGTGACATCCTGACAGCAGGGATCCACACATCTGGTGGTGCACTTGGTAACATCCTGGCAGCAGGGGTCCACACATCTTGTAGTGCACTGGGTTCCATCCTGGCAGCAGGGATCCACACATCTGGTGGTGCACTTGGTGACATCCTGGCAGCAGGAATCTACGCATGTAGTGGTGCACTTGGTGACATCCTGACAGCAGGAATCCACACACCTGGTGGTGCACTTGGTGACATCCTGACAGCAGGGATCCACGCATGTAGTGGTGCACTGGGTTCCATCCTGGCAGCAGGGATCCACGTGTGTGGTGATCCCAAGGCAGCAGGGATCCAAGGCAATCTGCCTCACATCACAGCTACCAAGTTTCAGGTAGGTGGTGGTGCCCTGAGGAACCCTGGCATAGTAACATGGCTCTGCACATGTGTTCAGGCGTGAGACGCTGCAGACAGGGCTGCAAGGATCCACGCTTCTTCTGACGGGCAAATTCCTCACCAGGACGACATGAGGTGGGAGGCAGGGCTGTCTGCGCTGGCAGTCGGTTTGGAAAAGCATGGCTGAGGGAGGAGGAAAGTCTGAAAGAGGGAGAGAAATACCCTGTGTGGAAAACAGAGGCACTCATCTTTCACAAGGCTGTTTTATGCAGTGAGGTACCCTATACTTTTTCCCTTGGAATACTGAGCAACGTGTTGGGAAAGCGCACTGAAATCACAGCAGGGCACTAACTCCACGTGGAAGCATCTCAGGTACAGCTGCAGTTGCTCACTGCACGTACATCTCAAACTGCTTCTCAGAACAGGAGTGAAAAACGGTGTTAAGCAAACTTTGCCAGATTCTATTGCATGGGCAGAAGGCACAACAGCCTCCACCTGCCCACAGAAGTCCTCAGCTCCTCTCATCCAGACTCCCTTCCAGGCATGGCTTACCCCGCAGCCTGTGAGGCTCCACTTCTTATCTTCCCTCCCACTATTGTGTCTTTGAAGTCCTTGTCTTGCCTTTTGATCCCTCTCAAACCCAATAATTTCCTGGTTAAAACAGGGCAGTACTGTGCCTGGGAAAGGGGAAGGTTGGTCCACTCTCAGCTGCCCTGAGATACACCCCAACGGAGAAAACACAGCAATTGCAAAACACACAGCAAATAGAAGCTGGAAGAAGGTGAAATGGATATTTACCCTTAGCTTAGCTGCTTGATAAGTGCCGCATACGAATCTTACTAAGCAGAAGCACTTGTAAGTCTTCTAACTTGCTTCTGCGGGTACCATTCAAAAACCCAATCTCCCCAGCCTTTACACTACATCCCAGCAAGCCAAGAGAGACTTACCCAATTCACCACCAGGAACAAGCAAACGAAACCAAAATGGCTTGGGAAACACTACAATATGAACCCTTTTATACAATTTCAATGTCTGTGTCTCCGGAAGTGAGACACCTCAGGGGTATGGAAATACAATTTTTTAATAATCCAGACCTGCTCCACCTCCAATCCTAAAATTACTTGCTTACATTATAATTTTTAATGAAACCTAGCCACTGAGGTGGTACATGCGACACTATGACAGCTGCCTGCAAGGCTGAATTCCTGATCCACGTATTATGTACGGGAGTTAGGGAACAAACCATTGGTGATACAGCCTGGAAACAATCCCCTTTGGGATTAACTCATATTCGGATAAATATTACTTTGGTATGTGTTCTAGCACCTTCCACCATGACACCCATACAGGCCAGGGCTACAGGTAGGATAGCACTATCCTGTGCAAGCATCCATGCTCTTGCTTCTTTCGTGTGCTCTTCAACCAAAGGCAGCATTCCAGCCAGACTTGAACACGTAGCATTTTGGCAGTAAGGCAGCCAGGGAAGACTTTACACTGTGCAAAGGCTTTTAATGTCACTTAGGCTCCTCGTAGAACACCTCCTGCCGCAGCCCATCCCTCTGCAGTGACGCTGTAGGGTGATGACCCACCTCCTGCCTTTGGTGCCCTGACCACAGTAGTGCCCATTTGGGGTTTATTGTGCCCATATCTATGGTGCAGAGGCCAAACCAAGACCAAGATACACCCTTCATAAAGGATAGCACACTGTGTGGCACTGCAGCAACGCAATGTGGCAGTTGTTTTGCCTGCCACAGTTGAAGTGAAGGAAATATGTTCTCCTTGGAAATCCCCTGGTTATAAACGAGAATGGAGAGTCAACGAATGAAGTGCTTCCAAGAGATCAAAGACTGAGAATTTCTTCTGTGCTGGCTCCGAATTGGCCTTAAGTCACTTGTGACACAGACATGGAACCAGTATTACTTGCAGTCAGAGACATGGCCATATATCATCTGGAGACAAAGGAGTGCTCTTGTGTTTGCGCTCTGCCCTCCCTTTAAGTGTGTGCTCACACTGCTGAGCATGGTGATGCCCCATGTAGTGGCTTTTGGTTACTGAAATTGAAATCAAATCAGGATGCATGACCACTTGGGTTGTCAGTGTTCTGCCGACCACAGTGGTTTGAACTGGCATAATTGAATTGACTTGGGTAAACCAATGGGCTGAATGGGGACGGTGGTGGTCAATGCTCCTGCCAACCTTCTGCTCTCTAGGGGTGCACCTACACGAGGGTAAAGGCAATGTCTATGTGGTGGAACAGTGCTTTGTCATTCAAGTTGGAGCTCCAGGAGAAGATGCAAAATATCACGAGACCGGTGATGATACAAGAGTTTCCATGAGCATGTCAGGAGCATACAGCCGGTAGCACCGCATCCAAACAGGACACGGGCAGGGACAGAAGCAGGTCAATTGTGGCTAAAAAGCAAAGAATCCCCCATATCCCACATCCCATCCAGCACTTAGTGGCCAACGATGATGTGTTGGGCTGGAGGAAAAACTGAGCTGTGACTGACCGGCTATTTGCCAGCAAGCCAAGAATCCATTCATTTCCCAAATTCTTCCCTGACGTCAGCCCCACTGGAAGGCCACATGAATTCACAAGCCATCTTGGATCACTCGAGGTTATGCTGCAGCCACGGAAATAGCCGGTTTCCATTAAAAATAATTAGTCAAATAATCCATCAGAGGGCAGAGGCGGAGCAGGGCCGTGCTAGGAAGGGCTGCTTGTCTGTGTGCCTGGGGCACCTGTCTCCAGAGGCCAGGCTCCTGTGTGCACACAGCAGATCCCAGGCTGAGGCTGTTGGGTCTGCTCGCCATCTCCATGCGTTGATATTTAGCTGGGTGAGTATCCTTAGGCTTTAACATCTAGGGTGTAAGGCTTCCCCTGAGATAGATGACTGCTGCTACCATCTTCATGATGAGGAATTGCTTGTTAGTTCTTCCATCTTACTGGTGATAAGAGTAATCATTTTCTCCCTTTGCATTTTGCTGTAATTCCCACGGATGCTCTGTGAAATGCTTCCCGGTATCCCAGCACTGGATTTAGAGGCAGAAGCCACATAGCTGTCGTGGAAGGGCAAAAAGAGCACAGCATCGCACACGGCAGCAGCTGAGGTCCCAGGTAAGAGCACTGAGCTCCATGCCAGCGACTCCTGGCTCCATCTTGTTGAGCTTCTTGCTGCCTTCAGCAGTGAGAAAGGTGGGATGGAGAGGGCTGCATGAGTTGGGTGTTCTGCAAGGGTGTTACAGGGTGAGGAGAAAGCACCTGGAAAAGAGAGGGAAAAAAGAAGCACAAAGCTCTGCTAGGAGTGTTAATTAAATCCATCCTTATCTGCACAAGGAAGGGCTGCTGGAGTGAAATTATTTGGCTGAACACTGACTTTAAATATAGAACTTGAGTTTGGGTGTCTGTGCAGAAATACAGCATAACCAAGCTTCTTTTGGTAAGGAATGCCTGTAGACTTTGAAATAGCAAACATCTGATTTCCCCTCTACTGAGCTTTCCCTCATACCTGAATTACAACACAATCAGCACAAACCTTCCTGGGGAGCCTAGAAATAAGGAAAACAACCGTTTGGAAGCATTGGGTTAGTGGACATTGAGTTGTTCTTATTTCCTCCAGGAAGGAAGATGTTGGAGCCATGTGAGCAGTCCTGCCTGCCACCTCCTGCCTGTGTGGGGACAGCTGTGCCCACTGACCTCTGCACATCATGCAGTGTCACTGCACAACCTGACACCTGCTCTGTGCAGAATGCATGTCCCTGTCCCGAGCAGATTCTTGGGGTGGATATGTGCCAAGCTGTGCCCTCCTGCCCTGATGTCTGTGGCCCTACCTGCCTGCCTCCCACTGTCCCTGCACCTGAGGACATCTGCGACCCCTGCACATCCCAGTGTGTCACCACCTGTGTGTGCCCAGCAGAGGACCCCTGTGACTTGCAGCAATGCCAGCCAGAGACCGACATCTTGCTGCAGTCCTCCACCTCTCCATCAGCTCCCTGTGCCCCTGAGAAAGTGGGGACATGCGTGGAAGCTTTCCCCCACCGGCACACCGTGTCACCCTGCACTCCTGTGACAAATGAGATCTATGTGGAAACCATCCCCGTGAAGCACCCAGTCTTGTCCGTGAAGATTTGCACCCCTGAGGCAGCAGGGATGGGTGTGGAGACCTGTCCAAGCCAGCATGGGGTCACACCAGTGGAGCTTTGCATCCTCAATACAACTGGGACCTGCATGGAAACACCTCCCCTGCAGCACCCAAAACCACTCTGCACCATTGAGGTGCTCAAAGCCTGCACGGAGACCCCCCCCACCATCTGCATTGAGGATCCCAGCTGCCCCCAGGCTGCCATCGCTTCCCATCCCGAGCAGTGCCCACTTCCATGCGTGGATCCCTGCACGGCTCAAACCTCGGTGTGCACAGAGCCCTGCAGCTCTGCAGCCACCCAGGGCCCCAGCAATACTTTCAGGCCACGGGCACCGTTCCGCCTCAACACCTGCACTGCTGCCATCGTGGAGCGCTGCCTGGCCCGCTGTCAGAGCTGGCTACGTGGTACCAAGTGAGGAAAGGGCTCTTTGCATCAGCTCCCCTGGTGAGTTCCTGCTTTCTCATCCATATCAACAGGCGAGAAAACAGCCTCGCGTTAAATAAAAATTTTTCAATCATCTGTTAATTACACTCCTTATTCTTCATTGCCTCATATGGGCTGCAATAATCATGGCAAAAGTGCAATGCATGTATTAATTGCGTTCGCCAAGCCCCGTTTCATCACCTTCAGCCTTTCTGCTTCCCACATATAAATAACTGCTTTCATAATCTGCCTTAAATTCAGTTAGGATTCTGCCTTTGGGTTTTCTATCTTCTTTTTCTAATGGTCTCTTAGATTGAAATTGTTATGAGAATATTGAGGAAAGTAGCTCAGAGGTGCGATTTTAACAGCAGCAGAAAGGTCTTTTAAGGAGATATAAAATGACAGAAGGCACCCAGGGTGAGGAAAGAGCAAAGGCTGAACAGAAAATGTGCAGTGAACAGCAGTGGAAGAATAATGCTGAGAAATTGAAGTTCTACCACACAATGTCCGGTGAAGTCTGGGGTAAACGCTGTATAATTAAAAGTTTTCTGCTCATAACAGCATTCCCCAGCAGTGGAGTTCTCTCTCTAAATATCCACAGCAGCTTTATGCCGAGGGTGGGTAAAGGAGTCATAGAAATACCATGGGGAGAAGGATAAACCAATGGCTCCTGCAGCCTGGGCATTGCTGCCTGGAAATGGCATGGAACTGCTGCAGGCATCTAGACAGCTGCCAATGAAAGCCATTTTTATTGGATTATGGTTGGGTCTTTAATGTCTTCTGTTAGCAAGGGTTGTTCTGCTTCCGTGTGTGCATCCAATAAAGCATCCCTACATGTTAGTGCCCTGCATGCGTTTGCAAAGTGTAAGTGAGCCCTTATATTGGAGCAAGAATTAAAGCTTAGTGGGTGGAGGGAATAAATTCTCATCAATCTGAATCTGTTGTCCATTTGCTTTTTTTTTTTCCCCTCTCGGTAAATAAATCAACAGATTTCATTCTGCCACTCCACCAGATTCTTGTGCCTGGAACTATATATACCCATTGTGTTGCAATGTGACTCTTTTACAAGTTAGATTAGATCTGCAGTATTATATTTAGAGACAGTATAAATCAAACATTAGTGGAGATAGCCTATAGTAACATAAAAATAACTGAGGCAGAGGATTACTGTTTACTATAATCCCAAACACGCTCTTGCAAAGTCAGACAGGCTCAGTTTATTGCCACAAGACCCTCTTTTGACACCCTATTACTAAGCTGTCCTTCACAAACTGCTGTGCTCTCCCACATCGTCTCAAATAATAACTTCCTTACACACTTACATCACCCTGGCTGTGCTTCTCCTATCCCCATATTTAGCAATGCCAGCACAGTGCTCCATCCCAGCACATCTGGTGCTCAGACAGCCATTCATGGTGCTCAGGGTTTGTTGGCATCATCCTGGCTGCTTCTGAGCACATAAAGACAACAAAGCAGAGCCTGAGTCTGTTTCCTCCAGGAAGCTGCAGTTTCCTTCCCAAAGCTCCATGGGATGCTCACCAAGACCCAGATAAAGGCTCCTCTGGCTCTTCAAAGGACACCGCATCCCACAGTTATTGAAGGTTTCTTGTGTTTTATATGACAATTTAACCTCAAGAAACTTAGTTTTTTGCTTTTTTAGTTTCAGTGGACATTTCATGGAATCATAAAGGTTGGAAAAGATCACCAAAATCATCCAGTCCAACAATTTCTTCACTCAAACAAACTGGGGCACCACCACCTTCCCCCAGCACCCCATTCCTTTGGCAGTTGCCATGTTCTCCTCTCATCTGTCATTATTCCTGCCTTGTGACAGCTCATCAACATCAGGGTGGAGTGTAATTGGTACAGCTGGAGGAGAAGCATGAGGTGTGATTGTGGCATTCCTAACATATCAGCTCGTCATCTGCCCCTTGCCTACAGAAAGGAAGGGAAAGACAAAATGCCACCTTCTGGAGAGCAGATATCCTTAATTCCCCAAATGAACCTCAAGCACTGCCTCAATGGGGGCAATAAGTAGGAGCCAGGCTAGGACACATCCTCCTTGTACACAGTGCTCACATCAGTGCATCCAGGACACACTTCACAATATATACTTAACAAGAAGCCTTCAGACATTTCCAGGTTGGCTCTGGGTAAAAATACTATTTTTTTCCCTCTTGTTTTCAGGATCCAGTTCAGCATTCATCCAGTTCATATTCAGTGTCAGGCAGCTTTGGCCCATGGGCTATGGCCGGCTCCATCTCCAGCACAGCACAGCTCTAAATTTAGGGAGAGAAGCTCCTGGAACATCCAGACCCAGCACCATCTCCATGCAAACATACACTACTCTGTACACAGCAGCCCACAGGCAGAACTGGTAGAGCCTGGTTTCCTCCTCTCCAACATCCAACAACCCCACAAAGGGAGAACAGGTCATTTCCTTCTGCTGCGGCAGCATTATCCATGCTTCTACTCTTTTGTCATAAGATTTGTAGAAATTTAGCATTTGTTTTAACCATATCACTGAGCCAAATTTGGTTGCAAATAATAGGTTAGGATATAACAACCGGGAGCATCAAAAAACTGTGCTGCTTAGGAAAGCCAGACTGAAGGAAGATCAGTGCAATGTTAAAAGGAACGTCAGTGGTTTCCCCAGCTGGAGGTATAGGAGAGCAGTAAGCTGGGGCTGCGTTGCTGCAGCACTGCCAGGCTAAGAGGCAGCTCCTCACTCTGTGCTGCCACCACCCCAGCTCTGCTCCCACCTCTCATGGAGTTCCACCAGGTCACATTTCCCAACACATCCCTATTGCTCCATCCCATCCCACAGCCGCCTCCCAGCCTTTCCCCATCACGTCCTCTGTGCCTGCCCTGGGTGCTGCTGTGCTCTCTTCTGTTCCAGGCAGCAGAAAGTACATTCATCCCCCAAAATCCATCACCCTACATTGCAGCTCCCTTCTAAAGCAGCTAGCAAAAAGAACCAGGCTCTCCCTCTGAAGCACTGAGCAGCAAGGAAGCTAACGGGGAAAGGCACTGAAATTGTCCCCATCACCACTTCTGGAAGCAGCTGAAATGAGCACAGGTGATTCACTACCACCAGAGCCACAGGAGGTGACTCAAGTCCCCACCAAACCCTCAGCCCCAAGCAGAGTGAGCCCAAAGGGAGTGTGGAGCCTCATCCCAGCTGCTGGGCAGGGAGAGGACAGCAAGCAGCTCTGGGTGCAGGGAGGAAGGGGGGGGTCTCCAAGCTCCTAACACACAGCAGGGAGAAAAAAGCAAAGAGCTCACAGCCTGTCTGGCCTCTGCGTGCTGCCACAAAGAGCAGCCTGGGGTGCTGCATCCAGATGTGGATTCCTCAGTGCAGGAGAGACATGGAGAGTTCAGAGAAAAGCCACAGAAATGATCCATGGAATGGAACACCTCTCCTGTAAGGACAGGCTGAGAGAGTTCTTTGGCTTGGAGAAGAGAAGGCTGTGAGGTGATCTGAGAGCAGCCTTTCAGGATCTAAAGAGCAGCTAACAGGAAAGAAGGGAACAGGATCTTTAGCAGTGTCTGTAGCAACAGAACAAGGGCTTCAAGCTCAGGGAGGTTAGATTTAGGTTAGATATAAGGAAAAATCTTCTACAGTGAGGGTGGCGAGGCACTGAAAGAGGTTATGTAGTGATGTGGTTGATGCTTCTTCCCTGAAGACTTTCAAGGCAAGGCTGGATAAAGCTCTGGGCAACCTGATCTAGCTGTGGTGTCCCTGTTCATTGCAGGGGAGTTGGAATAGATGGCCTTCAAACCCTTCCAACTCTAAGGATTCCATGATTCTGTGATTCTGAGCTGCTTTGCGCTCAGAAGCTTTCCAAGAAATTCTCAAAGCCGGATACATCATGGGGGAGAGGTGAGGAGCAGCAGATCTGAAGTCCTGCATGCCCCCAACCGTTGTGTGCACCGCTGTGCACGCGCACAAATCTGTGCACGCGCACACCGCGCGCCCTCTGGCGGTGCGCGCTGCGCTCTGCGCTGATTCCCACTGGTGCAGACGTTGCAGGGAGAATACAGGCAGTGCTTCAGAAAACACGGGATAATCTCATCTCACCTTCCTCCTGCTCTCTTAGCTTTATTTTTTTTTATCTCTAATCACTAAATATTTGCTTAAAATGAGATACAGGCATTCCTACACGTTCTCAGCGTAGCACCATAGTGACAGCGCACTGGGAGCTACGTATGTTTAAGCAGATCTGGGTCTGGGAGAAGAAAGGAAACTCAGAAGCTCCTTTGCCCCTTCAGGAAACAATGTGCTCAAAACCGCCTTCTGTGCTTTGCATTCAAACAGCCGTCTCGATAAGCTGTGAGCAAACAGAGCGCAGACAAATCCTGCCTTCACGAGGAGGATTAAGGGGATGAGATAATCCGAAATACCTGTGCCCCTCTGTGGGTCCTGGGCTAGAAACGCAAAGGAAGAGTTTAATTAAGATTCTCCAGAATGATGGTTAACACGTGTATTAAATGTGTCTCAAAACAAAGTATCCTGGAAAGCCTTGTTTCAGCCAGGAGATTAATTCCTAATTTTCATTGTGGGATTATTCAAATGCAGGAAAGCCTTTTCGATATTAGAGGCGCCGCTCGTTGGTTTTGGGTGCATTACCACAGGGAGCCTCGGAATCCAATTATCTCTGAAGAAATATGTTAAATGTGCTCATTAACATGTTAAAAAAAAAAATAGAAACATGTATTAGAGAAAAGCTGATGTATTACGCTCCTTAATGTCACGATGAATTAGCAGAGAAGAAGGCAGCAACAGAAATAACTTGCTGAAATGCCTAGACAGCGCAGGAAAATAAAGCATTTTTACTCCAATTAGCTTAATTCCTGATAATGACATCGATGTAGTGATAAAGTGCTTTGCATAATGGGCTCTGGGAGAGTTTGGGAATGGTGTTTTGTGTGTACAGTGAGGCAGAATGGGGCTCAGCACCAGGTGCCCTTGGAGACAAAGAGGGGAAAAGGCCGAGAAGGCGCTCATTGCAATGGCCACTGCCTCCCAGTGCTGCATAGGGCAAAGGCACCGCAGTGTTGGCTCCATCCTCCAACCCCCAAAGCACACGTGGGCCATTCAGCCCCCCAAGAGCTCCCCATCTCCCCCAAACCTGCATTTCAACACCTTGAATACTTGGTGCAACACTTCACCACCATCACCACCACCACCACCACCCCCCTCCTCAGTGCTAACCCACCCCTCTGCCCTTCCCTGCTGAGCAGGAACAATTAAACTGAGTCATGTGGGAATAAACAGGAATTTCCTGCTGCGGTTCTGTTGAGAAATTCAACCTCTGGGACAGACCCCTCCCCACCCCATACACCCCCTGCCCCACATCTCAGCACCAGCCCCTGCTCCCCCATGTGCAGCACTGCCCCTGCATCCCCTCCATCTCAACTGCCCTCAATCTCGAGGGCTTTCTGAAGTTTCCTAAGGCTCCATTTTCAACAAACAGAACATCAGGTGAGTTTGGTTCACCCCAAGTTTAGGTCTTACACATTAAAATACAGTGGGAGAGGTTTAAGCCTGGCCTACATTGCAGACCCATATCAATCAAAGCCGCTAAATTCTTTCCAGCCTCTTGTGCAACGCTCCACACTTGCATTTTCCACACCTTTCTTTTATTTTGCTGCACGTCTGACATGAATCATCTCCAAACAAGCGCACTGGATCACCCCCATCCCAGCTGGGGATGAGCACACACTCTGGTATGCACAGAGGCTCCTTTGTACCCAAGAGACAAAGACAGGCGGACTGGGTGGACGTGGAAAAAACTAGGAGGCCCGACTCTTTAAAGGAGGCAATGGAGCACAAAGGCTCCCAGCAGCCAAGCCTGAACACACAATGCCTACCAGAGAAGCGGGTTTGCCCGGTGCCCAGCACATTTCCTACCAGTGAGCTCAGAAGATGGAGCTCCTTTGGTAAACAGACCTCAATGATTTGGGATGGTTACGGCGAGCAAACTGCAGACCCGCTGCTCTGCCACACCTCATGCTGTGCCTAGGCAGACCCTGCTCAGTGCTTTCTTGGATTGGCTGCCCTGTGGCTGTTTCCAGGGCAAACTCCCACAATATTTGCTCTTCTCACGAGCACAGGTGGCATCACAGGAGAAGGAGTCACATTAAAGCAAAATCCTGCCCTACAACCAGTGCTGCAATGCCTGCCCCCCCCCCCCGTCACACCCACCAGCATTGCAGTGCTTTGAGGAGGGTCACAGAGTGCTGGGGAGCTTCGAACAAGGGGAGCAGCCCTAAAAGCCTCTTAATATTTTCAGGTGGTTTCATTGCTCAGATGGATTTCAGGTGGTTTCATCAGCACAGGGCTCTGCAGCACCTGCCCTTCGCTCTGTGGCCATTTGCTTCAAGCTCTGCTGAAAGCAGCATTTTGTTTCTTTAACTTCACCTACCCCCTAACCTCCCAACCTTTCTGCTTTGTAAAGCAAGTGTGAAACCCTGAGCAGCATAAACCTGTTATTGTCTATGGTTATCTGCAGGAAAGTGCTCTGCATGGGGTCCTGGTGCCCAGAAATAGCAGCTGTGAGAACACCCCTTGTACTTCTGCCTCTCTGATGCCCCCAGAAACTTCCCCCCACCCCATTGCAGCTTAATGAGAAGCAGATGGGCCCCACCTGAAGAGGAGTCTTCATGGGGTAAAACAGATGGATTAATGGAGAGGAATTAAAGCAGAATCCATACTTCAAGTTTCCTCCATTCAGTTTGGGTCACCAAAGCCTCCTGTCCTGCAGCAGCCCCAGCTGTGTGGGGGGCTCCTTGGCTCCCCCACTTATCCCATCCCAGCACAACCATAGGGATTTACCACTGGTTCCTATTAACCTCTCCCCAAGCCAGGCATTTTTCCTGAAAATGCCTTTTCTTGCACAAAACTGTGAGTTATTTTCTGTATCCAAAACCCAGCATACGTTGTGAGCTATGTGGATTTCCAGTGTTATTATTTTTCAGTCTCTCTTAGTAGCCACGTCCAGCAGGACAAGTGGCACATTGGGGCTGTCACCACCTCGAGGAGCAGGTGTCCCCTCCTCGCACTGTGCCTCAGTTTCCCCATGCTGTACAGGGGTGACAGCAGCTCGTGCCACCCCTCCATCCCCCTCCGCGTGCCACTTGGTGGCACTGTTGGAAAGGATTTCTTCGCCGGGTGCCTCCCTGCCAGCACCCAAAAGTGGGACTTTGGGGAAGGGGGTCACTTGGATTTGGGCATGGCGTATCCTTATTTTTTACCCTTTGTTTTGTTTTCTCTTCATTCCCATACGGGCACTCCCAGGCTGCCTCCTCCCGTGTCAGTCATTCACATCGCTCACCAAACACGTTCACTAGAGAGACCTGGGTGTTGCTTGGGCATCACCTCCAGCTAAATCCCACAGCACTAAAAATAACCTTTTCTGCTTAATTCCTCTGAAATGCATCCGCAGGTGGGGTGAGCTTAGGAAGGATCATCTCTTCACTCTGGAGTAAAGCACCAGAGCAGAAGTTAATGAGCAAGAGACAAATGAAGACAGGGGGATGACAGTTTCATTGGGCGAGGATGCGGCACCCTGCTGACGCTGTCTCCCTGCACGATACTGCTGTATATAAGACTGCTGGGAGCAGGTTGGCTGCACACCATACTCTTCTCACCCAGGTAAGCCCAGACAGACCCTGCAGGAAAGTGGGAGCTCAGGGCCCTGAGCATTCTCCTGAAGCTGAGCTCTCCTAAAGGAAAAAACACTCTGTTTGGTTTTATTGAGTCCTTCTGGCTCATCTTCCTGTCCAGCTGCACTGTATGAGAGGGGCTTACCAAGCAAAAGACCCTTTTTGTTGTTTTGGTATCTTTCTCACAGGCTGCCTCTATTCTGTGGGGAGATGGCCCAGCTCCAGGAGAACATCAATGGCATCATCACTACCTTCTACACCTATGCCAGCAGTGACGGCGACTGCAGCACGCTGAGCAGAGGGGAGCTGCGGCAGCTCATCGAGCAGGAATTTGAGGATGTGATCATGGTGAGGATCGAGCAACACGAGCCATGGGGATGGGTTTCTGTTGGAGTGATTGATCCCAGAGAAGTCCTGCAAAGGGTTCATGGGCCTTGCTGATGTTGTTTCCTTGCAGGATGCCCGGGATCCCAGAACTGTTGAGAAGGTGTTGCTCTTCCTGGATGAAGACAGCAGTGGCAAGGTTGACTTTAGTGAGTTCCTCAACCTGGTTTTCCGCGTGGCCAAGGCTTGCCACGGGCAACTCCAGCAGTACCTGGAGCCAGAAGATGATCAGGAGCTTACAGTGCAGGAGGAGGCAGATGGGGAGCAGCACCACAAGCAGGTCCTGGAGGAGGGGGTGAGTGAACAGGTGCGGGAGGGTGGGACATCCCAACAGGATCAGGACACCCAGCAGCACCAGAAGGGTGAGGAACCAAAGAAGCACCAAGACACCCAACAGAATCAGGAAGATGGGACACCAAAGAACCAGGACACCCAAAAGACTGAGAAGAGTGAGACACCAAAGATTCAAGATACTCAAAAGACTCAGGAGGTTGAGACACCAAAGAGCAACCAAGGCACCCAACAGAAACAGAAGAGCGAGATGCCAAAGAATGTCCATCAGGATGACAGGGCCAAGGCACGAGAAGAGGGTCCAAAGAGAGGTGAAAACGTAGTCACTGAGACCTCAGAGAAGGACAGAAATACCCAAAAAATCGAAAAAATACCAAAACATGACCCCAAGCCCCACCAGGACAAAGTGACCGAGACACCAAAGCTAGGACAGAACCATCACCAGAGGCAAGAGCTGGAGCCAGCAGAGCAGAGCCACATTTCTCCCACCAAGACACCAGAAAGAACCACGGACAAGACCAAGGACCATGCAGCTCCTTGGCAGGACCCCAGTCCCAAAGGGACCCAAGAGCTGCCACCTCCAGTGAGGGGCACGAGCCCCCACCCGGATCCCCAGGCCTCAGGGATCCAGCACGACACAGCTCACCTTCCTCACCCCACAGTGGTGGTGCAAGAAGGCAGCGGGGTTGAGGCTGAACGTGTCCCAGGACAACAGCAACATGGGCCTCATGGCAAAGGAAAACATGCGGCAGAGCAGGAGCACCTGCAGCCTCAGTGGCCTCCGAGGAAATAAGAACTGCAGTGAGCCCAGAGCAACTGTGGCTATTGGTGCCAGCAAGGTGGGATATTTTGTCCAGTGCTGTTTGTTATATCTTGTCCAATCTTTTCTTAACCCTGAGCTTGCTTGCACCCCTAGCTTGTACTGAACTATTCCTGGCTTGAGACCTTCTCTCTTATCCTGTATTAGGCTGCCTCTGCCTGTATAAGCAAAGCAATAAAATTGACTGCAAATCAGCACGGTGTCCTGATGTATTGCTGCACCATTCTGAGCTACCACAAAGGACCTCAGTGTCCATCCCATGCATGACACAGAGCCGCATGGCCCTGGGGTGCTGTGTCCTGGGGGCATGCAGCCCAAGGTGAATCAATGGGTCCCTGCAGGCAGGGATGTGACATCCAGTGTCTTCAGATAGGGTGGATGCTGGGATTGATGCGATGGCATGATGACCACTGAGCAGCTACCTGGCAGCATACATCTGCTCCAGACGCTGTGCATGTCTGCTGTAAAAAGAATCAAGAGCTCTGAATGCTCAGTGGGAGGGATTTGTCTTATTTATCCTCACTTATTAAAATAATAATAATAATAAAGGGGGAGATGCAGAACACGTATGAAAATTGAAAATCCCTATTAGCTACTGAATGCTCTGAGAGGAGCAGAGGGATATTAATTATTCCCCCATTATTCACATACACATGGTCCCAGTAACACCTGGGAGGCTGAGTGCAAAAAGCTGACACGCAATCCATGCACACGTGGACCTGGCCTCAGCCTCGGGAATTTCGGGTACCAGCTCCGGATGTGCACGTAGGGATGTGGGTGATTGTGGGTGCAAGCAGCCCACTGAAGTCAGAGGGGTTATTATGGGTTTGGATGTGCCGGACCACCAGGATTCCGCATCCCGCAGGGAGGTGATGCTCAGCCTGTTTTTCCCCATATTATCTTTTGCCGGCGACCTATCAGCCAAATCAGTGGATGATAAATGCACCCGCACCTCCTGCTCTGTGGCCGGTGACAAGCAGAACACAGAGACCTCACCGGGAAACAGAACGTCACTGCTCCGGGACACACCGGAATTTCACAATTTGCCGAGTGCTGAATCAGAACCGAAAAAGCAGCATTTCAAGATGATCTCTAAGAAGACACTTTTTGAAAATGATTTGGTCTATAGGCGCTGATGTCACAGTTAAATGCGCTGGACACAAAATGCACTACCTCTGCTCTTGTGATGATAAAACACACTGGAGAAAGCAGACCCCGACCCACCTTAATGGCAGCTGTGAGTGTTGTCAAAATGAAATGGGACAGACAAGATTTAGATTCCATCACAAATCCATCAAAACTCCCATTCCATCTGATATGTTCCTCAGAACATTTTCTTTTCCAGAAAATGCCAGTTTTCAGCTCTTAGTTGAGGACTGTTGAAGAGCCCTTTGCTACTTATCAGCCCCGCCTCAGTTCTCCCATCACCAGACTCCTCAGTCCATCAACTACAGCCTTTTGCAGTACCAGTAAAAAAACGACCCCCAAGTCCTGTTAATGATGTGATAATTATACACTATTCCAAATTATTCTACTTTTGGAGTGTTGTATTTGAAGTTGGGGGAGGTTTTTTTGTTGCTGTTGTTGTTGTTCATTTTAAGGAGAACATTACAGCAGAGTGAAAATTACCCCGCACACACAAGGACCTGTTTAAGACACCTGCAAGGCTGGGAGGTGTTAAAAGTCTTTTATATGCCCCATGAGGAGCCCAATTCTTCTGAGATTAAATCATAGAATCAATGGATGATCCTATTAAACAATGGGCAATCCTAATGATCACTGGACGATCCTATTAAATAATGGGCAATCCCAATGATCATTGGATGATCTCACTGATTGACAGATGATCCAAACACCAATGGATGATCCCACTGACAGATGGCCCTAATGACCAATGAGTGATCTCAACAACCAAATGAGGCTTGGCCACCCTATACGAACACAGACAGTGATTCACACAGAACTGGATGGAGAGAAGAGAATGGAGCCCACCCTGCTGGGTAACAGCACTGAAAAATTGACCCAAATCCCCCCTTTGAGAGTCCACTCTGGGGACACCCAAGCCTTTGGAGAACATGGTTTGGTGCTGCTTCTGTGGACCTCTGCCTCTATTAAAACCCCAAAATCTGCCCGGTGCTTCCCGATGTCCCCAGCCCCTGCGGGGATTGCAGACTGTTATAGGACACCGTGTGTACAAGCTCCAGCCACATTGTAATGCTCTAATTTTAATAATAACTGCAATCTACCATAAAATTACAGTTTCCCAAGGGTATCATTATCCCACAGGTGGGGTATAATTTACACCAGTATAATTTAATCCTGAAAAAAAGCTCAAAAATGAAGCACGGTTAGTAACAATCCTCCGTGAGCACTTGTATGAGTATCCCCAAGGTGTTACCAGCACTAATTAATTAGGCTCCTACACCCAGTACGTTCTAACCATCAGATGGGACAGATGAGCAGCTTAGCCAAGGCTGTGTGGCAAGTTCCTGCTCCGGAGCTGCCCGCAATGTCTCCGTCATGTCATGCAGCTCAGCTCCAACACGGAGCCCAAGTGGCATGGCTAAAGCTTTCCTTGTATGCTCCCTGTATGGGGAGAATTTGGGAGCAATAAAGGAACCCATTGGTCTCTAATTCATTTACACTTGCAGGATATTAAACAAAAAAAAAGGAGGGGGATTGGAGAGGCAATTACAGCAAAAGTTGCCTAGAGCGACCAGATGAAGCTTCAACATGAATCAAGCTCCCAGCCGAGACGTTTCCACTTTTAGTTTTAATTAAAGATCAAGAAAAGTTGGAATGAAATCCGCTCACGGAAAAGAGTTAACATAAAAACATGTTGTATCATCATTTTTCTCAATGAAAAGCCGTTGCACTTTGAATAGGCGTTTTCTGGTTAAAAAGTCCATTTTGCAGATTTTACTGTTCACAAAGGTTTTGTTGGTTTGGGCTTTTCTTTTTTTTTCTTTTTTTTTTTTTCCCCAACAAAAACCTGGATAATACAATGAAAGGCTCCTCGGTAAGAAGTTATCAAGGAAAAAAATATATATATATGTATTTCAGCACATGCTACAAGATCACCACACCAGCAGAGATCTCCTGCAGCATTTGGAGATCTCTCTGCTGCCCACCTAAATTTAACTTCTGTAGTTCTTGGGGCTTCCTCCGTCCTTCCTCCATGAGTAAAACCCAGTCAAACTGCTAGACCCCAGCCCCAAGGATCTGCAAAACGGTGGGCAGGTCCCCACATCTGCTTACAGCACCCTCCCAGGTTCACTCTGGTGCTATTTTTATGTGCATGTATTAAGCATACATAAATGCATACCTACAAAGATACACGTTCATAAAAAAATACATCCTCCCATTAATGTATATATATACTTTATAGACAGTCTAGATTTTTTTTTTCTTTTTTTAAATCTGAAATACAATCAGCCCGTAAAATAACTTTACAGTCCGGATTAGGCGGAACCAGCAGATGCCTGAATTGCCACATGGCAACTGCTATTTCTGGGTTAAAATGATAGGTAATGGGATGATAAGTTAAATAACCCGTTTGAGGACATGAAGGAGCAGCTGGGTTTGGCCAAAGATGAATCAGGACAATGTCCACAAAGGGTGGCTCCTTTCTGCTCCGCCACCAAGGACCCTATAAAAGCGCTCGGGTCCTCCAATCACTCCGCACGGCTTCACAGGAATCCCATTCGATCCCGTTGGTGACTTGGGTAAGTCGTTCCTTCAGAAAAGCATGCTTTGCTGGGTGAAAATGAATGATTTCTGTAGGATCTGTCTTGGGTGGCAATGAAGTTTCTGCTGCAGTATTTTCCGGGCATCTTTCGGGTTTATATTCAATGAAATGTTATTTTTCACCATTTGGACAGCTGCGTGCTCTTTGTTGTGTGTTGTGTGGAAAGGCAGTTTTCCTCCAAACAAAAGGGAGGGATGGAGCCAGGTCTGGCGCCTCACTTTGGTCTGCATTCATCTCCCACCCAGGGTGAACAGATTGAAGAAGCGTTCGGTTTTCCGTAAAAATAGCAAGACGGAGGTTTTGCATGCAGAGGTGCGTGCACATGTTCATGCATGTGTGCACACTGCAAGCAGGCAGGGAGCAGCTTCCCCAGCTGCAAGCCGAGATCCTGGCACCAATGCAGCCGATAACAGGCTTGGGGATCCTGCAAGGAGCACAGAGGTGGCATTTTTAGGTTTCCAGACACAAAGCTCAAGTATGAGCACTGCTTTCTGCCCAGGAGATTGCCATTAAATTCAATAAATATTTCTGACCTGGGTGATCTGACTGTTCTCTTTGGCCAAAATCTGTTGGACAATAAGCTGATGCTGTAACATGAGATTCATCGCTTGATTTGCATTGCTGCCGGTCACAGGGCTCGTTTAACCTTCTATGAATGCTCTATCCACCTCTGCCCAAGCTGGGTCCTCTCTCAGGATGTTCCAGCATTGCCTTAGACATCCTCTGACCTCTCCAGAGGAGCTGGTGTATCTCAATGCCAAGCAGAAAGAGCTGCGTTGGTTCTGGAAACTGAAGGAGCTGGTAGAGCCCACAGGGACAGGTTCTTGGGGTATCTCTTGAGTCACCATCCCCAATCCCCTCCCTGCAACACAAAAATGCTGGCATCCTGCCATCCCATACCAAACGTCATTCCAATACATCAGCAGACAAGTTGGAGGACACTCCCCATCCCACCAAAACCCCTAAGCATTTGGATATCTTCCCAGTGCTCTGGTAAAGCACAGCTTGCCATAGAGAGTAGCGGAGGCACCCAGACTCTCATTAATGTGCACAGCTTGACCCCACCAATCCTCCCCCTCTTCCATGTTCAGCCAAAAACTCTCCCATCCTTAGGTCTGCTACTTTTCTTGCAGGCTTGCTTGAATCTGCAGAAAGATGTCTCACTTCTTAGACAGTGTTTCCACCATCATTACTGTCTTTCACCAACATGCAAAGGAAGATGGAGACCAATCCAAATTCAACCGAAGAAAGATGAAGGAGTTCATTCAGAAGGAATTTGCAGATGCCATAGTGGTGAGTGCTGCAGTGACGGGCAAAGATTAAGGATAAAATTGAAATGTGGGGACCAGAAAACTTTCTGGAGAGGGAGTGATTCTTATAACCAGAGGGAAATGGGATGCAGAGGCTTTTGCCAACGGGGAGCAGCAGATGTGTGGTTCTGTACTGTCTGCAAAAGCTCTTCCTATAGATTTTGCTGTGAACAAATGGGAAAAATTGGAGAAAGAACTGTGAGGTGGTTTACTTTTAAAGATAGGAAAGAAATGTATCTAGTGGAGGGATATGGCATCTCCAAATGGTTAGCTGCAGCCAGGGAACTACCAGGAAAATGGGGAACACAGCCACGGAGGAGATGCTGAGCAACAAAAGTGAACCTAAGAGAGATGCAAGTAGAAGAGATTGTCATGATCACTGGATTTGCATTTCCTGACAAGGAGCAGCAAGGCTTTTTGTTTCTCTATGTGTGTTTTTTCTACAGAACCCACACGACCCTCAGACAATTGACAAGATTCTGCAGTTTCTGGAGTGGGATGGGGATGGAGAAATCGATTTTAATGAGTTTCTGCTTTTAGTATTCAGAGTGGCTAAAGCCTGCTACTGGTACCTGCAGAAGGGACAACGCCTTCTGCAAAGAACAAAGCTGATAACCAGCAGCAAGACAGTCCAAGAGCCTGAAATTAAGAACAGAGGGAGCCGTCAGCAGTTCCAGGAAGAGGAATCACGAACACTTGAACGCAATTGCCATCCCCCCTGCATACCTGAACCACGAGACACCAGGGTCCAGGATCTTGAGACACACGAGGAGACGGGAAGTCATTGCCAGCAACGTAACACACAAAGTAGAGCTGATGCAAGACAAAGCACCAGGCCAAGGGAAATGATCCCTCAAGAATATGAAGAACAAAACCAAGAGCCATGCGACCAACGAAGCAGCCGAAGACGTCAGCAACCCGAGCTGGACAGACTGGGAGATTTACAAAACCACAAGCGCGGCAGCTTGAAGACAGCACACAGAGATGAGAGACAAAATCAAGAGAAGCCTCATCGAGAGCAACTAGCAGACGTGAGGAGCTGCAGCCATTCCTGTGAACCACAGCTGCTGCCAGACCGGCGGAGTGGCCGTCAGCCACGTGAATCAACATTGCCAGTGTATGATCAAAGAAACCATCGACCACAAGATCAAGAGGCAGTGGCACATGGGAGAAGCAGCCGTCGGCCACATGAGCCAGAAGAAGCAGATAGAGGAAGGCGCAATCAAATCCAAAAGCCTGAATTACTCAAAGATGAGAGAAGCCGCAACCACCTACGTGAGCTGGAACAAAAAGAACTTGAAAGAAGCAGCCGCCAGCTGTGCAAGTCTGAATACCTGGATTCAGAAAGGCTGCATCAGTCATACCTCCAGGAACCGCTAGTAATAGAACACAGATACAATAACACAAAGGAGCTAGAAGAAGACTACTATGAACAAGGGAAAACACAGAAGGGCAGGAGACCACGTGAATCCATGACATATGAAAGGACAAGAGAAGACATTGTGGCAGAAGCTGAAGCTGATATAGAGATCCAACATGTAATACGAAACAGGGAGAGAAAAGAGGAAGCCAGGAGACCCCATGGATCAGTGAGGTCTGAATGGACACAAGAGGACACTGTGGCTGAAGCCGAAGCTGATGTGATCAGACATGTGACCCAAGAAAGGGGCAGAGAAGAGACAAGGAGACCCTGTGAGTCGGTGAGGGACGTGAAGACACGGGAGGACATTGTGGCTGAAGATGAAGACGACGTGGAGATCCGCCGTGTGTCCCAAGAACGGGAGAGAGAAGGGGAAGCCAGGAGACCCCGCGAATCACAGAGGTATGAAAGGACACGGGAGGACATTGTAGCTGAAGCTGAAGCTGAAGCTGATGTGGAGATCCGACGTGTAACCCAAGAAAAGGACAGAGAACAGGCCAGGAGACCCCGTGAAAGGGCAAGGTACATGAAGACTCAGGAGGACATTGTGGCTGAAGCCGAAGCTGATGTGGAGATACACCGTGTAACCCAAGAAAGGGGCAGAGAAGAGGCCAGGAGACCCCATGAAATTCCGAGGTATGTGAAGACTCAGGAGGACATTGTGGCAGAAGCTGAAGCTGATGTGGAGATTAGACGTGTAACCCAAGAAAGGGACAGAGAACAGGCCACGAGACCACGTGAAACGACGAGGTATGTAAAGACTCGGGAGGACATTGTGGCTGAAGCTGAAGCTGATGTGGAGATCCGACGTGTAACCCAAGAAAGGGACAGACAAGAAGCCAGGAGACCCCGTGAAAGGGTGAGGTACGTGAAGACTCAGGAGGACATTGAAGCTGAAGCTGAAGCTGATGTGGAGATCCACCGTGTGTCCCGGGAATGGGAGAGAAAAGAGGAGGCAAGGACACCACGTGAATCAGTGAGATCTGACAGGACACAGGAGGATGTAGTGGCAGAAGCTGAAGCTGATGTTGAGATCCGCTATGTGACCCAAGAAAGGGACAGAGAAGAAGCCCGGAGACCACGTGGAAAGGCAAGGTACGTGAAGACACGGGAGGACATTGTGGCTGAAGCTGAAGCTGATGTAGAGATCCGCCGTATCTCCCGGGAACAGGAGAGAAAACAGGAGGCCAGGAGACCCCGTGAAACGCAGAGGTACGTGAAGACACGGGAGGACATTGTAGCAGAAGCTGAAGCCGATGCTGAGATCCGACATGTAACCCAAGAAAGGGACAGAGAAGAAGCCCGGAGACCCCGTGAAACGGCGAGGTACGTGAAAACACAGGAGGACATTGTGGCAGAAGCGGAAGCTGATGTGGAGATCCGCCGTGTTTCCCGGGAACGGGAAGGACAACAGGAGGCCAGGAGACCCCGTGAATCGCAGAGGTACGTGAAGACTCAGGAGGACATTGTAGCTGAAGCCGAAGCTGATGTTGAGATCCGCCGTGTAACCCAAGAAAGGGACAGAGAAGAAGGCCGGAGACCCCGTGAATCACAGAGGTACGTGAAGACTCAGGAGGACATTGTGGCTGAAGCTGAGGCTGATGTGGAGATCCACCGTGTGTCCCGGAATGGGAGAGACAAGAGGAGGCAAGGACACCCCGTGAATCAGTGAGATACGTAAAGACACGGGAGGACATTGTAGCAGAAGCTGAAGCCGATGCTGAGATCCGCCGTGTAACCCAAGAAAAGGAGAGAGAAGGGGAAGCCAGGAGACCCCGTGAATCAGCCCGATTCCAGAGGACACAGGAGGACATTGTGGCAGAAGCTGAAGCTGATGTGGAGATCCGCTATGTGACCCAAGAAAGGGACAGAGAAGGCCGGAGACCACGTGGAAAGGCAAGGTACGTGAAGACACAGGAGGACATTGTGGCTGAAGCTGAAGCTGATGTAGAGATCCGCCGTGTATCCCGGGAACAGGAGAGACAAAAGGAGGCCAGGAGACCCCGTGAAACACAGAGGTACGTGAAGACACGGGAGGACATTGTAGCAGAAGCTGAAGCCGATGCTGAGATCCGCCGTGTAACCCAAGAAAAGGAGAGAGAAGGGGAAGCCAGGAGACCCCGTGAATCAGCCCGATTCCAGAGGACACAAGAGGACATTGTGGCTGAAGCTGAAGCTGATGTGGAGATCCGACATGTAACCCAAGAAAGGGACAGAGAAGAAGCCCGGAGACCCCGTGAAACGGCGAGGTACGTGAAAACACAGGAGGACATTGTGGCAGAAGCGGAAGCTGATGTGGAGATCCGCCGTGTTTCCCAGGAACCCAAGAGAGAAGAAGAAGCCAGAAGACCCCGTGAATTGGTAAGATCTGAGCGGATACAGGAGGACATTGTGGCTGATATTGAAGCCGATGTGGAGATTAGACGTGTGACACAAAAAAGGGAGGAGACAACAGGAGGCCAGGAGACCCCGTGAATCACAGAGGTACGTGAGAGCACTCAGGAGGACATTGTAGCTGAAGCTGAAGCTGATGTGGAGATCCGCCGTGTAACCCGAAAAAGGGACAGAGAAGAAGCCAGGAGACCCCGTGAATCAGCAAGGTACGTGAAGACTCAGGAGGACATTGTGGCTGAAGCTGAAGCTGATGTGGAGATCCACCGTGTGTCCCGGGAATGGGAGAGAAAAGAGGAGGCAAGGAGACCACGTGAATCAGTGAGATTACTGAGAACACAGGAGGATGTAGTGGCAGAAGCTGAAGCTGATGTTGAGATCCGCTATGTGACCCAAGAAAGGGACAGAGAAAGAGCCAGGAGACCACGTGAAACAGCAAGGTACGTGAAGACTCAGGAGGACATTGTGGCTGAAGCTGAAGCTGATGCTGAGATCCGCCGTGTAACCCAAGAAAGGGACAGAGAAGCCAGGAGACCCCGTGAACACAGAGGTACGTGAAGACACGGGAGGACATTGTGGCTGAAGCTGAGGCCGATGTTGAGATCCACCGTGTTTCCCGGAATGGGAGAGAAAACAGGAAGCCAGGAGCACCCGTGAATCAGCGAGGTACGTGAAGACACGGGAGGACATTGTAGCAGAAGCTGAAGCCGATGCTGAGATCCGCCGTGTAGCCCAAGAAAAAGAGAGAGAAGGGGAAGCCAGGAGACCCCGTGAATCAGCCCAATTCCAGAGGACACAGGAGGACATTGTGGCAGAAGCTGAAGCTGATGTGGAGATCCGCGTTGTAACCCAAGAACGGGAGAGAGAAGGAAGCCAGGAGACCCCGTGAATCAGCCAGATACGTGAAGACATAGGAGGACATTGTGGCTGAAGCTGAAGCTGATGTTGAGATCCGCCGTGTGACCCAAAAAGGAGAGAAAGAGGAAGCCAGGAGACCCCGTGAATCACAGAGGACGTGAAGACACAGGAGGACATTGTGGCAGAAGCTGACGCTGATGTGGAGATCCACCGTGTAACCCAAGAAAGGGAAGAAGAAGCGAGGAGACCCCGTGAATCACAGAGGTACGTGGAGATCTGAAGGACATTGTGGCTGAAGCTGAGGCCGATGTTGAGATCCGCCGTGTTTCCCGGGAACGGGAGAGACAACAGGAGGCCAGGAGACCCCGTGAATCACAGAGGTACGTGAAGACACAGGAGGACATTGTGGCAGAAGCTGAAGCTGATGTGGAGATCCGCCGTGTGACCCAAGAAAGGGACAGAGAAGAAGCCAGGAGACCCCGTGAATCAGCAGAGGTACGTGAAGACACAGGAGGACATTGTAGCTGAAGCTGAAGCTGATGTGGAGATCCGCCGTGTAACCCAAGAAAGGGACAGAGAAGAAGCCAGGAGACCCCGTGAAACAGCGAGGTACGTGAAGACTCAGGAGGACATTGTAGCGGAAGCCGAAGCTGATGTGGAGATCCGACGTGTGACACAAAAAAGGGAGAGACAAGAGGAGGCCAGGAGACCACGTGAATCGGTGAGGTCTGAGCAGACACGGGAAGACATTGTGGCTGAAGCTGAGGCTGATGTGGAGATCAGCCGTGTGTCCCGGGAATGGGAGAGAAAAGGAAGCAAGAAGACCCCGTGAATCAGTGGATCTGACAGGACACAGGAGGACATTGTGGCAGAAGCTGAAGCTGATGTTGAGATCCGCTATGTGACCCAAGAAAGGGACAGAGAAGAAGCCAGGAGACCACGTGGAACAGCAAGGTACGTGAAGACAGGAGGACATTGTGGCTGAAGCTGAAGCTGATGTGGAGATCCGCCGTGTAACCCAAGAAAGGGACAGAGAAGTCAGGAGACCCCGTGAAACGGCAAGGTACGTGAAGACACGGGAGGACATTGTGGCTGAAGCTGAGGCCGATGTTGAGATCAGCCGTGTTTCCCGGGAATGGGAGAGACAAGAAGCAAGGAGACCCCGTGAATCACAGAGGTATGAACGGACACGGGAGGACATTGTAGCAGAAGCTGAAGCCGATGTGCAGATCCGCCGTGTAACCCAAGAAAAGGAGAGAGAAGAAGCCAGGAGACCCCGTGAATCAGC